>NC_133389.1:24372500-25072500 GCF_047511655.1 Castor canadensis | reverse complement strand
AAGTCTCAATGTTTAAAATAGTGAGATATCAATACATGAATTGATGAATTCACTGAAGGAAAATAATTGAAAACCCAGAAATAGTTTGGAATGAAAATGAGCAAATTTAGAACACAATTCTTGGCTGTAAGATCAGAGATATAAAAAACTTTTGAAATTCAAGTGTCAATACCAATGACATGTAGTATAAAATAAATTCTTGTATTAGTGAGAGAATTCCATACATCAATTTGGATCCAAGATGAGTAACTATCTAGAATTGATTATTGACAGCCTAATTCCGTTTTCAAAAGATTGACACAGTAATTTATATATATATGTATGTATTTGAAAGATTAATTATATTAGTAATTTTCAGAGAGTATCTTAATAATAATTGTAACTTTTATTAAAAATTTCAGAACCTTAGTCACGCTCACTTGCTAGACATTCACTAGATGCTGTTATTTGTATTTAGTAAAAAGAAATGAGTGTAGTTCTACTTTATTGACTACATACGCGTATGCATGTGTCTGCCTATTCCCACCCTTGTGCTCATCCACAGCTTTCTTTCTCAGTATGTTCTAGGTCTGAACAAGACTAATAATGTCTACAGCAGAGAAAAATTAAATAAGAGCATACTTATGAGTCAGAGTTCTGTTTTTAGTTCTATTGTGAAGGATAATTTTTTATTACCATAAATAATGGCATATGCCTTGGTTGCCATTTTCAGCATGGAGAAATATTAACTATCTACATCATTTCTGGGAAATGCAAGTACTCCTGATTTACTTCTGAATACATCTAACACAGTATCACTTAATATCAGGAACTGATTACTTATATGGATACAGACTTTATTTCACCCAAGTAAATAGCAAACATCAGTAGAAGTAGTAGCACAGTCCTGTCTGGAAGACAGACCACTGGTCCTGTCTTCCAGAACATCATCCAGGACAACAACAAAAGGTAAGCTCATTTGACTAGTCACCACTTCTTTTCAGGATGGCTGATTGGCCTTCAAATGATTTTTGTTTCTTGAGACAGGTTTCATTATGTAGCCCAGGCTGGCCTTGAACTGTCAATCTTCCTGTCTCAGCCTACCAAGAGTTATGATTAAAGGTGTAAACCACCATGCCCAGCTACAGACGGTTACTGATACCTTTCAGGGTTACACATTTGGTCCAAACTAGTCAATTCTTTTGACATTAATTTTCAAAAGCATAAACAACTTGCCACAGGCACAATAACAAATGATTCTGTAAAAATGAAAAGAACACTTTGGTCATTTGAATAAATGTGTTAATTGTTCTCTTTGATGGGTTTTTGGTTCAGCTTGTTGCCCTTCGCTATGGGATATATGAAATGCTGATTATAAATCTGAAGTACTAGGAACATGTACAGCTGATGGCTGTAATACTCAATTTATAGTATCTAATTCTACAAGATAGGTCTTCCAGAAGTGGCTTATAAATATTGATTTTACAGTGGAAATCTCCAGAAAGGATATAAAAATCACTCTAGACACACAATATTCTAGAGATTTTTTTCAATTTTTATAATGTGAGGAATCAAAGTAATATATTCAGAGAATGACAACCTCCTCATTATCCTTTTTTGGGATGGTGACCTCCTGATCTGTTGCCTTGGCCTTCTGCTAAAGAGTTAAACCCATCGGCTTGTTTGTCTCCCCTGCCTAACAGTCCCTTAAGCAAGCCACAAATCTTCTTTGCTCTGGATGACAGTTAATGAACTGTAAAAGTCTTGCACCAATATTTCCTCTTCATCTGCAGGCTTGAAGAAGGCAAGTTTGTTTTTTTACCCTCGAAAAGGACCAACTGTATTTCTTAGGTAGACAAGGATGATTTGTTTTTCTGAGCCTCTATAGTTCAGAGGACATTTTTTGAGCTTGGGACTCTGATTGAGAAGAGTGCAAACTTCTAATTATTCTCAGAATGTTTTATGTGCCTGATGTGCTATATTAGCGTAACTATATTGCAAGCACTTCTAACTAACGTTGTGACCTTGAGCTAGTTGCTTAGCCTCTTTGAGCCTGTTTGCTCATCAATAAAATGAGGATTACAGTACTTGGTGTTACTGTCTCAAAAATTCCTTAGAAAATCAAATGAGTTACTTAACTACTGTGTTTTTATTTTGTTTTGTTTTTTGTGGTTCTGGTATTTGAACTCAGGGTCTTGCACTTGCTACGCAGGTACTCTACCACTGAGCTACAAACTCAGCCTCACTACTCTGTTTTCTTAAAGATCATTTAACATGAGCTGTTTAAACATTATACTAATTCTCAAAAGCTTTAAAATCATATTCTTCACAATGTAATATAGCTATGCATACATGTGTGCATACAACTCATACATGTTTGTTTATTTGATATTACTGGGGTGGGGCGTTGAACTACCAAACTTCCTGCTTGGTAAGCAGGTGCTTTACCATTTGAGCTACTCTGCCAGCCCCAATGCATGTATATCAAGATACATATGTTTCTATATTCATTAAGCAGGGATTTTGAGTATAATTTTTTTGGAAAGCTAAGCAGAATAAAACATAATTGGACAGGAGAAAGCAATTGATTAGAAGTAAGAGTAACAATACATTTTAAGAAGCATCTATTCCATATTCTGAGATAATTATTTTATGCATGCCTCTAGTCTTATTATCATTTGCCTTCAGTTTTGGCTGGAGCCTCTTCATAAATTCTCATTTCATTCTAAATTGCTGCTTTAGTTTAGCACTGTTTAATATTTACCAAAATTGTACCATGATGCTGAAAATCTTTTATACCGTTTTTCATTCATACTTCTACTATCTTAGGAAAAATTCTGTTCCTTTCCATTTCTCCATTTCCCAGCTGGTATTGTCTCTTGTCCTACACTGCTGGAATTGGGCAGCACAATGATCTTGACCCAAGTGTTCAAGTTGGTTTTTGGTGAGTATTTTTTAGTTGCTGATAATTTTTAAGAAACCTACTAATTTCATTATGAAATTTATTGAAAAATTCTTGGGTCTCCTTTAAAGCAGCTTAAGCTCTACTTTTCTGCTAGAGAATTGTTTAACATAGATTTTCCAGCTCTTATTGCCAATCCAAATCACAACTTTCAGTTGGGGCACAACAGGTTCCACTACCAGAGAGGATTCTGTACATCTTCTGTAGAACCCAAAAGAGTTTCTTGTCTGGCAGGATTGTCCATTCCTGTTGTTGGATTTGTGTCATGAAAATGTTGATATCAATAAGGTTTTTTTCCCAGGGTTTATTTCCTCTTTCAAAGATTCTTCCTCTATTTAAAAAAATTAACCAAAGTCCATACTCTATATAAATACACTTAGTTTTTACCTAATGTCCAATTTTTGTTCCAGAATCCCATATAGGATAGCACATTACATTTAGTCATCATGTCCCCTTAGGCTCTCCTGGACAGTGACAGCTTCTATGACTTTCCTTGTTTCTGATGACCTTGACAATATGAGGAATACTGGTAAGGTATTTTGAAGTGAATATCCGTCAATTTGCATTTATTTAATGCTGTTTTGTGATTAGATCGAGGTTATCTTCACAGAAGATTTGTCCCTTCTATCCCTGTTGTTTATTGATGAAATCATTTACATCACTATGGACTCGTGGATATTTATTTTATACTTTGGGTTACCATCCAATACAACTTTATTTTGGTGTCCCCAAACCCATAAGTCCACAGACCCCACCTGCCAAACTCAGCACAACCACAGACCTGGGGGTTATACCTTCCAAGATTGAGAACAAGAACAGTGTCCCTAAGGATAGGCACACAGATTGTGGAAGGGATCTTCTGGTAATCTTCTTGACCACAGTGACTGTAATTCTATAGTTCTGGGCACCTAAGCACTTTAAAATACTCATTGATAAAATATTATTTCCACTTGACAGGAACAGGAATGGTGTTTCCTTATTACTTTTGTCTCCCCCTGAAGTGCCTGAACATTTGTCACATGTAGCTCTTCCATCACACTTTAACCCATGAGGGAATACAGAAAATGATTTCAGGGGCTGCAGCCTGCTGCAGTCTCTAATTTGTCCTAGCTCTGACTTCTCCTGTCCAATCTCGAGTCTGCATCTTGGGAGAAAGGGTGAGGCTTTTGCAAGCCGGTCATTAGAGAAGGAGCTGAACATTCGCCTGAGATTTGCTGTCCCTTGATCCCCATGAGAGACTTGGAATTTAGCTGGAAGTCAGAGGCTATATTCTTGTCCCTCTGTGAATGATTCACTTTTGTGGGCCAACCTCACCTTATTTAGCTGTCTTTTACCCAGTGCTTCTTTGCACTGCCGTCTTCTCATTAGCTGTTGTGTGACTCATGAATACTAATCAATCTTCATATTGATCTCTGTAAAACACAATCAGGAGGGGAATCTTGCTGGCTACAAAAGTCACAAACACCATTAAGTACCCAAATATCAAAGCGTTTTGGACTACCTTGCCTTGGATTACCCAGGCCACTTCTCACCAAATTCCTCTCCCCTGCATGAGTAATGTGCCCGACCTTGAAAGCCTTGAGGAAAGGGTGGGGATACTGGTTTTAGTGGTCTCAAAGCAAAGCACATTTTACAGGGCTGTGCTCTTTCTTCAGTGTTGTAAGAAAAATGATCTTTTCTATCACAGTATTTGTTACCCTTTTAGATTACTTAAAAATTCCTCAGGTTGCCATCATAGGTGACTTGCATGTTTAAAGGGTCCTTGCTTCTTCTTCCAGATTCTTGTATGACTCCATTTCCCACCAAACTGTGTGCCCTAACCCATCCCCCAAACCTTTTAGCCAATTGAGGGAGATTGTGAACCTCTGACCTGAACAAATTGTGGGTTAGGGGCAGGTACAACTGCATCAGGGATGTAAGGAGGAGCCACAGTTGGCCATTTTGTGCTTGCGGGTCTGCTCAGCTGGAGTAAGTACATGCTTGCACCATTTTGATCAAAAGAAATCACCTTGCCAAGATTTTCTGTTTCTCATGTGTCTGTTTTTGGCACTGGAAGGTCTTTAATTCCAACAATTTGGGGGTTTAGCCCAGGATTTTACATTCTGTTTGGGAAGAGGGGCCCCCGGCCCTTCCCCAGGGAGATACATCCCACTGCCTGGTTGCAGCAGCCCTGAGGTTCTGCCGATGGCGACAACTTTCCAGACAGGTGAATGAACTCGGACTCCAGAATTTCTTGACAATGGAGGTAAAAGAGCTCTGAAGACAGGGACCAGAGTGACAACATAAGTTTTGTGCACAAACCAAGACAAAAACATCAGGGAGGTGACCAGGTAATGTCTTGCTGGTCAGGATACTGGAGGCTGTGTGATGTGTGAATGAGATGTATCAAGTGACATGAAGGGAAAGTGGAGTCCTGATCTGCAGTTCTGAGGTAACCTTATACTGTTTAAGGTGGAATTAGATTCTTGAATCTAATCAAGGTCAGCAGCTTATACTGACCTGCCACCTACCAAGAATTTCCTCAAGCTCCCACAAGGAGTTGGACAAAGCAAAAGGGAATCAGAGTGCAAGAAACCTCCAAGGCAAAGGGGGGTGAGCTCCTGATAGACAGCACAGTCGACCAGAAGGGAGAAATGGGAAATAAAGTCAGCGAGGGGGGCCAGAAAATAAAGTCTCAGGATAAAATACCCTCTGAGAGCCCCTTAGGGAAGATATTAAAATATTGGGATGATAGCCCCGTACTAAAGGGAAAAAGAAACAAAGAATGGTTAAACACTGTTGTTTTATCTGGACCCAAGAACCGATCTTAAAGCCTTTGGATTTTTGGCCAAAATTTGGGTCTGATGAGGACTGGGTCTGTCAACTATTAATTGAGCATGTAAACAACAAGAGCTCAGTCACTCAAGAGGAGATGGAATATGTCCTCTGTTGGAGACAGAGTCCTATAGTCCTGTTTCCACTTAAAGAAAAGGAAAAAAGGCAAAAAGAAAAACCCAAAACTCCTTCTAACTGGGATTTACTCTCTTCTATTTCCCCTTCCCCATATCCCTGCTCTGTTTCTTAGGCTCAGCTGCCAGAGCCAGCCCCCACCCTGCCACCCCAGGGTTTCACCTCTCCACCTCCCCCTCCTAACCCTTTTACCTCCACCCCCTTCCCTCCCTACCTGAAACCCCTCCCTACTGTGACTCAAAGGGAGTTAGAACAATGTCATCAAAACATTGAGAAGCTACCTTTTCCTCAGTCTGAAGAAGAAAAACCCCACTCCCTCTTTCCTCTCAGAAGATTCCCCTCAGAGGAGGTAAAATTGGGTTTGTCAGTGCCTCTCTTACCAGCTCTGAGGTCTGAAATCTCAAAAAGACATTGTGACCTCTTCTTAAGGATCCCTTTAGGGGTCTCAGAACAGGTTGATCAATTTCTTGGACAACAGATATATACTTGGGCTGAGTTAATGACTATTTTGGGAATTCTCTTCTCAGGGGAGGATAGAGCCACGATCCACAGAGTGACAATGGCTATCTGGGAGCACGACTATCCCCTGGGACAAAGTGTCCTGGCTGCTGATGTTAAGTCTCTTAATCAAGATCCCTGATGGGATAACAACACCCCAGGGCACTGAGAAAATATAAGACTTGAGAGAGTTAATATGAGGGGATAATGAGGGGGAGGTGATTAACACAACCATTAGCTTTATAAATTTCTTGGTAAGCCAGGGACTTCATATTTCAAAGAATGAGTTACAATTTGCTGAGACTGAAGTAAAATCTCTGGGACATTTGGTCAGTAAGGGCCAATGAGGGATTGGTTCAGAAAGAATAGAAGGAATCACTGGTCTCCTGCTCCCAGGAACAAAACAAGAATTAAGAAAGTTCCTTGGCTTAATGGGATACTGCCAGTTGTGGATAGACACATATTCCTTAAAACTAAATCTTTATATCTCAAATTTACCCAAGAGGGACCATACCCCCTTCTTTGGACCCCGGAAGAGATAGAAACAAATAGATGAGCTAAAACAAGCCCTTATCACAGCCCCACCTTGCCCTCTCTTGAACAGCCTTTTCACCTCTCTGTAAATGTAAACAAGGGAGTTGCCCTTGGGGTGCTAACCCCAAAACATTGGGGTTAGTGTCAACTTATGGCCTTCTTATCTAAATTCCTTGATCCTGTCACCTGAGGTTGGCCTAAGTGCATTCAGGCAATAGTGGCTATAGATAGCCCTTCTAACTGAAGAAAGTAGAAAAATCACCTTTGGGGGAATCCTAGGTATTAGCACTTCCCCATCAGGTTAGAATGATCTTAAACCAA
Source organism: Castor canadensis (assembly GCF_047511655.1). NCBI lineage: Eukaryota > Metazoa > Chordata > Mammalia > Rodentia > Castoridae > Castor > Castor canadensis. Next base: position 25,065,257 of record NC_133389.1, on the reverse strand, counting down.
AAGGTGGGTACATGCTGACAGATTCTGGGATCCTAAAGTCTAAGGCTATGTTGCTAGAAAAGGATGGCCTAACTCTAACTACTGATGAGGCCCTAAATCCAGCCACTTTCTTGGAAGGGGAAGCACATAAGTGTTTAGATATTATTGAATACCAAATGAAAGTAAGGCCAGACCTCTGAAAAACTCCTTTCCAGACCAGGTTCCATTTTTTTGTGGGTGATCTTTTGGGTAATTGAGGGAAAAAGACATAATGGGTAGGCCTTGACTCCCTAACAATTGGTCAGCACAGACTTGCGAATTGTTTGCTCTAAATCAGACTCTTAAAAATCAGCCCACTAAATAAGTCTTAGAGATCAGATTACCTTGGATTAAATGCCTTCCTATAGGACTACTCAGGATAAGGACAGCCCCTTGGAAGGACATTTCTCCCCCTATGAAATGCTTTATGGGTTTTCTTACCTTAGCTTTGTTATTGATGTATCTTCCTTTGAAACCAAAGACTATTTCCTCAAAAATTATATGCTTGGATTGTCCTCTACTTTACTTTGTTTTAGGAAAAAAGGATTGTTAGTACAGGCTTCTTTACTTGACTTTCCTGTTTACCCACACTAGCCTGGTGAGCATGTGTTTATCAAGACCTGAAAAGAAAATAAGCTTGAGCCAACTTGGGAAGGACCCTTCCTGGTCCTGCTGACCATGGAAACAGCCTTCCGGACCATGGAGAGGGGGTGGACTCATCACACACAGGTAAAGAAGGCACCGCCACCTTACCAGAAGGAACATTGGACCATGCTCTCACATCCAGGACACACCAGAGTAACCTTAAAAAAAACAGTAGTGAAATTATTCTTTCTCTTTCATCTGGGAAATGGTATGTTTATTATTAATATAACTCAGAGTACTTTTCCCTTAACTGTTGAATTCAATGCATGCCAGATCCTTCCTTGTAGAGGCCTTATGTCCCAACTCCAGCTCCAAGAATATTCCTTTTATATATGCCCCATCCTGGGACCCACAGGGAAGCCTGGTATCTGTCCAAAGTGGTTGGATGTGGAATAAAACAGTGGATATAAAGGATACACTTCTCCCTTTTTATGACAATCTTAAGGGCTGGACCAGACCCCAAGACATTGGTAAGACTCCAATTTCCACCATCCAGAACAATTGACAGTCTTAACAGACTATAGTCAAAATTACAGTTGTTTTTAGACATATCCCTCTCCTACTTGTAAAGACAATCAATGTAACCCATTTAGATTAGTCATAGAAAGCCCTTGGAATATGACACAAGAACCATCTATATTTTGTTGATATGGGTTGGGGGCAGATGTCTTGGAGACAGACCCAGTAGGTGCCTTTGAGCTCCATCTAGCTCCCAAACCCTCCCAGTTGACACCCAGGTTTACCTCCACTCCAGTGTTACCTCCACGTTTGTACAACAATCAAACTCAGGTAACCGTGGTAGAAGTCAAGGACCTAAGACAAACTGTGGATACTGAAATTGGGTACAGGGATACAAATGCTTGGATGGAATAGATAAAATATTCTGTCCACACATTAAATAAGAGTGATTGCTAAGTTTGTACTACAGGAAGACCAAACTCTCAGGTGGTCCCATTTTCATTAGGATGGTCCTTGGACCCAGATGGAATGTATTGCATGTTGGCTCTGTTTCAGGATGTCAATGCTTGGGGTAACGATTCCTGCAGGACACTATCACTACTGTTCCCAGAGGTCAGAGGTCCTGCAGGTCAGCCTTGAGGACTATTAGGCCACCCACCCTGGACGTCAATTATACCTCATGTCTCAACAGACAGGGGGGATGATTGACAAATGTGGGAAACCTGATGGGATGCAGTGAAAGCTGATCCTTCAACAGCTTCACAAACCAGTCCACACTGTCAGTGGGCAGGACCAATGTCTGGTGGTAGTGCGGAGGACTTTTACTTGAGACTCTCCCAGGTAACTGGGCAGGCACCTGTGCTTTGGTGCAGTTGGCAATCCCTTTCACCCCCAGCATTTAGATCCCCAGATCATGCCTAGGAAAAGGAGAGACATAGACATAGACTCTGCAGCCAACTGCAGAGGCTCCTTTAATCCCCATGTTTACATTGATGCCAATGAGGTTCCTAGGGGAGTGCCAAATGAATTCAAAGCCAGGAACCAAGTTGTGGTGGGGTTTGAATCAGTACTCTTTTGGTGATTCAGTATAAATAAAAATGTTGATTGGGTTAATTATATTTAATATAACCAACAAAGGTTTGTTAACTATACCAGGGATGCCATCAAAGGAATAGCAGATCAGTTGGGACCAACTAGCTAGTTGGCTTGGAAGAACAGGCTAGCATTAGACATGATGTTGACCAAAAAGGGAAGAGTTTGTGTAATGATTGAAGTTTTGTGCTGCATGTATATACCAAATAATACAGCCCCAACGGAACTGTTACTAAAGCCCTACAGGGATTAACTACCTGAAAACTCAGGTATAAATGATTCCTTCATTGACTTAATGGAAAAATGATTTGGAAGATGGAAGGGCTGGATGATCTCAGTCTTAACCTCCTTGTTCATAGTGGCTGGAGTTTTAATTTTAGTAGGATGCTGCATAACTCCTTGTGTCCGAGGACTAATACAGTGGTTAATTGTTACAACCCTCACCAAACAACCTCTCCCACCCTACCAAAATAACTTGTTTCTACTAGAAATGCAGGAACATGAGTACCAATGACTCCTAAATGAGTTTGAAGAAAAGAATTTAAATTAGTAAGGGGGAAGGAGTTTTAAGAAAAAAATATCTTTTCTATCAAAGTATTTGTTACCTTCTTTGATTACTTAAAAATTCCTCAGGTTGCCATCTTAGGTGACTTATATGTTTAAAGTGTCCTTGCTTCTTCTTCCAGATTCTTGTATGACTCCACTGCCCAACTGTAGGGCAATGTTTGGCTCTGTTAGGGCCAAACTGTATTCCCTAACCTATCCCCAAGCCTTTTAGATTGTGAACCTTTGACCTGGACAAATCCTGGGTTGGGGCAGGTACAACTGCGTCAGGGATATAAGGAGGAGCCATGGTTGGCCATTTTGTGCTCACATGTCTGCTCAGCTGGAGAAGTACATGCTTGCACCCTTTTGATCAAAAGATATTGCCTTGTCAAGATTTTCTGTCTCTCTGTGTCTGTTTTTGGCACTGGAGGGTCTTTAATTCCAACAGTGTGACTCAACACATTTCCACCTTCTTCAGTCCCTCCAATATTAGGGGAAGATTCTTTAGAATATGATGAAGGTGCCAAATTGTCTCATCGAGAGACCCTGTGAATGAAAAGTATTCTCTGGTTGATTATATGGTCACTCCCAAGGATTTACCCCCTCCTTCCCGCTGAAAGCATTATGCATGCCCACCCATGATGATGCGATTTGTAGTCCTCTTGTGGAAGCAGTTTAGATCCCCCCTTCCTTGACCATGTGTTATGCTTTGTCCAACAGGCTGTGAGCAAGGGTGCCATATGCTGTGTGTGAGTAAAAGCCTTAAGAGGCATCACCGATTCCACTAATTCTTGTGCTCTTTCTCCTCTTCCCCAAGTATCTCATGCCCCAAACAGAGGTGGTTTCTTCAGCCTGGGTGCCAGAAAGAGAAGACATGGGGAGTAGGGCTGGGTAGAATCACAGCAAATGGCCTGCAGCTTCCAACAATTAGTATGTGTAAGCAATAAATGCTTGTTATAAACTACTGGAAGTTGGGGGTCCTCATTGAAGTAAAACTGATATTCCCTCATGTAATTTGAAACCAACACCATACTAAGGACTACAGATGGCTAACTAATTATAATCCTTCCCCTACAATGATCACTTTAATGGCTTATTGGGAATCATTTTGTATCAATAACAATTTATTTCCAAAATCCATTTCCTTATTTTGTTCTGATCCCTTGTGTGATGATGTTTCAGACAAGCTCAAGGTTCCCTTTTGGGTAGGCTTGAAGAAGCCAAGTTTAAGTGGACAAAAGGAATTCTTCCCACAAAGTCAGGACATTCCATGGCTTATATATTAGTCAGCTCAGTGTGATTTTCAGCAAGTAATAAAACTTGACCATTACTGAGATGCCTTATTTTAAAAAAGCAACAGCTTAGATCAAATAACTTCAGGTTTGGTTCAGCTATAAACTTTATAAGGTGTGGGGAAGACTAGTAACTAATACCCCATTTCCATATGCTTAGAACCTATTGTGAGAGAGTCACATACTCAGGAATTATGTATGATGGAGCTCAAAATAGGTTTTATTGTGATAAAAGCTATGCTAGAGGGCATGACTCAGTATGCAACTAAAGGATCTGTTGACCTTTTCCTGAATTCAATTTCTCTCCCCAAATTGTGGGCCTCCTCTTGTTACATGCCCAGAGTGGGAGGGAATAGGCACTGCCAGCTCTCAGTTGATATGTACAGCCGGGCACAGAAGGTGCTAAGCCCAGGGGCTCACCCTTTGTTCCCAAACTTTGCAATCACTTGTCACTCTTCCTATTCTCTGTTGGGGACAGTGAGCTAGTGAAGGCAGAGGTAGGGGTGCTACTCTGGAGTTGTTTCTTTACTTGGGAATACTTGTAACTAGGAAAGGAAATTCCCCCTAAAAGATCCTATGCATCTGTGATTCAAAAGTAGATGCAAGCACAGTGGAAAAGACCCATGGTGAGAGGATCTAGACTCAAACCTGGCATCACTGACTTCTGGAATCTCAGTAGGTCAATTCACCTCTTGAGGCCTCTGTTTTCCTCTCTCTGAAAATATAATTTGAGCTATTTGATTTGCTCAAATTAAGGGAATTTCAATTTTTCATCAAACCTATTTACAAGATTTCAGTATCTGCAGTGCCCACCAGATATGGTTGTGTGTGAATCTAACAAGACAATATGTGTGAAAATTATAGTGTAAGTAAAGTGAAACTCTAAACCATATGCAAGGATTATGGAAATAAGGGATTATGTAATATTTCTAGCCCCAATTTTAACTTGAGTAATAAGAAAAGCAAATTGAGAATGGAGGCAGTTTTCTGAATGTCACACTCAGGTTTCTGGATGTACTGCCCAGCACTCTTTTACCACATGGCCTTGTTGGTGTTTTCTGAGTCATATCAGGAAACAAGAAGTCCAGTTCCAACAAAATCCTGTCTTGTTTAGGCTTCCAGATCAGCCTAATTACAAGTCTTCTGCAATTCCCCTGTGATGTGATGTTGTTGTTCCCTTGGACAGGACAGGCTTTGTCTGTCCCTTTTGGGTGTTCTCTTCCTTCTTAGTAAAGTGGGTGGAGTAACCTGGGCTACAGTGTGGAGCAAGGGAAAGTCAGACATGGGAGAATCACACAGATCCCTGCTTTGCATTCATATATTTTCCTTCCAAAAGCATCCTTTTGGCATTACAATTAATTTGGTATTTTCCAAAATGCATTCCTTAGGTCGCTAGTTCCTTGATATTTCACACTCAAAAAGTTTGTGTTTAAACCAGTGTTGGAAACATTGCATGTGCAATCTTTCTTGTGGAGATTTTCAATGACCATTAAGATACTAAAGGCATATAAAAGTCCTAAAATGTCTTCAGCAAATAAAGTGTGTTTATTATTTATGTTTACTTAACCCAAATGTATTTAGCATTCAGCCACATTTTTCCCTCAAGAATCACCAGCTAAGATTCTATTTTCTTGTGGTGAGTCTAATTTAAACCCCAACCTCACTTTCCTCCCATATGATCTGGTCTGCGGAGAGCTCTCAACCTTGGCCATGCATTAGAACCATCTGGGAAACTTTTAAAATTCTTGGTACCTCGGTTGTCTCTGAAATGATTAAGCTGGTGTCTCTGGGGGCTATTTGCAGACTTAGTACTTTGCAATGTTCCCCAAGTTCCAATGTCAAGCTGAGGTTGAGAACCACTGGGTCAAAGCAAAGGACTTTGGCAGTGACATTCACTGCCATTACCTGCCAAGATCAGGTGAGTTAGCCTTTCACATAATAAGGCCAGGTTTTTTTTTCACAAGAAATAAGAGGAATGTGAAATGTTCATGGTGACTAAGTGGAAATGTCTACTGAAGGAAACTGTGCAAACACAAGAGGCATAAACACACATCCTACATACTTGATATGCATAACCACATTTCCATATATTGTTACATAAATCACTCAATGATCCTAGTGGTGTAAGTATTTTTGTTACATTTTATTGGTGAAGAAACTGAAGCTCAGGATTGGGGTTAAGCTACTAATGAAGAACCAGCCATCTAATAATCTGGAAAGATGGGATTTGAACTTGGGTAGTCTTGCTCCCAAATCCCTAACAAATACTATATTCCTTCCTGTGAACCTCTGGATAGTGAGGTGACATTGATCTTAGGAACTTCAATAAACTATCAGTTGCAGCTTAGAAGGAGTTCTCCAACATTTGGTCCCCCAGCTTCTTGTTTTCACCTCTTTGAACTTGACAAAGCTGTTTCCTTCCCTTTTCACCCTACAAGTGAGGTGATTCAAGTTCTCCCATAAAACTGGGCAGAAGAGAAAAACAAGGGATATCCAGCAAGTGCCTGAAGGAAAAGCACTTGAAGATCGCTGGAAACAAGGGTTGTGTTGATTAATTTGAAGAGATGGGAGAGGAGAGTGCATAGAGCATCTAATCAGTAAGGGCTGAAATGTACACAACTCCAAGACAAAGATGGGAAGGAGAGGAGATGCAAACTATGTGGAGGACTGTATCTGAACAACTTGGCAACTTTACTGGATTCTTTAGCAGTGGACTGTCCAGCTTTCCACTGGGGGATGGGCGAACGTAGAAGCATTTTAAATATAGAGGAGATAGGCACTTTCTAGAGTTTGGTGGGGAGCTTCAAAGGACCAACTGTTAGATAGTAAGGTGTGGCTCCCTTCAGATACCAAACCATTAGTGAAAGTCAATTTTAACCTGTCTCCCTCAGATATAACTAGAGAGAGCATCTTATCACCTGAAAAGACAGGCTTCTGTGTCCCATACTGTGTGCTACCCTAGGAGTTTCTGATTCAGTAGGTCTGGGGGGGCGGGAACAGAGATATTGCATTTCTCACCAGCTCTTGGGTGATGCCTATATTGCTCATTTGAGCATCACCAAGTTGCAGGGTCTGCCATTTAAGATGCCTTTTGGGAAAAGCTGCTTTCAGCTCAAACAAAGCTGCTTTGTTTGAGCCTTGCCTGGAAGGGAGACTCCTTGCACCAGCCAGGCCTCCTGCTCCAAGGCTACTGTGATTCCTCTGACTCCAGGATCCCTGAGCTAGCTCATGCCTTAGGAGTCTTTAATAATAGAAATGATTCCCTTCTTTCGACTGCAATCTTTCCATTCCTTGAGGATGTACAGGTGGAAGCCCAACAGCAGGATTCAGCATAGCATCTTCACAAAATTCTCATCTCTCCTGGGAGCCACTTCACCTCTTGGGAGTCATTGACCCAGTGGATTGCTGACTGGTGCTGGCTCTGGGGAATTCCCTTGCCAAGAGGTCTTTTCTCTGGGTCACAGTTCCTGAACAAGCACTACTTTCCAAGAGGAATTTTAGCCTGAATGTAGGAAATGTGATTAAACCCCAAGTGCCTTCCACAGGCATGGACTGTTAGAAGTTCAGAAGGTTTATGCAAATGAAGCCCCAAGGCCTGCTTCCAGCATCTCAGAGTTCCCCCAGGCAAGCATGCAAATAAGCCGCCCCCACGATGACCCCAGTTTGCAAAAATAAAGTGTAAATTCAGTTTCATCTTTTTTCTGAATTTCTTTTCTTTGCTTCCCTTCTTACTTTGGAAAAGGCATGTGCTCGGTTTGTATACCAAGTGATTACACCAAAGATGCTCACTTAGGCAGCTAGTAGTTAAGAATCATGTTGCATTATTGTTTCCTACAATGTGTTGTACACAAAAACCATATGTCAGTGGGGTTTGAGAGCAGGCAGAGGCCTGAAGGGGGTAGCCCTGAATGGGAGAGGCAGAATGGAAAATCTGCAGCTTTATTGGCCTTAGAATTCCTAATTTGTAATTTATGGTTAAATATATTACACCTTTCAGATGTAATGTAATGTAGACAACCAGAAATTAAGACAGAAAAGTGCCTTTTCAAGTGTGGCACTGGTGACTTGTACCAGTGTCTCATAAGCCTTCAAATGCTCAAGAACAAAAAGTAAGGAAGTGGATGATGATAAGCTGATTTACATATTTCCAGCCACATCGCTATTGTCAGTGCTACATATGGAGGAGCAGGTGCTTGCTTTCATCAGTATTCTTGCTTCTGTATACATACAGGGAAATAAAAGAACACACATGAAGAGCACTCTGAGGTGCCACACATACAAATACCATTCCATTTTGTACTGGGGATTGAATTCAAGGCCCTTACACTTGCTAGGCCAAGTGCTCTACCACTTTAGCCATAACCCAGTTCCTTTTAATTTTTTTCTCTAGATAAGGTCTCTTGCTTTTTCCAGGGCTGGGCCTGATCCTTCTATCTCTGTCTCCCAAGTAGTTGAGATTACAGGTGTGTGCTGCCATGCTCAGCCTGTTCCATTTTAAAAATATTGATAAGGAAGGTATTATTATCTGCATTTTCCAGCAGAAAAAGCAGAGGTTTAGAGAAGGTAGGAAATGGTGTCATAACTAGTGAGCTGAAGAAAGGACTTGAGCCTGACAGTCTCCAGGCCCTTTGCTGCTGTCCTGGTGTCCATCAATCAGTTTTTGTCTTCCCAGTTATCTTTAGGTTTTTTAAGCTGCCCTGGCCATTGCTTCCTTCTCTTCTCTTCAGGCTCTTCTTATAAATTGAAAACTTATGCTGTCTCTACTTGTTCCATAAGAGGTCTCCGGTACTGGTGACAGGAAGTAGCTTAAATAGTGAACTTTGGAATAAGGACACAGAGGAGGAGTCCAGAGGGAAAGAATATAGAGTGCAGAATAACCTTGGGTGAAGAAACTCCACTGAGAGAGAGGAGGGAGGAGAAAAAGTTGAAATAAATGCAGAGAAATTTGTTGGGAAACATGAAGAGAGAAGTTGGGTATTTCATACTTTGGGGCCTCTATTTTCTTTGGGTAATTAGAGTCATTATTTCACGTGTTCTTTCCCCTTAGGTCTCATTTCATCTGACTGTCCATGGGTATCCTGCACCAGAATTCTGAACAAGACAGACTCCTTTTCACATTTCATAGAAGGAAGGCCCCGATTAAGATTTCTGAATCTTGGTATTTTGCAGACTCAGAATTACACCATCTGAGGGGAGGAAGCCATTCCACTTCCTGGGAAAATCTATAGAGACTTGGAGAAGTTTTTTTTAAGAAGATCACAGTAAACTATGAGCTTACTAGGTACTACCAGGAAGAGAGGCAGGCAGTATGTCCACATGGTTAATGATTTGTCTCTTAAGAAGCAACTTAAAAAAAAAAATCAAGCTTTTGGAATAAAAAGCATTTTAAGATACATTGACTATTCACTTTCCCTTGAAAGAAGGACACAGAACATAAATGGATCTTTTCTTGGTCCATCTATAGTCCAGAATCTTCTTATGTCCATTAAAAATCAGACAGGACTGTGAGACTAAGGAGCTTCTAGGGTATTAGTGGTTCAGGGGTTACAAGTCTTCATTAACTGGCACAGTGTATGAAGTATCATTTAGCTCTTGGGTCAGCTTTTGTAGTTTTTTCTCTCTCCTCTTGAGCATGCTCAGTGCAGTGTGTAGAGAAATCAATAGTGATACATATTGCTATGAACTTCAATGACAAATTATTACTATAATAAGTGTTATTGTCCTCAAAATTGGTCATTAGTTTTATTACCTTTCCTTCCTTTAAGCAGATGCAACCATAGGTACACCCTGAGAGATTATTTATAGATTGTGCTTGGTGACTGGGTAATTTTAATTGCTTTTTTATTTTTTATTTGTTTATCTATTTTGGGTACCAGCAAGTCGGGGCTGCCATTTTTTTCAAATAACACCAGGGCTTCATGCCAGTAATTGATTTTGTCATCATTCCTTCTAGTAGCACTTTAACATTCTCACATATGGATTTAATTGGAATTTAATATGACAGTTAGTGCATTATAAGTAAAAACAACGTGATCCTAAAATCATATTTACTGAAGATTAACCACCACAGAGATACAAATCTATAATGTAGAACCCTCCATACATGTTTTAGAATATTAAATCATATGTAAACATCATGTACTACTTCAAGTAATTGCAGATCTTAAGCTTTGTTTCTTATTTTCTCTTGCAAGTAAACATAGCAGTTTACTACAATTAAATTTGCTTTCATCTTATAATTGGTTTGGTACTATTTGGGGTCAGGGAAAAATACAACTCCTCAACTTTATTGGAAAGCAGATTTTCTCAGCTGCTAAGTCTGGGTGGCTCCTGAAAATTTGTATTTCTGACAAGTAAAGAATTTGCCTTTCTGGGTGATGCTACTGGGAGGGGGATCACACTTGGGTAGGTAGCCCTGAAGCTAAGCATTGTCTTGTTTTAAGATTAAAGACAAACTTTGGTTTTCTCTACTCTACTTTGACATTTGATCTTAGCTAAAATCTGTAGCAGTAGGCTATAGGTGGCTACATATTTTTGTCGCTGTTCTTGTTGAGAGGTGTGGGTTATTTCTCCTTTCAATCTGCACTAGTTCTGTGATGATTTAAACAATAGAATGCAGAGGAAGTGCTACTTTAGCAGGACTGGCAGCTTCTACCCCTCCATCTTGGCCCTAGTTGTCATCCTGTGGATAAGCCTAAGCACAGAGGTTCATGTGGAAAAGAACCAAGGCCACTGGTCAACAGCTTTGCATTGCCTTGACATCCATCAATGGTGAAGACCAATTTGCCACCTGAGTGAATCATTCTGGAAGTTTAGCTGCCCCAGCTTGCACAAAACAGAGCAAAATATCCATTCCTGCTGAGCCCTGCCTGAACTGAAACAAATACATAGCATTCCTGGTTTAAAACATTTTGGAATGGTTATTTTATATAACAGATGAACATAATTTACTTGCCTAAAAGCCTTCTAATTCAAGCACAGACTTTGAGTTTCTTTTTCAAAGTGTGTATGTCATAACATCAAAAGAAAAATGTTGACAAGTTAAGTCATGAATGTCTCCAGTCTCCATAGGCAGAGTTTGGCTTTATATGAGCAAAATAAGTAACTGTCAACAAAGGCATCATTGCAGGGTGTTGAGAAAGACTTTCTATACCTTAATATAGAATACCATGACATCAATAATGCGTGGATTTCTATAATTATAATTCTTTCACCTTGAATAATGACACTTTGCTGTTAAAAAACAAAATCAATGGATAATATAATACCTCAATGCTTAGTGGCCATTTGCCACTAATATCTATCACCCTGTAACAGTGGGCATGTCTAGCTTCTTTACCATGTGCAGACATGGCCCTCCATTGCCACTATCAAAAATGTTGTGTGATATTTGTTTTTTGTTGTTGTTTTTTAGGTTTTTAAATTTTTTTCTTTATTCATCTATTCATATTGCATACATTGTTTGGGCCATTTCTCCCCCCTGTCCCCCACCCCCTCACTCTCCCCTCTACCTTCCTTGCTTCCAGGGAGAACCTGTTTTACCCTTTTCTTCAGTTTTTTTGAAGAGTAGACATAAGCATAATAAGAAAGACAAAGCATTTTTGCTAGCTGAGAAAAGGATAGCTATACGGAGTGATTGCTAGTATTGCTTTCATGCACAAATATATTACAACCTGAATTGATTCATCTCTACCTGACCTCTTCACTACTTCCCGGTCACCTTCCCATATTGACCTCTGTCACTTTAAGGTTACTGTATTAGCTCCCCTACAGTGGGGACATCAAATGCTTTCAAGTTTTGGGCTTCCTATCTTTCCCTAGTCCTTCCGTATGTGCTTTCCCTTTAGCGTGTGACCCAAGTCCAACAACATTACTGTCTTTGCCCTGGATCTAAAGTTCACATATGAAGGTGAACATATGATTTTTTGGTCTTCTGAGCCTGGCTAACTTCTCTCAGTATGATGTTCTTCAGTTCCATCCATTTACTTGGGAATGAAAAGATTTCATTCTTGTTAATGACTGAGTAAAATTCCATTGTGTATAAATACCACATTTTCTTAATTCATTCATCAGTAGTGGGGCATCTTGGCTGTTTCTATAACTTGGCTATTGTGAATAGCACTGCAATAAACATGGGTGTGCAGGTGCCTCTGGAGTAACCTTGAGTCGCATTCCTTTGGGTATATCCCAAGAGTGGGATTGCTGGATCATATGACAGAGCTATGTTTAGTTTTCTAAGAAGCCTCCATATTGTTTTCCAGAGTGGTTGCACCTGCTTGCATTCCCACCAGACGTGTATGAGGGTTCCTTTTTCCCCACATTCTCACCAACACCTATTGGTGGTGTTTTATGCTAGCTATTCTAACAGGGGTGAGGTGGAATCTTAGTGTGGTTTTAATTTGCATTTCCTTTATGACTAGAGATGGTGTGCATTTTTTCATTGTTTTTTGGCCATTTGAATTTCTTCTTTTGAAAAAGTTCTGTTTCGTTCAGTTGCCCTTTTCTTTATTGGTTCATTGATTTTGGGAGAATGTAGTTTTTTGAGTTCCCTGTATATTCTGGTTATCACTCCTTTGTCTGATGCATAGCTGGCAAATATTTTCTCCTACTCTGTGGGTGGTCACTTCAGTTTAGAGACAATTTCTTTTGTTGTACAGAAGCTTTTCAATTTTTTGTAGTCCCATTTGTCCATCCTTTCTCTTAGTTGCTGAGCTGCTGGGGTTCTATTGAGGAAGTCCTTGCCTATACCTACTGCTTCCAGAGTATTCCCTGCTATTTCCTGTACTAACTTCAGAGTTTCGGGTCTGATATTAAGGTCCTTGATCCATTTTGAGTTGATACCAGTACAGGGTGATAAACATGGATCTAGTTTCAGTTTTTTGCAGGCAGATAACCACTTTTCCCAGCAACATTTGTTGAAGAGACTGTCTTTTCTTCATCATATGTTTTTGGTGTCTTTGTCAAAAATAAGGTGGGCACAGCTGTATGGATTCATATCCAGGTCCTCTATTCTGTTCCACTGGTTTTCATATCTGTTTTTGTGCCAGTATCCTGCTGTTTTTATTGCTACTGCTTTGTAATATAGTTTGAAGTCGGGTATTGTGATACCTCCAGAATTGCTCTTTTTGCTGAGTATTGCCTTGGCTATTTGTGGTCTCTTATGTTTCCAAATGAACTTTAGGGTAGATTTTTCAATCTCTGTGATGAAAGTCATTGGGATTTTGATGGGAATTGCATTAAACATGTAGATTGCTTTTGGTAGTTTAGCCATTTTTACTATGTTGATTCTACCGATCCATGAGCATGGGAGATCTTCCACCTTCTGTAGTCTTCCTGATCTCTTTCTTCAGGAGTTTGTAGTTCTCCTTGTAGAGGTCATTCACATCTTTTGTTAAGTTTGCTCCTAGGTATTTGATATTTTATGAGGCTATTGTAAATGGAATTGTTTCCATATATTCTTTCTCAATTTGTTCCTTGTTGGTGTATAGAAAAGCTAATGACTTTTGTAAGTTGATTTTGTATCCTGCCACCTTGCTGTAGCTGTTTATGGTGTCTAAGAGTTTTTGGGTAGAGTTTTTTGGGTCTTTAAGATACAGGATCATGTTGTCTGCAAATAGGGATATTTTGACAGTTTCTTTACCTATTTTATTCCTTTTATTTCTTCTTCTTGCCTAATTGCTCTGGCTAGGAATTCAGTACTATGTTGAATAGGAGTGGGGATAGTGGGGACCCTTGTCTCATTCCTGATTTTAGGGGAAATTGTTTCAGTTTTTCTCCATTAAGTATGATGTTGGCTCTAGGTTTGTCATATATAGCATTGACAATGTTGAGGTACATTCTTTCTATTCCTAGTTTTCTTAGAGCTTTTATCATGAATCTTGTTGAAAGCTTTTTTTGCATCTATTGAGATGATCAAGTGGTTGTTGTCTTGCTTCTATTATGTGCTGTATTACATTTATAGATTTGTGTATGCTGAACAACTCCTGCATCCCTGGGATGAAGCTGACTTGGTTGTGGTGAATGATCTTTCTGATATGTTGTTGGATTCGGTTTGCCACTATTTTATTGAGGATTTTTGCATCAATGTTCATTAAGGAGATTGGCCTATAGTTCTCCTTTTTGGAGGTGTCTTTGTCTGGTTTTGGGATGAGTGTAATACTGGCTTCATAAAATGAGTTAGGCAGTGTTCCTTCCCTTTCTATTTCATGGAAAAGTTTAAGGAGAGTTGGTATTAATTCTTTTTTAAAGGTCTGATAGAATTCAGCTGAGAATCCATCAGGTCCTGGACTTTTCTTTTTTGGGAGACTCTGTTGCTGCTTCAATTTCATTTTGTGTTATAGATCTGCTTAAGTGATTAATATCCTCTTGGTTCAATTTTGGATGGTTATAAATAGCTAGAAATTTGTCCATTTCTTCAAGATTTTCAAATTTATTGCAATATAGGTTCTCAAAGTAGTCTCTGATGATTCCCTGGATTTCCGTGGTATTCATTGTTATCTCTCTTTTTGCATTTCTATTTTACTGATTTGGGTTTTTTATTTCCTCATTTTAGTCAGGTTTGCCAGAGGTCTGTCAATCTTACTTATTTTTTCAAAGAAACAGTTTTTTTGTTTCATTGATTCTTTGTATTTTTTTTTGTTTCTATTTCATTAATTTCAGCCCTTGTTTTTATTATTTCTCTCCTTCTGCTTGTTTTGGGTTTTGTTTGTTCTTATTTTTCTGGGAGTTTAAGATGTAGTGTTAGGTCATTGATTTTAGATCTTTCTGTCCTTTTAATGTTTGTGCTCATGGCTATAAACTTTCCTCTTAGGACTGCCTTTCCTGTGTCCCATAGGTTCTGGTAAGTCGTGTTTTCATTTTCATTAACTTCCAGGAAACTTTTAATTTCTTCTTTTATTTCATCAATGACCTACTGATTATTGTGCAGTGTGTTGTTCAGCTTCCAATTGTCTGCGTGTTTTCTACTGTTCTTTTTGTTGTTGTGTTCTAGTTTGAATGCATTGTGATTAGATAGAATGCATGGGATTATTTCTATTTTCTTAAATTTGCTAAGGCTTTCTTTGTGTCCTAAGATATGATCAATTTTGGCGAAGGTTCCATGGGCTGCTGAGAAGAATGTATATTGTACAGAAGTTGGATGAAATATTCTGTAGACATCAGCTAGGTACATTTGATATATAGTGTGATTTAGTTCTAGAATTTCCTTATTGATTTTTTGTTTGGATGGCCTATCTATTGGTGACAGTGGGATACTAAAGCCTCCCACTATCACTGTGTTGGAGTGTATATATGCTTTTAGGTCCTTCAGAGTATGTTTGATGAAATTGGGTGCACTGATGTTGGGTGCATGTAGGTTGATAATTGTTACTTCCTTTTGGTGTATTTCCCATTTTATTAGTATGAAGCATCCTTCTTTATCTCATTTGATCAATGTAGGTTTAAAGTCTACTTTATCCGAGATAAGTATTGCTACTTCTGCCTGCTTTGGGGGCCATTGGCTTGGTAAATCTTCTTCCAGCCTTTCACCCTAAGCCTGTGCCTGTTTCTGTCAATGAGATGGGTCTCCTATAAACAAGAGATTGTTGGATCTTCCTTTTTAATCCAGTTTGCCAAATGGTGTCTTTTGATGGAGGAGTTAAGGTCATTAACATTCAGTGTTAGTACTGATAACGTATGTGGTGATTCCTGCCATTTAGTTCTTTTTGTTGTTTAAGGGTTTGATTGTGTGGAGCTCAATCAATGTTACTCTCCAATTCTTTGTCTTTTCTTTTCCTGTAGTTTGATACTGCCTGTCCTCTCGTGCTTTTGTTTGTTTTCATTTTCTGTATGCAGAATTCCTTTGAGAAACTTTTATAGTGGTGACTTGGTGGTCATATAGTCTTTTAGTTTCTGCTTATTGTGGAAGATTTTTATTGGTCCATCTATTTTGAATGATAGTTTTACTGGATAGAGTGTCCTAGGGTTGAAGTTATTTTCATTCAGTGTCTGGAATACCTCACTCCATCTCTTTCTTGCTTTTAATGTTTCCAGTGAGAAATCTGCTGGAAATTGATGGGCTTACCTTTGTATGTTATTGGTTTTTTCTCTCTTACAGACTTCAATATTCTTTCTCTATACTCTGTGCTTGTTTTAATGGTAATATGTTGTGGGGTAGTTCTATTTTAGTCAAGTCTGTTTGGTGTCCTGGAGGCTTCCTGCACCTGAATGGGAATGACTTTCTCTAGATTAGGGAAATTTTCTGTTATTATTTTATTGAATATATTATGGATCCCTTTTGCTTGGACCTCTTCTCCTTCTTCAATGTCCATGATTCACAGGCTTGGTCTTTTGATGGAGTTGGTGTGTTCTTGCATATTCCTTTCACAGGTCTTGGATTGTTTGACTAATAGCTCTTCACTTTTTTCTTTAATTTCAGTTTTATCTTCAAGTTCTGAGATTTTGTCTTCTGTTTGTTCTAGTCTGGTGGATTGGCTTTCCATTGTGTTTTGTGTTTCTGTTTCATTTTTTTCTGAGGTTTTCCATATCATGGGTCACTTCCTCTTTAATATTGTTTATTTTCATCTTTAATTCTTTTATCTCTCTATTTTTAGTGTTCTCTGTTTGACTTTGGTGTTTATTTAAGGCTCCTATGACTTCATTTATTTTTTTTTCTGTGTCTTCTCATATTCTTTATTTTTGGTGTCTTGAAATTTCTTGAGTGCCTCTTGTACATTTTGGTTAACCATGTCTAGTAACATCTCCATGAAATTCTCTGATTACTTGCAGGATTTCTTCTTGAGGCTGGTCTTGTGGGGACTGATGGTCTTGTGGGTTCCTTGGTGTCATTTATCTTTGTTTTTAGGAGTCTAGAATGGGGTATCCATTTCCTTCATTTCTCTCTGAATCTTGTATTAAATTATTTTTGGAGGGAGAATGGTTTCCATCCTTTTTTTGTCTTCTCATCACTCCACTTGGTACTGTGCACCTGTGTTCTTGATAAGCTAGTTGGTGGTTTCAGTTACATGTTTTCTTTCCCTTGATTTAATTTTGTTTTGTGGCTGTATTGGTTTTGTAACTAAGTGTGTGTGTGTGTGTATGTGTGTGTGTGTGCCATTTCTGTCCCTGGACTGGGTGTAATTTAGTAGCTGGAGGAATACTGCATGACACTTGGCTCTCACCTGTTTGGTCTGCTAAGTGTCTCCCAGGCAGGTTTCGAGCCAGTATCTGGTGGCAGTGGGAGCCCTCCTGTTTCTTCAGTTTAATGTGGGATGGAGAACTTTTCTATGGGCTAGGGGTTCAGGATGTCGAAGTTTTGATTCTCCTTGGTGCTTTATTTCCGCCAAGTGTGGCTCCAGAGTCTTAGCAAGGTTTTTGACTCACAGAGCTCACACTGTCTGCTTTTGCACCCTCGTCACCATCTTGGATCCTCCAATGGTCAACTTAATTTGACAGCAGGAGCCACAGACCCAAAGAATTTAGATGATCTGTCCATTGTATGTTATTTGTATAGCAATTTTGCTCTTTTAGTACAGAAGGAAAAGCCACTGTTCTTTTTTTTTGTTTGGTGATATTGGAGTTTGTTTGAACTCAGGGCCTCACACTTGCTAGGCAGCTGATCTACCACTTGAGCCACTCCACCAGCCCAAAGCCACTGTTCTTATACCTGCAGCAATTTGCACTGTAGTCCAAAATAGATTTGCTCATGGAATCCAGGTCATACTTAGAATATTTATATTATTGACCAAGATTCTGGTAGTGGTAGAGCAACTGCAAGGCCATGGGTTCAATCCTCATTACTCCACAAAAGAAAATTGCACTCAACTTTTAAAATGTATACTCTTAAACACTATATTTAGCAATTTTCATTTATGTCAGTACAGGATAGAGTTTAGTTTTTACAATTTGTTCAAATAGTCAATATTGTGTCAGTTTCAGTGTGACCTCAGATGATCAATTCAGGAAAAGAATATGTTGCTGTGCTTTATAGTATTCTCCTACTCTGTTTCTATTACAGTCACCAGAAAGTAAAGCAGTGTTCTTATAGCAAGGGATGTTCAACTTAACAATTTATTTCCCACAATGCCTATTCTGTTCTAAATAGTGTGCTGAGCACTACAGAGGATGGAAAAGTCTCAACAAAGTCTAGATGGTGTAATGGAAATGGAATGAAAATGACTTCAACCCTAGAAGGACTATTGGCTATATCAGAAAAGATGTACAAGAGAGTTTCAAACATTTTCAAAGAAAAAAAAACCCTGCTAAAATCTAGTTGAAGAGATAGAGGAGCCTTCTAAAAGGAGTCCATGCAACAAGGAAAATCAGACTCCCTTACATGAATATAATAACTTCTACCTTACAAAAAAGTACATGGATTGCTTTATTTAGTTCTTACAGTATAGGGCAGGGATTCTCATATTGTGTTCTCCAGGTCATAAACAGCAGCATATCCTGGAAACTTGTTAGAAATGCCAACTTCCAGGTCCCACTTGAGATATATTACATCAGCAACCCTGGAAGTAAGACCCAAGATCCCTCAGCAATCTGCTAAATGTGAGAACTACTCACATTTTTTAGATTTCATATACAATTAAGAAATCCTGAAGTTGGATCTTACCAAATACCTAAAACTATACCAGGAAACCAAATTCCAAATCCAGGTTATTGTCAGCTCAATGAGGAACTTTCTTTTAATTGCACCTTGAAGAATGGGTAACATCTTCACAGAAAAAGTTTGTTGACTTTTAGAGGGGAAGAAAGAGGCTGGAGCTATTTCAAGATGGAAAATTATCTTGATATTTTAAAAGGCACATTTGAGGAAACTTTGGCCTTTAGGAACTTTTCCCCATGAAATATGTCCTAGGATGTTTATTTGCATGCTTGTGTTTCTTCCTGCATAAATACAGACTGAAATATGTATTGGAACTCTTTCCATTGCATTTGTGTTGGAATTCATGTCCTCCAAAATTTGGGACTTTGTCCTCCTTATATTCCCTTTTCTTGCTGCACTACTTTGAGAATAAGTCTTAAAAAACACAGAGTAATTCTATTTCTTTCTTTACTTCAACATAAAATACATCTCTTCCTTTCTTTATAAATGATTCATAATAAGGGATTTGAAACTCTTGGTAAACTTCAACACATGTAGGGATTTTATGTGTTTCATCTTCAATGAGTAGAAATCAGAGAAAAGTTTGGACCAGTTCCCAGGAGATTGAGGCAAGCTCCTTTAATGCCTGTTGGACACTGAGGCTTGTTCTGCTGTGACAGCTTGAGGGATGATGCAACTTTTTTTGGGGTGGGAGCACACTACTAGGGCTTTGAATTCAGGGCTTTGTGCTTGGTAGGTGGGCTCTCTACCACTTGAGTCATGTGTGTTCAGTCTTTTTGTTCTGGTTATTTTGGAGATAGAGTCTAGATTTTTGCCCAGGCTGCCTGGACTGCCATCCTTCTATTTTAGTCTGCCTACTGTAACTGGGATGACACACCCACCATCACCACACCTAGCTTTTTTTTTCTGTTGAGATGGGTTTCACAAGCTTATGTTTTTGTCCTTATTGACCGGAACAGTGATCCTCCTGATCTCAGTCTCTTTCTTTGCCTGGGATGACAGGCATGCACCACTGCTCCCAGCTATTGGTTGAGGTTGGGTCACACTAATTTTTTGCCAGTTTGGTCTCCCGCCTGAATACCAATCTCAGTCTTCCTACTAGCTAGGATTACAGGCATTAACCACTGTTACCCAGCTGATTGACACAAGTTTTTGGTTGAGGTTTCAATAGTCTGGACAAAGATTCTTTAAGGTAGGACCTTAAAAAAGAAAATGAACCACTGGAGTACTATTGATACGAAATAAAATTTGGCCTGATTGGTTTTTAAATGCCAATTGGATATTGATTTTGATGTTTATCAACCACCTGAAGGATTTTATTGTTTATTTATTTAAAGACAGGTCTTGCTTTGTAGCCCAGGTTGGCTGGGAACTCATATCCACCTGCTTCAGCTTCCTGAGTACTGGGATTATAGGCCTGTGCTACTATAATTTGTAAACCTTGTTTCATTTTATTCTGATTTTTACATGTACTAAAACTAACCTTTTTCTTTTTTTCTTTCTCTCTTTTCTATTCTTTCTCCTCTCCCCCTTCTCTCTCTCCTCCAATTCCTTCCCCTCTTTTTTCTTCCCTGAAAATTAACTTTTTTCCTTCCTCTCCTCTCCTCTTCTCTTCTTTCTCCTCTCTTCCCTTCTCTCCTCTCCACTTCCTTCTATAATTTTGTCTGTTTCTATAATTTTTTAAATCTATTTCAGATGATATTATGAAAAGAATCATAGAATGTAGCCTTATAAAACTGGCTTATTTCATTCATATTATGCACTTGAAAATTTTTTCTTTTTTTTTTTTCTGAGTGGTATTCCATTGTATGGATATATTGTAGTTTTATATAAATTGTTGGATAGCTGGTTGTTTCAAATATTGGCAACTATTAAATAAAGCTGCTATAAACATTTGTGTACAGTTTGTGTGAACATAAGCTTTTATTATTCTTAGGTAAATACCCAGTAGTAAGATTGAGGCAAGAAATTTAGGGAAAGTACCCAAACCAAATCATGGGAAATTGGTGGCCTACTTGCAGATTGTCTTATGAGGGAAAAGTGATCTTGCTCTACCTAGAACCACCCAAAACAGCCCTTTTGAAATAGCATTTTCATCCGGACCTGAACTGGGGCATACACAAAAGGACCTCTAATTATAGCCTACTCAATATGGGCTGTACTTCATTATAATGGAGTGAATTCATATATGTGGAAGAGTCTTTATTCAGGGAATGGACCCTTCCCCTACTGAATCTCTGTCACTTTTGGAAGGCAGTATTTACACATTTGTTTTTGGCCAATTTTCTCCTTTTTCCATAGATCACAAGTGTTGCTTTTTCTCTTTAAAGCTTTGCCAAAGCAAACCACTCACCACTTAAACAAAAGATTTATTATACTTAACCAAAAGGATAAAATGTTTCTACAGGAATACCCTAGGCATTAGTAAAAGTGCTACCCCAGCTGTGACTGAGTCAGCTACCAGCATCTCCCCAACATCCCTCCTCCTATCACTGCTGTGCAGCTATTGAGGGTCCAAGTTTTAATGTCCAGAGCAGAGCCCCAAAAGGGCAGCAAGGTCTCAGATCCTGCTGTGTTTCTCTGCTGAAATGACTCCTGCAGTAAATATCCTCTCACAAGTCAGTTCTGTGGTTTTTGTGGCCCCTCACATTGTCTCTTGGCCATTTATTTAGACTGAACATGAGATCCACATATTCCTTCAATCATAGAAAGTAAGGAGGAACTAGTAAGGTCAGATACTGGTTTTAATTCAGGAAGCCATTCAAATCTTGGATTTCTTGCAGGCATGGAATTCCTAAACAAGACTATTTCCTCCAAAGATGAGAAAGTCTGCATATTTCATTCCTTAAATCTCTTATTGAGAAACTTCCATAATTTCTCCATATTGAAGAGTCAGATTCATTTGTTTCTGCTTTCAATAGCACAGTTCACACCCTAAAAGGTTTAATGTGTGTATCAACCTAGGCATTCAGAATGGAAAATTGTGTGTGTCTATGTGTGTGTGTGTGCACACACATGTGTGCATGTGTGGTACATGTTAGAAAAAGCCCTTAAAAGTCTGTTATTATATTGTAACACCTGTTGTTGTTACTATCTGGGGAATCCTATTGCTCTAAAGTTTTCATGTAGGTCCTCATGGATGCAGACAGTGGCTGAGTTTGAACCTAGGTTGGCCAGACCCTTCTGAACAACCTGGCCATTCATTTACTACTCCCATGCCAGTAAACTAGTGCTGGGTTGGTGTTCCTAGTTGGGCCTCTCCCTGCCCTCTTCTTCCCCCTTTCTTTCTTATCTGTAGGTTTGAATTGCAAAGGTCCTGGCAGGCCTCACTGCTGGAGACAGAACCAATCAGGTCATCATGTAGTGTCAGGAAAAGGGAACACCCATCTGCCACTTGACTGTGTATTACAGCATTTCTGAGATCCCAGGTAACAGAGGTCATTTTGCAGCCAGATTTGAATTCTATTTCCTCTCCTCATCATCTCTTTCTTTTGGGAAAATGTAAGCATTTATCTATTTGCATAAAAGCCCCAAATTCAAAATGCTTGCTGTCTGCACCACATTTTTCTCATTTAAAATGAAAATAGATCTATTGAATCCTCTGAAGAATAACAATGAACAAAATGGCTCTGCTGTTTAGTTTGCTAACATCTGGGTGTATTTGAGAAATAGGAATACAGATACAGCTTTCTACTTTTCATCCTGAAATTAGATCAAAGCTAGGTAACCAAAGTGGAGGCATGGGATGTCTTGTACCACACCATTGTCCTACCGTAGTGTCATTTGAGTCTTCAGTTAATGTTTCAGTGTCTCCTGCTCTTCCTCTGAAGATTTTGGAGTAAAGGTTAACAATTTGTTATTTTTTCAGTGTCTCTACATGTTTCTTAGGGTCTTTCAAATAAGAGAAATACTGTCCTAAAAGAACCAAGTTTGGACCTTACAGTCACTGTAGGATCCCCTCTTTATTCACTTCCCCTCATCATTCAGATCCAGAGGGAGTCCTGGTCATTGGTGGAGAAACTGTCTGGAAAATCTGAGTTTCTCAGACCCTGGTGAGGTATTGGGTATTGCTTCTTCTTCCTTCCTCATCATCTGAAGATCACCAGGATGAACTCATGCCCAGTACCTTTTTGAAGAGTTCTATTTCTAATCCTCATGTTGGGAAAATAGAAGCATTTATCTATTTCTATCAGAAGAGAGTAGAGAAGAGATGAGGAAATGAGGACCAATGGCAACTTGTTACTGAGTGAAATTTTCTTTTTAGTACTATCCAGCAGGCAGTTCATGAGATTACTTGGCACTTCCAAAAGGCTATGCACAGACCTCAGAGGGCTGTGTAAACAGCATCAAACTAATCCTTCATTCCCTCACTCATAAACAGATGTCATTGGCAATGGTCACTTTGCGAACATTTTTCTTCCAAGGCTTCTCTCTCCTTTCCTTTTCTTTTTTTTAAATTTAAATTTATTTTATTTTATTTTTTATTTCTGAGACAGAATCTCACTATGCAGCTCTGGCTGGACTGGAATTTGCTGTGTAGCCTAGGCTCACCTTGAATTGAAGATCCTCCTGCCTGTGCCTCCCGTATTGGGATTACTGGTGTGTGCCACACTCAAGCTTTCCTGTCTTTTCTTTGTTTGAATCTAGATTATTACTCAAATTTATACTATGAATCTGTTGGGCAAAAAATATACCTGATTTTTCTGTACATAGTCAAGGATGGATCCTCAGGATGTGAGGAAAATGATGTAACATTTAATTTTGTTCTATTCTTTGGACTTCATTGAGTCATACCATGTGCTCTTTAATAGAGTGTCAGGAGTCTGCAAATTATTGCAGAGATATCTGATATCTGTTTTTTTTTTCCATTGTGGTGGTACTGGGGAGTAAATGTAAAGCCTTGCACTTGCTTTGTAGAAAGGCAAGTCCTGTGTCCTCTATCACTCAGTCTGTACTTGCTATACCACTTTAGCTACACTACTAGCCTTTTTTGCTTTAGCTGTTTTAGGATAGGGTCTTGTGTTATTGCCTAGGCCAATCTGGACCTTGATCCTTCTGTCTATTCTTCCCACATAGCTGGGATAACATATGTATGCCACCATGCCCAGTTTTATTAATTGAGATGGTGTCTTGTTAACTTTCTGCATAGGCTGGTCTTGAACCTCCATCTTCTCTATCTCTACCTCTTGAGTAACTAAGATTACAATAGTGAGTCACTATACCTGGCACAATATCTGGTATCTTTAATGAAGAAACCTGTTTGATATAAGAATATGTATAAAAATAATGAAAGGAAAAAATTTCCTGGCTGTCGAAAAAACATTTTTTAAATTTTATTTATTTTTATTTTTTGCCATCCTGGGGAATGAACCCAGGGCCTTACAGATGCTAGGCAACCAAGCTTGCAGTTTTATGGGTCAGAAGGACTGTGAACTTGTTTTTTAAAAATGAAATTCCTGTGTCCTCTTGGTGTACATGGAGACATCCTAAAGAGACGAGAATGGGAAGACATCTACATCCCCTCTTAGAGAAAATTTAATCATTTTACACATATATGTGTTGTAAAGCCAATTTCCTGGGAAATGTTCATGTAGCAAATTGAGCAATTCCTATACATTTGGAAGAAGATTACCTGCCAGAGTGACTGTTTTGAGTGAAAACATTAATTTAGATATAAAAGTCTTTGCATGTTTACTTTAAAAAATCAGTTCTTGTTCCAGTTTGCATGTGGGCTGAATTGCTAAATGGGAAAACTCATTTAAAAGTCATCTTGCTGAGTCACCCATTCACTGAAAACCTGAGGGAGGTAATTAAACAGTGGGAGTGAAGACAGCAGATGACTCAATTTGCTTACAAGAAGGAGATCATCGGAGTGTGGACCAGCTTGAGAAGCTGCTTAGGTATAAACCTGGTTGTCTTAAAAATGAGGATTAAGCCAGACACTTCCCCAGCACTATGGGAGTTCTACTCTTGCATCCTAGTTCTATGGCTTTGAATACTTACCAGTTGAGTGCAAGTTGTGAGGCAGAGTGCCAAAGCTAAAGGAAATAGGTGGAGAATTAGCCAACAAATGGTAAACGTTAACATTTTCGCCTAAGCAACCTCATTGATATGTTTGCTCTTTTCTTTGACCTATTTGTCTTTTTAGACCATCTCATAGCTACCCAATAGTATCTTCTGCAATCATGGAGATGTGCTATGTCTGTACTGTTCAATATGGTAATACTAGCTACAGGTGGTTACTGGGCATAAACACTGTGACTAGTTTGACTGAAGAGCTGAAGTATTAAATATTCAGTTTTAATTAATTTAAGATTAAGTAGCCACATGGGCTCAGGGGCTACAATGTTGGGCAGTACTTGAGAAAGAAATTATTAATTCTGTAATATAAATCGAACATCCCTAATCTGAAAATATGAAATCCAAATCTTCCAAAATATGAAATTTTTTGAGTATTGACATGACACCACAAGTGGAAAATTCTATACCTAACCTCAACTTTGTATGCAAACTTTGTTTCATGAAAAATTATTAAAAACACTGCATAAACTTGCCTTTAGGCTATGAGATGCATATGAAGCATAAGCATATTAGCATAGTCTAAACACCATTTTAGACTTGAGTCCCATTCCTAAAATATCTCATGCACATGCAAATATCCCAAAATCTAAAAAAAATTAAAAAACCCAAAACATTTCTAGTCCCATGCATTTTGAATAAGGGATATTGAATCTGTCCTTGGGAAGTACATATTCTTTTCTGTTATGGGTAAATTTTCTAATTTTTTATTTGCTTTATTTTTTCCACTATACCATCTTGCTTACTAAGAACACAGAAAGTATGCATGTTTTATGCATTTTTTTTTGTTTATTCCAAGTAACTCATCCTGTGTCTGCAGCATTATAGGCCACAGAGGGTAAGCTCAGAGGGAAGCCAGAGTGCCTGGTGGTACCAGACTGCCATTTTGGGACTAGGGTGCCCATACTGATTGATGAAGAGCTATTTGATCACACATACCTTAGCAAGGAGGCTGGCAGATAGGTCAACAAGCCACCTGTCTCCTGGTCATTTCCTCCTGGGTTCTCTGTCTTTTTTCTGAGAAGATACTGAATAAGTGAGAAATTGTCTTGCTCTTCATGCTGTGACTTCCTGGCACAACACTGGGGCTTGTGAAGCAGCATATGTACTGTGGGAGCTGTCTTTCAAGGAACCACAGATGGACCAATGCTGGGGGAGGATTTGTCTTTTCAGATATGATTCTTTATGCTCTTACCAAAATGCTGGCTCTTTTCTCTATAATTTGCCATGAGATTTAGCATTGACTCCAACACAGGGCCAGGTGTTGAGCATCTATAGGTTGAATATAGGAGCAAAATATAATCGCTTTCATTGTAAATCCCACCTGCTTTATTTATATTCCTTAAACAAATTTAGAAGAACAATCACGGATGTTGTGACATTATTTCTTCATCTCATAAACACCTGTTTCTGAGACCCAGGAAAGAGAAGCATTTTTTGGGGGGTCAGGGTTGCATGGCTGATCTCTACACATCCTGGATTTAGTTGATAAACTCGAGATTGATTTGCATTTGATTTTATTTCCTTAAACATTAACATATTTGATTGAGGGATAGGACATTAATAATATTTATCTTAATCTTCTTAAGAAATAGGAAAACAACCTTGTTCAAAACCCTTTTTCCTGTCACCAATCCTGTAGTGAGTTCCTTGCATGTACAAGCAATTTGCTAAGGCTATAACTGCTGCCTGGTGTCATTACCCTGATTGATATCAGAGACTTGACCCAAAACCCCAGTGCCAGGACTCTTGCCCAATGTTGGGAAATAAATTCAGCAGCTATGACTTTAGTGACCCTAAGAGTCCACTCATCCCAAAGGTGATTCATTACATTCAGTGACACTCCTGAACAGCCCCTTCTGATGGTTGCTGCTAATTAGGACTGAGTTGAGCTTCTTATGGAATCCTATAGCACTCTGCTAAAGAGAGAACCATGAGCAGTGGGAACTACTGTGTGAGGGAATAATTCCTCTGACAGTGGCCTCTGATCTCAGCAGAGCATCTCCCCACCTACTATTTTGGTGAGCTTACTAATGACCTTAGCCTCATGGTTCTCTTCTAAGTCTATTCTGTCTGAGTTCTGGTTTCCTCTTACTTCTTTGTTTCATGTCTCATTCTGGACCTGGGCTCCTGGATTCGTCTTACATCCTGAACCAATAAGAGGTCACCTGGCCTCCCTGGGCAGCCTATTTCTGTCACAGAAAGTAGATTATGATTCCCTGTCTTTGGTTCCAGTCCCCGTAAATATCTATCTAATAATGTTCTGGATAAAATAGAAAGATGACTGCTTTATAACTGATCCTTTATTTTCCCTGTCCCAGCTGCTGATTTGAAGGATCAAAGGCTACACTCAGGGGCACATTGATGCAGGCTCCTAGGGTTCTGTAATTTTGACATCATAAATTTACACTGAATGGATGATAATTAGGATTCTTATTTGCATATGTTCTCATTTTCTCCAAAGCGTTTTCATATTTATCATTCACTTGCCCCCCTGACCCCAATCTGGAGTAAAGAAATTACTAGATCTGAGCAAGGTAGGAACTGAAATAGCAATAATCCAGGTCTTCTTCACTTGCTGAGTTCACACTGGGCTTTTACATCCAGTACTTCTATAAACTTGTTACTTTTACTGCTTTCTCTGCTTCAAGTAATATCATCACAACCTACCCTAATACCCAACTTAGAAATCTCTGACTCATCTTCTATTTCTCTCTATCTCTGCCTACTCACATCCATCAATGGTTGTCAAATTACACCAGGTAGGAAATCATCTACTTAACTCACAGCAACAGTCTAAAAGCTCAGTTTTTATCATCTTATGGAAAGATTCCTGGCATCATGGTACCATGAGTTCTGTACCACAGTGGGTGATCATTTCATCTAACATAGCATTGGCTCCATATTCAAGTCTACTGAGAAGCTCTTAGAAAAAATAACTCCTAGGCCTCAAATAAACCATTATCCATTGGGAAAGGGTCTTGACATAATTACTTTTTAAAGCTATTTGGATGATTCCAGTAAGTAACCACTGAAACACATAGAGGAGAAGGCCACAGGTTGGTAGTCCACATATCTTGGAGATATACTTCTACTATTTACCAGATGTGTGATAACAAGCTAATCATAATCTCTGAGGCTTGGGTTCCATATCGGTGCAATGGGAATAAATAATAACCTGTGTCACAGAACACTGTAGAAATCATATGGAAGTGTACAGGAAAATCATATTTCTAAGTGGTAAAATTCTGAACAATACAAGTGACTTTGGCTGTTACCACATCTGTGCTTTGTCAAACTAAAAAGCTTGTAGCCAAGTTTCATGTATCAGTATTAGAGTGCCTTCTCAACACTAGCCAAAAATCCTCTACCCATGTTTGAAGACAATAATACTAATAAGTTTAAGCACATCTGGTATAATTATGGGTTCTAGTCTGAATGCACATCACATTATTTTTGAAAGCCAGCTAAGATACTGGCCTTTGTAACATCACAGGGCAGGGTGCTCCAAAGGTTAATTACAACTGGATGCTCCTATGGCATTTCTCATGTTCTGCTGTTACATGTCACCCAGGTTCACCTTGTTCTTTTTCATGGAGCAGGAAAGCCAATCACCCCCATGACCTTTGCTTCTTTTTCCTTTATCTTAGAAGCAAATACACTTTAGTTTCTTGGATTAGACAACTAGAAAATTGTGAAAACAATGTTTCAATTCCTTTGTTTTCTAAAACATGCCAGGATCCTGGCAAGATGCTTACATGTCTGAGAGTGACAGATCAAAAGGACCACTATTTAGATTTGAGACAAGACTGGCTGGAGACTGGATCCTAAGTTGTTTTTTTTTTTTTTTTTGGTACTAAAGCTTCAGTAGGTAGAAGAAAAGCCTGACTCAGTAACTCTGGAATACTGCTTCTGCTATTCAATGACAAGCTGGTATTTGCAGGAAGACTGGATGTTCCAATATCACAAGTAGATGTCACAGATCCTTGAAGAGCTGTGGCAAGAGAAAACTCATATTTTTTTTTCTTCTAGTTAATTTTGAATTTCTGATTAACAAATGTTTTTAGTAAAGAAAATCATCAACATGAAGTGTTGCATCTAAAAGACCCACAATTAGACCTCACAGATAATCACTTTAAAATTTGAAGTATATTCTTTGAATAAAATATTATACTTATAACATGAAATATAATGGACATTTTAATAATATAGGAACAAGTGTCTTACTATCTTTGCCTTTCTTTCTTCTCTCTATACACATGCATGCATGCACACATACACAGTTGTGAGGTATGTTGCTATGTACTCATTTTTAATGAGAGCCGTTTTGATATAAGTGTCAGTACTATCCCAGAATTCTTGGGCTGCTGGTGTTCATCTAAAAGCTCTTTAGTTCCAGGCAGTTTTCAAGTTTGTGTCCACAATATTCCCACAAAACATACATTGCAGTATCTGTTTTACTCTGTGCTCCTCATCTTGGAAAACTAAGCAAGGTTAAAAATATCTGATCCAAGTGATGTTAGCTGGAAAGCAGATCTAGCAGCAGCTCTGCCCTCCCTGCTTGGTCCATGCTAGCTATGAAAGGGGCTAATGAGCAAGCCCTGGGAGTAGCCTGTTGGGAGGTGTATGGTGAGGGTCCCTGATGTCTGTCCACTAGCAGATGTCATCAGCAGGTTGGAGGAAGATCAGCTGCTCTTGCAGTTACTTTTGGCACCCACAATAAAGGCCCTACATTAACAGCCAGGCCACACTGGAAGAGTCAAGATAGCTTTTCAGTTGGGTCAGCTTCTGCCTTTCCATATGGGAGCAAGAAGACTCTAGTCACTGACAAATTTTTAGGTAACAAAAAGTTTAGTGTGCCTTCCTTGAGGTGTATATAATATATCTATATATATCTGTTCATCCATGTTTTCTAGTGTGGAATCATTCTCTTGCCATCTTTGGAAGATACCTTGTGCAAGTCCACTTCCAGTCTACTTCTGGGGTGCATATTGTCCTGATGTGTCCCCAAAAAAGCAATGGGCATTGCTCAAGAGAGTTGAATGATTTCCTTTCAGACTTGATGCCTTATTGACATATAGTAGACTCAGCCATGGAGATGTATGTATTTACCATCCATTTATTAGGGACCTCGGGGAATATAGAGAATTATAAGACATGGTCTTTACCCTAAAGAAGCTTCTACTCTGGAGCCATAAAACTGACAGGTTAAGCATATCAGATTGCTAAGGTAGACAATGATTAAAGATAAGTTAATATTGTATATACAACAACATGTCAGAACATGGGAGAACTGTGGAATACTGAAAGGGACTCAAGGACTCCTCAGAAGTGAGGCTTTGATAAACAGAAGAAAAAGATTTGAATGGACTAGGATGGGGGAAAGGAGAGAGGTATATTCCTCAAACAGAACTGAGCAGTGAATGCACAGGATTCATGAGAAAATGAAGAAAATGGACAAATCCATGGTAAAAAGATATGCTGAC
This sequence comes from Castor canadensis, assembly GCF_047511655.1. Taxonomy (NCBI): domain Eukaryota; kingdom Metazoa; phylum Chordata; class Mammalia; order Rodentia; family Castoridae; genus Castor; species Castor canadensis. The sequence continues at coordinate 25,035,054 of NC_133389.1, read as the reverse complement.
TGCTACCTATGCACTGCCTGGGTAGCATTTAAATTCTAAAGCAGGAGGGGAAGAGAGAGGAAATGGGGAGTTGCTTGGTAAGTTCAAAGGGAGTAAGCTGAATCTTTCCAGATGCCCCTGGGTATCATTAAAACTAACAAATGCTATTAAGTAGGTCACAGAATGGCTTAACCTTATTCCTCTTGAACTCTGTTTTCATTGTAAGTCAGTTACTCCAGACCTGTGATGGCAAAAGAGAGGAGGTAGGAAGGCTCACACAACTCTTTGGCATATTTCATAGTAGTTATGCACTTGATTTAATTTTCAGTGCTGGTCCAAGGTTGCATGGAGTGAGACCATTTTTTCTCCCTGTGACTAACTGTATGTGTTGTAAAGATGGCTGGTCATGGAATTGAATATTAAAAATATGCTGTAGCCCCTGTTGTTTTCCCTTTCTCTCCTAAAATACTCTTATTAGCTCACTAATAGATACGATAAATAAGTCTTGGTGACATGTGATGGGTCTCCTGGCTTTATTTCTGGTTTCTACTTTTCTGTACCACTTCTGCCTTCAACTCAGCCCCCATCTGTCTGCCTACCTCCCATGACCAGTTAGCATAGAAATATGTAAACTAAAACTAGTTCAACTAAAATTAAGTCACCAATTATCTCCTTATAATGATATAGTTATAGTTTAACATTCTGATTTATATCTCTTCAAACTTTTCTTTGTGCATATGGTTTTGGGTACATAGCATATACATTATTTAAATGTAAAAAATTATATTTGTTCTTTAACCTATTTTTAGCCTGTTTTTATCATGAGCATCTTTTCATACCACCAAATAAATATTAGTATTTATATTTTTAAAGACTTCATTGCATTCTATTTTATGCTATTTGAATAAAATAGTCTAATGCAGTATTTTTAAATTATTTAAAGTTTTGTTATATATCTTTCTATTTCCTGAGGGCAAATTTTAACAATTAGAATTGTTGGGTCAAAGAACAGTATATTTTTTGAGGCTTTTGGTGTATATTACCAAAATGCCCTTTGGAAGGTAGGAACAATTCACATTCTCACTAGGAATGTAGAACATTCTTTCCCCACACTATCACAAGCAGATAATAACATATTCATCCATCTTTTATAATCTGATAGGGAAACCATTTTATGACTTTTCTGTTTAATTTGCATTCTTTGATAACTGGAGAAGTTAAATACTTTTTTTCAAAAATTAATTAGCCATTGTAGAACAGAGATTTTGTGAAACACACTGACTTTTGTGGTCCAATTAAAGGATACTGAAAGGATGAACTAACATGTTTTTTAGATCCAGTACACATGAGTTACAATTATGTGTTGCATTGTCTTTTAAGGTTTTCTGGGACTAAAACCTAAGTAGAAACAAATGAACCACATGGATAGCAAGGTGCCTTTACATTCTTAAAGTTGCATAGGTGCTAATTTACAGGGTGGTGTGCTAGATTAATATTCTTTACTATTCCCTGGATATTAATAATTAGGCTTTAAAAGTTGACCAAAGTCTATGAAAGCCCCTCTGATACTTTTTCTTTCTGTGGGAATAATACCTGGTTGGGTAGTAACTTTTTCTAGTTATCCTTGAAATCTATACTCACTTGAAAGCTACCCTCTTTGTCAATCACAGCCAATTGCAGCTGATCCATATTTCCCTAAATACTTTAAATTATGTGCATGAAAAAAAACCTAAAAATTAAAATAATAGCTACCAATTTTTGTCCAAGTAGTTTTTTTCATACTTAGTCTGGGTATCATCCTCTATCCAGTAGTCACTATGTAGATGTAAATTTTAAGCAAACATGTGTATCTATTGATGTTTGTACAACTCAGACAGTCCGGTGATACCAACAGAAGCTTTTGTAATTTGCGGAGGAGGTCATGATTTTCTTTCTCTCCAGAGAATCTTCCTCAGAAGTCAGCTACCTACCATGTGCAGTTCCCAACACCCAGTAGAAGGCTTCCCTCTTCTCTACCCTCATACTTCTGTTCCTGCAGTAGAGTACTAAGATTTTATTCTGGTTTATTTTACAGGGAACTTTCTTCGTTAGATTATGGGAATCTTGGACATAAGAGAAGTATTTTATTCCTTTTTATAGCACCTAACATTTAGTAGCTCATTAATTAATATTTCTTGAAGAGTTCAATTGAATTCCCATTAAAATTTGGGAAATGGGTAGGGGCAGGTCTTTAGAGGGACAGCTGCAGAATCCAGTGAGGAATTAAAGGGAAATCTAGAATAGTGTGATATGGTAGAAATTCTGGAAACAGAATGAAATATTCACATTGTGCTCTGCAGCTTTATCTTAAGCTAATCTTAATGGTTCCTAAACTTTTGGGTTTTACATATTAGAAAAATTTCAGAAATGTTATTTGACCAAATAATAAAAAAATGCAATTTAGTGATCATTGTCTATGAGAAATTTTGCAGCTTCTGAAGGAGGAGGCATATACTATGAGTAAAGAATAGCTTTTAAAAAATCAAAAGCCTTTAGTTCATGGCAACTCTCTGAATTAGCTTTATTGTTGTCTTCTCTGTTGGATTTGTAAAGCCATAATCATACAATAATACCAGTAGGCAGCCTGGCATTTGAAAACCAGTATTGCGTCTCAATATTTGGGATGGATGAAGACATAGTAGTTTGAATGTAGAGGGGTCTCCTCTGAAGGTGGACCATCTACCTGTTTTTTGGTCATGGAGGTAATGCTGCCAAGGAGAAGATGAGTGTCACAAGATGAGGATCATGATCCTTCAGTTCTTTGTGGAATCCAAGAGAGGCTTAGTATAAAATTTTATTGTTGTTAAAGGAGATCATTGTGGCTCCATGATGGATGGAACTGGATACAGCCTGTGACCCTGACTTTACAGTTTTGCTCGTGACTAACAAGATCCTGGGGATCCACTGAAGCCATGACTTTACCCATTGCTGACTCAGGAGCTATAAACATACCAAAAATAGACTCTGATTTATAAATTCCTCCTTTAAAAGGAGGAAGCATCTTCTAGAAGAAGCAGCACATCATATACGGAGACAGTAAGTTTGGGTCAAGTGAAAGTCTAAGGAATTAGAATCCATCATTTTTCCCAAAATACCTTAGTTAGGAGTCTAAGGAAATTAGAGAGGAACTTTGATAGGAGGGGAAAATTGGCTGAGGAGATAAAGACTTGATGGAGCAGCTGCAAGAATGATTTTGGGTTCTGCCAGCACCAAACCCTGATTCCAATATTAATGTGCAAATAATTTAGTGGAGATCCAAGGGAGCACATCTAGTATGTATAGGCAGAAAGAGCAGGAGAAGGCAGGGAAGGCATTGAACAAAGGGTACACTATTAAGCTAATTACTGTATTTGGGCACCAATCCTTTATCCCATGGAATAATCTTTGAAAATGCTTCAGACTTATGTAGTCTAAATGATGACAGATGGGATGCATCCCCTCACTAGTTAATCACTGGTTAAGAGCTGATGGTGGGGGCTGTTAATTCCCTAATAATTCTGGCCTACACTGCTCTCATGAAAGTGGATTTTGGCTTTCACACACAGTGCACTGACAACCATGAAGGTGCTGCCCACTGTAAGGTAGCCATGCCTAGACAAGGTGAGGTATGAAATGAACATGGATGGGTTTCCTCCCTTGACTTGGTACAGTCCCATATTTGACTTTGAAATTAAAATATGGTTAAAAGATATTATGCCTACATCCACAAAAGAAAGAATGATGTTAGACCCTTCCTTAACACTGTATATTTAATAATTAACTCAAAATGAATCAAAGGCATAAATGTAAAACTTTATAAAAGAAAATGTAGGCAAAGCTTCAGCACAATGAATTTAGCAATAATTCCTTACATATGATCCCCAGGGCAAAGGTAACAGCAACAACAAAAATAGACAAATTGAATGTACTTTATGAAAATCTAAAATTTTTTGCATCAAAAGAGACTATCAACAGAATAAATGTGTATCCTCACAGCATAAGATAAAGTAATTGTCAAATCATATATCTGATAAGGGGTTAATATTCAGAATATATAGAGGACTCCTAAATGTTAATTATGATGATTGATAATGATGATGATAGCCTGATTCGAAAGTGAGTAAAGAACATGAATAGATATTTCTCCAAAGATGCACAAATGGACAATAATCACATGAAGGGATGCTCAACATTACTAACCATTAAGAGAATGCAAATCAAAACTGCTATGAAATACCCCTCATGCCATTAGGATATCTACCAAACCCCCCAGAAAACTGTCTTGGTGGTGCATGCCTCTAATCTTAAATTCAACCCCCAGTACCAAATAAAAATAAATAAACCAAACAACAACAGCAGCAGCAACAATCACAATCCCAGAAAATTACAAGTGTTAATGAAAGTGTGGAAACATTGGAACCTTTATCCACTATTGATTAGTAATGTAAAATGGTACAATGCTATGGAAAACAGTATGGCAGTTATTCAATTAAAAATTAAGTTATTACATGATTTAGCAATTCCACTTCAGGGTAGGTACCCAAAATAATTAAAGTAAGGTCTTAAAGATATATTTTTATGCTCACATTCATAGCAGCCTTATTCAGACTGTCTAAAATGTGGAAACAACCCAAGTGTCCCATCATTGGCTGAAAGAGTAAAATGTGGCATTTACATACAGTTAAATATTATCCAGCCTTAAAAAGGAAGGAAATTATGACATATGCTACAACACGAATGGATTTTGAAGACAAGCCAGTCACAGAAAGACATCTACTGTATGTTTCTACCCATAAGAGACACTTTGAGTAGCCAAAGTCACAGAGACAGAAAATAGAATGGTTGTTGCTAGGGGTTAGGGTGAGGGAGGAATGGGGAATTAGTGTTATTGGGTGTAGAGTTTCAGTTTTATAAGATGAAAAAGTTATGAAGATGGATGGTGGTAATGGTTGCACATTATAAGTGTATTTTACACCACTGAACTGTATACTTCAAAATGGGTAAGATGCTAAATTTTATGTAATGTGAATTTTACCACAATAAAAAATTGCATAAAAAGAGATTGTGTGCTATGGCATGAGAGAAAAAAGTCAAACATAAAAGATGTGCAGGTGTGACTAAGTCATGCACAGAGCAAAGGCTGTGAGTAAATACAGATGAGGAAGAGAGATTAATAGGAAAGGAGGGATTAAAGGACCCTTGCTAATTATATCCACTTCCACTTGTTGCATTTATGTTGTCCTAGGGATTACATTTGTCTGTGAAAGAAATCAATATTTCTTATAATGGTGTAGACTAGGCTAAATGTCAGGTTTGGGAATTTTATCCTGTGTTCTATATATTGCTGAAATAATCACTTCTCCTCTGTTAGCTGTTCCTAAATCTTCATTTCTGAAAATTATGTCCACTGGCTCAGAAATATCCAACATGAAATATTTTTTCATAGTAGGGAATAAACACAATGCAATGAACTGGCAATGGAAATTCAACCATCTATATATCCCATATATATTTTTATTCAGTACCAACTATATGCCAGGCAATGCATTAGGCATGAGGAATGAGGAGCAGTAAAGATCCATTAAGTACTTAGTTGATAATGCTCTTGATTTTTGTCAGGATTCTCCTCTCTAATGAACACTCTCAGTTGAAAGTAGAATTCCTTCCAGGCCACCCACTGGCTGCACACTGGTCTGTACTGGAATCCAGAAGGATAGAAAGGAAGGAATCGTTGATTTTTCTATGCACTGTTGCTCTCACATATGTATATATTGGCTTGAGCTGAATGTGTCACCTCCACATTCATATGTTAGAGCCTTAACCTCCAAAGTAATGGTATTTGGAGATGGGGTCATTGGGAGGTAATAAGGTATACATGAAACCACGTAGGTAAGGCCCTCATGGTGGGTTTAGAGTCCTTATTAGGAAAGGAGGCCTCTCTTTGTCTCTGTCTCTCTTTGCCATGTGAGGAAGACACATTGAAAAGATCACTGTCAGCAAGAGGGTCTAATCAGAAACCAAATCTGCCAGTACCTTGACATTGGACTTTCTATCCATCAGAACTTTGAGAAATAAGTGGCTGCTTAAATCATCCAGTCTCTGGTATTTTGTTATAGCACCTAAGCTGATTAAGACACATGTTTGTACATAAATTCCGTGTCTGTTAGCTGGATGTGGTGACATATCCATGTCCATAGGTGACATGTAATCCTAGCATTCAGGAGGCTGAGTTTCAGGCTGGCCTAAGCTACATAGCTAGAACCTGCTTCAAACAAACAGAACGAATATAGTAACTTTAAACTGGCTGAGGCCAGTATGAGAAGGGGAGTAGGGAGTAGTGAAGAGAACTGGTAGAGAAGAACCAATTTGGATTGTAATACATATATGCATGGAAACAACACAAAGAATCTCCCTGTGTAGCTATCTTTACCTCAAATATATGCATGGAAACAACACAAAGAATCTCCCTGTGTAGCTATCTTTACCTCAAATTAGCAAAAACATCAAGTTTTTCTTATTATCTTTTATGGTTTTTCTTCTACAAACTTGGAGAACAAGAGGGTGGAACAGGTTCTGCCAGGAGGTGGAGGAGGGCTGGCACAGGGGTGGGGAAGGGGGAGGTTGGGAGAGAAATGGGTAGGAGGATGACTATGGTGCAAATTTACTCATGTATGTAAATGCAAAAATGTAAATGTTGAAACTGTTCCAGAAATCGGGGGTTGAAGGGAGCAGTGGAGGGGGTGAATTCAAGTATGATATATTTGATACATTGTAAGAATCTTTGTAAATACTCCAACGTACTCCCACCTAGCACAACAACAATAATAAGAATAATAATAAGAAATCATTCTATTGAGTAGATACTATGCTCATTTTATGAACGAGGAAACTGAGATCCAGGAAAGTTAAGTAAATAGCCCATGGTCAAAGGCCAAGCTTCCAAATCTTAGAGTAAAATGCAAGTAGTTATTCAATGCTAAAACTAGTGCAAAGCCCTGAGTTCAAAACCAAGTCCAAGTAAAAAAACCAACCAACCAACCAACCAACCAAAAAACAAAAATCAATGCTAACTCTAAAGATCCATTCACCATGCCATGACTCTGCTTGCCTTAACAGAAATAGAGGTGAAAACTTTTGAACTATTAAGTTTATGCAAACTTACTTATTTCGTTGTTTTTGTGGAAGTACTCTAGTAAAGAACAATGTTTTCTTTCATGAAAAGCTTTGTCTTGCTGTTGAAGATTTGTTCTGCTGGACATATAGAAAAACAAGAGGCTGCTGGCCTCACAAGACAATGTTTGATTGAAGTTTGACTTGAAACCTTCATGGCAGCAGTCTTCAAGGGATTGCACATTGCAGATACTGATACCATACTTAGCTCCCAAGGTTCTTAGATCTCAAAGTTGTCCAGATGTCCCATGTGTGTTATTCTGCTCCATATTCGTGGTCTGTCTAGCACATCAGATATGCTGAAAGATTCTTTGAGTCATGTGTACCAGTTCATGTTATAGGGGCCTCTGTCCCTACACCTGAAATACCTCTCTCTGTATGATAGCCATCCCAGACTCTTTGCTATGGATTTAATTTTGCTGTGTTCTCTCCTGCATGGGTTGGATGCTTCTGACTCTCTAGCTCCTCACTCCTAACAGTCTGTATAGCATGTTTTCCTTCTTATCTACTGCCATGGGTCAGCTATCACTATTCTTTCCTGACTAGATCAAAACACCTTCAATGCTTCTTTATTAAGCAAATATTCATTCATAAATAAAATCCAATAAAAAAACCTAAGTGCTGGGTATATACTAGATTCTAGAACCAAAACAGTGATATATCACAGACATTAAATTCATAACCTAGTGAGGATGCAATGTATGAGGGAGTATGGAGGAAGTTAGTGTACAATGAGAACAGGCAAGGGAAGTTCTTATTTTGATCTTAAATGGGTGGTAAGGGAAGGATTTCTATGAGAAGCAACATCAAAGCAGAGACTGGAAAGGTCATATGAACAGAGTTTTAACAGGTGGAGGGTATAGGTTAGAGGAAAGTATCCTATACTTAAAGGAATGATGAACCAAGGGTCCAGAAGCACAAGCAAATATGGTAAGCTCTGGGAACTAAATTAGAAAAGTGGGCAGGGGACAAAAATTGCCTTGTGTCTTATGAGTCCTGTTAATGACTTTGTTTTCTGTACTGAAATTATTGGAATCTGTTAAATTATTTTGAGGAGATGATAGTGGAACAATGAGAAGAATTGGAAGACCACTCTGGCTACTGTGTAAGAGATTGGTATAGAGTAAGGAGAGAGTAGAGACAGAAGACTTTAATTTTCTTTTTTTGTTTCCCAAGCAGATGCAGATGATAGTAGTCTGGAATAGGGTACTAAGAGTGAGAATAGAGAGTAATACTCTAACTCAAGATATATCTAGAGGGGAGTATGATTAGTAACTTTGGTTATTGGTTACAGTAATGAATTGGTGCTTGGTAAATATTTTTAGTGTGTCAAGATACTTCACACACTCAACTTTTCATGTCTCAGAGAAGGTGAACACTGAGCAAATTCATCAATGCACTTATCACCATCAATTCATTTTTGAGAATATTTGCTAAAATTAATATTACTGTCAGAATTTAAAGTTCAATGAAAAAGTATCTCTTGTTTAAGTAAATATTGCCTTGTCCACAAAGAGACTGATTTCCAGACACATGTTTTGCTTCAGTGAGAAGTTTTGGAAGTTGAAAAGAAAGAGGATGCAAGCAGTCTTGTGGCACAGCTTGAGTGGTCCAGGGACTAGAGAACTCCCTCCCTTGTCCTTCTAATATATTTGTTCTTGGCTTTGTTTTATTTTTCTTATCAGAGTCTGTAAACTTCTAGAAAGGGACACTTTTGACTTTGCAAAATATCATACCTTGGAAAAAGTAAGGCAAGATTTAAGAAGCTGAATATTTATCTGTTTTCAAAAGTCTTTTGTAGACAACAGTGTTTGAAGCCATCCGTAAGTGAAAGCCAGCTATAAAAAAGATTGATGAGGGTCAACAAATGAACAACTCTGCACACATTTCATCATACAGTTCCATTGTTAGAAAACAAACAAGCAAAAAAATAAAGACAGCAGATGTTATTTTGTTTCTCTGATGTCTTAGGGGTCAAAGATGATTGATATATGGAAATATTTTTATAATTTTTAAAATCTCTCCTTTTCAAAAAAGAAAAGCCCATCTTCCTCATATTGAAGTACAATCTGAGTAGAGGTCAAGTGCCCTTGATATTTCTGTGCTGTCTTCTCTTAATCATGAATTTAAGAATTAACACTTGGCTAGAATATAATAAGTGTTTTGCAAATGATTAAACTGGAGCTTCTTTCATTTATCCTATAACTGTTTCTCTTAAATGTTATGATAATTTGTAATTCTAATATTCTACTCTTTCTTGACCATAAACCAAAGCTCAAATTACTATTTATTTATTGTCTTCATATTACCTTTTTTAATTTTAGTCTTTCTTTCCCCTACTAAAAATTTCTAACCAGTATGGCACCATAGTTACCTATCTCCACCCTGTTTTTATGTTTCTTGATGTAATGTGATAGGAAGCATCTTGTTTGTGGGCAGATGGATGATGGCTTGATCAGAGGCATGAAAATAAGAATTTCTGTTTTGTTTCAACTTGTCCACTTGAGGATATAGTGGGTGGTAGTTCGAGTTACTGATCCTTGTTATTCTCTGCCCTCTGTATAATTTGTTAGGCAGCAGTCACTGCTTTTAATGGAAGAAGAGTGTTTCCTGACCCTTTGATGTTGAGGGTGTCCCTGTGACTTGATTTAGCCGGTGGAATGTGGACAGACAGGACACGACCCATGTCTAAGCATAATTCCTCAAAGCATACCATGGTTTGCCCAGCAAAGTTTCCCCCTTTCCATGAGATGAAGATGAGGCTAATTCTTCAGCCTAGGTCATACATATTTAATGGTAAAATTGATTTTTGGAGATGGACAAAAAAACTTTGTGTAGAGAACACAGATGGAAATAAAGTACATAATCAGAAATAAAAATGGTCTAAGAAACACTGCACTGAATCCTTAGGACTCAATACTCAGAATGGAGAAGGAACAAACAGTAGAGTCAAACCTTAGCTGATCTATCATATGAGTAGGAAAGAGACCCTATTGTTGCAATCCACTAAAGGTTTAGTGTCGGTGCCATGCTGTAGCCTAGGGAAAACTGGCAGTAGAGGTCTGTTGGCTTTTATGGTATGTAATAACTGGGTAATTTTTATGAGTCCTATCTTGGAAGTTTGATTCAGAAGATCTAGTGTAGGGTTAGGTAATACCTATTTTGAAGATCTTGACTAGTAATTCTGATGAGCTGTTAGATGTGTTGATTAGATCAAAATCCTATGATTTACTGACAGAATCTTAGGTGTATCATTTGGTGCTCTGAACAATTAAAAAAATTTTGTCTGAGAGTTATAGCAAATACTCAATGACAAAAGCATAGCCAAAAGGGAAAGTCCATGTGATTTTATTGTTCATAGTTTTTTTTTTCTTTTGCCAATTTGGAAACTTGACTGCAGAGTCATTGGCAGTTTATTCTTATACTAGCTTCAGACTTCTGTCTTCTGGTTTCCATCATGTCTATGGAGATTGTGGTCTGTGAATTGGAACTTTGGCTCAGCATTTGATTCATTACAAGACTCTTGTCCTCTTTTTCACTGATAATTGGGATCTGATTTGGTTTTCTTGCCTACAGAACAAGAATTTGCCAAATGTAATTTAGACAGTTTAAGCTATTCATGGTAACCCTGATTTCTATTTCTCTGTTGGTGGCATCTTTAAAGATTGGTCACAGGACCAGTTCATGCCAATGAGCTGTGAAGGAAAATCTGCTGGAGATTTTGGGGATATTTTGCTTTTCCTTTCTAAGAAAGGCATTAAAAAAAAGAAGTTTCTTTTTTCCCATACTCTACCTTTCTGCTAGGGGTGCTATGGATGAGGCTGTGACACATAGAGTTACATCTGTCTTCTGCTGACCAAATATTACTGCAAAGAAAGCAGACAGGAAACACAGAAAGCATTTGGGTCTTTGACGATACCACTGAGCTGCTTAAACTTCTTTATCTGTGACAGATTTACATGATTTCACCATTAAAGACACTGCCAGAGAGCTATTCTGAAACTGCAAGTACAGGCATCTCTATAAACTTCCTTCCCTATTCCTGTCCACATTTTCTTACTTTCAAGTTCCCTAGTGTTTGTACTATATGTTTGGTTCTCATATTGTGCCAAGTATTTTCATATTTATATCCTGTCCTCTAGTTATTTTGTAAGCTTGTTGTAGAGTAGAAGCAGATTGTCTGTCATTTTGAGTGTTCCACATAGTGTCTTTCTGAGGATGGCACAATGAAATTCTTGTTGAATACCGGCACGAAGTTTACCTACAAAGTTAAGCATTTCATGCTCAAAATTTTAAAGTCTATTACTGCCCATGTTGGCCAACTGAGATCAATCTGCCTTCCTTTATGGCATTTTGATAAGCTATGAATTAACAGTAGTGGACACTGAAATATACAATAAAGGGGAGACTAATGCCCTTTGGGTAAAAGAGTTTACCTCATGTGTTTGCCTCTTTTAACCTCTTAGTTGCATGTTTTTAATGACTTCTTTGGTCTGTTGATATTTGAAACATTAACATAATTATCTATCTTAACATATTGTGTTTACCACCTGCTGGGGATGAAACATTGAAACTATCACTAGTTGCTCATTAACAGTGTTGACCCAATTACATGTTGTGTATCCCAGAGACAAATAACTGTAATTGCAACTCAAAAGTGATTTCATAAACACGAAGATTCTTGGTTTTTGAAATGCAAATTGGAGTGCATTATTTGAATTTTCCACATAAATACAGGTTTAAATGAAACAAAATCATTCAACCAAATAAAATAAAAATTCAATCTAAAGAGAGGCCATTTGGAATCAATTGGTACTGAGCCCATTCTGCTTTGAAGGATCAAAACACTTTCATTGCTGGGTGCAGAAATTAAACAAGTTAGCAACAATGAAAGCCAGACATCTGGTAAGTGACATCTACCCTGGCTATCAGCAGGTAGTGATTTTCTTTTGGAACCATTCAGCGTATTGTCTGTTGCCTGGACAATGGAAGTCTGATGAAGCATTGATATAATCTGCCTGGAGGTTTTAGAGCTCCATTGAAGAGATGGAAAGCCAGTGAGATTTGTGTGGAAAAAGAATCATTGTATATACATGTAAGTGTAGACATAAATAACTGCGTGTCTACCCATCCTGCAAAAAAGACCTGTATAAATAGAAGCAAATATAGTGTGATATATTTGCCGATCTCAGGAGGACTGTTCTATCCAGACAATTACTATGATAAAAAATTAGGCAAAAATAGCCCAGAGAAACCTGGAAGAAACAGCTCTGAGAGAGAAAATCTGTGCTAAAGTCAAGATGTTAAAAGCAGAGACATTTCTTCAATACCAGCAGACTGCTTCGCAGCCTTTTTATTTTTTTCCTGTTGATGGAAAAATACCACCAGAGGAACTGGGCCAAAGGATGGAGAAGGAAGGAAAACAACAGAGAGGGAAATGAAACTTTGAAATTTATTGCCCAGGAAGCCAGCTTCCAAGATGTCTTAGAAGCCTCAGCTCAAGAAACATTCAATGCAATGGTGATGCCTGTTTTCCTTCTCTTATTTAACAAGGCAATGTGGTCGATAAGATACTGTGTTTACCATTTAAAATGTTAAAATAACCAAACATACACTGAGCATTGGAAGTTTCCCAGGTGCTTCTACAAAATGCTGGAGGGAAAACTGGAAACATAAATGGGCTTGGGACCTACCTCTCAGGAAAACATCTCTCTCATGCATTAATACAAAACACAGAGCGGAAGATAGCTGCTATAAATCTCATAACAGAAACACACATTTCTGCCACCTCTCTTATAGACTAAAAGAACACGAGAAATACAGTTCCAAAAATGATATGAGTTGCATGATTTAGGGCAAAATACTCTGTGAGTCTTAGTATTTAAAATTCTGTTTCCTGATCTGCAGGAAGTCCTGAGAATCAAATGATGGAAAGTTTCTGAAAAGTGCTTTCACAACGGCAGCACACGTAGAAGTGTGAATGCCATCCATGGAGAGCAGGTAGAGAGGGGATTGATTCTGGCAGGGGACACAGGCTGAGAGCCCCATGAAGTTCTGTTGCAGGGCCAGGGTGCATGACTGCCCAGAATGTGCTGAGTTGGGGAGTTAATCTGATCCAGCCGATCAATTATAATTGACTTATGTCACACAGTTTGCCATTTCTGCAGGAGCCTTTGATGGAAAGTCATTGGGACATTTCTTAACATGTACAATACTAAGGAAAATATTTCTCCACTCAATATTACCAAACTCTTGGTTCCTGTTTTCTAGAATGAGCCTCCTTCAATCTTTCTTCCATATTGCTGAGTTATCATCTGCCATGTACGTGTAGAAAAGTGTGTCATTTAACCTGTTTCCTGTCTTAGTACCTTGCATTTTTGAACATGTGTCAACTATTAGCTTGGTTCAGTTTTGCAACAAACCTCAGGCATAGAAAATAAAAGAGGCAGTGTTTTGTCCCCTTCACCGAGGAAGAAAAGAGGGGCAGATGTTTGTTAAATGACCTCATGCTTACAGGCACACAACAAACAGGTTGAGATTTCACCTTCCACTCTTTTCATTTACAATGTTCTTTCTTGTCTGAACTCAGCACAGATCAGGACATTTTCTAATCCAGAAGTAAGTGCAGGGCCAGTAAAAAACATCATCTAAACTAACCTTCTTGTCACACCATCAGTATATTGTGTTATGCCTCTCTTCTGCTTCACAGAGGTTTGTTTTCATTATCTTCGTTTTTGTTTTCCAGAGTTGAAAATTTAATTAGTTACTTATTCTTTTTATACAATTAAGGCAGATGATAAAATGATATTTCAAAGACATAGATGCAATCTAACAACATGACAATGACAAGCAGTTAGTTTTTGGCTTTCTGACTGGTTACATCCTCAATTTCTCTCAACATCTCTCTCAATCTCTCCCTTTTACAAACACAAACACATGTAGGCACTCATACCCACTGCACAATGGGCCACTTGCTTTTGACTGTGTGGTGGCCCCTCTCTTCATGATTTGAACTTGAAGGCTTTCCTCTACAGGGGTTTGAGATTATTGCTTCACACTTGGAATTTTAATGAATCATAGATATGTAGGTATAAGATAAAAAAGTAGCTTCCTTTACAAAGTTTGAGCCTTAAATTCATTCCTTACAATCTATTCAAAACAATACTGTCTAGCAAGGGGCTTCTTAATACAGGAAAATCCAGTTGTACCATTTTTAAATATATTGGAACAGCAATTAAAACGAAAAGTTGGAAAACAGAATAATTATCAGAGTACTAGCCATTGCCTTTCCCCATAAATCAATCTAAGGATTGATCCAAAGAAGGTTGTTTTAACTGCAAAAAATGCCTGATTTAACAGATTGAAATACAAAACAAGTTTTTCAGGATAAACCAAAACCAAAACCATACAAATTTTAATATAGTAAGTAAATTTCACTTGATAAAGCTTTGATTTGCTACAGTGGGAGGAGCTGGCTTGAATATATTTCTGCAAAAAAGAAATGTTATGAACTATAGAAATTGATTCCTTAAAGACATGTTGAAGCTATTCCAGGAATGGGGGGATAAAGAAGAGTGGTGGATGGGGTGAATTCAACTATTATACATTGTAAGAAATTTTGTAAACATCACAATGTATCCCAAGTGCAACAATAATATGATAAAAAAGAAATGCTAAACTTAACAAAAAATAATAGAATAAAACTTATCCTTTTAAACCTGGTAATGGTGAATCAAGATAGTGTGTGTGCATGAAGTCAACCTTGTCAGCAATCTTTGCATCTATTTGCAGCTCTGTTACAACGCACCATTTTGCAGAATATCTCATTTGATCCTTCCAATAACTATAGGAGAAAAACCCAGCCAAATAAAGTGGTGTGTAAATGTGGTATAAGATGATAATGATGATGATGATTAATGAAAGAAAAGCAAAAGGTCTGTGTGAGACTCATTTGCCTGTCAGCCCTATCAGCATATTTGGTCACAGCATCCTAAATTTTCAGTGAGAGTCATTTTCTCCAGCACTGAGTTTGTGTTTCAAATATTGCTAATCGAGTAGACCCAGGTTTAACTATTGAGACCCCTTTTAGGGGTTTTTACAGAACTATCAGGAAAAGGGTATATTTGTCTTTTTGGATTCCAAGCATGAAGGACCACACTTGATTTTCCAGTGTCATCCTGACCACTATATAGAAAGTCTGTCTGTGACTAAAGCATCACACAGGGCAGTAAAATAAAGAAATGAGAGAGCAGGCTGAGTCTTAAGAATGTAGTCCTTGCCTGCCTTTGTGGAGAGTTTTTGATAATTAGAAAAATGTATCTTTTTAAGGTGAGAGCAGAACACAACAGACAAACAGCCCCCATGTACAAAGAGAAAGAGATTGTGTCCTGGGTGATTGCAACTCATGCCAGAGGGCATGATAGGTTGTGTTTTTATGTGCAGTACACAAACTGAGTAACCAACCATATTCAGTGGTCCTAAGGCAGGAGAATAGGGAAGTACACTTTGGTTACGACAGGGTGGACACTGATCAGACAAAATGTCCAATCTAGGACATGCCTTCTTCAGGAGACACCTGGTTGGGAAAATCCTTGAAACCCCCTTTTTGTGGTTAACTTAATAGTTACTGCATCATGATAAAAGAGGATGTTTGTGAAGAAGGGAAAGCCCTGGATCTAGCACATGTACTGAGGACTGGGGAGCTGTCCTCAGATGACCTTTTGAGACACCCCATTACTCAAAGCTTCATATACCTATGGACTGCCTCCCATGCATGTAATTATAGCAGAATGCATTATGGGTAGGGACATGCCCAGTCAAAAATAATTTATATAATATGCTCCTGTTAATCAAAGCTGTCAATCATAAGAGGGACAGCCCCCCCCCATCCCTCCTCCCCACTGCCCTAGTTTTGGGCTTAAATTATAACTCTGACAGAGAATTGGGACTTTAAACTTCTTTGCTCAGGTCTGCTCCTGTCTGTGGGAGTGTAGTCCACTTTCAATAAATCTACGCTTTGCTTGCTACTTCTGTGTGTTTTGTCCAGATCTTTGTTCAGTTTTCCAAGAACCTTGAACACTCATAATCGAGAATTGCTAAGATCCCTACCCCCTAGATGGTATCAGCACAATCTGTTGCCATTTCTTGCATCCTTGGATCCAGCCATCACTGCAGCCACTATGTCCTGACTGTGCCACTGTAGGAGTCACTTTCTACTCCTGCTTCGATAGGAGCTGGAAGTCCCTTTCAATCAAATGAGTCTTGTACTTGGGAAACAGAAGTGAAGGGTTGCAAGTGTCAGATCTCAGAATAGGAATTGGTTGAGTCAAGACGGAGTATGGGCTGGATATTTATCAATCTCTTAAACTGTAGCAGGGTAAATGGTTGAATCATGGCCTATTGAATCTTAGAACTGAGATCATGATTTCAATTAAAGCTTGAGTTTTAGAATTTAGGTAAAATTGGTCTGTGGTTTTAATTTTGTTCTGCTTTCTAACATTTTGATGCAAGGTTTATGCCTTGTTTTCAAAATGAATTGGGAAGAACTTCAATTGAAATGAAATTATTTCACACTTAAATATATGATCAAACTTAGCAGAACAACTGTCTGAGACTAATCTTTATTGAAATAACTCATTGGAAACTATTTTTTCCATAGTTCTTGCTTTATTCAATTTCTCATCTGTTATCAAGTAAATTATGCTGCCTGTGTTTTACTAGAGGATTTTCATAATTCTTCATCATATACTTTCACATTTCATAATTAACCCTCCATAGACATTTCCTTATTTATTATTATTTTTTAAAGTACCAAGATCGTGGATTTTAAAAAAGAATTTATACCTTTTATTGCTTTAAATTTTTTCGCTTTTATCATTCTGATGCCCTTTCAATTTTTTAAAGATTTTTTGGTAATTCTTTACAAATTCTTTTTTATAATAATGAAAGTATTTAAAGTTGTGGTATTTTTTTTGTGTGTGTGTGTGCAGAATACAGCTTTAGTGTATCATTTAAGTTTTGGCAAGTTGCATTTGCAATATCATTTGTAGACTTTCTCAATAGTCTACAAATAGATTCTTTGAAAAAAGTAAATTAGGAGAATGCATTTGGTCTGTTTGTGTGTGTATGGTATTTTCATGCTGCTGAATTTGTTAACCTTTTTGTGTCATCATATTATTTAATGCATTTGGCTTATGACAGGTAAGGGTCTCAATGTGTTAAAAGAAGTTGCAGAAAAGTCTGGTCACATAATCTGGGGAGTTTACTGACTTCAAGATATTTCAAGAAAACATTGATGCTGACTCCAGACTTACTTAAAAAAAGAAACTTTTGCCAGGCTTCAGAGGTGACTCTTCCCACCCAGTAATTCCACTTTTTCCCAGTCTCCTCCTAATGGTTATTCTCTGCTTCCATTTTATTATTATAGACATCTACAATCACCAGGCATGGCGGTGCATGTTTATAATCCTAGCATTTGGGACGCAGAGGCAATAGGGTTGTGAGTTTGAGGTTAGCTTGAACTATACAGTGAGACCCTATCTTAAAACAAAACAAAACAAAATAAAAACCTAGAGTCCCCAGTAAGCCAGTAGATTACTGATGAATGAATACCCAGAGGTGGACTTGCTCAGCACTTTTGACTGCCTGTGTCTGGAACGCCACTAATTGGTAGATTACTGCAATCACTTCAAGCTTGGCTGAGTCCCCGCCATGATTAAATTCCATGTAGATCCTCCCTAAATCCATCACAGAAACATCAAACAAAGATAGAACTGGTTAAGAGGATACTGTCTGGAAGTTAAAAAAAATAGTTGGATGACAGGAAAATTGCATTACCTGAAGACTGACTGTTCATACCATCCTTAGAGACTACACCTTCTCTCTTCTGCCAGGATTGAAGAAGAAAAGGCATACAGCTATGTGGAAAGAGGGTGGTAGAATTTAGGAACTAAGAGCTTCTTTCTTCTTCTTCTTGTTTTTGTATGTCTGTCTTTTGAGACAGGGTCTTCCAATGTGGTCTCGTCTGGCCTTGAACTCATGCATTCATGACTCTACTGTCTCAGGTTCCCAGGTGTTGGGATTACAGAAATGTACCACCATGCCAGGAATTAACAGCTTCTTGAACAAACCTTTAATTAATGTTCTTTGCAGCTTGCTTCGCCTGCCTTCACCTTTATTTCAGAGGCTCCAGGTGCCACTAATTCTTATGATAATTAGGTGAGCCAGGTGCTGGTGTCTCACACCTGTAATCCTATCTACTTAGGAGGCTGAGATCAGGAGGATCAAGGTTTGAGGTCACCTTGGGCAAATAGTTTGCAAGACCCCCATCTCCAAAAAACCACAACAAAATGGACTTGAGGTGTGGCTCAAGTGGTAGAGTGCCTGCTGTGCAAGCTCGAAGTCTTGAGTTCAAGTCCCACCAAAAAAAATAATTATGTGTTAATTAATTTTCAAAGTGTAATTAGGCTATTTCTAAATGTTCCTTACATCTTTTTTGGGATTCAAAATTCTAGGGACTAATAAATTGTTTCTTGAATATTTACATGTTAGTTTAAAATTTAAAAATTTGTGCTGCTGTTTTCTTCTTATTTTCATTTCATTCTTTGTCTTAATAAAATCCATTCTGTATTTTCAGTGAATGTCCAAAAGGAAGCAAAGGCAAATGCCTGCTTTTGCTCTGCTTTTTTCCACAAGTTTGAAAAAGTGCTTTGTTTTAATCGAGTTGTGTCTTTCCTTTTTTTTTTTTTGAGTTGTGTCTTTCCTAAAGTGAATTTGAGTTGTGCTATGTGAGTTGCTCCTACCGTTGCCTATTAATTAATGTCAATTCCTATCACATTCTGATTTTATGTTTTCTGACAATCTTTCTTTCCAAAGTCATGGTGATTTTTTTAAAAAATATCATCTTTATATCTTAGCAATAGGCTGAGAGAGGCTATATTACAGTTTTATAGTTAGAGACAATTTTGAGCTAGAAACCATTGATTTTTTGTTTAGAAAATTGTGTGACATGATTGGGTGCAAGACTAAAATTGGAGATGCTGGCCTTGGATCTATTGTATTTTTAAGAGAAAATACACTTAAAAATGGCTCTTCAATGCAGTACATCCAGTTCATCACATCACAGCTGTATCATGAGTGCACTTAGTCAACTACTTTTCTGAAAGTGGCTCTTACAGGAAAACTCCCTTAAAGAGAAAGAAGTCTGTAGATATCGTGTCATGCTCACTCCCAGGTAATATCATTCCATGCCATGACTCAAAAATACTATCTCTAAGATGATGGTCTGACTTTCTTTTTAAGTTTGGGCTTGTTTATTCAATTACCACTTAGATGTCCAGTAGACATTTCAAAACAGAATTTTATTTTTATTTGTTTTTGGTTGGTGATATTGGGGTACCACCAGGTACCAGGTATCACTGATACTCAGGCCTTTGTGCTTGCTAGGCAGGTACTCTACCATTTGAGACATACTTTTAGCCCTTCAAAAAAGAAATCTTAATTCAAAAAATTCTTAATTCTGTTCTGCTCCATGTTTCTTCCCAAGTTTTTTTTTTTTCTGTCTGGATACATGACTCCACTATTTGCCCCTTATCCCACTACTTAGGTTGAAATTCTTAGGATAATTTTTGTAGGTTGACCAACCATTTTGTTTCACATGGAGCTTGGTGATTTTCCAAGACATAGAACTTTTATTGCTAATACCAGGAAAATCTTAGGCAACCTGGGATGAATACTTGAAGTTAATGATTCTTCTTTTCTTCCCATTGTATCACATATCTGAGTTATTCAATATTTTAAATAAATTAATGATAGTCCCTTAACAACATGGGACCTTAGACAATCAATAGGTAGCTGATTTAAACTAGTGGTGAACTGTAATCTGGTACCTGTCCATTTTGTAACCATAAAGAGAAAAGTAGAGATATTGCAAAAACTGGAACCTCATGTTCAGAAATATAATTAAAGAGAGTTGTGAATTCAAAATCACTGAAATTTGTCTCATTCTTTCAAAATTACTTTATATATTCTATGTGTAAATTTCCAATTCAACAGAGTACTTCCTGTAGGAAGCATGCTGGGAAACCTCTCCCAATGTGTCATTGGAACTACAACTAACTGAATTATCCCCTTTAAATATGGTTCAGAAACAGCAATAGTAACCACAAACATTCTGTATTTTTAGGTCAAGTCTTTTGTCTCCTGGTGACAGGAATTTAATTCCAAATGGCTTAAGCCAAAAAGGGAATTATTGGTAAAAATTTATTCACTAGTGAATAGTAATTAAGTTCTGGGTGTCAGGTTCTCTTTTAGACACTGAGGATGAAACAATGAATAAGATAGAGTATCCTATTTATTAGAAGAATCAATATGACTCATAACAAATGTATAGGAGGATAAGTGTTATGAGGAAAATACAGTCAAGGTAAGGTAATCAGTAGTGACAGGGTCAGTGGAGTAATAATGTAAGGGAGGTGGAACAGAACAAAGGTAGCAGTTGTTTTAGATAATGCCAGAAAAGCTTCTCTGTGGAAGTAGTAGTTGAGTAGAAACCTGAATGAAGCAAGGGACTGAACCATGCAGAGGTCTCAGATTGGAGTGAGCAAAGGCATAATTGGAGGCTAGGAGATGGGCCAATGGGAGCTAGAGAGGAGACATAGACAGTGAGACCAGGGAGTTAAAGGAGTACCAAATCACTGCAGGCCTTATAGGCTATAGTAAAAAATTTGAATATATTTTATTGAGAGTGGAAAGCAAGCCTGGAATCTTGACACCTTCGGTTGCTGTGTAGAGAACAGACAATGGGAGACAAAAGTGGAAGAAGGATGGCCTTTTAGAAGCTCTTTTTTGTTCAGATGAGAGATGGTTTACACTAGGATGGAAGAGGTGAAGGTGAAGAACAATAGCCAGACTACTTCTGACCAAAGGTGATCTAAGATATATGATGATGAAGTCAAAGATGACTGCAAATCTTTAGCCTGAGTATCTTAGAGTGAATGGAGTTGCCATTTGACTCACAGGAGAAGACTTGGTTTGGAAGCATTGTGTGGGAAGGGGAAGAGTATATTTTTGTGTGTGCTAAGTTAGAGAGGTCTCTCCGATGTGCACATGGAAATTGTGAGCAGGGAGTTAGCTAAACAAACCTGGAATTCTGGAGAAATATTCTAGGGACTAACGACATAATTTGGGAGCTATCGGTGAGTAGAGGGTGTTTAGGGCCATGAGATTGGGCAGGATGGCTAGAAGGAAAAGTAGAGGAGAGGTATGAGAACAAAGACTTGGGAACCTTAAAGCAGTGAAAACTGTAAGGCATTCAGAGCAAGTCAGTATTAAAAATACATGTGACCCAAATGTTTCTTAAATCATAAATAAAAAATTATCCCAACATTTAGGAACAAGGCAATGGAGACATAGAGGAAGCAGCCAGTAAGGAAGAAGAAGAAAAGTCAGGAAAGGGTAGCATCATTGAATCTAAAAGAAAAAAAAAAGGTTTTCAGACAAAAGGGATTGATCAACTTTGATTCAAAGCTGCTGAAAGGTCAAGTAGAATGAGACTCCTGACTTCCCCTTCCAAAAGTCCTTTGGCACAACTAAATTAGACAGTCAAACAGGGAGAGAGAAATGAAAACATACTTCAGGTTGAGGAAAAGAACAGCCTAAACACCCTGTATCTTTGGCCATGCGATGGTAGGCTAGGGGAGAGGAATCTGAGCTGGGGAAAGGGAGGGGCATGTTGTTGAGCTGTGTTTGGGGTGGGCTTCCCAAGACCATCAGGAAGAGCCACCCCCTAAGATCTTGAACAAGGGATTCTCCCTGAAGGCAGTGCCGCCACCAGCAAAGCTCTCAGCTCCAAGCAGAGACTGGTGGCTTCAACAACAAGCTGAGAAAATGAGATTCTGCTTAGAGGCAACAGCAGATGGTAAAACCTGATGCCAACAGTACATCTGGGCATAGCAACAATACTGCCACTGCAAATGTAGGCTGAAAGACCTCTTCCGAAGAACTGTGCTAATGATGGGTACTCTTTGGTGATTCAGGCAGGCCGAGTTGACAGGGATTGATTTCTTTTCACCATATAAAGACGTGCACAGTAATAGTTCCTTACATATGGGGTAGAGCAATTTGTACCTAGTAGAATAGTATCTCTGCTTCTGTAATTCTTTTGCAAGAGCTCTAGAACTGATGCTATGTGCTGGGTGTGAGCCTTGTAATTTTCTTGTCCATACTGGGATAACTTCAGTTTCAGGGGCTTCTTTCTCTTTAAAATGATGTGAATGATCAAGGAGGAGCATGCAATAATAGGTGTACATGGTATGGGTCTACTTTTGTGTGTGTGTGCAATGCTGGGGATCGGACTCTGGCTCTTGTACTTTCTAGGCAAGTAGTGCCCTACCACTGAGCACTTGGTTTTATTGAGGTAGGGTCTCACAGGTTGTCCTTGAATTCATGATCATTCTGTGTCAGGCTCTCAAATGCAGTGATTACAGACATGAAACACCATACCCTGTGCAGGTCTATTTTTAACGACTTCATTTTCTACCAAGTAAAATTTCTATTTCCTTTTAGAAATAACATTTGCAAGTTGTCCCTATGGTCTGCTTCCCCTGGTACTAGTAAATTTTCATACCCATCGAACTTATCAGTCTCCCATGAAACCAGGAGCAAATGTATATCAAAGGATTGAAGTGCTATATTTTCTTGTATAGTCCCAGGATTGAATCATAACGTTCCCCTAAAGACTGGCAACATAGAATTTTTGATCTTCAAATTGCTGGGAATGGCTGCTACACACTTGACATTACAATAGACATCTGGTTGAATAATTCAAATGCAGTTATAAATACACTATGTAGAAATAACTATATTTTATACTTTTGGTTAGCTCATATACATACACATATACTAATAATGTGATTATTTTATATTCATTCTAAGTGCTTTGTGTGGTGTCTGCTTTTTTGGCAACTAAAGAACAATGTTTTAGCAATAGAGGAAACTTTTAATAGCACCTTAGATCACACCCGTGGATTACCAACATACCGTGCAGGTACTTAGTGGTTACTGGCATAGACTGGCAAATGAAAGCCTAAATGGACACATGGCTGGGGCTGAGATGCTGCCCTGAACCAGAGGCTGAGCTGTAGCTGCTCTCTGTGGATGTGAGGTGTCTACAGAAGGGCATGTCTAGATCAGAGAAAATCACTAAGTGCACATCTGGCAAGGGCACTTCAGGGCAAATGGAGAACCAGCGCAATATATAGGAACAGAGCTCTGAATGCCTAGATTGGGGTTCAACGGCCAGGAATAGACCCAGATAACTATCATATCAGATTGAGAAATCCAGGAAAAAAGACCTGACATTGTTCAGAGAACCAGCAGAAGGCCAGGTCATCTTTCTGAACCATTTAGTCTCTCCCAGGGGCCTTTTGTATCCTCTTTGTTAGCACAGAAGACAGTCTTTCTCTGCAAACACCCAGGTAGAGAGAGACATATTCACTTATTCGATTGATGGTTGTGTTCCACATTTGACACAGTAGATATTGGATTAATTCTATCAAAGCTAATACAGTAGTCTAGTGGGCAAAAAGCCCACTAGATTCAATGAGGGGTACATTAAGAGCAAAATCTAGACTAGAAAGAGCAGTGAGAGGGACAAAATGAAGTCTCACTGCTATCCTGCACTTTAGGTTATCAGTGGGCTTTTAGCAACATCTAAGGTACATTGCTGGACCTTTCTCTCTGCTCTTTCAGTCCTCAAGCACTCTCAGCTAAGGTCGCTTCAACTCTGTAAGCTCATTCTCACCCGCAGTCCTGCCTGTGGCTGGCTGAAGTTGAAGGAGCCAGTAACTCGCTTGGCCCTGTCATTCTGCTGGGCTGGTGACATTGTAATTCTATGGAGACAGGACTTAAAAAAAGATTCAGATCTTTTGAGACAGGCTCTCCTCTTTTCCCTGTTCTTCAGTATCTTGTTCATGCTTTATTCCTAATGAAAGCTTTCTTGCCTTGAATGTCTACTAGTCAGAGACAGACTTGCTTGTCCCTAGATTAGACTCTGTGAATGGGCACTTGACTCTTCATGCTAACTGTACTCGGTATGAACTCGATCCTCTGGATAGATAACATCTCATGGTCTTTCCCAGCTCAGGTGGATACCTCCATCATGAACCTGCTAGAATCCTTCTACACTCCTTCCACCCTGCTATATATTTTTCTCTTTCACGTGAATTTTTAGGCCTTGGAATATGTCTTTTTGCCTTGAATCTCAAGTTTTAACCTTTAGACCCTGTTACAGTATTTAACAGGGTCTCCATATTTCCTTGGGTTGTACCCTCTTTTGGTCTGGAATAGTTTACAACTTTCCAGGCCCTGGTTTTGGAAATGATGCTTACTTCAAATCATTCATGAAAGAAATGCCAGTGTATGAGTAGATTTCATGCTTGTCACATTCAATTGTGTACTTCCTCAGGGCAGGAAGTTGTGCGTTCAACATTGAACAGAATGATTATAATTTGCTTATTTTGTTTCAAGTATCTCCAGAGTAATAAGCTTCAGAAAATGTCTGTAACTGCAAAGTCCTCTAAAATAAAGGAATTGCTACTGCATTTCCTTGACCAAGTGTGATTCTTAACATAATTCTCATGTTTAACTTTTCTAGTTTAAAAGTATTGGAAAGATTAGAAAAAAATCCTTGAAGTTATATAAGAAAGATCCTTTTTGCTTGTTTGTGTATGGATTTTTTTGGTCTTGGACCAAAGTACTGAAGTTCTAAGCTTTTGCCTTAGGTGGAGATTCACAGGTCTCCTTATTCATATGGATAACTATCATGACCATAAATAAACACCCAGTACTGTTTGTTAGAGAGAATAAGTCTCTTAGACAGCAATCTGAATATTACTTATTAAGGATTATGAATAGGTCTTGTCAATGAAGTAATCCTTTTCTTTAAACTTTAGATTTTGAATAATAAATAGTATTAAGGAGAAATTACTCCCATGTTTAATGAAATATATTTGAAATTAATCAGTACTTTCAAATATTGAAAGTAAACATGAACAGTCCCACTTACAATAGCTATATAAATCAAAATACCTAGGAATAAATTTGACCAAAAAAGTAAAAGATCTCTACAATGAGAAATATAAATGATTAATGAAAGAAGTTGAAGACACAAAAATGGAAAGAAATCCTGTGTTCATGGATCAAAAGACCCAATATTGTTAAAATGTCCCATACTACCCAAAGTGATTGCAGATTCAATGGAGTCTCAATAAAAATAACAATATTATTCTCTGCAGAACTAGAAAATAAATATCTAGAATCTACATGAAATCACAAAAAACCCATTAATAGCCAAAATGATCCTGAGGTAAAAGGACAAAGCAGGAGGCATTTTACTACTTCAAAATAGTCTACAAAACTGTAATCTAGATAGCATGCTATTAAGCAGACTAATGTCACAGAATTGAGAACCTAAAAGTGAAGCTATGCATTTACAACAGTCAACTTATTTTCTACATAGATGATAAAGACATACATTGGAAAAAGGATGTTTCTTCATTAAATGGTATTGACAAAATCAGATATTCACATGCAGAAGAGTGAAACTGGACCCCTATTTCTCACTAGGTACAAAAACAACTTAAAATATATTAAAGACTTAAATGTAAGACCCAAACTATGAAACTACAAAGAATTGCTTTAGGATATTGGAATGGACAAGGATTTTTCTTTTTGTGGACAAGACCGTAATACCATAGACAAGGAAATAAAAAAAGAGACAAATGATATTACACTAAACTGAAAAGGTTCTACAAAACAAAGGAAACAATCAACAGTGAAAACAACTAATAGAATGGAAGGAAACATTTGAAAATTGTGCACAAAGGGGCTTCTATACAGAATTTATAACTATCTCAATTAACCCCTCAAATAATCTGATTAAAAATGGGCAATGGACCTAAATAGACCCTTCTCAAAAGTAGACATACAAATGGCCAGTAGGTATGTGAAAAAAGTGCTTGATATCACTAATCATCAGAAAAATACAAATCTAAACTGTAATAAGGTATCAGCTCATCCAATAAGAATGGCTGCTATCAAAAAGACAAACAGTAGCAAACACTGGTGGGCATGTGAAGAAAAGGAAATGCTAATACACTGTTGGTGAGAATATTCTCACCATCCATTATGGAAAATAGTATGGAGGTTCCTCAAAAAATTAAAAATAGAACTACTGTATAATCTAGTAATCCCACTACTGGGTATTTACTTGAAAGAAATGAAATTAATAGGTTGAAGAGAAATTTATATTCCCATGTTTTCTGTAGCACATTGCCAATAGTCAAAAATGGAAGAAACCTAAGTGTCCACCAACTGATGCATAAGTAATATATGGTACATAAACACAATGGTATACTATTCAGTTATGAAAATGAATCAGTGCTATCATTTGTGATAACATGCATGAAACAGACATCATTATATTAAGGGGGTTATACCATGTACAGAAAGATAGTGTGTGATCTCAACATTGATGTAGAATCTGAAAAAGTTGCTTAAGGACTTTGAAAGTGAAGTGGTGGTTATTAGAGGCTGAGGAGAGTAGGGAGGCAGAAGAGATAGGGAAATGCTGATCAATGAGTCCTCTTGTAGTTGATAGAAGCGAGTGATTCTGGTGTCCTACCACGTAGTAGAACGAGCACAGATAATGACAAGCTACTGTACATTTCACCAAGCTAGAAGAAAGGGTTTTGACTGTGTTTATCATAAATAAATGGTAAACATTTGAGGAGATAGATATGCTTACTCTGAGTTAAGAATTACACTATATATAATATATATATGTATATATATATAATATATATATACATGGAAATACACCATGGCATTAAATTAATATGCACAATTTTTATGCTTTATGTATCCATTTAAAATTTAGATATAACAATGTTGACCATTTCTTTGAAGCCATGCAAAGATATGAAGCTATGTGCATAAATAACTTACTTAACATCAAAAAACAACTTTCTGAATTACATGTGCTTTGAATATGGTTATTAGTCTGCCAGAGGGTAGGCAGCTATATTTAAGAGGGTCAACATTGAGCAAGTGAGGAACTGACATCATGGCAATAGTCCATAGGCAATTAAGATTCATTGACCCAAAGATAGATACAGGTCAAACTGAAGGTCACAGAGTGACAGAAGGTTATTCTCTAGAAAACAACTTCAAGAATTTTTGTCTAGACCAGGACACTCATTTGAGGAAAATGAGACCTAACTGAGGAAAGGAGATTTATACATGTAATTGCTTATCTCACACACTATTATTGTAAATAGCAATATAGGATAATGGAACATAAAATGAATGTAGCCAGTTCTACTCAAATATTTGGGGAGACATTCTCCATGTCACACAATGTGCTAGGAGGCAAGGAAACAAAGATGAAAGGCATAATTACCTGTGCTGCTATGCAGAGCAAAATACTTGAAGAGACAAAGGGTTATGGTGGTTGAAAATTTGGGCTCTAAAGTAGAGCTGCTTGTGTTCAACCTCTACTTCTAGCACTTAATAGCTCACGATTCAGAGTAAGTTATTTAATACCTCTGTGCCTCAGTTTTCCCACTGCAATAATACTATTGTCTACCTCATAGTACTGTCTTTAAAGGAATCAGATGTAATGCACTTGGAAGAATGCCCAACTCTTAGTAAGCAAGAAGGATTCTCTATTGGGATTATTGTGTGATTTTGGAATAGTGATGGCCAGAGTGGATTTTATGGTGAACATCAACAAAACAACATTCTAAAGGATAAGGAGAAAGTCTCAAAATGATTTAGATTTTAACTTCACAATATGAAATTTTTATGGATGTTAGCAAATAAGTTGAAATTGGTGCCTTCATTCAGAAATATGGGACACAGTCACGTGCCACAAGAGTGTAAGGAAGAGCTGAAGGGACTGGAAATATGTTCTTATTTGTTAGTTTTCAGTGTATTGAAATATATTGCATTGAACAAGCTTAGATAATTGCATTGAAAGTATTCAGTTTTTGAAATTTCAAAGTTTTTACTTTGACATTTCAAGCTGAAAGAGAAGTTGCAAGAAGAGTGCCAGGCAAAAACAGACATGAAGACCAGTGGAACAGAAGAGAGGACTCAGATATGAAGCCACACAACTATAACCAACTTGTCTTTGACAAAGGCGCTAAAAATATACAATGGAGAAAAAGCAGCCTCTTCAACAAAAACTGCTGGGAAAACTGGTTAGCAGTCTGCAAAAAACTGAAATTAGATCCATGTATATCAACCTATACCAAGATTAACTCAAAATGGATCAAGGATCTTAATATCAGACCACAAACTCTAAAGTTGATACAGGAAAGAGTAGGAAATACTCTGGAGTTAGTAGGTATAGGTAAGAACTTTCTCAATGGAACCCCAGCAGCATAGCAACTAAGAGATAGCATAGATAAATGGGACCTCATAAAACTAAAAAGCTTCTGTTCATCAAAAGAAATGGTCTCTAAACTGAAGAGAACACCCACAGAGTCGGAGAAAATATTTGCCAGCTACACATCAGACAAAGGACTGATAACCAGAATATATAGGGAACTTAAAAAACTAAATTCTTCTAAAACGAATGAGCCAATAAAGAAATGGGCAAGTGAACTAAACAGAACTTTCTCAAAAGAAGAAATTCAAATGGCCAAAAAACACATGAAAAAATGCTCACCATCTCTAGCAATAAAGGAAATGCAAATTAAAACCAAACTAAGATTCCACCTCACCCCTGTTAGAATAGCCATCATCAGCAACACCACCACCAACAGGTGTTGGCGAGGATGCGGGGAAAAAGGAACCCTCTTACATTGTTGGTGGGAATGTAAACTAGTACAACCACTCTGGAAAAAAAATTTGGAGGCTACTTAAAAAGCTAAACATTGATCTACCATTTGATCCAGCAATACCACTTTTGGGGATATACCCAAAAGACTGTGACACAGGTTACTCCAGAGGCACCTGCACACTCATGTTTATTGCGGCACTATTCACAATAGCCAAGTTATGGAAACAGCCAAGATGCCCCACTACTGATGAATGGATCAAGAAAATGTGGTATCTATACACAATGGAATTTTATGCAGCCATGAAGAAAAACGAAATGTTATCATTTGTTGGTAAATGGATGGAATTGGAGAACATCATTCTGAGTGAGGTTAGCCTGGCCCAAAAGACCAAAAATTGTATGTTCTCCCTCATATGTGGACATTAGAACAAGGGCAAACACAACAAGGGGATTGGACTTTGAGCACATGATAAAAGCGAGAGCACACAAGGGAGGGGTGAGGATAGGTAAGACACCTAAAAAATTAGCTAGCATTTGTTGCCCTTAACGCAGAGAAACTAAAGCAGATACCTTAAAAGCAAGTGAGGCCAATAGGAAAAGGGGACCAGGAACTAGAGAAAAGGTTAGATCAAAAAGAATTAACCTAGAAGGTGACACACATGCCCAGGAAATTAATGTGAGTCAACTCCCTGTATAGCTATCCTTATCTCAACTAGCAAAAATCCTTGTTCTTTCCTATTATTGCTTATACTCTCTCTTCAACAAAATTAGAGATAAGGGCAAAATAGTTTCTGCAGGGTATGGAGGGGGTGGAGGGAGAGGGAGGGGGCGGAGTGGGTGGTAAGGGAGGGGGTGGGGGTAGGGAAGAGAAATGACCCAAGCATTGTATTCACATATGAATAATAAAACAATAAAAAAACAAAAAAGAAGAGTGCCAGTACTCCAGGCGTATCCCTCGCCAGCTGCCAACATATTTTCTCAATTTGCTTTATCACCATGCATATCTGTATGTATATGGCATATGCCTGCTTTCTTTCCTGAATAATTTGAAATAGGTTGGAAGCATTGTGCCCTGTTATCCTTAAGTATGTCACCATGTATCACAGAAGAATAGTCTAATAGCATTGCGATGATCAAAATCAGTAAACTGGACACTGATGTTAGCATAGCTCCCCATACCAAATTCAACCCAGGATCGTACAAATAATTTAGTTAACACATCTCTTCAGTTGTCTTTAACCTGAAAGAGTTCCTTAGCCTTACTTGGTTTTTCTTGACCTTGACCGTTTTGTTGTTTATAGGCCAGTGATTTGGTGGAATGACCCTCAATTTGAGTTTGCTTGTTTCCTCATGATTGAGTTCAGGTATGTACTTTGGTCCAGGATCCCACGGAAGTGATAATATGGGTGCCTCTGTGCACCATGTTACTTTGTTCTACTACTGGTGATACAAAATTTGACCTCTTGGTTAAGGTGTTTTAGATCTCTCCAGTTTCTCCACAATAAAGTGACTATTGCTCCTTTGTGATTAACGGAGTAATTTTGGAGAAGATCACCTACGGACTAGTAGAGTTGAAAAGTCATCTGCCAATGGGGAAATATTCAGTCAACTTGCTATGACAAGAAAGGCTGATTTAATCATTAGAAGACAATAATAAAACCATTTCTTTATCACTGAATACTTGAGTGGCACATTAAAAGACATGGCTGATGGTCTGTAGAGACATGTATCAGGATAATTTGGAGTAAAAGAGGGTTTACAATATAGTTGAAGAAAAGTACATGTTTTAACAAACTTCTTTGTTCATAGTATTTGCTAAATTAGGTTTAAATATTGAAATAGAACAAGAGCTAATTTAAGATTCAGAAAAGATATCTTGGAGGAGACATCCTCAGAAGTGAGTGACTTATGAATTTAACAAAATTTTATTAGAAAATCAAGTGTAACCTTTGATAACATGGCAGCTTGGCTCAGAATAAAAATAGGACTTTAAGTTCTAGGCTAGGTTTACAGAGGACCTTCATGCATGTGAAAGTTATTAACCTGCATATATTATAGGTTAAATATCTCAAATTGAAGCTTGAGGTGCACACAGTTGAAAGAGGTTGCCAGTCTCGTTAGTTTTAGGTATCAAGTCATTTAAAATATAGTTGTTTAAAACATGTAATGAAATGTATGGTTATCATGAATACCTTTTTTTTAATCACACAGTAATTCATGGGTCACCTTATGGCAAAATTCTTAGACTTATCTCACTTATAAATACTATATGTGCACATTTTTTTAAAAGAAAAACGTGCTCTGGATTGGCTGACATTTCTACTGGTGAGAAATGTCTGTTTCGTGGTATCGAATAGTGTGCTATCAAGCAGATAAATAAAAATTAAAATGAAAAATCCTTCTTGCAAGTAAGGTGATTTTTTTAAACAAACCCATTAGAGACCAAAAAACCTTCCATAACCAAAACCACAAAAATCAACACCACAAAATTGAAACTAACACCAACCCAAGGACTAGAGTGTTGAAAATAGCCATTTCTAAATGTTTTTATTGTTAGTGATTTTCCCCATAAATAATGCTACAATTGAACATCATATTGTCAAACAGAAAAAGTAAATGAATGATCTCATTGAATCTTTTAGGGTGTCTGAATGCCTCTCCCATCAGCTAAGTGTAAGAGCGACTGATAGATTTCTGAGGCGACAGAAATCTGCTAATTGAATGATTGCTGGCTAGCACTGTGGGAAGGAGGCAAAGAATATTTTGAGTCATTAAATACAGCAACATCACTTTTCCCATGTATACTTATGTGATTTTGAGGCATCCTTTTTAGCTTTGGAGCCACTGAAGCAGGTATGAGACAAAATAAGATTCAGACCTTTATGTCACTAAACGGTAAGCCTGTCTAATTTGTGGATTTATTACACATGGTTTTTGCCATGTGTAAAAATAATAAATTTTAAAAAACAAAAGAAATTTCAAAAACAAAAATTTTAAATTCTTGTGTGCATTAGGCAGATCAATTGATGCAGAGAGGCTCTTAGTTAGTCCTGTATTATCATCAGTTGTGTTTAAATTGTTGTGTGATCTGCTGAGTGTTTCCCAATCCCGAATTTTGTGAAAATCTGTCTCCCAGAAAGGAAATGGTGCCCCCCAAGCAAGATAAAAGTTTATGTGCTTAACTGAAGTGATAAAATGAAAATCTGAGATTTGTTGAAAGTCATGTGTTTAGTGGAAGTTGGGTGGCGTAACGGGAAGATGAACCAAGCATCTGCAGTACAGCACTGAACTCTATGCACCCTGAGCGTTCATGGGTTTTCCTCATTGTCAGTCTCCTTGAAACCATATGTACATGGAGACCAAGGGTCTACTGTATTACAGTGTATTTACCTGAGATCTTAAAAGCATGATGAAACATTTAATCATATTGTTCTTTCTTTGGGGTAATGGTTTGACTATAATATAATAAAAAAAGTTGCACATTTCAAAAGTACCCTTTCAATTTAGTTTTGATTGTTTTAGAAATTAATGTTTTAAAACCGTATACGCACACACACACACACACACACACACACACACACACACACATACAGGTTTCATGCTCAGCTCTGTCTTAATGACATTAGGCCATGGAAATCCCTACACTTAAAGAACTGGAGTCTCAACAATTACTTGTTGAACACTGGCGGATACTGAAATGGATTCAGGGCCACCAGGATACTTACTCTCATAAAACTTACTATGTAAGGAGATAAGATTAAAAACAAGTGACAATTGTAGACAGTTTACGCCAAGAAACTAATGGATGTCACAGATGGTGGCAGATGAGTTCAGAGAACAAGCAGATTTTTACTGACAAGAAAGCTTATGGCGTTTCCAACCTTACTCCCAGCCACTCTCAACCTGCTTCCAGCTCTTTTACCACCCAGAGCTTTCATATACCCTGTTATTTTGGCCTGGGACCAGGGATATCTTGGGGACATCTGGCTCCTTCTTATTCTTAAGTCTTAGTTCAAGTGAATCTGCTTTGATCACTCTTGTAAGGAGCAGTCATTCCACTGAAATTCATTTTCTATCTTGGGTGGTTCCCTTTATTGCTGTTTTTGTAATTGATTATTGCACATGAATTTATTTTTCCATTTGATTCTTCCTCTTTACCTTACCCTCATCTAGAAGGTGAAAAATAAATCATCCTTTTTTTTCTTTGCTCATCGTTGCATGCCTACAGGTGTACCTAGCAAATGTAATAAGCATGGCATAAAGCAGCAATTACTTACTCAACGAAGGAAAGTAGTAAGAATCAGAAGTGAATCTTGGAGAATGGATCGAATCTGATAAATGATGAAATAGATGCAGAGGTTTCTAAGCACAGGAAAATAATGGGCTCAGTAAAAATGCAGAGCTGGAGTAGTGTAAGATATATTTGGAAACCAAATAATACAAATTTTGCTAGAGTGGAAGGCTTGGGAAATGTAATGGCTGAGTAGAACATGAAATAGCAAGCTCCAGCCAGGATGTGGGAGGTTTTGAATTCCAGCCTAAGCATATCAGTAGGCAATTTGGACTTTACCCCACATGTGGTCAACAGGGAGTCTCTAAAACTTGATGGAGATTGTAAATTAGAAAGCTTAACTTGATGTGTCCCTTGGCACTAAAGAACCAAACACATTACAGCTCCCTGTTGGTAAGGGTTCTGTAGAGATTCCTGTCTAGACAATGTTGGGCAGAGCATTGGCTGAATTCACAGGGCAGTAGAGAAGAGGCATGGCTACTTTTGGGTAGAACTGTATTTTTGTGAGTTTTCAAGTCCTCCTGGGTAGAGAGGAGGTGGGTGGTATACTTTGAAACCCAGGATTCTGGTCCCTAATTCTTCTTAATATAGCTTCCTTTACAAGCAATGGAGAAAGTCTGGGCTCTAGAACTAAAGTTGTATATAGACCCTTCATTAATCCCTTTAAAAATTCAGGCTCCACCACTTACCTGAGATGATGAACAAATTAGAGTAACTTTCTCAGTTCAACTTCTAAGACTGTAGAACAGACAGAATAATATCCACTTTGTAGAGGAGAACACATCTTTAGTACTGGCATGTTCTTGCACAACAAACTTTACCCCAGTATTGAGCTCTATCCTGCCACAAAGGCAGTTACAGCAGGGTTAAGAAATCCTTATTTAGTATTTATACAACCTATCTAGAAAACCTATGGTGCAGTCAATCTACAATTATGACAGCACTATCTATACTTGCAAGGCTTCCCATCATGGGCATAGCTCTGAACCTTTCAAAATCTGGAAATGTGTTCCTAGCATCAGGTTATCTGGTTAACTGTATTTGCCTGTAGTTTTAAGCCAGACTTCCAAATTTTTTCCATAACCTCCCTGTTCCAAACTTAGCATTTTATGAATTATTTGTTTTGAAAAGTAGATAACAAATACATCCATAAATTGGTATTTTTTGGTTATTTTTTTCTTTTAAGAGAAAAATTATGTAGTTTGACTGTAGGTGGCTTGCTGTCTGTGCCTAGTCTTAGAGACAAGTGGTGGGTGGCCTTGGACATTTTGGGCCCTAGATTACCAGTCTATTATTTTGAGGAGGTAGATTAGATGACAGGTTTTTTTTTTTTGGGGGGGGAGCTGTTGTCCTAAATTCTTTGAACATTGATTCTAAAAGAAGTTTCTCTATGGTGTGAAAGGTGAAACCAGAGGACCTGAAAGGTCCTTGCAACTTCTAAATTCTGTGACTAAATAGATGTTGTAGATTTTCACAGATAATAGCTATTTAAAGACATTGACATCATCCACTTATCCATGTTAGTAAATCTATTCTTTTCAAAGCTTATAAATATTTCATAAAACATGCCAGAATTCCATCTCTCCATCCCTGCTTAGATCATTCTTGGATAATGGTCTCTTTAATGTCCCTACAACCTCTATGCAAAGAAAACTTTCCTGGGGGCAATGAATACCATCTTCAAACTCAAGGCTATTCAACCTTTCTTCAGGTCTTTTGGGGCTTTGTGTCCTTGGACAAGCTGATGTAGCCTCTTGAAATTTCATATTGCCATCTATGTTCCCATTTATGTAACATTGATCATCAAATGTTATTTCTGTATTAAGTGGGAGGAAGTTGCACCTGAACTGTGGGCTGTGAAGACTCTGAACATTAGTACTTTCCTCATGTGGGTGATAGCATCCAAAGACCAGACTTGCTTCGCAAATTATGTACAAGTTGGAAAAAGTGGAGTCATGTTGTAAGGTACACAGAAGGACTGACTAGCTAGGCTGGAATATAGCCACTAGTCGATACTTAGTGTGTGACATTTGCAATTGTTATTTTGTTTGTCCTTCAATGTGTACCCTGTTCCCCTCCCACTTTAGTGCTAAATATTTTTAACACTCAATGCCATAAATAGGTATTATTGTTGTCCACATCTTAAAAATGAGGAAACTAGGGCAGAAAGAAGTTAAGTGGCTTTTCCAAAGTCCACAAATGCTATTTGTGGGTTGGACTGGATAATTTGAGAGCCCCATTTTCTATGTCTTTGCAATTTGGTCTCAGCTAGGTAACTTGAATGCAGGAATAAATGGCAAATACATGTTGCCTTGACTCATACCAGCTGATATTGGTAGCTGTTCATAAGTTTCTTTTCTAATAAACTTGTATGTGGCTTCAAAATCAGACTTCATATAGTATCAAGGCACTTACTGCATATCTGCTGGAATACCCACATGAATTGAAGCCCATTTTCTTCTCTAGATTGTATATAAATTGAGGCATACCTGATACTACACTTTGCTATCACAGCCATGGCTTCTTTCCTGAGAGCCATAGCTAAATATCCAATGGCCTACTGGATATCTCTACTTGGATATCTAACAGATACAAACATGAAATTTTTTTTTTTTGCTAACTCAGCTAAGTATAGACTTCTTCTTTAAAAGATCTGTCTCAGTTGCTGAATACATCATCTATCTAGTTGCCTTAAAAAATTATGTTGTGCCCATTCCTTCTCCTTCCACTCCAGATAGCTACTCAGTCCCTGTGTCCCATTGATTTATCTTGTAAAATGGTCCCATATTGGATCCTCTCTCCCCACTCTTTTATCTACTATATTAGTTTTAAGTCTTTATTAGCTACCTAATGCATGTCTTGCTTTCAGGGTCTACTTCATCTAGTCCTTTCTTCTTTCTGTTTTAGATTATTTCAGTCCTAAATTAACATTCAGCAAGTCTCCATGTCTCACAAGACCAAGTCTAAACTTGTCTTGTCTTTCTCACTGCCTCTTCCTACTTTGTTCAAGTCTAATCCTGTCCCCACATCTCCAGTCATTCTACTCCATTCACTTTCCATGCCAACACTGGCAGGGTTTCTACAGTTCTAAAACACTCTTCACATTTCATGACATTTTTTCAGGCCACTCTTACTGTCTCAAATGATCTTTTCATTATTTCTCCTCCTAATAAATTGCTAATCATCTTTAAGACCTAACTCAAAAGGCGAATTCTATAAATCTCTCATTGGCCACTTTCAATTATGACTCTCATTTTGTGATCACATTTTAATTTTTTATTGATTTATTAATCCACTCACCAAATATTTTAACACTTAGTAAATATAAAGAACTATGCTAGTCTGGTGAGAAAGATAGCTATTAATCAAATAATTATGCAAATATAAATTTGCACCTGCTGTGAGGCAGACGTTAAAAAACAGATATAATATGATCAGTCACCGAAGGAAGAATGAGAGCTAGTAAGGTGCAGAGCAATGGCAGCGTCAAAGGACTAGCATCAGTAAAGATCTGTGGCAAGAAAGGCCTCTTCAAGGGATTGCATGATGAAGGGAGGGAGGACTTATTGGCTTCTGGTGAGGCTGGAGGAGTTAGCCTCTAGCGGCTAGACTACACAGGCTTCTGTAAAACAGGCAAAGAAATTTGGTATTAATCTCAAGAACAATAAAAACATTTTAAGGATTTTAAGCAGAAGGATGACAAATCAGATTTGGATTTTGGAAAGATCATTTTGATTCTTGTCCAGAGAGCAGATTAGAGGGGTGACACAGTATACGAGTGGGGAGTAGTTATTAGCTGATTGAGTCACCTGGATTAAAGGGCTGATGCTGGCGTGGTTGTTCCAGAGAGATAGGCTTAAAATAGTATCAAGTGGTCACATTACAGACAGGGTGAGATATTACATTTGCCTTTAGGTTTCTGGATGTTGAGATAGAAAACATTGGATGAGGACTTCCCTTGTGTGAGAGTTTCTGTGTGTGTGCATGTGTGCACACGTGCATGTGCACATATGTGTACATATGCATGTGTGTACATGTGCATGTGAGGCAGTGATGATGTAAAAGAGGATAATGTCATATATTTACCTGTTGTTTCCATTGTGGTTATTTATGTGTATATTTCCTCTATCAGCTTATGAGTTCTTTGGGTACAGAAAACATTGTTTATTTTTCAACATAACCCCAAGAGCTTAGCTCACAGTTTTGTTTGTTTAGTAACATAGCTTTCCTTAAGTTGAAAACCAAATAAAAACTTGTGTACTACTGTGCTTAAATTTAAAACCTTTAAGTGAGACACCATATAGGATTCAAAGAAGAGTATCAAAGGCATTAATATAATTTTTGTTAATTTAGACTATCAAAGCTTAATGCAAACTTAAGCTCACTTTTCAAATTCATAATAAACAATTTTTTCATAATTCCTAATAAAACAATTTGAAAATTGTTCACAATTCCTACTCTGGAATGAGAACTAGGGTTAATGTTTGTCCTCAACTATCTTCTTTTACTTCTAATTTTAGCTTTCAATCTTCAGGTCCTCTGGGTGAGAAGTTGTCTAAAGACTACTTTTTTCTAGTTCTGTAACTTCTCTGCTTAAATGATCTCTTCTGGCCCAGAGCAGTGGCTTATAACTCCACTTGGGGGGTGGAGTTTGGGAGGATTGTGGCTTGAGGCCAGCCCTGGCAAAAAGTTAGCAAGACCTCATTTCAACCAATAAGCAGGTGCGGAGGCTCCAGCTACATGGGAGCCATAGGCAGGAGGATTCAGTTCAAAATTGGCCTGGGGCAAAAATGTGAGACCCTTTCCCAAAAATAACTAAAGCAAAAAGAGCTGAGGGCATGGCTCAAGGAAGCATAAAGCCCTAAATTCAACCACCAGTACCACCAAAAACAAAAGCGTTCTCATTTGTGGAGACTTTGTAGAGCTCCATTACTACTACAGAGCCATTCTGACGTTCCATATTTTTCCACCTGCTACAAACAAACGGAAGATTGCACACTTTTTTACTTTCCTCTCTGAGTTGTCCTTTCCATCTTTGCAGAAGAAATCTGTGGTGACCAGTAGATAGACTGCAAATTCCGAGTATTACTTTTTCTCAGTTACTTAGCTCTTCTTCCTTTTGTGAAGACATCACTTTTGCCTCCTCCCATCAAAATTGCATTAAGTCCCCCCCATCCTCTACCTTCTCTTCCTAACATTTGCACCTTTCCATAAGGTGCAAATACCATGATACCTTAGTATTATATAGACTGTTAACATCCCCCTCTAATCTTGATAGTCCATTTACTAAAGCATCCTAAGTGGGGAACGATAGTCACAGACCTTCCTCCTGGACATGTGTTGATTTCAAGCAGCCTTCAATATTGATGGAGAGAGAGGTTTTTTCAGAAGAATTGAACTGATTCTGAAAATCAGTGAGGGTGATCAGTGGAACAACATAGTGGTTAGAAATGGCTTTTTATGCCTGAAGGAGATGAGAAAAATCTTCATGAAAGCTGTCAGATGATGGATAATTTGAAACCCCTTGAAATTATTTATTGGAAACTGCTACTGAAAACTCAGCCACAGTTTTCAGCTTGACAAGACGGGGTTATTTCATATTTTAAACATTCAAAGGAAACCGCAGGAAAGCTGTCATTAAGGGATCAGTGAATCAAGCCAATGAGTGAGATAATTGTTCACTAAAGAAGAAGCAGTTGAATTTTTAATGTCTCATCAGTGATAGAAGGATGAGAAGGGGATGTATTGTTGGCTCTTTCCGGAGCCAGTTGCCTGGTGAATCCAGAGCTCTGGTGATACAAAGCAGAAGAAAAATATCTATGGGAATCAGGAAAAATTAAAATGAAATAATCCTGGATCGCTTTTTTGGATGGTTGTACCAGATACAGCTGTGTAATCCGTTGGTGTTTATTTTCCTGTTCCAATCAAAGTGAAGAGCTATTTGGGAGAGATTCCATTTAAGAGGCTGCCTTGGAGAGGCAACTAGTGTTGAGCACTGCTAATTGAAGGAGCTGTGGTCATTTGAGTGGAGCCAGAGGCAACTCAGATGGGAGAAATATCAAAATAAAGCACTAGCAGCAAAATATCTACTACAGAGAAATAATAAGAGGAGACTCGGGACTGCTAAACCTACTATAGAGAAACACTCTTATCCTTGTGTCTTTCCAGGTTTTTATGGCAGTGAGGTAGCATGGGGATTTGGGAACTTTCCAGGGGACGATACTGTTTTCCCCATTTGAGTTCAGAACCAATTGAGAAAGAGAACATGAATCAGATTGTAGGTAAACATTTTACCTTGAATCCAGATATATCTCTTTGGAGAATGTGTCTCTATCAAATAATTGCTTAAATTGTATCCTAGTATCTGGTCTCATGGGAGGTAGAAAACTGCAGGCTTGGCTTTCAAAGACTGTAACTTAATGCTAAACTTACTGTGGACCAGATTAGACCAAGATCACCCTAGGAAAGCAGATTTCAAAAAGAAGTAGGGCTGGTGGCTCATGCCTGTAATCCTTTGAAGCCAGCCCAGGCAAATAGTTTGTGAGATGCTATCTTGACAAACCCTATCACAAAAAGTTGGGCTGGTGGAGTGGCTCAAGGTGAAAGCCCTGAATTCAAGCCCCAGTACCACGAAAAAAAAAAAGTAAAGGAGGATTAGTTGAGATCTGCTAATTTCTGCAAAAACAATCAGCTTAGTCACTGCATAAAGGGCCACTGAGGGTAATGTCCCTCAGAGGGAGGTCACTACATGCAGCAATATGTGTGGTGGGTGTTAGTGCCCCCATCCCTTAAAAGTAGGCAAGGCCATAAGACCATATTACATAGTGTAACATTTAGTAAACTTGAATGTTCTTTTATTTAATTCCATGAGTTTTAGAGCACCCATCTTAGAGAAATTACTGAGGGTAAAAACAATTGTTTTGTAACTTTGGTACATAGTATAGATATCATCAGTTGGAGTTTAGTGTCCCTTAATGAATACTTAGGTGGGTACTGGTCAGGGACTCACATTCACAGGTGGGCAGCTTCACATCACCAATTTCGTTGGCATTTAAAAGAACTGTGTAAGTCCCCATTTGTATTGGAGTCACAAATTTACCTAAGTGTCCCAGAGGAGGCTTCTGGGACAATAGAGACTAGGGTGAAAAGCTCATTTTGAGTTTATGGACAGATAGCACTACTGGCAGGTACATCATGTACTTAAGCCAAAGCCCAGTTTGGGGTTGCCTTAAGAAAAATGTCTCTGTGTAAAGTGCCCTCTTAAAGGTATTAATGCTTGAGACACCACAAATTTGGCCCCTGATTGGGTGTGATGATGGTGGGGAGTCTCGCTCAGGCTCTGAAGAGCCAGGGCAGACCTGGCTGCATTGACTGGGTAAGTGAGGTACATCCCTGTGGGCCCCAAGGAATGAGAAGAGACCCAAATGAGAAAAAAGAGAATGATATACTGATCCTTTCCCTTCCTGCAGACAGTGCAAGGCAGTAATTAATGGTATAGAAACTGAAGCCTGGGTTAATTCCTACCTCTTTCATTTATTCTCTGTAGCATGGATGTGGTCTGTTTTTGCAGCTTCTGCACACAGGAAAGGTGATAATACCTATTTTATGGGATGTGTTAGTGTGTATTAGTATTTTATGGTGTGTGTGTGTGTGTGTGTAGAGTTTAGAATACATCCTGGCATGTGGGAAGTACTGTATTAGCATTAGATACTATTTTATTCTATTCACATTGGCAATTGTAAGCACATAACTTTCCTCATGAGCCCATATTACCTGTCACTAGAAGTGCCACCAATGACTGAGATGGATTTATTGGTGGTGCTGGTGGTTGGGGAGCTCTTTCAAAGGATAAGGTTTATGTTGGATCATCATGCCTGCATGTTGTCCTAGTGCCTTTAGCATGTGTTCAGTTACTGCAGCAGAGCATGAAAGTCCCTTTGTCTGTCAAGGATGACCATTTATCCCAGTGAGTGCCGATGCTACTCCTGCCACTTAAAGGTCTGGACACAATGGTCTAATATTCACTTACATTGTGGATTAAAGGTATAAGGAAAGGGGAGTGAACACAGGAAAAGGAACAAGTTTCTGTCTGGGTCAGCTTCCCCAGGTTCCTGGCAGATTAGTGGGTGAGATGGCACATAAACCTGGTGACAGATCAAGGATAATACATCAGAGGTATACAAGAGAGATCTAAGGGTCCAGAAAATCCAGGAGGGCTGGTGTCAGGAAATCCACTTGTTTCCTATGCAGTTGGGGTGAAGTTTTGGACTTGTGGATGGTGAAGGTTGAGGTTTACCCCTATAACCTTGCTGCCTGTGTTCTACTTAGCTCCTCAAAGTTCCCAAGGATTACCAGGCAACCACTCTTGAATATCTCTATTTGAACAGTTACAGAAGAATTTTTTCTAGTGGTTCTTCTCCTCTTTTCAAGACATCTCAAATAAAAAGATAACACATATATAATACACCACTAGAAAATTGTACAAGCATAAATGTATGGTGTGATGTCTTTTACAAAGTGAATCACCCATGAAACAAGATTGCATGAAACCCTAGAATTTCCCCATCATCTCTTTCAACATGAATCCACCTAACAAGAGTAACAACACCTAAGACTCAGTCCCTGAAGATGAGTCTTTTCTGCTTTTGAATTTTATAGAAATGGAATCATATAGTTTCTCTGGCTTTTTTGGTTCATAGGTGCATGCCATCCATGTTGTCACATGCAGCAATAGTTTGCTTATTTCATTGCTATCCCAAATTCCATTGTATGACTACCCCACAGTTTATAAATCCTTCCACGGATTCCAATATTAAGAAAGTTACAGCTATGAATGTCCTTCTGCACACATTTTGCACACATATTTGCATTCCTGCTGTGTATATGTTACAAGTGTAATTGCTGAATCATAGGGTGTACATGAGTTTAGCCATGGTACAGCCTGTCAGTTTTCCAAAGTGGGAAAATCATATACTTTCCAAATGGCAAATGAGAACCAGTTGTTCCACATTCTGGTCATCATTTTTGGGAAACAAATTTCTATTTCTTTTTTTTTTTTTTTGGCTGTTGTTGTTGAAAATGTTGGTTGTTCCAATACAGAGATTCTTCTCCAAGCCCCTGTCTCTGGCTGAGTGGCTGTGTGTGCTAAGTTAATGAGATATCATAGTTGCAATTATTCTTCCAAAGGAGGACTTTAGACATATTGGTCAAATATTTAAGATGAAGCTGCTTTGGCTGCACTGATGAAATATTCCCATCTAGCAGAGATCTTATACCTGATTTGTTTATTAGTATACTAAGAAGAGAAGAGCAAGTATAGCATATTAGAAGTATCATATTGAGTTTTGAAAGTGTAGGAATTCTTAATATTTTGCATGCTAAAACAGAGATTATATGCATTCATAAAACCATAGAATATGGGAACCAGAAGGGACTTTAGGACATCCAATCCAGTGGTTTTCAAATATTTCCTTTAGATTTGACTCAGGTTTCCCTGTGGAAGGGTGGAGGCCCCCAAATAAAAATTTCACTGGGAAGATTTCATGCTGCTTTATAGGAGTCCTCTGATTTTTTTTATTGTTTTATTATTTATATGTGCATACAAGGCTTGGGTCATTTTTCTCCCCTGCCCCCACCCCCTCCCTTACCACCCCCTCCCTCTCCCCCCCACCCCCTCCCTCTCCCCCCTACCCCCTCAATACCCAGCAGAAACTATTTTGCCCTTATCTCTAATTTTGTTGTAGAGAGAGTATAAGCAATAATAGGAAGGAACAAGGGTTTTTGCTGGTTGAAATAAGGATAGCTATACAGGGAGTTGACTCACATTAATTTCCTGTGCATGTGTGTTACCTTCTAGGTTAATTCTTTTTGAACTCACCTTTTCTCTAGTTCCTGGTCCCCGTTTCCTATTGGCCTCAGTTGCTTTTAAGGTATGTGCTTTAGTTTCTCTGTGTTGAGGGCAACAAATGCTAGCTATTGTTTTGGGTGTCTTACCTATCCTCACTCCTCCCTTATGTGCTCTCACTTTTATCATGTGCTCAAAGTCCAATCCCCTTGTTGTGTTTGCCCTTTATCTAAT
Organism: Castor canadensis; assembly: GCF_047511655.1. Taxonomy (NCBI): domain Eukaryota; kingdom Metazoa; phylum Chordata; class Mammalia; order Rodentia; family Castoridae; genus Castor; species Castor canadensis. The sequence continues at coordinate 24,991,674 of NC_133389.1, read as the reverse complement.
GTCCACATATAGATTCCATACTGCTTCATAGGAGTCCTCTGATGTTTTAAAAAATTCTTTTAAATTTATAACTTCGTTTTTATAAAGTAATTCACTGCTAGAACATATACATTCCAGATATATCAATCTAGCCATCCCTTTACTCTATAGACTTTGTAAGTAACATGCAATCAGTGAAGAGTTTCGAAAGGGGAGTGATGTTTTTAAGGCTGCGTCTTAGAAGATCTATCAGTGATGCACACTGTCAGGTACAGGGAGTGTGGAGGAAAGGCAGTGCACTCGATAACCACTGAAGACTGAATTAGGGCAGTGAATGGGTGAAGCAAGGACAGTTGTGAGACAGCCCTTGGAAGGAAGCTAAACTTGAGTGTAGCAGCTGGAGAATGGAAAACAGAATCAAATCTCTCCAAGGAGATTGGATGGACCTGTTCATAAACTGAAGAGGCCAAGAGTCTATTCTTCATGGAGATTACAAAGTTAGTTTTATGTACATTGAGGGCAAGGTGCCAAGAGGACCAGTATGTAGGAGGAACTGCACAATCAAAGGGTTATATACTTAAAGTGTACTCCAGAATCCATTAGGAAGACCAATGTCATTAAAGAAGTGAGAAAAATTCCACCCAAGAGACAGGTGCTTTAAATTATCTCAGTAAATGCTTGAAAGAAGTCTTTTAAATGCTTTTGAGTTGTATTACATATGAAAGATGACTTACGGACACAGATACATTTAAAAATCTCATGTTGTTTTAATAGGAATGTTAACATTTTGGCTTTTTCTTATCTAGTAGAGATGAGTCTTCATAAAATATTGTTTCAATCATGCCAGTTCTCTGATCAAAACCTTTGGTAGCTATCTGATTCCAGAGCTTCTAAAATTAGAGAAGCCTCCTTTCCTAGATTTTGTCTCAATTATTCCAACTGCCAGGTGTGTAAATCTCAGGAAAGCAAGACAGTATGGTCAAAAGGGTTACAGATTCCCCAACTTTGTATTAAATGTAACATAAAGCAATATGAAGATGCCATCCACAGGAGATGTCAGTGTTGCTGGTCCACCGATCAGACTTTGAGTAGAAAGCTTCTTAGAAGATTGAGCTTTCCCTCAAGTCATGTGAATACAATATTTTAGAACAGTTTAATAGATTCTTTGCCTCAAGCTCTCTGATTTATTACATGTCTTTCTCCAAAGAAACCACAATTTCCAATTCATAGGAGGGGACAATCTAAGACTTTTGTTTCTTAAGGGTCTAGAGAGACCATCAACCATTTCATTATTGAGATTGCTAACATATGTATGTATAAAATATATATTATATATCTATGTATAATATATTTACATATACACACAATACTATGGTAGGTTTAAAATATTAACATTTAACACATTGAAAATTTTATCACTTAAAATATAGTATACTAAAATTGTTCTATTTATAAGATGTTTATGAGATTTCTATAATTGCATAGTATGTTCTAGGTGGTTCGAGTGTGAATTTACAAATATGAAATAAATATCTTCTTTTTAAACCCCGTAAATGTATACCCAGGAGGTTAATAATGAATTTGGAAATCACTTTAGCAGTCTGTTAGAGTTACTTACGAATGTGAGGCCAGTGTCATATGCAGTTTCTTTCCCTACCATTGACAGGCTCTACTTATTCAACTTTTGAAATTCATGAGCAGCACAACTTTCCTTCATTTATCCATGTATCCCTCACATTCTATTCTTCTATAACGTAGGAATTTTTTTTATTACAAATAACTGACAGTTGATTTATTATTTTTATAGAGGAGCAAATTTCTGGAGGTTTGGACAGCCTCAGGATCTCAACTCTTACTAATGTGGAAGGTGCATGCCAAGCTTCTGATAAAGATAAAGGGGGAAAAAAATTCCAGTTCTAATAGTTCCCCTTGTGCCTGTCAAGGCTGTTTAATGTTGTTGTTTACTTAAACTTCACTTCCTGAAGCCAACTGTTTTAATTTAGCTTATTGAAATTCCCCACGGGACTCAGAGTATGCAGTTTTGGAAGGGGATCTCATAAATTTGAAGTTTCCGACAAGAATGGTTTTCATGAACAGCCTTCTGCCTCTGACATTTCAAATATCAGTGCAAATATGAAAGAAAGTTCTACTACTCAACAAAAACGACAAGTTCCAATGCCTTGTTTGTTTTTGCTGTTAAAAGAAGAAGATAAAATTATGAAGGACCTATTTTTAATTGTTTATCCATTTACTCATATGTGTACATTGTTTGGGCCCTCTTTCCCTCTGTGCCCCAACCCCTACCCCTTTCCCTGCACCCTCCTCCCTTCCAGGCAGAACAAGTTCTGCCCTCTTCTCCAATCTTGTTGAAAAGAAAACATAAGAGATAATAAGAAAGACATAGGATTTTTGCTACCTTAAGATAAAGATAGCTATACAGAGGGATTCCTAGCATTGCTTCCATGCACATGTGTATTGCAACCTGAGTTGGTTCATCTCTACCAGACCTCTTCACTACTTCCAGGTCACCTTCCCATAGTGGCCTCTGCCAGTTTAAGATTACTTTATTCGCTCCTGTACAGTGAGCACATCACTTTTAAGTTTTAGGTTTCCTTCCCTTTCTCCATTCCTCCTGTGTGCATTCTCCTCTTAGTTTAGTTTTTAAAGAAGACTCCAAATTTTTTTTCAGAGTGGTTGTACTAGTTTACATTCCCACCAGCAGTGTATGAGGGTTCCTTTTTCCCCACATCCTCGCCAACACCTGTTGTTGGTGGTGGTTTTGATGATGGCTATTCTAACAGGGGTGAGGTGGAAACTTAGTGGGTTTTGATTTGCATTTCCTTTATGACCAGGGATGGTGAGCATTTTTTCATGTGTTTTTGGCAATTTGGATTTCTTCCTTTGAAAAAGTTCTGTTTAGCTCAGTTGCCCATTTCTTTATTGGCTCATTGATTGGGGGGTAGTTTAGTTTTTTGAGCTCCCTATATATTCTGGTTATCAGTCCTTTGATGTATAGCCAAAGAATATTTTTTCCCACTCTGTGAGTGGTCTCATCAGTTTAGAGACCATTTCTTTTGTTGTGCAGAAGCTTTTTAATTTCACATAGTCCCATTTGTCCATCCTTCTCTTAGTTGCTGGGCTGCTGGAGTTCTACTGAGGAATTCTTTGCCTGTATCTATTGCTTCCAGAGTATTCCCTGCTCTTTCCTGTACTAACTTCAGAGTTTTGGGACTGATATTAAGGTCCTTTATCTACTTTGAGTTGATACTAGTACAGAGTGACAGGCATAGATCTAGTTCCAGTTTTCTGCAGGTGGAAACCACTTTTCCCAGCAACATTTTTTGAAGAGACTGTTTATTTTCCATTGTATGCTTTTGGTATCTTTGTCAAAAATAAGGTGGGCATAGCTGTGTGTATTCATATACAGGTCCTCTATTCCACTGGTCATCATATTTGTTTTTGTGCCAGTACCATGCTGTTTTTATTGTGATGATTCAGTAATATAGTTTGAAGTCGGGCATTGCAATACCTCCAGCATTGCTCTTTTTGCTGAGTATTGCCTTGGCTATGCACAGTCTCTTGTATTTCCAAATGAGCTGTAAGGTAGATTTTTCAATCTCTGTGATAAATGTCATTGAGATTTTGATGGGAATTGCATTAAGCATGTAGATTGCTTTTGGTAGTTTAGCCATTTTTACTATGTTGATTCTATGAATCCATGAGCACGGGAGATCTTTCCATCTTCTGTAGTCTTCCTTGATCTCTTTCTTCAGGAGTTTGTGGTTCTCCTTGTAGAGCTCATTCACATCCTTTGTTAAGTTTATACCTAGGTATTTTAAATGGAATTGTTTTCCTATATTCTTTCTCAATTTGTTCATTGTTGGTATATAGAAAGGGTACTGATTTTTGTAAGTTGATTTTGTATCCTACATTGCTGAAGCTGTTCATGGTGTCTAGGAGTTTTTGGGTAGAGTTGTTTGGGTCTTTGAGGTACAGGATCATGTTATCTGCAAGTAGGGATACTTTGACAATTTCTTTACTTATTTCTATTTCCTTTATTACTTCTTGCCTTATTTCTCTAGCCAGGAAGTTGGATAGGAATTGGAGAGAGTGGGCATTCTTGTCTCATTCTTGATTTTAGGGGAAATGGTTTCAGTTTTTCTTCATTAAGTATGATGTAGGCTATAGGTTTGTCATATATAGCTTTTATAATGTTGAAGTACTTTCCTTCTATTCTTAGTTTTCTTAAAGCTTTTATCATGAAGTGGTGTTGAATCTTATCAAAGGCTTTTTCTGTATCTACTGAGATGATCAAGTGGTTTTTGTCTTTGCTTCTATTAATGTGCTGTATTACATTTATTGATTTGCATATGTTGAATGACCCCTGCATTCCTGGGATGATGCCTACTTGGTTGTGGTGAATGATCTTTCTGATGTGTTGTTGGATTTGGTTTGCCATTATTTTATTGAGGATTTTTGCATCGATGTTCATTAAGGAGATTGGCCTATAGTTCTCCTTTTTAGATGTGTCTTTGTCCAGTTTTGGGATGAGTGTAATACTGGCTTCATAGAATGAGTTAGGCAGTGTTCCTTCCCTTTCTATTTTACAGAAAAGTTTAAGGAGAGTAGGTATTAGTTCTTCTTTAAAGATCTGATAGAATTCAATAGAGAATCTGTCAGTTCCTGGACTTTTCTTTTCTGGGAGAACTTTATTGCTGCTACAATTTGATTTCATGTTATAGATCTGCTTAGGTGGTTAATATCCTCTTGGTTCAGTTTTGGATGGTCATAAGTATCTAGATATTAGTTCATTTCTTCAAGATTTTCCAATTTATTGGAATATAGGTTCTTAAAGTAGTCTCTGATAATTCCCTGGATTTTCTTGGTGTTTGTTTTTATCTCCCTTTTTTTGTTTCTGATTTTACTGATTTGGGTCTTTTCTATCTTCAATTTAGTCTGATTGGCCAGGGATTGTCAATCTTATTTATTTTTTTCAAAGAACCAACGTTTTGTTTAGTTGATTCTTTGTATGGTTTTGGTCTCTACTTCATTAATTTTGGCTCTTATTTTTATTATTTCTCTCCTTCTGCTTGTTTGGGTTTTGCTTGTTCTTGTTTTTCTAGGAGTTTGAGATGTAGCATTAGGTCATTTATTTGAGATCTTTCTGTCTGAATGATCTATTTTTAAATAAAATTGTGAAAGTTCGTTATTCAAACATTAACAATCTTTGCTCTCTCTGTTTTATACTCGCCTTACTTAAAACCCAAAGTAAAACATCCAAAGTACAGTGTCCAGCCATTAGGTAGAAATTATTTATATCTTGACATAATTTCTTATGGCATTTTAAGCTTCATCATTTTAACAATTTATTGCAAAGAGGCACTATTTTCTTTAACTTCCTCTCAGAGAATCTGGAAACTCAAAAAGCTATTTATTTATGACCTTCATTTGAATGTGCTGTCCCTCAAGGTTCTGGAACTTTAAAAACTGAAATTTGGCTGTTTCTTTAGGGGTGTGGTAAGATATATAGCCAGAAAAGTATTGAGGTATTTTAAAAACAAAATGATCGCTTAATGAATGTTATATATGATGTTTAGCATCATGATTCATTGGAGGCTTGATCTTTCACTCATCATTTTACTGCTTTCAATATTTCTCCTTTAGTTGTGATTAAATATGAAGGATCAAATATGGACACTTATCGCCATGCTTTCAGAAAATGGTATGAAGCGTGTTAAGGGATTAAAAAACATTGAAACCTTAGAGGACAAAAAACATGAGGAAAGATGAAAGCATCAACATATTAGAAACAGTTCATGGACGTGTGGTAAATGATTTAGCAGACTTTAGAAAGGGGATGTAAACAAGCAATGGGAGAAGCTGAAAAGATTTGGGTCAGTATTGGAGATACTAAAAATCACAGAAATTGGCACCACCAGCTACTGAAAAGAGAATTGGCTCAGAGTTAGTAGTTTTGGTCCCATATCCCACACATAAATTTTCTTATGTGGAGACTTCCCTCATAAACCCCAGATTAAAAAGGTGGAAGTTTATCCTCATGAGAAGGGACACCTAGATTCTGTTGGAGCACATCACATCTGAGAGTAGAGGTATCATATTTATAAATACAGAACGATATAGGATGCTGTTAGGAAACTTGAAATCCTCAAGCTACTTCCCTCTTTAGGCTCTAGGAATAATTGTAGCTATGCCAATTCCCTGAATGCAGATAGGCATATTCTTCTTGGGGATCTGATTAACACAAGAGAAAATAGTTACTGAAGGAGGTAGAGACTATAAAGTTTCTGAATGACCCATTCTTCCATGTGAACTGATAGCCAAGGATCATCCATCAAATTTTTAGCCAAGCCAACAAATTACATCTGGCAGATGACAGATGCACAACAAGCAAACACACAGAAAAGTCACTTCATTAGCATCCTCAAAGAGATAGAAGAAGTATACATATCTATGATCTCCAAACGAGATGCTATTTAAGATACTTTCAGAGAAAACAAAAGGAGAATTTCAAAATTAAAAACAGTGTAGCAGGAATTTAAAAATAACCTCTCTAGGAGAGTAGAGAGTGGAGAAGATCTCTTAGAAAGCAGAACAATATTAACAATAAAACTAATAAAGGTGTATATAATAAATAGAGAAATGAGGATAAAACTGTGGGGTCACTCTAATAAGTCCACATCTGACATAAGATTCAGAAAAGAAGAGAAAATCTAACGTGAGAAAATGCCAATGTAATAAAAATTTCCAGAGCCAAGGTACCACAGTTTCCACCAAGTGCCCAAACTTATGTGAAAATATACACTGTGTTAAGTCAGACTTTTTTTTGCTGTTACAAAATACCTGTCAGAAACAAGGGCTCATGGTTTCAGAGGTTCAGTCCATTATTGTGGGGAAGCCATGGAGGAGGAGGGCAGCTCACATCATGGCACCCAGGAAGAAGTGAGAGAGAATGCTGGTGTTAGTGAGCTCTCTCCTTTTTCCTCTTTTATTCCATCTGGGCCCCCAGCCTCTGGAATGGCACTGCTCACATTCAGAGAGGGCCTTAGCCCCTTAGTTAATCCTCTCTGGAAATGCCCACATAGACACACCCAGAAGTGTGCTTTACTAATCTCCTAGGCACGTTCCCAGTCCAATCAAGTTAACAATCAAGATTAACCATCACAGATACAAAAGAAAGAACATTGCAGTGTACTTTTGGAACATAAGGACTTTACTACAACTCTAAAATTTCAAGAAATGAAATAAAAGTATAAATATAACAATAGACAGACAGAAATAATTGTTTACAAAGGGTCAAAATTACAATGGAACTAAACTTTCTCACCACATAAGTGGAGGACGGAAGGCAAAGGGAGGTGTTTCATATGTAGTCATAATAATAGGAAAAGTATGTATGTTCCAAAATTACAAGTTCTTCAGAAAGCTGTCTACCATTCTCTCTTGAATAGTAAGCTATTAGTATGATCAGTACCCATTACATACATTGTAAGCACAAAATAAATGCTTATTCTACTATGATAAATACCTGAGAGAAATGGTTTGAAGGAGGGAAGATTTATTTTGGCTCGTGGATTCAGAAGTTTCAGTCCTCGGTTGTTGGCTCCATTGTTTCTGTGCCTGTGGTGAGACAGAAAAGCATATGACAGAACAGAACTATTCACTTGGTGGCAGCCATGAAGTAGAGAGGTATTAGGAAGGGGCAAGGAACAAAATATCCTTCTAAGAAACAACCCTTGCTCCCATGATCTACTTCCTCTAGCTAGGCACCACCTCCTAAAGTTTCCACCACCTTCCAAACTAATGCTTTCAGCTGTGGACCAAGTCTTCCACTTAAGAACCTGTGGGACTCTTGGGGATATACCCAAAAGACTGTTATTCCAGAGGCACCTGCACATCCATGTTTATTGCGGCACTATTCACAATAGCCAAGTTATGGAAACAGCCAAGATGCCCCAGCACTGACGAATGGATTAAGAAAATGTGGTATCTATACACAATGGAATTCTATGCAGCCATGAAGAAGAACAAAATGTTATCATTCGCTGGTAAATGGATGGAATTGGAGAACATCATTCTGAGTGAGGTTAGCCTGGCCCAAAAGACCAAAAATTGTATGTTCTCCCTCATATGTGGACATTAGATCAAGGGCAAACACAACAAGGGGATTGGACTATGAGCACATGATAAAAACGAGAGCACACAAGGGAGGGGTGAGGATAGGTAAGACACCTAAAAAACTAGCTAGCATTTGTTGCCCTTAACGCAGAGAAACTAAAGCAGATACCTTAAAGCAACTGAGGCCAATAGGAAAAGGGGAACAGGTACTAGAGAAAAGGTTAGATCAAAAAGAATTAACCTAGAAGGTAACACCCACGCACAGGAAATCAATGTGAGTCAATGCCCTGTATAGCTATCCTTATCTCAACCAGCAAAAACCCTTGTTCCTTCCTATTATTGCTTATACTCTCTCTACAACAAAATTAGAGATAAGGGCAAAATAGTTTCTGCTGGGTATTGAGTGGGGGGAGAGGGAGGGGGCGGAGTGGGTGGTAAGGGAAGGGGTTGGGGCAGGGGGGAGAAATGAACCAAGCCTTGTATGCACATATGAATAATTGTTACATTCAAATTGTAACAATTATGAAACAAATAAAGATGTGATGAAGAAATACGACCCAATGTCTTGTTCATTCTAAGCCAATAAATTTGGTTGGTTTTTGTTTCCTCAGCTGTGACCAAAATATTGCAGCGGGGGCTAGTGCATTAATTGCAGTAGGGCGTTTTCCTCCAACCCTAAAATTGTCCCTTTTTTCAGCTTCTGGAAAAACCATGTTGGATATAGGCGAGCATCCATTCATACCCTTCTCAGAGGGACACTAAGAATCCTGAAGGCTGAAGATTGCAGTCTGTTCAATTCTCTCAGGTGACATTGTCACAGTGTTGACTATGTGCACTCAGTTCTGGTCAGTGGCGTGTTCACTAAGCTCATTACTAGCCACATCTTTTGGGGTATTACCCTCCACACCACGCACTGCCCTTCCTTGGCTTATGGGTTCTGTGTGCCTACTTTTGATGAAAACAGTGTGTCTTTCTTTGCTGTTTAAGTGAAGTTGCTTAGCAAATGCAACACATAACTGGAAATGAAAGCTGGCCAATAGCAGTACTATCAATAGTATCTTACACTTGAATAACCTCGTGGATTTTCTAAAGGGCTCCAACAAACCATTTTATTTACACTATGGCTGTGAAATACTAAGGTGGCTCTTTTCTACTTTAGTGCCTAAGAAAATTCCTAAGTTAATTAAGAGTCTAAAAAGAGCTCAGTCTTAGGAAGTACCCACTATACTTTACTGAGCTAAGAAAGGATTCAAAATGGATTTTTTTGTGGTACTGTATTTGAACTGAGGGTCTTGTGCTTGCTAGGCAAGTACTCTACCACTTGAGCTACACCTGTGTGCCTCTTCTCCCCTGTTTTCAGGTCTTGTACTTTTTGCCTGGGCTGGCCTCAGACTGTGTTCCTCCTACCTATGCTTCTGGTATAGCTGGGATTATAGAATGTACCACAACTCCCAGTTTATTTTTGGAGATAGGGTCTTATTAACATTTTGCTCAGTCTGGCCTTGAACCATGATTCTCCTATCTTTACCTCCCATGTAGCTGAGATTATCAGAGTGTGTCACTGCATCCAGCAGAAATGCACCTTTCAGGCTTATGATCTTCATACTAATTTCTACCTTGGGAGGAGAACTTCTTTTTGGATCCCAGGTAAATTTGCCCCTGCTCAGTAGCCTGGTGATCACAATCACTTCAGGATGAGTACACAGTACTTTAGGGGATATATTTCTTTTCCCTTGTTTCTGCTTCCCACAAATGGTATAACCTTCTATTTTCAAAAATTCCCTTCAATTTTTGAACGTCTCCTCCCCCACCCCTCAATAGAAGCTTCACTGGTGTGAGTACTGCTTCTACCTAACCTTAAAATGCTGGTGTTCAAGAAAGTCATTTCTCCTTCCTGGGTATATTTAACTCTTTTATTTGTAAACCAAAGCAAAAAGTAGAATTAGATGTTTTCTAAGATTGTCTCTTTTCAAGTATCCTCTTGCCACATTTGTATCCAAGCCTCAGATTTGATGGGGATACACAGTTTAGATAAGGGAATTGAGGACACTTTATGCTTTTGCTAGACAGTCATCTATGAGAGATGATAGCAAAGAGGAAGTGGGGAAAGCCAGAATAGTTCTCATAAAATAAAATATATATCAATTAAGCCATTACTTGGAAATTACTATGTGCTAAGCAATGTTACACGCATATTACCTAGATTATCAAAATAATATTCATAGCACCTCTTTAAAGTCTGTGGCATGGTCTTAATTTCCTTATTCATTTTTGAAAATAGCAGAACAGTTACATATGCACATGATAGCAGAAAAGAAAGCCAGTTAAATTATACAGAGAATTACAAGATCAAAAAGTAAAATTGCTCCAACTGTGTCTGTCCATCTGCAGATCAACCTGATAGGTTTTTCTCAATACTGTGAGACTTAAGGGCTATAAGCAGATTTGTTGGGCTGAAGAATATGCACATTTTAATAGTGATTATTGGTGCCAGAGTGTTCTCCGAAATGGTTGCGCTAATTTATATTTCTATTACTATGTAGGAAATATTTTCTGACAATCCTATTTCCTTCTGGGTTTTATGTCTCACAATCCAGCCAAAACCAGGTATTATTAAATCTTTAAAAGTAATTCAAGATAATAGGTAGAAATGTTTTAATATTTAAAATATTAATGGTACAAATTCTTGTATTTATTAGCCAATTGCCTCTCTGTTTTTTGAAATGTCTCCTTCTATACTTTGTCTTGTTTCTATTGAGCAATTCATCCTTGTCTTCCTAGATTGTGACAGCTTTTTATATATTAAAAATCTTAGGACCATTTCTGTTGTATATTGGAAATATTTCTCAGATTTGTTATATACTTTTCATGGCATTTTCCCAATGATTTAAATGTTTTTTCACTATGATGTTGAATGCATTTTTCCCAAGCTTTACTGAGATATGATGGATAAACAAAATTTCATTTATTGAGAGTGTACAACAGGCTATTTTGCCATAAAAATACATTGTGAAATAATTACAACAATCAAACCAGTTAACACAGCCACTTCAAATAATTTTTTGGTGGTACTGGGATTTGAACTCAGGAACTTTCACTTGCTCTGCTGACACTATACCATTTGAGCCATGTTTAGAAGCTCTTTTTTGCTTTTTAAATGTTTTTAAAAGATAGCTTGTTAAGCTTTTTCCTGGATATGGTATGTTAATCTCCATTATTTATTTGTCTTGTAGTTAAAGGGCTTGAACTTGGCAAAATCTCCCCTTTTCCTGTACCCTACAAGCCTTGATAATAATCATTCTACTCTCCATTTCTATGCAGCATATATATATATATATATATATATATGATTCCAAATATATGATATCATGAAATATTTTCTCTTTCTGTATCTGTCTTCTTTTGCTTAGCTTAATGTCTTTCAGGTTCATCCATGTTGTGGAAATTGCTGAATTTCCTTCTTTTAAAAATTTTAATAATATTCAATGTTATTTATCCATATCTATGTCTATAGCTCATTATATTTTTTTTACCTGTTAATTAATTGATGTTGCATCCATATCTTGGCTGTCGTTAATAATGCCTCAATTAACATGGGAGTGTAGACATCTTTTTGAGACAGTGATTTCTTTTTCCTTTTGAAATATACTCAGAAGTGGGATGATAGTTATATTTTCAATTATTTTGAGGAATTTTTATAACTTTTTCCATAATGGCTACAATAATTTACATTCTTACCAACAGTGTACAAATATTTTCTCCATTTTCACACTCTTGCTGTTGTTGACTTTTTGAAAGAAGTCATCCTAACAAGTTATTGGAAGATATCTCACTGTGGGACTGATTTACATTTCTATGAGGTTCAGTGATGCTGAGCAACTTAACATACATGTTGTCAATTTGTACATATTCCTTTCAGAAATGTCTGGTCAGGTCCTTTGCCCATTTTAATAGTGTTGCATTATTATCAGTTTGTTAGTGAGTTATATTGTTTCCTTTGATATTTTGGATGTTAATTCCTTTTTAGACAAAAGGTTTAAAAATATTTTCTCACATTATGTAGATTGTATTTTAATCTTATTGATTATTTACTTTTTGTGCAGAAATTTTGATTTGATGTAGTCCCTCTTCTTCATTTTTGGTTTTGTTGCCAGGGATTTGGTCCTTGAATAACCCCCCCTCCTCCCAAAAAAACCCCATCATTGCTGAGACCAACATGAAGGAACTTGTCCTACATGCTTTCCTCGAGGTTTTATATTTGTCTTTATTCTATTGTGAGTTGTTTCTTGGGTAAGGTGTAAGAGAATCGTGGGGTTTCATTTTCTTTGGGGCATCCGGTTTTCCATGCACAATTTTTAAAGAGATTATACTTTCCTAATCATGCATTCCTAGTGTCTTTGTCAAAAATATGTTCAACATACATGCATGAGCTTATTTCTGTGTTCTCTGTTTTGTTCCATTATCTATATGTTTGTTTTAGGCCACTACATGTTTTCATTACTGTAGCTTTGTGATACAATTTGAAACCTGAAACTATACTGCTAGTAACTTTGTTATTCTTGATCAAATGCAATCAGATAAGAAAAAGAAATACAAGCCATCCAAATTGAAAAGGAAGAAGGTACAGAGTCTGTATTTGCAGATGATCTGATCTTAAATATATGAAACACTAAAGACTCTGCCAAAAGCCTCTTAAAATAAGTAAATCCAGGAAAATTGCAGGATATAATAATGAATATGCAAAAATCAGTAGTGTTTCCCTGTATCAATTTCAAACTACCTGAAAAAGAAATCAAGAAAACAATCTAATGCTCTTTGATGCTATTGTTAGCATCAAAAAGAATAAAATACTTAGGAATAAAAGAAGAAATACCTCAAATAATCTATTTTTAGACTTCAAGGAACTAGAGAAGAACAAACTAGGAAGCATTATTAGGAGATGAAAGATCTGTACACTGAGAATTATAAAATATTAATGAAAGAAATTGTAGATGCTTTTCTTTTTCTTACCTGATTGCATTGGTTAGACTTTAAGTGCTGTTGAATAGAAGTGACGAGAGTGGATATCCTTGCCTTGTTCCTGATTTTAAAGGAAAGGGTTTCAACTTTTCACTCTTGAATATGATAACTGTGAACTTGTCATTTTTAGACTTTATGGTATTGCGGTACATTCCTTCTATAGCTAGTTTGTTGTGAGTTTTTAATCATGAAAGGAAGCCAAATTTTGTCAAATGCATTTTCAACATATATTGAGATAAATTGTATGATTTTTGTTCTTCATTCTGTTCATGTGGTATATCACATTTGTTTGTTTGCATATGTTGAACCATCCTTGTATTCCATTCATAAATCTCAGTTGATTATGGCATATGATCTTTTAAATGTGCTGTTGAATTTGGTTTGCTAGTAGTTTCTTGAGAATTTTTGTATCATTTTGTTCATTGGGGGTATTGGCTATTATGTTATTTCTTTGTCATGTCCTGACCTGGCTTTGGTCTTAGGGTAATTTTATTTTGTAAAATTCCTTCCTCTTCATTTTTTTTGGAAGAGTTTGAGGAGTGGCACGAATTCTTCAGTTCTTCTTATACACTTGGTAGAATTTAACCATGAGGTCGTCACCTCCTGAGCTTCTCTTTGATGGGAAATGTTTTAGTTTCAATTCAATGTCCTTATTATTATTAACCTATTCAGATTTTTTATTTCTTCCTCATTCATTTTTGGTACATTATATGTTTCTAGGAATCCATCCATTTCTTCTGGGTTATCCAATTTGTTGGTATACAATTGTTCATAGTACTCTCCTTTTGCATTTCTGTTATAACAATTGTAATGTCTCCTCTTTTATTTGATTTTGATTATTTTCTCATTATTCTTAGTCTAGCTAAAGGTTTTTATATTTTTCCCCCAAGGAATTGACTTTTACTTTTGTTGTTCTTTATTTCCTTCCTTCTACCAACTTTTGGCTTTATTTGTTCTTTTTCTGGTTTTTTGAGGTACAGTGGAAGATTATTTGAGATAGTTTTTCTTTTTTAATTTAGGCATTTATTCCTATTAACATTCCTAGAACTACTTTTGCTATATCTTAGAGCTTTTTATCTGTTTCAAGATATTTGTGAATTTCCTTTTTGGTTCTTTGGTTTATTTAGGGGAGCATTGTTTACTTTTGACATATTGAAGTTTTCTAAGATTCTTCCTGCTATCACTTTCTAGTTCTACACCTCTGTGGTGAGAAAATAATTTTTTAATATGATGTTGATCTTCTTAAGTTAGTTAAACTTGTTTTGTGACCTAACATATAATATATTCAGAAGAATGTTTCATGTGTACCTGAGAAGAACGTGTATTCTGCTACTGATAGATGGAATGGCTTTATATATATTTGATACCCATTTGGTCTAAAGTCTTATTCAAGCTCAATGCTTCCTATAGTCTTTCTGTCTGGAGGATCTGTCCATTTTTGAAGATGGGATATTGAAGTCTGGTATTGGTGCCTATTTCTCCTTCATTGTTAATATTTGCCTTATACATGTAGGTGCTTCCATGTTGATCAATTCTTGATAAATTGATCTTTTATCATTACATAATGATGTTCTTTATCATTTGGTGTTTCTGGGGTTTGTACTCAGGGCCTTGCACTTGCTAGACAACTTAAACTATGCTCCAGGCTTTTTTTTTTTTTTTTGCTTTACTTATTTTTTAGGTAGTGTCTTGATGTTTTACTAGGGGCCAGCCTTAGACTGTGATCGTCTTACCTGTGTCCTCCCATGTAGCTGGGACTGCAGGTGCATGTCACCATATCCAAATTATTGAATGAGATGGGGTTTCACCAATTTTTTGCCTGGACTGATCTTAAACTGTGATCCTCCCAGTTTCCACCTCTGTATAGCTGGAATGACAGGCATGTGTTATTGCACCAGCTTTCTATTACAAGTTTTGACTTGAAGTCTGTTTTGTCTGATATAAGTATGGCTACCTCACTCTCTTTTGGTTTCCACTTGCATGAAATTTTCCATTGCTTCATTGTCTGTCTATTTGTATCCTTATAGAAGATATGCTGTCTGGTAGGCAGCATATAATTGGGTCATAGAACATTTATTTGAAAAATGTAGCTGTTTCTATATAAGGAATGAGGTTGTGATCTAACTGAAGTTGTCCTAGTCCTATCCCCCTTTGCTGGATGTTCAGTTGTCAAAATATCATTCATTTAGTGTCTTTTTCTTACTGACTTAAAAATAACCTTAATGATATTATAAACTCCCACAGATAGATCAGACAATTTTTGGATAATTTGTTCATTGAAATTCTGTTCAATTTATCTTCCTGAGTCAGAGTCAGCACTAAAATCTTTTGAATTATTTTCACTTTAAAAATATTTCATTTTTGGATAAAGTTAGTCTAGCCTATTCATTTTTAATTGACTTTCTGACTTGTATCACATATTTATTTTGCTAAATGAATATGGTAATATTGTATTTTATATTTCTGAGGTACTATAGAATTAATATTTTAAAACCTTCCACTGTATTAATATTCATGTGTAAAATGGCAGGTAGGGATATTTGGAAGGTGTGCAGAGTTATATTTGTCAGATTTGGGATCAATGTTATGTTCACAAAATGAATTTCAATCTTTTCCAAGGTAGGAATAATTAATGCCGATTTTTAAGGAAGATGAAATTGGAGCTACAGGAGGTTAAGTAGCTTGCCTCAAGACTGCACATCTTTTAAAGAGCAGAACTGTGATGTTTGCTCACTGAATATAGAAATGTTTAACTTGATTGGTAAGTAGAGACTGAAACATAAGCTCTACAATAAGACATTAACTTTTAATAATCATCCCCTAAATATAGAAAATACATGATGTATAATTTTATAATTTTTAAGAATAATTGCAATAATTTTCACACATGATGTGTGAAAAACACATCATGTTTTTCAAATAATTCTCACATCCATTGTGTCATTGTTTTCTTCCCGGTGTCCTTTCTAATAGAAGGGAGGAAATGAAGACTCAGAATGATTTCAGCACTCAACTGAGGTCATATAGCAGTGTGGTGGTCAGACAAGAGCTAGTATTCAAGGATGATGATCCAAGTGAGTTTTCTTTCTGTGGTGCCTTCTCCTTAGTCTTGTCTTAAGAATTATCTATGCCTTTCCTCATTCAGAGCAATATGACAAGTTTTTCCACAAAGAGAGTCAACATATTTTGGTTGAAACTTCACCCTGTCAGAGAGGCTGCTTGGTACCATTAGAGCTTTTAAGGAAGGATGAGATAATCACAATAATTATCTTCCATTAGCAAAATGATCTGGCACCATATTCATTTTCCAGTTCTCATAGCCTCCCATCTAGGGTGGAGAGCATCCAAAATGGGCTTCCAGAACCTTACAGTGGAATATAATTGGAAGAATAAAAATGAACTGCAGAAGATGTGAATTAATCTAAGAATCATGAGTGGTTAAACACACAAGATCAAAAAAAATTTGGTAATTTTGTTTAATATAATTTAGTTTCTGTCTTTCCAAAGGATTAGCTGTAAGATAGCCTTCCAATTAGTATGCTAATTGCATCAATAAGGCACAAAACTTTTCAACATATCAATTCAGTAGTTATCCATGTAATGCATTCCCTATTAAGGGCAGAAAATAAAGCTTGGTAAAACACTGATTGCCTTGATTTAAGGTTTAATGCAAGCTCAGAAAAATCTCTATTTCTTTGGAGAATTAAGAAATTCCCAGCTTGTTGGCTAGATCTTTTCCCTAAATCCAACTAGAAGTTGAAATTTAAAAAAAAATTCTATTTGGTGACACTTTTCTGTAATCACTACTTGGTCACCACCACAGTCATCATCATCATCATTGTTATTATTTCTACTGTATGGGTGTGAAATGTTCTTTGTGTTCGTTGAGGGTCTTGAAAGAAAAAGTCAAGAGTGTTTATAGCAGAAAGGAAAAAACACATTATCACACTGATAAAACTGTTATCAGCAAATAGAGTTAGTGAGATCACTAAAATATCCATCTAGAGCATGGACACGCTGCAGGAATATTAGCAAGAGAGAGGACTGAAGGTTTCTTAGACTTACCAGGTCACATGCTCCATGAATGTGGTGGTTTCGTCTGTTTTGTTCACCACTATAAACACAGTGCCAAATGCAATAGCCAACACTTAATTCGGGTTCCATAACTTTTGACTGAAGTAAAATCTGAGGCTCAGAGTTAAATGGAGGGCCTAATTCTAGTAGTCAAGATTTATATATGTAGTCTCAAATGATTCTGCCTATTGATATCATCTATGAATCTTTAGAAAAGTTGTTGTCTGGCTCCCACCGCGGGGCAGTCAGATTTAATTTATAGCAGGTAAACTCCTGTCAATTGAATTTTTAAAAAGTTCCTTAGGTGATTTCAATGTTCAACAATATTAGGAAACCACAACTTTAACCCAATTAAAAGAAGTCAAATTGTGCACAAAAGACAGTCCTAGCTTATGAGCTTATTAAGTAATCGATCAAGTTTGCAAACATTTACTTAGCACCTGTTTTGCACGAGGCATTCTACCTGGCTCTGGACAATATGAAAGGCATAACACATGGCTCCTGAAACTTTCTATTGATGTGGGAGACAAATGAACTACCAAAAATGATGCAATTTAAGATGACAATGTAAAATATTGAGGGGTTCGATTAGCATATGACTTACAATGAGACAGCAAATGTTAAAGGGCTTATAGGAGGAAGAGCTCTTCCTTCTGAAGCTGTCAAGGAAGATTCTACAGGAAAAAAAATGAGTTTTCAACTGAATTTTGAACAAAGTGTATGAGAAGAAAATATATTCTAAGTTGGAGGACAACTCAGAAATATCTCAGGAAGTTAAATTTTCTCAGAAATGATAGCTTCAAAGCATTGCTAGATAGATAGTTCAAGAGTCACATTTATAGGTTGTTAAGGATCAATAGAAGGTTTCCAGAGCCTTTTCAATATTAACAATTATAAACATAGTGTCTTTTATAGATTCAGGATACTTGATTGGGATCTGTCATTTGAACACATGCTGGAAATTCTTAGTTAATTCATAAGGTAGTGAAAAAGGAATTCAAAAGAGGAAAGGAAAAAAGACATTTATAGAGAGGCAAGGGCATGGACAGGAATTAATGGTTGAGATGAAGTCGGGGGCCACAGAACCAGAATTTCTTGATGGAAAATGTAGCAATGGGTGGCTCCAACAGGAATAGCTTAATAACTTATGCCTGATACTATGTCCTCTGCCTTTCCAGATGGCCATTAGCTGTCAGGCAAAATTTAACGCAAGGGTCAATGTGGCTTAATCATTGTCTTTGTTAGAGTCTGGATGACTTGCTATTTATTTTTAATAAGCTTGTCACTCATATGTTTTTAACTTAAATGTCAAGATGGTGAGGAGGGGACGGGAGAGTGCCCTATTCCTCTTCCCTGTCATTACTGTGAAGCAGACAGTGGCAACCTTGTTTCTTGGCCACTGAGTTTAACAATCTATTCTTGACAAAAGAAAGAAAATGCATCTGGGGGTGGAAGAGGAGGACATTAATTCCAATAGCTAAAAAACTCTGTCTTAATAAAGAATAAGTTGAAAAGAATTAGAAAAATGCAGACAGGGCTATCCCTAGGGTCTGCTAATTTAGGCACTTGCCTTCGGGGGACCCTGAATTTATAAACAGATGGGAAGAAAGAGGTGGATTAGCTAACTGGTGCTAAAAAAGATACATCCTTTGTATAAAGTTCAGCAAAAATATTCACTTATTCTACCAATCAATATGAGGCTGTGCCTGCTTTTCTCTTGTATTTCACCTTTTTACTAGGCAGCATTTTAGAGGCATGATTTTTTTCATTCATGGGTTTCATTAACAGGTAGAAGATGAATTAGATGGAGCATCATGGGGAGAGGGTTGTGAGATAGAGGTCCAGACCCTCCGGTTTTAAGATGAATTGAGTTGGGATTTAGCACAGCTGGATTGGCAAACTTTTTCTAAAAAGGGCCATAGAATAAATATTTTAGTCTTGAAGGCCCATATATAGTATCTATCATGTAAACTGTTTTGTTGATGGTAGTTTGGTTTGGTTTTACAGACATCTAGAAATAACAAAAAACATTTTTAGTTTCTGGGCTACACAGTGCCTCCATTGGGGGATATAGCTTCTACCTTGTTTTCTATGTAGAGAAAGGCACATTCATTTGCAATTCCCCACAATTTAAGATAGGAGAGAAGGAGCAAGAGGTGTCAAATGTGCACAGCAGCTTCTATTTGCTCTGTGTGCTGCTCATTCCCTTCCCTTTACATTTGTGATTTGTACTGGGGGACACCTGTGAGAATTTTCTCTTCCAGCTGTTTTGGTTGATCTTTTTGCTATGTTGGAGTGAGCTTTTTCTCACTCCTGTTACTACTGAACCTAACTTGCCTAACTGGGGGCGAAAGGAGATGCACAAAGGACAAATGATAGACAAACATACATAGAGCTGGGATCAGGTGTGCTGGACACTGGAATGGAGATGTACAACAGCTTCGTTGCTGTTTTACTTTTGTTTGCTTTACTCTACTTCTTTTCTCTATCTTTATTCTTTAAGGGCTTGCTTCTAAAGTCTTTCTTTAGAACCTTGCTTCTAAAGTCTTTTCTATTCTTTAAAGTCTCTTTCCTTAGACTCGCTCTGTCCCATGTTCCCTTTAATCTCTCTTAAAGCCTAGGCCCTCAGACTTGCACAGTCCCATGCTCTCTCTTAATGTCTCGGTGCTTAGACTTGCAGACAAACAACAGCAGCTGCGTCTAAAAACTGCATTAGCATAACTCTTAAAGTCTCAATCCTCAGACTTGCACTGTCCCATGTTCTCTTTAGCTTTTCTTCAGCTTAACTTTTCTAAAGCCTATGTGTAAAGTTCTTGGTGCAGACTTGCACTGTCCCATGTTCCCTTTAATCTCTAGCATAACTCAGCAGCAGTCTGCTCCTTCATTCAGCAAGCAGCTCACCAATCAAAAACTCTGCATCCTCCTTCAGCAAGTCTTTTATATCCAGTGGTAAACAAGGAGGTGGAACAACAGTTCTCCAGGAGGGGTGTGACATTGTAGCAAGAGAAACCTGCTTTCCGACTTCTCTGAACTAAACAACTTAGGAAAAGCAGCTGAGCTGCATTCTGCCTTGCTCTCTTCTGCAGCTGGGGCCATGCCAAACTCAGCCTGTCATTGAGCACAACTGTGTTTATGACAAGTTCTCATAGGCTTCTCATAATCTGCTCCCCACACTATGTGGAATTGAAGTCAATTTAATATGGACTAAAATAAAAGCAGCTAACACTGAGGACTTCCATGTCCTTGGCCCTATTCTGAACGCTATAAATGTTACTCATTTTGCTCCCTCAAAATCCCATGAACAATTTTATCCTCATTCCTCAGATGAAGAATCTGAGGTAGAAAGAGATTAAATTACTTGCCAAGGTCATGAAGCTAATGAACGGCAGGAAGTACTTGAATTTGCATACATGTAGTCTGGCTCCATGTTCCACACTTCTAATTATAGTGTCACCTTATCACATGTACCTGGTATTTATTTTTTCAACTCCAATGAAGTGTTTTCTATACACACACATATGTTTTTTTAACTTGGCACATAGCAATTGTACATATATTGGAGTCCAATGTGACATTTCAATATATGTATACATTGTATAATGATCAGATCAGATAATTGCCATATGTACAGCCTCAGACATAGAACATTTCTTTGTATGGGGAATATTCAAAATCCTCTCTAGTAGCTATCTTGAAATATTTAATTAATTATTGTCAACCACAGTTATCCTCTACTGTGCTACATAACATTGGGGATTATTCTTCCTCCTCAACTGTACCCCGTACCCATTAATCATCCTCTGTCTCTACTTCTTTGAGATCAGCTTTTTAGCTTTCACATATAAGTGAGGTATTTGTCTTTCTGTACCTGGCTTAACATAATTCCATTCAATTCCATCCAAGTTGCTGGGAATGATAGAATCTCATTTCTTTTTATTGCTGAATAGTATTCTATATAGACACACACACGTGCATGTACATACCACATTTTCTTTCTCCATTTCACCATTGATGGATGCCTAGGTTGATTCCATATCTTGGCTAATGTGAGTAGCACTATGGTAAACATGTGAGTACTATGTCTTCTTCATGTTCTGACTTCAATATCTTTGGATTTGTACTCAGTAGTGTAATTGCTGGACCATGTATACTTTTTTGAAGAACCCCTCCATACTGTTTTTCATAGAATCAGTTCTAATTTTTGTTCCCACCAAATCAGGTGGCTGTTGTTGTGTGAGGTTATTTCTTGATCTTCTATTCTATTCCACTGGTCTACCTGTCTGTTTTTGTGCCAGTAGGAGGGAAGTTTTGTTACTGTGGCTCTGTAGCATAAGGTGAAACCAGATATTATGATGCATCCAGCGTTGCTCTCTTTGGGCAAAGATCATGTCCTGAAACATTTCCCTTCTATTTTCTTCTAACATTTTCATAGTTTCATTTAAATCTTTTGTTTATTTTGGATTGATTTTTTTGTATAGGATGAGAGACAAAGATCTGATTTGCTCCTTCTGCATATGGGTATCTAATCTTGATGGTACCATTTATCGAGGAGACAACTCTTCCTCCGATGTATATTCTTGCTGCCTTTGTCAAAAATCAGTCAGCTATAAATATCTCCATGTATTTCTGTACTTCTTATTATGTTCCATTGTTTTTTGTGTCTGTTTTTGTACCACCACCATACTATTTTGATTACTTTCAATTTCATAGCATGTTTTAAGCCAGCCTTGTTCTTTTCCCTCAGGACTGTTTGGGTATTCACAGTCTTTGGGGTTTTGTATACATTTTAGGAATATTTTCTTGGCTTTGTAAACAACACCACTGGTATTTTTATAGAGCGTGTATTGAATCTGTAGGTTGCTTTGGGTAGTGTAGGCATTTTATCAACATGCTTTCAATCCATGAATATCAGATGTCTTTCAGTTTTTTGTATCCTCTTTAATTTCTTTCATCAGTGTTTCATAGTTATCATTGTAGAGGTAATTTATTTTCTTGATTTAATTTATTCTTAGCTATGTTAATGTTTGTTGTAACTATTGTGAATTGGATTTCTTCTTTTAAAATTTTCTCACCAATTTTGTTCTTGGTGTATAAAGAAAATGCTGAATTTTATATGTTGGTTTTTTATTCTGTAACTTTACTCAATTTGTTTATCTATTGCACCCTTTCTTGGTGGACTCTTTACATTTTTCTATATATTAAATCATCCTCTGTAAACAGTGATAACTTGACCTTCTCCTTTCCTGTTAATATGTCCCTTATTTTGTTTTCTGGTCTCATTGTTCTAAGACTTCCAATACTATACTGAACAAGAATGAGGAAAATAGACATCTTTGTTTTGTTCCTGATCTTATAGTAAAAAATTTCAACTTTTTTCTCATTCAGTTTTAGGTGGGCTGCAGCCTTTTCATACATAGCCTTTATTATGTTAAGATATACTTCTTTATCTGATTTTAGTGTATTTATTATGAAGGATGTAGAATTTTTATCAAATGATCATGTAGAGAGATGATCGTATAGTTTTTATTTTTCATTTTGTGGTGTGATATATTATGTTCATTGATTTGAATTATTTTTGAGCCATCCTTGTACCCCTGGGTAAATGCCACTTGATCATGGTTCATTGTCTTTTTATGTACTATTGGATTCAATTTGCTAGAATTTTTAAAAGAATTTTTGCATCTATGTTCATCAGGAATATTGGTCTATAATTTTATTTGTGTGTTTGTGTGCATGTGACTTTGGCTGGTATTGGTACCAAGGTAATGTTGGATATGTGAAATGTTTGGAAGGGTTTCTTCTCTTTCAATACTTTGGAATAGTTCCTCCTTTAAATTTTGGAAAAAGTTTAGTCTGGGCATGGTAGTTAATACCCATAATCACTCAAGAAGAAGAGATCAGAATTGTAGTTTGAGACTATCTAGGAAAAAAGTTAACAAGACTACATCTTATCCCCAAAGCCAGGCATGCTGGTTCCTGTCTGTATTCACAAGTATGCAGGAGGCATGGGTAGGAGGGTCATAGCCCCAGGCTGTCCCTAGCAAAAATGCAAGACCCTAAAGCAAAAAAGGGCTAAGGGCATGGTACAAGTGTTAGAGAACTTGCCTAGTAAGTGTGAGACCCTGAGTTCAAATCAAAGTACTACCACCAAAAAAAAAAAATAGTTGGTAAAACTCAAAGCAAAGTCATGTAATCTGAACGTTCTTCTGTTGAGAGTTTACAACTAATGAAACCTCATTAATTGTCATTGGTTACATTTTCTAGACAAAATGGTTTCATAGGTCAATTTCAGTAGGCTATGTGTTCAGAAATTGATTTGTTTCTTCTAGGCTTTCCAGTTTTTTGGTGAACAGTTGCTCATAATTGCCCCTAGTGATCCTTTGTACTTCAGTTATATCAATTGTAATATCTGCTGTTTTTCATCTCTAATGCAGGCTCTCTTTCTTTCTCTGTCTTTCTTTTAATCTAGTTAAACATTTGTCTTTTTTTGTGAAAAAAAACCCTATGTATTCATTGATGTTTTGTATAATTTTTAGTCATGGTTTAATTTTTTTTCTATTCTGATCTTTGTTATTTCTTCCCTTATAATTTTGGGATTATTTGTTTCTGTTTCCTTGAGTTGCATCATTAGGTTGTTTATTTGGAATCGCTCTTGTTTTTACTATGTAAGCACATTTTACCATAACTGCCCTCTTAACACTGATTTGTTGTACCTCTTTTGTTTCATTTTCATGTTTCAAGACTTTTTTTTAAAGTTTCCCTTTTGATTTTGTCATACCAATGCTGTTTGATTTCCACATATTTGTGCAATTTCTAAAGTCCCTCATTGATTTCTAGTTATATTCCATAGTGTCAAAGAAGAAACATGATTTCAACTTTTCTTGAATTTGTTGAAACAATTTTTTGTGGCTTAACATGCACTCTATCCTGGAAATCATTCCATGTGCCAAGGAGAAAGAGTGTATTTTCAGCTGTTGAATAACATGTTGAGTAAATATCTGTTAAGTCGATTTGATCTATAGCATGGTTTAACTCTGTCTTTATTGATTTTCTTTTATCAAAATGATCTATCCATCAATGAAAGTGAGGTAATGAAGATCTAATAGTGTTTGTTTTTATGATTGGGTGTGCCAGCATTGAATGAATATATGTTTATAATTATTATTTCTTTTTCTTTTAAATGAGCCTTTATTATTTATAGAGTGATCTTCTTTATCTCTTTTGAGAGTTTTTGCTTTAAAGTCTATTTTATCTCACATAAACATCACAACTCCTGCTTGCTTTTGGTTTTCATTTGCATGGTACTTTTTCTAACTCTTCACTTTCAGTCTGTGTGTCCTTATTGGTAAAATGAGATTCTTGTAGGTAGTATAATATTGAATGTGTGTTTGTTTAATCCATTCAGTCAGTCTATACCTTTTAATTGAAGAAATTAATCCATTTACATTTCAGGTTATTATTGATATATAAGGGCAATTCCTATCATTCTGTTATTTTTTCTGTTTCTTTAAAAAAAAAAACCTCTTTCTTCCTTTCTCTCTTGTTTGTATTTGTGGTTTGGAGGTTTTCTGTTCTGACAGGGTTTGAGTCTCTTCTGCATGTATACTTTACTGTTGACTTTTGTAATTTTGCATGTCTTCATGGAAGTAGTTATCTTTTTGTTTCTTGCATAGAGCTCTCTGAAGCATTTTTTGTAGGCTGATATGGAGGTAATGAGTTTCTTCAGTTTTTTTTTTGGAGAGTCTCCATTTCTTCTTCATTTCTGAAGTGTAGCTTTGCTGGGTATAGTATTCTTGATTGGTGATTACTTTTATTTTCATGACTTTGGACATATTATCCCATTCTTTTCTGATCTGTTAGGTTTCTGCTGAGAAGTCTGTTGTTACTCTAAGGGAGATTTCTTAAGAAGTGATGTGTTTCTTTTCTCTAGTTGTTTTAGATTTCTCCCTATGTCTTATTCTTTTCACTTTGACAATTATATGCCTTGGAGGCCATCATTTTTGTTGACTCTATTTAGAGTCTTTTGAGGTTCTTCTACTTGGATATTTATGTCTTTTCCAAGATTTGGAAAGTTGTTAACAATTTTTTTCTTGAATGGATTCTTCATGCCTTTTTTTTTTTTCTTCTAGAGCACTCATGATGTTAACGTTTGATTGATGACCAATGTCCCATAAGTTTCAAAGGCATTTTCAGTCATTTTTTTGTTTTTGGTGGTACTGGGGTTTGGAACTCAGGGCTTCACACTTGCTAGGTAGACACTCTACCACTTGATCCACTCTGTCAGCCCTTTTTAGTGTTGGGCATTTTTTTAGAAGGGTCTTGTGAGCTATTTGCCTAGGCTGGTTTCAAACTGTGATCTTCCTATTCTGTCTCCCAAGTAGTGAAGATTACAGGTGTGAGCTACCAGGACCTGGCTCTTCATTCTTGTATATATTTTACTTAAAAAAAATCTGATTGAGTTATTTCAAAAGATTTGCCTTAAGGTTCATAAATTATTCTTCTGCATGAGTAATTCTTCTGTGGAGGCACACAAATGTCTCTTTTGTTTCACTAATTGAGTTATTTAGCCTTACAATTTTGGATGATCTTTTTTATGGTTTTTCCTTGTTGAATTTATCATTCATATCATGAATTGTCCTACTAACTTCATAGAATTGTCTGTCAGCATTGTTTTATGTCTTACTAAGTTTTTTAAAAAATATTCTTTTGAATTATTTGTCAAACAATTGATCAATTTCCTTTTTCTGGAGTCCGTTACTAAGAGCTATTTTGTTCTTTTGTAGGTATCATGCTTCCTTTGCCCCTACTTTGGTATTTGTGTATCTGGTTGGTCATCTGACTCTGCCAATTTTATAAGATAGCTTTTTTAGTAAAAGACTTTCTGCTGATGACATGTCCTAAAATGATTGTTTGGCTATGCTCCATTGGGTTTGGCTCCAGGTGGGTACTTCAGGGTAGTGTCTATACACTACATATTAGATATTGACATATAATTACAAGTTTTTACTCCCATGTGGCTTTTTTGTAGGCCAGTATAAGTCATATGATACCAGCAGCAAGTCACTCACCCCCAAATTATAATGTCCTAACACAACACAATTTTATTTTTGCATTTATGCTATATTTTAAATGATAGAGTGCTCTGTTCTACACAATCACTAAGGATCTAGGCCAACGAGGTATCCCTCATCTGTACCTTCTGTTCCTCATCTGTACCTTCTGGAAAATGCAATCTCCTAATCTCTGCAGCAGGTTAACAGTGAGAGTGAAATTCTCATAGAAAACTTTCACCGTTTCTGCCCTGAAGTCATGCACATTACTTCCCACATTTATTATCTGTATCTGGTCACTTACCCATCCAACTGAGCAGGGAGGGACTGGGAAATGTAGAAATGCAAAGGGGCTATTTGATGTGCGTTAGTTTTGCCTGCTACAGCATTTCACAATGCTCAATGCATTTTCCATGCATCTACTTGTTCCCTCTCAGGAAGACAAGGTACACATGCTTATTTCTATTTTACCAATGAGGAGGCTAAATTTAGAAGAGTTGTAGTGATCTGACCAAGAATAAAGTGGGAAGAACAGGACTTTGGTTTTAAAACAAATTTGGTTTTAAAACTGACTTCTATTGTTGACCTGATGCAAATTACTTAACTGGTTTGGACTCTACTTTACTAATCTCTATAGCTGAAGACATCCCTAAATTATAGATTTTCCAGAAAGACTAAACAACAGGTCTATAAAGTACATTATGTTTAATCCATGGAACAGATTTAGCTAAAGGATAGTCTACTTTGACATTTTTCCCAAGGTTTCATATGTTGTTGGGGACAGATTTTGGAGAGGCCTTCAGGGTTTTTGTCTCTGAGTTGTGTCTTCCTCTACTACCACTAACTGCTGTGTGTTGAAAAACACCCAAAGGAAGCACATGACAGTGTCTACCTAAGTCAGAGGTGAGGTTTGCATATAGGAAATAATGAGAGAATAATATGTAATACTTTTTCCTTATGAAATGAGGCAACGATCATCATTGCTTTGACAATTTAGAAAGGAATCTACATGGCTTGAAATAATTAAGGAAGAATTGCAGAATTCAACAAATCTCATCTGTTTTGTCACAGGTTCTGCTGTCTTCTGATGTGAGTTGGTATCCAGTGACCCACTCTTAATGCTTAGATACTCTTCTGCACGTGATCTTGGGATACATAATAGATTTTCCCCATATTTATCTGCTCCTTGTTTGGGTAAGCCACTCAGTAATTTCAGCTTAAAGGACATTTATCTTCTAATCAGATTTTCTGCTTCTATTTTGATCATATTCTAGTCCACTCTCACGATTGAATCAGTGGGAACTTTTCAAGATGAAAATGTTTCCTTTTATTTACAGTCCCTCAATGACTCTCCAAAGATTTTTTGGGATAAAAAAAGTCCTATCTTAATACCAGACTGTTTATATCAGCCCTAAACTGCCCTAACTTCACCTCCAGGCAGGCCCACAAGTTCAATATTCTCTCCACTCAGATCAAAACACTTTCAGTTCCCTGGACTCAGTCATCTATTTCATGCCTCAGTGCATTCATACCCAATAATTTTTGCCTCAAATGTCTTTTTTAGTGTCTGTGCTTCCTATTTCCCTTTAAGACACTGTTCAAGAAAAAATTAATTCCTGGTTTGTTTTAAGGTGCTTCTCTATTTTTCTATAGCACTCACTTATTACCTTTGCTATAATTTTTGGTATATTTATCTTTTCCCACTATCGACTAGTAGATAGGTTCTGTCTCCTAGTTGTAGTAAAATAGGTACATTCAGTTCTTTTAGAGGGATCTGGGAAGCAGAAGAAGGCAATGCTAATTAATTGGTAGGAAGAGGGAGAAACCATAATCCAAATCATGTGTTCAGGATCATTATTTAGAAGGATTTGAAAGTTACCAGCTTTATATATCCCTCTGCTAGTAGGCAACTTCAAAATGATTTTACTTGGTTGATAGACCATTTTGATAGCCCTGGACAGATGCTATTGTTGTTCTCTCTAATGTCAATAATTTAAAAAACTTGTCTCATGGCCTATGTTGCCTACAATATGTCTATTTTGTTTTAGATAGGATCTATATTTAAGGGTTATGGTGCTAAAACAACAACAACAATAATAATATAACAATTTATTATCCAGGTCTTTGAATCCTTGGTTGAGTAGCCTGAACTCCTTAGTGTTTCTATTCACAGTATTGATTTTAGGAGAGGAAGGGGCAGCTGACACAGAAGTAGGGATGGGTGCTGTCAAAATTAAAAGCAGTGTGACCTCACATCCCTAATGGGTTGCCTACTGGGGGATGTCAACACCTTTTAAACAGATTGGCATAATTGCACAATTGAGGCAATTATCTGAGACTGTGTGTTAAAAATGACTTCCCTGCCTCAAATTTCTGGGCATTTCAGATAAAAACATGCTTGTATATTTCTGATATGGCAAAGTTAATTGATAGGCAAAGGTCGTTGCCCACATGATGAAGAATTTAACTGAGTTTATTCTGTGCTACTGTTATTTTTTGTTTTAGGATATATCCACAGTCCTTATCTGTATCATCCATGTATGTGGGACTTTGGGGACTTGGTGGGGATTCCCTGAAAACTTGACCTCATTGAGGAATTTTGTAGGAGAAGTATGGGAGAGTTATGTTGGGGGAGCCCTCATCAGAAACACCATACCCTATGCTCTACCTGTATAAGCTCTTGTAACTGTGAGTAAAGCAGATGGAATTCTGCCATACTCCTATGCAGGAAAGTCAGGCATTTTATAAATAGGAAGTACATATGGTAGGAAAAGCAGAATAGGAGCAACTGGAAGAGTTAGATTTATCACTATTTGGTTGTGTGAATTTATGAAGTCACTTTATCAGTTGGGCATTTTTTTTTCCCATGGCTATTTGCAAGTCTGGATTTGGTGGTCTGAAAGGGAGGCTTCCATCTCCAAATGCTAATGTCTAACTTTAGTCATCATTACAGTTCATTTTTGGATGATAATATCCCTATCCCCAGCATGTATACCAACATCTATTTTTCTCTACATACACTTTCATCATAGTTCTATGTTTGTCATAAAGTGTAAGCTGAGCTTTTGGTGGATAAAAGCGAAGACAAAGGTGTGGGGATTATTTCTCCAGGTCGGAGTCCTTAAACAAGATTTGTGGAATGAAGGATTAAAAGTGAGGCTGTTGCTCTTTGTTATGGGCTGAAACATGTCCCCCTTACCCCAAATTCTTATGTCAAAGTCCAAACACCCAGTACCTCAGAATGTGGCCATATTTGGAGTTAAGCTCTTTAAAGGAGATTAAATTAAAAGGAGTTCACTATCAGGTGGGGACTTGGTTCAATATGACTGATAAACAAGAAGGAAATATATTAAGAATGTGTGTACTCAGAGAAAAGACCATGTGAGGACACAGCAAGAGGGTGTCCATCTATAAGCTGAATGAGGCCTCAGAGGAAACCAAGCTGACACCTTGATTTTGAGTTTCCAACCTTTAAAACTGTGAGAAAACACATTTCTGTTAAGCCATCCAGCCTGTGCTATTCTGTTAGGATAACCCTAGCAGATGAATTTACTATTGTTTAAGAGAATTGCTGTGGTTTTTCTTACCTCAGTAAATCAGGTGCAAAACAGGGACTTAGGTAGGGAAGACAGCCCCATTCCTTGAGTCCCACAGGACCTGGAAGCCCCAGGAGATGACTGGGGCTCTAGGAACTTCTGAATGTAGCATTACTCATTTGGACATTGGCATTCTTCCTGTCTTGGTCATTGGTCATAGTTCATCATCTCGGGAGATTTAATAGGAAGCAGCTAACATGGACAAGTGGGGGCCACGGATATAGAAGGGTAATGAGACAAGAGACTGGTAAAGGGTTACACTCCAGAAAGATCTGGCAATCCTTTCTGAGCAGGGATGCTCTGCTCTCAGTATGGTATTGGCTCTTGAGGCAATGGGTATTTGGCTTACAAATATTATAACGAACCTATATGCCATAATTCCTTAAAATATTTCCTGATCATAATGCCCCTTGCATAGTACCTTATAAAGTGTGATTTCTGCTTTTGTTCTTAAGATTTTCCCAAATCCAAATGTAGCATTTCCAAATGATTGATCTTCAAACTATCATAATCTCTTCACATAGCATAATTGTTCTGCACTTAAACCAAATCTCCTATGCTTTAATGATTAAATCTTTTCACCTCCTTTAATTTATAAGTGAAATTGATTCTTGAGATCAATATTCCCAGGGGCACCCGAATCTGGGCTGCTGGTACAGTCTGAGTGGGCCTGTTTGAATGTTAATTGTTGCTTCTGCTCTCTCCTGGAGCAGGATGCTGCTCTCATGTTCTGAGCCAAACTCTGGCTACATGTCAAAATCTATAGCAAAACAACAGAGTCATTTTTATCCAGACCCCAAATAAAAAGAGATTAATCACACTTGTCTCCCTTACTACCTATTCAAGAGAGTATTTTGTTTTGAACAGCTGCTTGTTGATTTAACTTTTGAAGGCCATAGAGCATGATAAAGGACGATAGACAGGTTTGAAAAGCCTCTATGCTTGGAACTACCTATTCAATATTAATTTTCCCTACTTAGGTCTTCTTCAGTAAAGCAAATTGGGAAACAGAGGCAGCTATTGAAAGATGGGTTTCAAAGTGCCATCCCTGGAGCAGCAAAAGCAGCACCTGAGAACTTGTTCTGAATTCACAACCTTGGACCCCACCCTAGACTCACTGGATCTGAAATTCTGGAGGAGAGCCAGGAAATCTGTTTTTAAAAAGCCTCTGGTAGTTCTGATTTAGTTTGAGAACCGTTGCTTTTAACAAGTCAACTGTGAAAATTATTTTCTTGAAATTCTTGAGAAATAGATTTCATAGTCACTTCTTTTTTTGTACTGTTTTACTCACATCCAAAAGACTCAGGTCATCATATCCTACTCTACTTCATAAGATCTCAACAAGAAACTGAGATTATTTCTTCTGGATTTATAATACTTAATATCACTGCAGTTTTTTTTTTTTTTTTGTCTATCTTCCTAGTGACTAAAAAAATTCAATGTGGACCATTTAAGATCATCAATTAAGTCTCTAATTTTCATGTAGATGAGGTTTTTGTTTCTAATTTTATCTGATCTCCACAATGCCTTTAAAGTCCTAGTATGTGCCAGGCACTAGACTAACCACTTTACAAACATTATTTTATTGAAGCTGGAAACAACCTACTATTGATGAGAAAACTAAGTCGTGGAAAAGTTACATAGCTTTACTAAGTTCATACAGGAGCCGTGTTGTAGTATTCACAGTTACTGTTAACTACTAGTACTTGGAATAATGAATAAACACTTGTTGATTGGATTAGAAGGAACGATTCAGTTTGGATAATCTGAGTGTTAGCCACACTTTCTTACTAGATAACTAAATAGTGATAGAACCAAAGAGAGCATGATATCTTTGGCATACAATGGTTACATTTTATACCTACCTCAATAGGAAATATGATATAAATTGTTTCTCTAGAAGACATACTGAATTGGCAACAAGAGATCCATACTTTCTTGCTGGATATTTTTGGTAAAGAAAGCTCACAATCAGATAACAAAGATTGAAAGCTTAGTTTTTTGTAGGGGGTAAAGAATTCTGTTTCTCATAGTATTATCAGTCTACTCTCTGGGGTTCTTTTGCTCTATACAGATGGACATCATGAATAGATAACGGGAAGCTTCCTCAGTATTTTCCATCTAGTCTCTTGAATGTTAAGGGCCCACTGACTGGACTAACAGAACCAAAGGCTCTGGGTCCTGAGAACTAGAGGTTTATAGCTCTAAGCTCTAGAGGCCATAGACTTACAGCTTTAGGTGAGGTGTCCAGGTCAGAGGCTTACTGTCAGTCGCCCGTCATTCAGCAACCCATGGCTCATCGTAGAGTCTGGTGTTATAAACAGCATGTGATGGCTAGTGTTAGGCTTCTGAAATTCTTAGGGTTGGGAGCCTCAGTTCTTAATACCAGCTCCAAGGCTTTGGACATTGAGACCCTTGGCCCTTAGGACTTGGCAGCTCCTTTAAATTCTTCCAGTGGCCAGCACCCACATTTCTTATCTACAGCTCTTCACAGCCTTCTTCCTTCCACATTCTTAGTTCTTCACCAACTCTTACCTTCTGCTGTCCTTTGTCATCTCAGATACCTCTACTCTCTGCAGTGTCTGCCCCCAGTCTCTCTCTCTGAAGCTCTTCAGCCACCTTCTTCCTGCTTTTTTTCTGCTGCCACTGCTATAATCACCACCATTGCTGCAGCCTCGCCATCTCCTCTTCCTGTTATCAGCTCAGCACACTCTATCCATAATCAAGTAGGCAAGAAAATTTCATTCGGGAGAAGCATTTTATTGGGCCTTATGTTGCAATACCTGGGGGCAGCACAACAGGATGGCTCCTGACTGACTCTAAAATTGCTGAACGGCTTGGTTATGTAAAGGGTGTGGCATTGCAATTTTCACCAATCACAGCACAGCCTCCAGTTCCATCAATTACAGGACCACTTGCAGTCCTCATGCTGCTTTCTTGTGAGCCACCAGGATAAGTTCTCTCCTTCCATGGCCTGGGTTAGAATAGTTGCAGGGTGAGCAGAGCCATCTAGCATTCATCGAGGCTTGTCTTAGAGTAATGTCTTCCCAGACTGGTACAGGTTTTTCTAGAGTGGTTGTGACTGGAGCAAGACTTCCTGAGGCAGGGGTCATGGTTGTAGTGGTCACCTGCAGCTACTAGAGTTTTCTCAGAGTGATTGTAATGTGTCCAAAGCAGCTGGAGTGACCTGATGACAATCTATCCAGCTGCCAAAGAAGGGGCTGATTAACTTACAGTTCCCCATTCAAGGCTGCTGAATATAAGGGAAGGGTCTGAATTGCAATTGAAGGGAATGAATGACCCACCTTTGATAGTTTTACTCATTCACAGAAAAAAACATTAAAGGGAGCTTATAATAAAGACTTAATGAAGCCTCAGAACAAACTAACATTCTCAGCAGCATTTAACACAATTAAATCCCTAGTCAAAGACCCTTAGGAAGAGTTGGGTGCCTCTGATCTCTCCCAATAGGACTCCAATTTGTGATAGGGATTTATCAATACCATTCATCTTATAAATTAACCAACTCATGTGAACTTGATCTGTTCTCCTCTAAAGAGGGGAGTGACTTTAAGTATCTTGATTTAAGCTTCTCATTATTCGGGTAAGACTAATAAACAATACTTAGATGTGTGAAAAATCCTGACTTTGATTTAAAGAAGTGACTGATTTGGGTATTGGAGCATGAATATTTGAACAGAAGTTTATGTAGGGTCATTATGTAGGTGTGCAGAACTTTGGCTGGGGCATGGCTTGTATGAGTCAGTGGACAGAACTCTGGGAGATCCTGTGATCCGCAGTGTCTGGTGCAAGAAAGATTCTTAATGGGGTGACATAATTCTATCTTCTTATGAAGAAAATGCCTATGTCTTCAACTGGGAGAACAGGGCCTTTCCACTCCATTGATTTCAGTTTCTTTATTCTGTGCTGGTCTGTATGGTCCTGAAAGAACTCTCCCAAATCCTGGTGTTAGGGGTCTTACAGAATAATAGGGGCAAGGCTTTGTGTTGGAGAAAACCATGGAGAAGGGGCCAGCTTTTATGTTCACCTCTGTACTGTTTTGTTCTATAACTAGGAAAAATGCCTCCAATCTTCCTCATCTGACCTTAATTTCCTCATCTGTCACATGAGAAGACTAAACTAGATACTGTCTAGGGCTATCTCTTTTGTAGGATAGACACAGTTTGTGAGAGTGACATTAGAAAGAGGCAATCAAAGAATTTTATGTCACTATCAAGATTCTTGCTGACAAAATACAATTTTGTCTGATCTAAGGTGAGCTTCCTCATCATTCAGCCTCAGTTGGAACCTCAGGTGTTTCCTGGGTCCTTGTGATTATTTACAAGGTCTTAGTGGGGAACAATAGCAAGAGAGGTTTGCTTATTTTTACCTTTAGTTGTTTAAACTTAGTTTGTGATTTAATTTTAGTCACATTTAATCTTACCTAAATTTGCAGACATAATCATATTTAAATCCTGGGGATTTAAACAATATATGTAATGTTTTCTCCATCAAGAGCTCTCATCTGATGGCTTTAATTCCTTCTTTTAAATGACTACATAATATTCCATGGTGAGACTGTTGCATACATTATTCAGCCATTCTTTTACTATCAAGTAAATAATTTATTAACAGTGTCTGACAATTTTGCAAAAGATTTCCAGAAGGAATTTGGACATACTAGATTAAAGCCTTTATTGTGTTTGAATAGCTGTAATTTAGATTGTTAAAAAAAAAAACCAAAAACCCTAAGCTCTACCTTTAAATTGTCCGATGTAAAATGGTAGTTCATTAGTTATTTTGCATTTTCTAAACTTTAATTGATAGGAGCATCTTTTCACATATTTGTTAGCTATTTTGATTTTTGTTCATAGACTGTCTTTTTATATCCTCTGCCTATTAAGTTTTTCCTCCTGAATTTTGTTTTCTCTTGACAGTTTGTAAGTGTTTTGATACATCAAGAGAACCAGCCTCCCACTGCTACATCTATATTATACTACCCCCACACACATATTGGGTGGATTTAAAAAATATTATATTGAATTTATGATACCTTCCTTGATGCACACTTTTTGACTTTTAATTTTTTCAAAAATATTTTAACATTTTAAGACCATAATTTTGTCTCTCCTGCTTTCACATTATTTGCACTGGATAGGCATCCTTTTGTCCATTTCTTTAAATCAAATTTAATCACTTTATTTTATGGTTATTTCCTCCAAATAGCATACAGTTAGGATCTGCTGTTAATATAATTTGATTGTTTCTGTCTTTTAATAGGGAAATAGAGTGTATTTACATTTAGTGATACAACCTGTATGCTTGACTTTGTTTTCTTTTAGAGTTTTTCACTTTGGGCATTGCTGAGTTCCCTTTTGTGGGGCTGTCCTGTGCATTCCCTGGCCTTTATCCACTAGATGACAATAGCATTACCCGTCTTCTCAGTTGTGGCAACCAAAGATTTCTCCAACTATTTCCCTGTGTTCTCTGCAAGGGGAGAATCTATTCCATCCTTCTCACCCCCACTTCTTAGATCTTCAGGTGTTTCTCTCCAAGCCTGACAGTTCCACACATAAGTTGTTCTGGATATTTGCTGGAGGCAACTTCATGTGGGTCAGGCACATGTAGGATGACCAACCATAAGATTGGATCCCTGCTGAATTGATACCTATGGCATGGGACTTTCAGGGTCCAAACCAAGAAATTCTTGGAAAAATTGAAATGAGTTTGTCACCCAGAAAGCACCTCTTAACTTCTGTAACACAGTATAATATCAAAGAGAACAGTGTGGTAAGGTCTATTCAGCCACTAGCAGGGTTTTCATTTTTCCCTCTCAGTTTTCCCAGGGTGGTGAAATTACATTAAAAGTCCTTAGACATGTGTGCCTGAGAATCACAATAACATGTTCCACCTAGCTCTATCACCTATCCTATCCCCATTTAGATGCAATCACAAAATATTTATTTCTGCCATTATTTTATTTCTTCTGCTCTTTATCTTTCTTTAATTTTGAAATCCTTTTGTGGCTCCCCAAATAGACAAAGTAATCCTGAGCAAAAAGAACAATGCTGAAGGCATCACAAGAACTGACTTCAAGTTATACTACAGAGCTATATGAACAAAAACAGCATGTTACTGGCACAAAAAACAGATAGGTAGACAAAAATGGAGTAGAAGACAAAGAAGTAAGTTCACACAGCTACAGTCATATGATTTTTGACAAAGGTGACAGAAACATATGTTGGAGAGAAGACAGCCTTTTCAACAAATGATGCTGGGGCAACTGGATATCCATATACAGAAGACTGAAACTATATCCCTATCTGTCATCTGTGCAAATTCAAAATGGCTAAAAGATCTTAATGTCAGACCCAAAATGTTGAAACAACTAGAGGAAAATATAGAGAAGACACTTGAAGATCTAGGCATACTTACATCTTTTTCAAAGAACTCCAGTTGCTTTTGAGATAAAAGCAAGAATTACCAAAAGGGATTGCATCCAATTAAAAAGCTTCTGCATAGCAAAGGAAAAAATGATCAGAATGGAGAGACAACATACAGAATGGGAGGAAAATCTTTGCCAGCTATTCATTTGAGAAGGGATTAATAATCAGAATATATGAAGATCTCAGAAAAACTAAACACCAATAGAGCAAAAATCCAATTAATAAATGGGCAAATAAATTGAACAGACAGTTCTCAAAAGGAGACATCCAAGTAGCCAATAAATGCATGAAGAATGTTCAACATCCTTAGCTATAATGGAAATGCAAATTGAAAAAGCACTGAAACTCTACCTCACCCCAAGCCAGAATGGCTATCATGGAAAAGACAAACAACACTTGCTGGTGAGGATATTACAGGAAAAGGAACCCTTCTCCATTGTTGGTGGGAATGTAAATTAGTGTGGAAATCAAAATGGAGGTTCCTCAACAAAGTAACAATAGAACTATCATATGTCCCTGGGCATATATCT
Source organism: Castor canadensis (assembly GCF_047511655.1). Taxonomy (NCBI): domain Eukaryota; kingdom Metazoa; phylum Chordata; class Mammalia; order Rodentia; family Castoridae; genus Castor; species Castor canadensis. The sequence continues at coordinate 24,954,844 of NC_133389.1, read as the reverse complement.
AAAGGATATATGATGTGATTTTATGTTTTCTTTCTTTGTCCATATTTAAAAAAAAAAAGGACATATGAAACTTCCATTCCTATTATCTCTTTACTGCTTTTACAGAAGATTTAATCTTGTGCTGGTGGGGAGATAATATTGGTGGGTGAAAAGAATTCTATTCTATCTTCTTTAGCTTACGTTTGAGTATGTACTTTTCAAAATCATTTTGTCAGTTTTAAGGAATTCTGTATTCATGAAAAAAAAAAAAAGAGAAACATTTAGCATTTTCCTGGGAGCTCTCATACTCCATTCTTCATTTCAGTTGCTTAGTTCCTCCCCAGAAGAGGTAGGTGTGAGTTGGGAGGGAGGTTAAGTGGGAAGTAGGATCCATGAGTCTGTGATGTCTTCCTGGTATGCAGCCCCCGTTGTGAGAGTTCAGAAGATGAGGAGCTCTGCTTGTGGTTCTGAGCCATTTCAGGGCCAGGATGCCATCTGGATGATGTTTTCATGGCAGTGTGACCCTTGCAAGATTATTCAGGAAATTCATTATGGGCCTAGCATCTCAGCCTCTTTGTCATATGTAACACTAAATGCAGAAGGAATTTCTCCTTTCTTGGAGCTTATCTCTTTTTCCTTTCTATCAAAGAAATGTTAAAAAGTATGCATAATCATAACTATATCTTCAGAAGATGTTAATGAGTGTAGGTAAAACCCTTTGAAGCTCCTGTCACCTCCCTGCTGGAAATAGAAGGGAAACAAGTTGAGGCAATTACAATAGTCTTAGATTACTAGGAGCCATTGAAAGTCTATGTAGGGCTTTTTTCTTTTGTTAATATTCCAGGATCCACTTTTTTAAATGTTTGGATGAGTGGCCTTAAAAGTGAACTCACCCTGAAGGCTCCATTCCTAGCTCCTTTCTTAACTGGAAGTGGTTTCTCCTTTCTCCAAACCTTGAAGAAAATGTTGTGACTCATGACGTTCATGCTGTCTTGCATATGGAGATAGTTTTGTTCACATCTTCTTTTTGCTTCTAGGAGATCACTGTTACAGGCAGGGGCTGTCTTACCTATGTCTGTATTCTCCATCGTGTTTAACTTGAGCACTGAAGCACAAGAGGTGTTCAATACTGACAAAGAGAAGGATGGGTGAATAAAAGAAAGAAACTTGAATCCTCCCATTTCATTTTATTTTTTTCCTGGGTTCAGCTTTCTTCATCTTTTGGGTAAATGTTAGCTTTAGGTCTATATACCATTCCAATGCTATGTGCCTTCAAGCCATCTATAATTTTTTTTCTTTTTACTCATTTGGTTTGGTGCTAATTTAAATCCAGATCAGAAAGATCTTGCATTAAATAAGCCTCCAGGGTGTCAGTAACCATCAGGTAGCTATAAAGTATCTTCTAGCCACTAATTTGCATTCTGAAAGCCTTCTAGTTTCTTTCTCTCATCTTTGCTTCCCCTTCTTCCTCTGCCATCTCTCACCTATGTATACATGCTGTTTTATCTTATTTATGAACAGATACCGAGTTGTGAATTTCCTTAGTTTTTGTTTTTTCTGAACATTAAAGACATTCTTCCCTTGTTTTTAAAAAAATCTTAATAGCATATAGATTTTAATGTGGGCACAGAGACTAGGAAGGATTCGGAATTTTATAATATAATTTTATAATACTATATCACAGGGCTGTGGTTATACATCTTTAAATTATAAGAAAAAACATTGACTCTTCAGTCCCTTCTTATTTCAAAGCATTTTCAAAAGTCCTTTATTCTGATCTACATTACAAGCAAATAAAAACATATTTCAAGTTCTGATGGTTCCCACCAAGAGGATTCCCTAAGCCATTGAACTTAGTTTCTGAGCATGCATTATGGTGGGATCTGTGAAGTGACCATAAGAACTGGACAGCCAAATGCATTAGGAGTTAGGAGACATATGGATCTGTGTATTATAGGCCTTCTGTTACTAGATATGTTTCTATTCCCTGTGGGTTAGTGCAACTCCTTTGGTTGCAAAAAAGAGAAACCAGCTCAAACTAGCTAAGGTACAATGAGGGACCAACTGGACTTTCTGTACCTAATCACTGTGTTAGAAGGGCAAATGCAGTCGTGTCCTAGTGTCACTAGACACAGAGTCCGGATACCACTAGCTCTTCCTTCTTCTCTCTCTGTATTAGCATCATTCGCACTCACTGTGTTCCTCCACAGAACTGGAAACATGGCCACCAACAGCTTCAGTGCTGTATGTCTGTCACCTTTGTCTCCACAGAGAGATTGAAAGTAAATTTCTTGGTTCAAATTTAAAAATCCTTCAGTAATACCTTACATTGGTGAAGAATCAGGCTTGGCTCTATCAGCAGTCATCTCCTGACACTGCCAGCTAATCCAAAACATATTCATATGTTTGAACCACACTGTAAATAAAAGGAAGAGATAATCTCTTTGAAGATTGGAACAACTTTCCTGGGAAAACTGATTATTAGATGTCTATTTTCATGTGAAGGACTAGGGCAGCCTTTTGAAAAAACAGAGTTTATGAGAAAGAATTATGAAGATATGAAAATTAGTTCTCAAAGGTGAGAATACTAGGAATGACTATCAAGAAACCTCATTTCTTCCTCATAGGTTGATTCAACTCTGACTCTTCAAGTGCTAAAATAGCAATAGTATGTCTACAGTGGGTTCTTAATAAACATAGCCTTTAGCAGCTGAATCCCACTGTTTCATACAAAGTTTTGCATAGAGATGAAGAGGCTTCAACTTTCATAGAAAATAATTTGTAGTTTCTCATGTTTGTCAAGTCACTCTGTGTGAAAGATTTATGGCAGAAAAAAGGGAGGCAAGAATGAATGGGATGTCAGGCTGGGAGTCTGAAGGTCCCATGACTTGGTCAGGGTAGGTTGATCCTCATAATGTATTTAACAAGGTAAAAATATCTACAAATGTCTACAAAGAGAGTCAAATTTGATGTCTTCCAGTTTTAAATTTCTGTTTTATGGTTCAAGAAAGCAAATCAGCATTTGCCAATAGTGGTGACACTAGGTACTATTTTTTTGTAAAGGAGTTAGAGATGTGTGCAGGTAAGGGAGGAGGGTGCCCCAGTATGTCCCAGTCTGTGGACATTATGCCAAAGGAAAGAGATTCCTGGTCTCTTACAGAAAGAATGAACCAAGCAATTCATTAAATATTAGGTTATCATAACCTCAAAGCTCACAAATGTGTATTCACTTAAAATATCTTTTTGACACTGAGCTAATCCTTGTGGGAACACTGAGAATCAATCCCACAGATCTTTATTATCTTCTCCTAGCATCAGAAAGATCTTTATGCTCATCTCGCTCAATGAACCTCAAACTATAATGTGCATCAGAGTAATAACTGGAGGACCTCATTGAAGGAGCAGATTCCTGAGGCCATCCCAGACATGCTAGTACAAGAGGCTGGTGAGGGATGGTGGCATTTTTTTTTTTTTTTTTTTTTATTTTATTTTATTTTTTTTTCATTTTTCTTTTATTATTCATATGTGCATACAAGGCTTGGTTCATTTCTCCCCCCTGCCCCCACCCCCTCCCTTACCACCCACTCCACCCCCTCCCGCTCCCCCCCTCAATACCCAGCAGAAACTATTTTCCCTTATCTCTAATTTTGTTGTAGAGAGAGTATAAGCAATAATAGGAAGGAACAAGGGGTTTTGCTGGTTGAGATAAGGATAGCTATACAGGGCATTGACTCACATTGATTTCCTGTGTGTGGGTGTTACCTTCTAGGTTAATTCTTTTTGATCTAACCTTTTCTCTAGTTCCTGGTCCCCTTTTCCTATTGACCTCAGTTGCTTTAAGGTATCTGCTTTAGTTTCTCTGCGTTAAGGGCAACAAATGCTAGCTAGTTTTTTAGGTGTCTTACCTATCCTCACCCCTCCCTTGTGTGCTCTCGCTTTTATCATGTGCTCATAGTCCAATCCCCTTGTTGTGTTTGCCCTTGATCTAATGTCCACATATGAGGGAGAACATATGATTTTTGGTCTTTTGAGCCAGGCTAACCTCACTCAGAATGATGTTCTCCAATTCCATCCATTTACCAGCGAATGATAACATTTCGTTCTTCTTCATGGCTGCATAAAATTCCATTGTGTATAGATACCACATTTTCTTAATCCATTCGTCAGTGCTGGGACATCTTGGCTGTTTCCATAACTTGGCTATTGTGAATAGTGCCGCAATAAACATGGATGTGCAGGTGCCTCTGGAGTAACAGTCTTTTGGGTATATCCCCAAGAGTGGTATTGCTGGATCAAATGGTAGACCGATGTCCATCTTTTTAAGTAGCCTCCAAATTTTTTTCCAGAGTGGTTGTACTAGTCTACATTCCCACCAACAGTGTAAGAGGGTTCCTTTTTCCCCGCATCCTCGCCAACACCTGTTGTTGGTGGTGTAGCTGATGATGGCTATTCTAACAGGGGTGAGGTGGAATCTTAGTGTGGTTTTAATTTGCATTTCCTTTATTGCTAGAGATGGTGAGCATTTTTTCATGTGTTTTCTGGCCATTTGAATTTCTTGTTTTGAGAAAGTTCTGTTTAGTTCACATGCCCATTTCTTTATTGGTTCATTAGTTTTGGGAGAATTTAGTTTTTTAAGTTCCCTGTATATTCTGGTTATCAGTCCTTTGTCTGATGTATAATTGGCAAATATTTTCTCCCACTCTGTGGTTGTTCTCTTCAGTTTAGAGACCATTTCTTTTGATGAACAGAAGCTTTTTAGTTTTATGAGGTCCCATTTATCTATGCTATCTCTTAGTTGCTGTGCTGCTGGGGTTTCATTGAGAAAGTTCTTACCTATACCTACTAACTCCAGAGTATTTCCTACTCTTTCTTGTATCAACTTAAGAGTTTGGGGTCTGATATTAAGATCCTTGATCCATTTTGAGTTAATCTTGGTATAGGGTGATATACATGAATCTAGTTTCAGTTTTTTGCAGACTGCTAACCAGTTTTCCCAGCAGTTTTTGTTGAAGAGGCTGCTATTTCTCCATCGTATATTTTTAGCTCCTTTGTCAAAGATAAGTTGCTCATAGTTGTGTGGCTTCATATCTGGATCCTCTATTCTGTTCCACTGGTCTTCATGTCTGTTTTTGTGCCAGTACCATGCTGTTTTTATTGTTATTGCTTTGTAATATAGTTTGAAGTCAGGTATTGTGATACCTCCTGCATTGTTCTTTTGACTGAGTATTGCCTTGGCTATTCGTGGCCTCTTGTGTTTCCATATAAATTTCACAGTAGATTTTTCAATCTCTTTAATGAATGTCATTGGAATTTTGATGGGAATTGCATTAAACATGTAGATTACTTTGGGGAGTATCGACATTTTTACTATGTTGATTCTACCAATCCATGAGCATGGGAGATCTCTCCATTTTCTATAGTCTTCCTCAATCTCTTTCTTCAGAAGTGTATAGTTTTCCTTGTAGAGGTCTTTCACATCTTTTGTTAGGTTTACACCTAGGTATTTGATTTTTTTTGAGGCTATTGTAAATGGAATTGTTTTCATACATTCTTTTTCCGTTTGCTCATTGTTAGTGTATAGAAATGCTAATGATTTTTCTATGTTGATTTTATATCCTGCTACTTTGCTATAGCTATTGATGATGTCTAGAAGCTTCTGAGTAGAGTTTTTTGGGTCTTTAAGGTATAGGATCATGTCGTCTGCAAATAGGGATAATTTGACAGTTTCTTTACCTATTTGTATTCCTTTTATTCCTTCTTCTTGCCTAATTGCTCTGGCTAGGAATTCCAGTACTATGTTGAATAGGAGTGGAGATAGTGGGCATCCTTGTCTGGTTCCTGATTTTAGAGGGAACGGTTTTAATTTTTCTCCGTTAAGTATAATGCTGGCTGTAGGTTTGTCATATATAGCTTTTATAATGTTGAGGAACTTTCCTTCTATTCCTAGTTTTCTTAGAGCTTTTATCATGAAATGATGTTGGATCTTATCAAAGGCTTTTTCTGCATCTATTGAGATGATCAAGTGGTTTTTGTCTTTGCTTCTGTTAATGTGGTTTATTACATTTATTGATTTTCGTATGTTGGGATGGTGGCATTTTTGATAAACAATCCATATTACCTCATATAGACAACTGCAACGACACTGCAAGAGATACATGTAGTCTTCCAGCTTGCTCCCAGAGTGTCCTTTTCTGGGCATTTATGGGGAGGATTCAAGAATAAGGAGTAAAGCTAGACAACAATAAACTTTTGTAACTCCTAAGAATTTACATTTCAACCTTTTCTATACATCTTCTACCCTCTCTAGGAAGATGTCTAATAAAGCAACACTCACAATGCTACAAATTAATCTCTTTAATGATTAGGTAACTAGTTACTTGCTGTTTACTAAAGTCTCCACATTGACTCTCATTCTACTTTATATACCATCAGAGAAAATCTTTTTTGTTCACAGGGTGGCTTTTTGGATATTTAAAAATGTCTATAATGACCCTATAAGTGTTTTCTTTTTTTTTTTTTTTTTTCTTTTATTATTCATATGTGCATACAAGGCTTGGTTCATTTTTCCCCCCTGCCCCCACCCCCTCCCTTACCACCCACTCCACCCCCTCCCGCTCCCCCCCCCTCAATACCCAGCAGAAACTATTTTCCCCTTATCTCTAATTTTGTTGTAGAGACAGTATAAGCATTAATAGGAAGGAACAAGGGGTTTTGCTGGTTGAGATAAGGATAGCTATACAGGGCATTGACTCACATTGATTTCCTGTGCGTGGGTGTTACCTTCTAGGTTAATTCTTTTTGATCTAACCTTTTCTCTAGTACCTGTTCCCCTTTTCCTATTGGCCTCAGTTGCTTTTAAGGTATCTGCTTTAGTTTCTCTGCATTAAGGGCAACAAATGCTAGCTAGTTTTTTAGGTGTCTTACCTATCCTCACCCCTCCCTTGTGTCCTCTCGCGTTTATCATGTGCTCATAGTCCAATCCACTTGTTGTGTTTGCCCTTGATCTAATGTCCACATATGAGGGAGAACATACGATTTTTGGTCTTTTGGGCCAGGCTAACCTCACTCAGAATGATGTTCTCCAGTTCCATCCATTTACCAGCGAATGATAACATTTCGTTCTTCTTCATGGCTGCATAGAATTCCATTGTGTATAGATACCACATTTTCTTAATCCATTCGTCTGTGCTGGGGCATCTTGGCTGTTTCCATAACTTGGCTATTGTGAATAGTGCCGCAATAAACATGGATGTGCAGATGCCTCTGGAGTAACAGTCTTTTGGGTATATCCCCAAGAGTGGTATTACTGGATCAAATGGTAGATCGATGTCCAGCTTTTTAAGTAGCCTCCAAATTTTTTTCCAGAGTGGTTGTACTAGTTTACATTCCCACCAACAGTGTAAGAGGGTTCCTTTTTCCCCGCATCCTCGCCAACACCTGTTGTTGGCGGTGTTGCTGATGATGGCTATTCTAACAGGGGTGAGGTGGAATCTTAGTGTGGTTTTAATTTGCATTTCCTTTATTGCTAGAGATGGTGAGCATTTTTTCATGTGTTTTCTGGCCATTTGAATTTCTTGTTTTGAGAAAGTTCTGTTTAGTTCACATGCCCATTTCTTTATTGGTTCATTAGTTTTGGGAGAATTTAGTTTTTTAAGTTCCCTGTATATTCTGGTTATCAGTCCTTTGTCTGATGTATAATTGGCAAATATTTTCTCCCACTCTGTGGTTGTTCTCTTCAGTTTAGAGACCATTTCTTTTGATGAACAGAAGCTTTTTAGTTTTATGAGGTCCCATTTATCTATGCTATCTCTTAGTTGCTGTGCTGCTGGGGTTTCATTGAGAAAGTTCTTACCTATACCTACTAACTCCAGAGTATTTCCTACTCTTTCTTGTATCAACTTAAGAGTTTGGGGTCTGATATTAAGATCCTTGATCCATTTTGAGTTAATCTTGGTATAGGGTGATATACATGAATCTAGTTTCAGTTTTTTGCAGACTGCTAACCAGTTTTCCCAGCAGTTTTTGTTGAAGAGGCTGCTATTTCTCCATCGTATATTTTTAGCTCCTTTGTCAAAGATAAGTTGCTCATAGTTGTGTGGCTTCATATCTGGATCCTCTATTCTGTTCCACTGGTCTTCATGTCTGTTTTTGTGCCAGTACCATGCTGTTTTTATTGTTATTGCTTTGTAATATAGTTTGAAGTCAGGTATTGTGATACCTCCTGCATTGTTCTTTTGACTGAGTATTGCCTTGGCTATTCGTGGCCTCTTGTGTTTCCATATAAATTTCACAGTAGATTTTTCAATCTCTTTAATGAATGTCATTGGAATTTTGATGGGAATTGCATTAAACATGTAGATTACTTTGGGGAGTATCGACATTTTTACTATGTTGATTCTACCAATCCATGAGCATGGGAGATCTCTCCATTTTCTATAGTCTTCCTCAATCTCTTTCTTCAGAAGTGTATAGTTTTCCTTGTAGAGGTCTTTCACATCTTTTGTTAGGTTTACACCTAGGTATTTGATTTTTTTTGAGGCTATTGTAAATGGAATTGTTTTCATACATTCTTTTTCCGTTTGCTCATTGTTAGTGTATAGAAATGCTAATGATTTTTCTATGTTGATTTTATATCCTGCTACTTTGCTATAGCTATTGATGATGTCTAGAAGCTTCTGAGTAGAGTTTTTTGGGTCTTTAAGGTATAGGATCATGTCGTCTGCAAATAGGGATAATTTGACAGTTTCTTTACCTATTTGTATTCCTTTTATTCCTTCTTCTTGCCTAATTGCTCTGGCTAGGAATTCCAGTACTATGTTGAATAGGAGTGGAGATAGTGGGCATCCTTGTCTGGTTCCTGATTTTAGAGGGAACGGTTTTAATTTTTCTCCATTAAGTATAATGCTGGCTGTAGGTTTGTCATATATAGCTTTTATAATGTTGAGGAACTTTCCTTCTATTCCTAGTTTTCTTAGAGCTTTTATCATGAAATGATGTTGGATCTTATCAAAGGCTTTTTCTGCATCTATTGAGATGATCAAGTGGTTTTTGTCTTTGCTTCTGTTAATGTGGTTTATTACATTTATTGATTTTCGTATGTTGGGATGGTGGCATTTTTGATAAACAATCCATATTACCTCATATAGACAACTGCAACGACACTGCAAGAGATACATGTAGTCTTCCAGCTTGCTCCCAGAGTGTCCTTTTCTGGGCATTTATGGGGAGGATTCAAGAATAAGGAGTAAAGCTAGACAACAATAAACTTTTGTAACTCCTAAGAATTTACATTTCAACCTTTTCTATACATCTTCTACCCTCTCTAGGAAGATGTCTAATAAAGCAACACTCACAATGCTACAAATTAATCTCTTTAATGATTAGGTAACTAGTTACTTGCTGTTTACTAAAGTCTCCACATTGACTCTCATTCTACTTTATATACCATCAGAGAAAATCTTTTTTGTTCACAGGGTGGCTTTTTGGATATTTAAAAATGTCTATAATGACCCTATAAGTGTTTTCTTTTTTTTTTTTTTTTTCTTTTATTATTCATATGTGCATACAAGGCTTGGTTCATTTTTCCCCCCTGCCCCCACCCCCTCCCTTACCACCCACTCCACCCCCTCCCGCTCCCCCCCCCTCAATACCCAGCAGAAACTATTTTCCCCTTATCTCTAATTTTGTTGTAGAGACAGTATAAGCATTAATAGGAAGGAACAAGGGGTTTTGCTGGTTGAGATAAGGATAGCTATACAGGGCATTGACTCACATTGATTTCCTGTGCGTGGGTGTTACCTTCTAGGTTAATTCTTTTTGATCTAACCTTTTCTCTAGTACCTGTTCCCCTTTTCCTATTGGCCTCAGTTGCTTTTAAGGTATCTGCTTTAGTTTCTCTGCATTAAGGGCAACAAATGCTAGCTAGTTTTTTAGGTGTCTTACCTATCCTCACCCCTCCCTTGTGTCCTCTCGCGTTTATCATGTGCTCATAGTCCAATCCACTTGTTGTGTTTGCCCTTGATCTAATGTCCACATATGAGGGAGAACATACGATTTTTGGTCTTTTGGGCCAGGCTAACCTCACTCAGAATGATGTTCTCCAGTTCCATCCATTTACCAGCGAATGATAACATTTCGTTCTTCTTCATGGCTGCATAGAATTCCATTGTGTATAGATACCACATTTTCTTAATCCATTCGTCTGTGCTGGGGCATCTTGGCTGTTTCCATAACTTGGCTATTGTGAATAGTGCCGCAATAAACATGGATGTGCAGATGCCTCTGGAGTAACAGTCTTTTGGGTATATCCCCAAGAGTGGTATTACTGGATCAAATGGTAGATCGATGTCCAGCTTTTTAAGTAGCCTCCAAATTTTTTTCCAGAGTGGTTGTACTAGTTTACATTCCCACCAACAGTGTAAGAGGGTTCCTTTTTCCCCGCATCCTCGCCAACACCTGTTGTTGGCGGTGTTGCTGATGATGGCTATTCTAACAGGGGTGAGGTGGAATCTTAGTGTGGTTTTAATTTGCATTTCCTTTATTGCTAGAGATGGTGAGCATTTTTTCATGTGTTTTCTGGCCATTTGAATTTCTTGTTTTGAGAAAGTTCTGTTTAGTTCACATGCCCATTTCTTTATTGGTTCATTAGTTTTGGGAGAATTTAGTTTTTTAAGTTCCCTGTATATTCTGGTTATCAGTCCTTTGTCTGATGTATAATTGGCAAATATTTTCTCCCACTCTGTGGTTGTTCTCTTCAGTTTAGAGACCATTTCTTTTGATGAACAGAAGCTTTTTAGTTTTATGAGGTCCCATTTATCTATGCTATCTCTTAGTTGCTGTGCTGCTGGGGTTTCATTGAGAAAGTTCTTACCTATACCTACTAACTCCAGAGTATTTCCTACTCTTTCTTGTATCAACTTAAGAGTTTGGGGTCTGATATTAAGATCCTTGATCCATTTTGAGTTAATCTTGGTATAGGGTGATATACATGAATCTAGTTTCAGTTTTTTGCAGACTGCTAACCAGTTTTCCCAGCAGTTTTTGTTGAAGAGGCTGCTATTTCTCCATCGTATATTTTTAGCTCCTTTGTCAAAGATAAGTTGCTCATAGTTGTGTGGCTTCATATCTGGATCCTCTATTCTGTTCCACTGGTCTTCATGTCTGTTTTTGTGCCAGTACCATGCTGTTTTTATTGTTATTGCTTTGTAATATAGTTTGAAGTCAGGTATTGTGATACCTCCTGCATTGTTCTTTTGACTGAGTATTGCCTTGGCTATTCGTGGCCTCTTGTGTTTCCATATAAATTTAACAGTAGATTTTTCAATCTCTTTAATGAATGCCATTGGAATTTTGATGGGAATTGCATTAAACATGTAGATTACTTTGGGGAGTATCGACATTTTTACTATGTTGATTCTACCAATCCATGAGCATGGGAGATCTCTCCATTTTCTATAGTCTTCCTCAATCTCTTTCTTCAGAAGTGTATAGTTTTCCTTGTAGAGGTCTTTCACATCTTTTGTTAGGTTTACACCTAGGTATTTGATTTTTTTTGAGGCTATTGTAAATGGAATTGTTTTCATACATTCTTTTTCCGTTTGCTCATTGTTAGTGTATAGAAATGCTAATGATTTTTCTATGTTGATTTTATATCCTGCTACCTTGCTATAGCTATTGATGATGTCTAGAAGCTTCTGAGTAGAGTTTTTTGGGTCTTTAAGGTATAGGATCATGTCGTCTGCAAATAGGGATAATTTGACAGTTTCTTTACCTATTTGTATTCCTTTTATTCCTTCTTCTTGCCTAATTGCTCTGGCTAGGAATTCCAGTACTATGTTGAATAGGAGTGGAGATAGTGGGCATCCTTGTCTGGTTCCTGATTTTAGAGGGAACGGTTTTAATTTTTCTCCGTTAAGTATAATGCTGGCTGTAGGTTTGTCATATATAGCTTTTATAATGTTGAGGAACTTTCCTTCTATTCCTAGTTTTCTTAGAGCTTTTATCATGAAATGATGTTGGATCTTATCAAAGGCTTTTTCTGCATCTATTGAGATGATCAAGTGGTTTTTGTCTTTGCTTCTGTTAATGTGGTTTATTACGTTTATTGATTTTCGTATGTTGAACCACCCCTGCATCCCTGGGATGAAGCCTACCTGGTCGTGGTGAATAATCTTTTTGATGTGTTGCTGAATTTGATTTGCCATTATTTTGTTGAGGATTTTTGCATCAATGTTCATTAGGGAGATTGGCCTATAGTTCTCCTTTTTGGAGGTGTCTTTGCCTGGTTTTGGGATAAGTGTAATACTGGCTTCATAAAATGTGTTTGGCAGTTTTCCTTCTCTTTCTATTTCGTGGAACAGTTTAAGGAGGGTTGGTATCAGTTCTTCTTTAAAGGTCTGATAGAATTCAGCAGAGAATCCATCAGGTCCTGGACTTTTCTTTTTGGGGAGACTCTTGATTGCTACTTCAATTTCATTCTGTGTTATAGGTCTATTCAGGTGATTAATTTCCTCTTGGTTCAGTTTTGGATGATCATAGGTATCTAGAAATCTGTCCATTTCTTTTAGATTTTCAAATTTATTTGAATATAGGTTCTCAAAGTAGTCTTTGATGATTTCCTGGACTTCCATGGTGTTTGTTGTTATCTCCCCTTTTGCATTCCTGATTCTACTAATTTGGGTTTTTTCTCTCCTCATTTTAGTCAGGTTTGCCAGGGGTCTATCGATCTTGTTTATTTTTTCAAAGAACCAACTTTTTGTTTCATTAATTCTTTGTATGGTTTTTTTGGTTTCTATTTCGTTGATTTCAGCTCTTATTTTTATTATTTCTCTCCTTCTATTTGTTTTGGGATTTGCTTGTTCTTGTTTTTCTAGGAGTTTGAGATGTATCATTAGGTCATTGATTTGGGATCTTTCAAACTTTTTAATATATGCACTCATGGCTATAAACTTTCCTCTCAAGACTGCCTTAGCTGTGTCCCATAGGTTCCGGTAGGTTGTGTTTTCATTTTCATTGACTTCCAGGAACATTTACTTTCCTCTTTTATTGCATCGATGATCCATTCTTCATTAAGTAATGAGTTATTTAGTTTCCAGCTGTTTGCATGTTTTTTGTCTTTACTTTTGTTGTTGAGTTCTACTTTTACTGCATTGTGGTCAGATAGTATGCATGGTATTATTTCTATTTTCTTATATTTGCTGAGGCTTGCTTTGTGCCCTAGGATATGATCTATTTTGGAGAAGGTTCCATGGGCTGCTGAGAAGAATGTATATTGTGTAGAGGTTGGATGAAATGTTCTGTAGACATCTACTAGGTCCACTTGATCTATTGCATATTTTAGATCTTGGATTTCTTTATTGAGTTTTTGTTTGGATGACCTATCTATTGATGCTAATGGAGTGTTAAAGTCTCCCACAACCACTGTGTTGGCGTTTATATATGCTTTTAGGTCTTTCAGGGTATGTTTGATGAAATTGGGTGCGTTGACATTGGGTGCATACAGATTGATGATTATTATTTCCTTTTGGTCTATTTCCCCTTTTATTAGTATGGAATGTCCTTCTTTATCTCGTTTGATCAATGTAGGTTTGAAGTCTACTTTGTCAGAGATAAGTATTGCTACTCCTGCTTGTTTTCGGGGGCCATTGGCTTGGTAAATCTTCTTCCAGCCTTTCATCCTAAGCATATGCTTATTTCTGTCGGTGAGATGAGTCTCCTGTAAGCAACAAATTGTTGGATCTTCTTTTTTTTTTTAATCCATTTTGTCAAACGGTGTCTTTTGATGGGTGAATTAAGTCCATTAACATTAAGTGTTAGTACTGATAGGTATGTGGTGATTCCTGCCATTTAGTTATCTTAGTTGTTTGGAGGTTTGATTGTGTGTACCTAACTTGATGTTACTCTCTACTGTCTTGCTTTTTCTTATCCTGTGGTTTGGTGCTGCCTGCCTTTTCATGGTTAAGTTGGGTGTCACTTTCTGTGTGCAGGATCCCTTGCAGAATCTTTTGTAATGGTGGCTTTGTGGTCACATATTGTTTTAGTTTCTGCTTATCATGGAAGACTTTTATTGCTCCATCTATTTTGAATGATAGCTTTGCTGGGTAGAGTATCCTGGGGTTGAAGTTATTTTCATTCAGTGCCCGGAAGATCTCACCCCACGCTCTTCTTGCTTTTAATGTTTCTGTTGAGAAGTCTGCTGTGATTTTGATGGGTTTACCTTTGTATGTTACTTGTTTTTTCTCTCTTACAGCCTTCAATATTCTTTCCTTAGTTTCTGAACTTGTTGTTTTAATGATGATATGTCGTGGAGTAGTTCTATTTTGATCTGGTCTGTTTGGTGTCCTGGAGGCCTCTTGCATCTGTATGGGAATATCTTTCTCTAGATTTGGGAAATTTTCCGTTATTATTTTGTTGAATATATTATGCATTCCCTTCGCTTGCACCTCTTCTCCTTCTTCGATGCCCATGATTCTCAAGTTTGGTCTTTTGATGGAGTCAGTGAGTTCTTGCATTTTCTTTTCACAGGTCTTGAGTTGTTTAATTAATAGTTCTTCAGTTTTTCCTTTAATTACCATTTCATCTTCAAGTTCTGAGATTCTGTCTTCTGTTTGTTCTATTCTGCTGGATTGGCCTTCCGTTTTGTTTTGCAGTTCTGTTTCATTCTTTTTTCTGAGGTTTTCCATATCCTGGCTGTTTTCTTCTTTATTGTTGTCTATTTTTGTCCTGAGTTCATTTATCCATTTATTCATTGTGTTCTCTCTTTCACTTTGGTGTTTATACAGTGCTTCTATGGTTTCCTTTATTTCTTCTTTTGCTTTTTCAAATTCTCTATTTTTATTGTCTTGGAATTTCTTGAGTGTCTCCTGTACATTTTGGTTGACCCTATCCAGTATCATCTCTATAAAATTCTCATTGAGTATTTGTAGTATGTCTTCTTTTAAATTATTCTTGTGGGCTTCATTGGGTCCTTTGGCATAGTTTATCTTCATTTTGTTGGAGTCTGGATCTGAGTTTCTGTTTTCTTCATTCCCCTCTGGTTCCTGTACTAATTTTTTGCTGTGGGGAAACTGGTTTCCTTGTTTTTTCTGTCTTCCTGTCATTGTCCTTGGTGTTGTTACTGTCCCTGTACTGTGTGCAATTAAGTATTTTCTAGCTTGTAATAATAACAATGGTAATATTGAGAATGGAAGAGTGAGCTGAGATGGAAAGCAAGAAGTTAAAGAAAAGGGGAAAACAAATATACAGACAAGAGGGAGAAAGCAGAAGAAGGTATCAGACAAGAGAGTTTCAAAGGTATAAACAGGGAGTGTTAGTGTACTAATCGACAGTAAGCTGAACAGACAATAGAGAGACAGAGAGAGGATTGAAAATCAAAGATAAAAAAATAAAAAATAAGTATATGAAAGTAATATCTATTTATAAAAATGAATTAAAATAAAATGGAAAATAGAAAATTAAAAAAACAAAAAACCAAAAACTTCCAAGTTTATATGCAATGCAGTTTCAGTCTTAATAATTTGGATGTCCGTCTCAATCTCCAGTCTTGGAGTTGGTGCCTCAGATGTTGTTCTGTAGTTGTCTCATCAAAGGGGATGCATAAAGTAGAACAAAACTACACACTCACACACACACAGAGGATAAAAAAAAAAAAAAACCCACCAAGTGTCCCCAGTTCAAATGCAATACAGTTTCAGTAAGTTTTTCGGCTTGCAGGTGTAATTCGGTTGTTCTCTCATCAAAGGTAGGGAGAAAAAGAAAAAAAAAAAAGCGTCTGGAGGCAGTTCCGAGAGTGGTATCTGCAACTGTGGCTTGCCTGCCTGCTGCTCTCCGCCTGTAGCTGGCGGCATTATTTATGCAGATCTCTGGGGTGAGCTTAGCACTCACCTGGTCCCACAGGCTTTGTTTGCTCAGAGTTCTCCTGTGCGGGGGAGGGGGCCCTCTGCTACAGGCTTTTCCCTTTCCAAGCACTGGGAAAGGTGACACTGCCCAGCGTTGTCAGGCCTGCGTGTTTATTTACAGTTCACGTGGGAAGTGGGTCTTCCCTCCTCTCACAAGCGTCCCGCTCCTGGTTGCTGGGCGCGCCCCGCTCCCGCCAGAGCCTCTCCGGCCCGCCCGGCTCGTTTATTTACAGTCCCGGGAAGGGTTCCCTTCCCCCAATCTTCAGCGCTCAGGGCGCCCCACCCTCTTTCCAGCGTGTCTTAACTGTTCTTACTGCTTAGTACTCAGTTTCTCTTTTTTTCCTGGGTGGACGTCAGTCTGTCCAGGGGGCTATGCTGCTCTGGCCCAGGCTTGTCTGTGGGGGAACCGCGGTACCGCGAAGCTCACCTGGTCCGCGTCTTCCCAAGCCGTATGGGCGCCGGCCACTGGCGGCCCCGGGGGCCTCCTCGGTTCTCCATTTAACGTGAAGTGGAGATTCTCTGTGCTGGCTTATTATACTCCACGGAGGGTAAGGCAGATTTTGATGAACTTGAAAAAACAAGCAAAGTGAATGTAGTAAGCAAAGTAGATGTAAAGTAGATTTAAATTGCCTCTCTGATTCTCCTTTTAGTTGATCCAGAGTACCAGAAGGAAGCAGAACAGAGGCATCGGGCTATAAGTGTTTTCTAAGATGAACTTTATTAGGTATTTTGGTTATCCTTTATAGAAAATGATTTGCAGGTTTTGGCCCTCCTGTTCACTCTGAAAATTTGTCTAATTATTAAAATATGTCTGAATTAAGCAAAATAATCTAGATATACTCTGACTCCTAAGGAAATGTAGGTGCTGATTTTCCAGGCATGGGGCTTGTATATGAAGAGGGGAATTGAAATAGTTAACAACCATTGATTGCTTCCCTCAAATCTGACACTGTGACTATACTTCTGTTGACTCTGTACAAATGACTTTTGTTTAAATGAAAAAAATCACCTCTTGGATCCTATAGAGTCTTGGATTAAACATAAATTTTTGGATCATTTTTTTTTTCTAGTAACTGTCAAGCAGTTCTCCATTTGACTTGTGTATTTCTTTTTCCAAACCAAATGAAGTAATACAAATGAAAGAGTGGACATATTTTGACTAGTAAGGTGCTGCTTTGACCATTTTCTTCTTCCCCAGCTTCTTGGTATGACCCAGACCAATCTCTAGTCTACCTAATACACTGGAACTTAATTTCAGAAGAAGGAGTCTTCTATGTGCCCTAAAAGTTGTGCTATATAGTATTCCTCTAAAATTCATCTTTCAGCATATTGATATTCTTGTCCTTAATTTTCAAGATTTTTAAAACCCTTACAGACTTGGGAATATTTACATCATTCTTCTTCCATTTCCTACCTCTTTATATATTAATCTCATTAAAGCTCAAAGAAAACTTTTCTCCTCCATTACCAAGTCCCTACATCCTTGCTAGGTACCTGGTTTATGGTGCAAATGCCATTTCATTAATGTTAATGAATTTGATTAATGAATCGAATAATAACTTGGGGAAAGATGGGAATTAATACATGGCTTTAAAATTTTTATCTAGGGTTGGGGGTAGGACTTGAGTTAGGACACTTGCCTATCATGTGGAAGACCCTGAGTTCAAATCCCACTACAACTAAATAAAAAATGTCCTTATTCAATCTCTGTCATATGATGCTATGATGATTTTAAATTAGTAGGTCTATATAACACAGTTGTGGGTTCTGCCATGCTCATCTATTTGTGTTTCCATATAAATTATTCATTATATATGTAGTTAAAATAGGTAATATATAACAAGCATATAGTGATCTACCAAATGCTTATGTGTATGAATGTATACACATTTGATTTGTGTCAATTAAATTGGCTTTAGTGTAAAGAAGACTGTAGTGGAAGGTGTTGATATCATTCATTACTAAATTCAGCTGTGCTTATCATTAGACTTTCATTATAAGCTTTTAAAGAAAGTTGCATGACAAATTTATTCACCTATAAAATAAGGGTTCCTCTAAGAACACAAATATTAGGTTTTAGGAATTCTTTTATGGGTTGGGGGTTAATATTTGGGCTAAGTATTTTGGCGGGGAAAGGGTATTTTGGTAACACAAATGACTTTCTGCATTACTCACAACACCACTTTGAACTTTTTTATAGGTAAGAGAAGAGAAAATAATTTCTCTTTTCCATTAAATATTCAGTGGGCAAAGAGTAATCTCAAAGAAAATTGAAATTCTTCCTATGGCACACTCAATAAATAAATGACAGTTTAGATTATGTTAGAAATATTATAATTCTCTTCAAGTAGTTAACTGAGTTAAAAATGGAAATCTAAAATGAAGCTAAAGTATTGCATTGCGTATTACAATATGTACCTCTATCTCTAGGCAATGTGGGATAGAGGAAGGGCTGACGTCTTAGGAGAGACTCCGATGGGAATCTGACCTCTGACATGCAGAGTAGAGTGACGTATCTGACATCTTCTGTGAAAAAGTTCTTCAACTGAATCTTTCAGGAGTCTCTGGATCCTAAACCAAGTGAAAGCTCTGAGGAGATAATTTGAAACCCCAAATCTAACTTTAGCAGGCTCCAGACCAGCATGGCTTTCCCTGTGGGGTGGTAGACTTCTTTCATTGAAGGAAAGGCAAGGTGTCCACTCCTGGCTTCTGAAGGTCTCTTCCAGTGGTTTCTCATGGTCTCTGCTGTCCTGTATCATTTTGTGGGCTAGCATACTTTCTCCAAAATGGCTGGGATGTCTCTCTGACCAGTCTTCCATTCTCAAATAATTCCTTTCTTTTGTTTCTTTATCTATGTAAGTAAGACATCCTGTAGGGCTTTTTAGCATTTCAAAGAGGTATTTCCTTATCTCCTGTTTAGTAGTAAGTGCCCTCTTTGGAGAATAGTGATTCCAGAGTACTGCTAATTGCATTTGCTTCGGGCTCATCTTTTCTTCTCCTGCCCTGGTATGAGGGCCACATTACTGAGTTCTCTGATCTGTGGTCACCCCTCTTCCCACATCTGGGAGCAGGGAACTGCACCTAGGCTTTTGAATTCCTTTCCTTTTAATTTGTACCCACATAGACCTGAAGCAAAACCAAAGTTTCCTTGCTGGAAATGTGAACTCAAGGGTCACTGGAAGGAGATGGTGTCTTAAGTCTATTTTCTGTTGTTACACCTGGATTCCACAGACTAGGTAATTTTAAATGAACAAAAGTTTATTTGGCTCACAGGATCTCTAGGAAGTTTGAGATTGGGCAGTCCCATCTGGTGAAATCCTTGTTGGTAGGGACTCTGCAGTTTCCCAACACATGGTAAGACAAAATTCCTAGCTCAAGTCTCTTCTCATAAAATCACAGAACCATTCATTTAGGGACCATCCCTTGGACTCATTTAACCTTATTGACTTTTCACAGGTCTCACGCCCCAATACCATAATCAGATCAAGTTTCTTAATGTGTCACAATGGAGACTAAATTTCAACAGGAGTTTTGGTGGGCCATTCAGTCCATAGCAGATAGTTAAGAAGATGTTTGCTTTCAAACCCACCCATATTTCTCCCCAATTCCTTCCTTAGGTATTCTTCTCTACTTTAAAAGTTTATTGTTGATCCAAAGATGACCACCTTACCCCATTCTCCCTTTTAGGGTCCTATTTAAATTCATCCTGCCAAAATGGTTCCATATCCTTCTGTCAGTGTCTTCCTTAGGGCGCCTGAGTGTGATCAGTTGTTGTGTTTGTTACCAGAAAAATAGTGTTGATAATTACCTTGGTTCTTGAGTCTGGCAGGAAAAGAATTCAAGCAAGATGCAAAGTTTGTAGTAAAAGTTGTAATAAAGTTTATTAGTAAAGTAATATAATGTCAACAGACTGCAAACAGATTACTTCAAACATGTTAAGTTTTAAGGTTGGAATATTTATTGAGAAACTCAACTTTGGGTCATTTTAGCCCTTGCTGTGATGTCCTGGGTTTGGGTCATTTTTTTGTTAAGAGAGACATTGTGTAATCTACTAGTTTCTGCTCTAATTGATAGAGAATTTCTGTTTGAAATTCCTAACCTTTGCTCCATCTAGCTTTTAGGTTTGGTGTGGAGAGCAGAATATGAGAACCCTATGAGAACTTGACATAAGCTCAGCTATGCCCAATAATCTGCAGGCTGAGTTGGCATGGCCCCAGCCGTAGAAGGGGGTGAGGGCAAAATGCAGCACAGCTGCTTTTCCTAAGATGTTTATGTTCAGAGAGTAGTGGTCTCAGGTTCCTCCTGTTCCTGGTAACTATGAAGTCATGCCCCTGCCCCAGAACTGGGCTCTACCTCCTTGTTTGCCACTGTATATAATAAACCTGCTGGAGGTGGATGGGGCTGCTGTGTGTCTCCATCAGAGCACCCAGTCCACCTGACTCCAGCTTTCTGCATATTTGTCCTCTGTCTTTTGTCCTTTCTTAATCTCCCACCACTCCCAGTTAGGTTTCTAGGACAAGCTTGTGCAGGTCATGAGAATTTGGGTCTTTGTTTCTCTTAAATTTACTTGTGAAAACTTAACCTGGGCCAGATTTAGTTGATGTTTAAGATGTGGATGACTCTTGGGTAAATAGTGTATTAAGCTTTAGTGTCTTGGCTAATTTTGAAGCACCCTGTGATAACCCCTGGGCTAGTACCTGATCTTAAATAGAGCTTAGAGGTGTTGGGAAGTTGAATTACAATGATTTTTTTTCTTTCTTCCTGTTGTGGCCAGGCATAAGTCTAACTGCTACCTATCATGTTAGTTAACTTTCTTGTTACTTGCCCGAATGCCTGACATAAACAGCTTACAAGGAGGAAAGTTTTATATTAGCTGATGGTTTCAGAGTTTCCATTCCATAGTCCTTGGGTTTACTGACTCTAGGCCCATGGTAGAGCAGCATATGATAGCAGTGAGCATGTGGCAGACAGCATTTACTTCATAGTGGACAGGAAAGCAGAGAAAGTATAACAAGTACTTAGATAGTGCATTTGCTAAAAAGCACTAACTTCTTTCTTAGGCCCCAACTTAACTAAGAACAGGAGATAAGCTGGCATGAGTGACTTCATTTTGCCTCTGCTTCCTTTGTCTTAAAACTTTGGGTCAGACTCCTGCTTCTCTCTGCATGTAGGCATGTTAATTACTCAAGGGTTGTTTGTCTAAAAAGTGGTAATACCTAATCTACCACCCCAAAAAGGCATAGGAAACAAAGTTTTCTGTCCCTCTCAAGGTCTTCTATTATAAGATTACTATAGTTTCCCCATCAGAAGAAAGTAGTTACTGGAAAAAATGACATTTGTCCTTTAACTCTCCATAGAAATGGAATGATGAACCGACAGTGGGGATTTTAAGGAGGGTGCTTAACTAACTACATTTTGTCCCCCTCTGGACCTATTTTTTTTTTTTTTGCCTCTTTAATATTTTCCTCCTGAGGCTTTCTCTCCTGCAGTTACCTTGGATTCCAGGAAAAACAGGACTGATCAATAAACATCTTTATAACAAGGATCTGAAACTATCACACACAACAGCCTGAGTCACTGCCTTGTGTTGTAGCACAGATCACACCCCAAGTGAGGGCAATTACCTGTGATGATGAGGATGTATCTTAGAGTAGGAATAATTTTTAGTGGGGGCCAAATTGTCCCCTCAAATAATGATGGTGATAACAACTTTTCCAGAACACCTTGTAGAACCAGAACTGTGATAATGATCTATCAGACCAATGGCCTGACCAAGATTACCTGCTAAATCAGCTATGCAGACTTCAACTTCCTCCTTTGTCCCCCTTTTCTATAAAACTCAAAATTCCTGTAAATCCCTCAAAGATGGGTTTAGAGTCATTGAACTCCTTTATCTGTTATTCCTGATCTACCCAGTCACATTCCATTAAATCCTCCTTTCTTGGCTGTTAACCACTATTCATCTCTTTGATTGACATATCAGAACCAGTGAATAAACCTAGTCTGCTGAGCCTCCTGGAGCCTAGACTTTTGCCCTAAAACTCTATTAACAAAAGGAGAAGGCACTAGTTATGAGGTATAACCTTTAAAGGCAAGATCCCAGTGACCTACTTCTTCTTGTTAGACCCCACCTCCAAAGTTCCCAGAACATCCCAAAACAGTGCCAGCCACTGAGGACCAAGCCTTCAACACATGAACCTGTGGGGGGCATTTCATATTCAAGTAATAATGGAAGGATTGACAAACTATTGCCTCTGGATCTCAAGTTGTATTGAAATACAGTCAAAGCCATGCCTTTGACCAATGTCTGTGACTATCTTTGATTTGCAAAGGTAGAGTGGAGAACTTAATAGAGACTGTTGGTCCCATAGACAAAAAAATTAATTCTCTGGTTCCTTAAGAAAAAGTTTGTGATCCATGAACCAATTTGAATTAAAAAATGTCTGAGGTAAAATGACTGTGACAATTATACCTACTAAAGATATTGGTCACAGATTTTATATATATATATATAATATATAAATATATATATATATATATATAAATACATATATACATATGTATTTATACATATATATAAATACATATATATATACATATATACATGCAGGCTTCATGAAGTTGCACATTCCTTTACATGGCAAATCAGCTTGAATGATGTAGAACAAAGAAGGAGGAGGGAAACTATCAGGTTAGAATTCTTTTTTCCTTCTGGTGTCCAAGAAGGAAATAAAAATGAATGTCTAACATTAGGTAGTGGAGAGTGGGAAGGGCTAGGTTCCTGGGTGCTAGGACTGAATCTAGAGAGGGGCTGGGGGAGGGGGAGAGTGATGTCAGCCACTGGACTATGGACTTCCAAGGCGGATGAAGTGGTTGCTGCAAAGGCAATTCCTGTACATAAGCAGTTTCCAGTGATCTTTCAGACATTCTTTCTGTTTGTGATTAACAGTGACAGACCTGCCAATGGCCTTTGACCAGTGTTGTGAACTGTAGACATTATGATGGTAATTTCTATTTCATGAAGAAATGAAAAGATGGAAGTGAAACTCAGATATCAACTTATCTGAGAAAAACTCAGGCAGTAAGTGACAGATGCTGGACATGACCTCAGACCTGGCTGTCACCAGGAAATGTGCTCTTTCTGCTACAACACATGCTTTCTCAGGAAGGGGCAATAGGAAGTTCCAAGGTCTTACCAAGGGCACCTGTTAAAATTGCTGCTGAGCTGCCCTGTGTTTTTCTGGCTGGGTTTGGACTTTCTGGATGTCTGACTGAATACAAAGTGATTAGAAAGCCCAGTGTTTGGCAATCAGTATGATGGGAATGGGGTGTGCTCCATGTGGGTCTGCAGGAGCACAGTGTGTTCTTCCTCACCTCATGAAGAGAATGCCCTACAAGGTTTCCCATCCTGTGGAGACCAATAAGTAGGGAAACCAGGGGAAAATTACTTCCTTGCACCATCAACTTAATGTATTCATTTGGACCATAGATTTATAAGGAGCATGCCAGGCTCACCCAGAGAATGTTGATCAGAATCACCGCAGGAGTGGGAGAGTGGGCAAAACATTTGAAAAAATTCAGTTTTCCTATTGTTTTTCTAGTACACATTACTGAAATTATCCCTTGATGGAATCTTCTTTAGGGATATGCAAGCAGTCTTCTACGAAAGCTTGTAGCAAGCAAGAATTTAAACATAAAAGTGGGAAAAGCACTGCAGTGGATTATGAACTCCTAGAGGGTTCTCCAGACCCTAAAATATGGAAACTTTGCATATCTCAGTTGCTGGGCATGGTGCCTCAAACATAGAAGGTGCTGAGAATATGTACACAGAATTAAAGAGTGATAAATCTGTCAAGAGGCATTAATTATCACAGTGATGCTAGAAAGAGATTTCTCATACAGAAGCTCTGTTTACGAAACTATTTTAACACATGTCAAGGACCTTACTGCTGTAATTGGATATTAATAAATGTAAATGCTACAGATGTTGACAGGGACTTAGTGTCTTGCCTGTGATCTCTGATCTTAGAGACAAGTCTCTTTTCTTCCTTTACCATTTTACAGTGGTCAGATCATTATAACCTTAAAAGACAGAAGATAACCTTACATTTGCAATTTGGTAGGCATGTTTATATTTAGTGGGTGCTGTCTTCTGCCAGTGCCCTCCAGCCTAGATGCCCCATAGTGCCACCAGGGGAAAAGGGGTTGAGGAACAGTTTCTCTGGGCCAGCCTCTAGCCTAACCCTGGTCAGGACTGAATCCCTGCATTAGGCACTATAGTAAATGCTATGCTGCTCCTTTGGGTGAGAACTTGAAGGAGAACGATGAAAAGGAGAGAGAGAAAGAGAGAGAGAGAGAGAGAGAGAGAGAGAGAGAGAGAGAGAGATGCAATATTAAATCTTGCAGGACACAAAAACTTTGGCGGCAATCCAAGTCAATTTGGTATAGATTGGGCTGCTGCTGAAATAATTTCGGGGAAAATCCAGATCTGTAGAAAACACATATAAGTAAAACTGAATCCAAATAAGGTATTGATCTTATTTCCCACTCACCTCTCTTCTGGTGATAAATTGCCTTGCTCTCAAATCCTAGCCTCCCCACAATGAGAACTTTATTTCTCGGCTGTGAAGTCCAAGACAAAGTTCTCATCTATGTATGAAAGGGAATGGTCTCATACATTTCTGTGGTTGGGATAGAGTAGCTGAGAGAAGTGCAAGGACATCTCACAGAGCCCTGTGCAGTGGTGGTAGAGGCAACCTGTGTGGCTCCCATAAGCAGTCACATTCCATGGACCATCTTGGCAGTCAGGGCTGTGAAAAGGTAGAGTCGTGCTAAGAACCAGGGGCAGCCACTGTTAGATGCCCACCTAACAGCTATCAGCTCTTCTTCCTGGGCCACAAAGTCTGTGATCGGAGAACAGTGTATTCAAGAAAGGTTGGCCCTCCATGGGTCCCAGAGAGAGCATCATGGGTGATCTAAATGATTGTGGTCACCTCGCTTCCTTTTTTTAAATGACTGATCTAGCTGTTGGCATGCAACATAATTCTGCCCATTAACACCTATAGAGAACTTCATTAGAGGCTCAAAGGAAAGATTTCCTCTCTTCTTTGCTTCAGGAAGGAGGATGACTGATACATGAAGAGAGGTTTTTCTTTCTTCCTCTAGAAACAGTTGTACATGGAAGTGATGTCTGGAACAGTGACATTTGGTCACTATAATAGTTTCTGAGAGTTGATATTTCAAATTGCCACAAACTTGGAGTTTTAAAACATGAGTAGTTTATTTTCACTCTATTCTGACAGACCAAAGGTCCAAAATTAGTATCATTGGGCCAAAATCAAGGTGTCAACAAGGCCATAGTCCTTCTAGAGAATGTAGTATGTGTGTGTGTGAGGTGGGGGTCCTTGTCTCTTCAGCTTCTGGTGACCAACATTCCTGGGTTTACGTCCATGTCACAACAATCTCTAAGGCCAAAATTTCCACATCTCTCTGGCTCTGTCTTCCCATTTCCTTCTCTCTGTGTTTTTAGATCTCTCTTTGTCTCTTTCTTATAAGGATATATGTGATTCAATTTAGGACCCATCCAGATAATCCAGGGTTATCACCCCATTTCAGGATCCTTGATATAATCACATCTATGAAGACCCTTTTTATGCAATGTAAGGTAAGGTTCACAGGTTCCAGAAGTTAAAGTTGGATTTCTTTTGGGAAAGGGCATTTTCCAGTTTTTCATGATGACTATGAAGAGAGAGCAACACACTCACTTTTCTCTTACACACATGCATAATCAGAAGCTTTCTGGAAACTCAATGCACTGAACTTCTGAGGTAAGAAACCCTAGATATACCAGGGATGTACCTATCCTAGGATATACCTATCTCTAGATTCTCTGCATGAGTAAATTATCTGACTGTGTCAAGTGTCTCATTTCTTGGACTTAAAGGTATTCATTTGGGAAAAAAAGATTTGAGACACCTTCTTGGATATTTCTTAGAATATCTATGATAGGGCAAGAGGAAGAGGTTGCAATTTTTAGATGGATTGATTTGTAGAGTGTAAACTGGTGACAGCCAAGCAATTTCTTAAGCTCTACAATGTTGACATTTGGGATCTGATAACTTTGCTATGTGGGCTGTCCTCTGTGCTGTCAGATGTTTAGCAGCATCTCTGGCTGCTGTTGCCACTAGATGCTAGTTGTAACTCCCTGTCCTGTTGTGACAACCAAAACATCCCTAGGCATTCTCTAGTATCTTGGGAACTATTGGGGAGGGATTTTCTCTTAGTTGTGAACCAATAAACTAATAATATTATTCTGAGGATATTTAAGAGAACCATGACTTTATTTTGCAAGACAAGATGCCTGCCATCAAAGCATTCAGGTTTTATTTGCCTGGAGAGTACAACATATAAGAAGTGGGCTTATGTAGAGATAATGCCTGGACTATGAGTGCCCAAAGCCCTGCCATCCATGGGTATAAATTGAAAGTATTCAGGCGTACACAATTAAAAGAAACTGCACCTGGTTATATAAGGCATATTCATCTACTCACATTCATACATGTTTTGCCACTTAGTGTAATCTGTGCCTAACCCAAGTACTGTTGTGTTTTTATGACATTTGTTTTTCAGATTTTTACTTCATAACCTTGCAACTGTTCTGGCCAGGATGATAAAGAATCTTCTGGTTGTGGAATAATATCTGTGCTAAAATTTTACACCAGTGTAGTTGGTTTGCTTCTGGTAATGTGTGTGAGTTTGTCCTCATATATAAGTCCACCAAACTCCATCAGTGCATGCATGTTCAACATCCCCATCTCTGCAGTTCTGTTCCTGCTTACCTTGAACTGTTATTCTGTGTAACTCAACACCATGAGTCCTTTAGGGAAAAAATTTATGTGCATATTCACCTATCCTGATAACTCTATCCAAAACTGCTCCCACAGCTACTCGCAGCATTTACTGCTTGGCATTGGTGGTACATCTTGGCTATGATTACAGACTTGAGATTTATCTAAATCCTCTATTCTTTCTTCATCATCTCATGTGTCTCAGCCTTGTTTCTTGAGCTGAATCATCAGCTCTGTGAGGGGAGAACTGTCTGTCTTTACTATTATAATCTGTAACCTTCACCCCCAAGCAACCCAGACTTAAGAGTGATGTATTCTACATATAAGTGAATGTCATGTAGTATATTTTCAGTACCTGGCTTATTTCACTTAGCATAATGTTCTCCAGATTTATCTATGTTGTCACAAATGATAGGAATTCCTTCTTTATAAAGGTTGAGTAGTACCCTGTTGTGTATATAAGCCACATTTTCTTAGCTATCCATTTATAGATTGACATTTATATTTTTTCTTACCTTTTCTATAGAGAATAATACTACAACAAAGATGGGAGTACAGATATTGCTTTTAATATATGAATTTAATTTCCTTTGGATATGTATCCAGAAATGGAATTGGTGGATTAGGTGGTAGTCAAAAGATAAGAAAATTTTAGTTAAGAGGATAAGTTCAGAAGACTTATTCTACAAAATGGTATTTATAGTTAGTAACAATGTACTGCAAAATTGCTAAAGATTAAATTTTAAATGGGCTTACCACAAAAATAAGTATATGGACTAATGGATATGAAATAAACATATGACTTTATTTAGTCATGCCACAATGTGCATATACATCAAAGTTAATTTACATACCATAAGTATATGCCTTTATTTGTTAATTAAAAATAAAATTATAAAGGAGAATGCTGAGAACCTGGAAGGTATCCCATAGAGAAAAGGACTTGTTGAACTGATCTGAATAAAGTCTTAGCAGCCTGGGTTTTCACTCCTCCCAGAAAAGGCTGCCTTCTAAGGGTGATATCCAGCATGGTTCTCACCTGGGACTACTGTTGGAAGTAAGCTGGGTTGGAAGGGTTTTAAAACCTGGGGCAAGGCTGCTTATAGTACTGAAAAATACCTTGACATGTAAATTATGGCATGTAAAAAATAAATCTGATAGTGTTAGTGGTTTGCTAATCTCTGTGCTTTTCTAAAAAACAGATTAGAATCTCTGTGGCAGTGACTATTCTAGAGTCAGCAGCTGATAAGGTTAGGTAGGGATTTCAAGGTATGTTTTTTTCAGTTCAGAAACTCAAGGAAGAATTTCCTTCAAAAGTAAACTCCAAGATGGGGTTATTTATCTTATAAGCAAGTTTTGTTATATTGAAGAATACCCTTCCATGAAGAGAAAGTATAGTTGCTCTGAAACTCAGAGACACTGTTTCTCCATAAGCTGTTATCAATATTAAGTTGGATCTCTGTATTTCATCAGTTATAAGACATAATTAAGAAAGAAAGATTTTACAATCATAAACTCAGGATATATCTCATAATCATAATTGAGAAATGATACTGGAATATTGTGATCATATTTGAGCCTGAACATCATAACTTGCAAAATGGTGTATTTGGGTCCTGGGAGAAAAGTCTAGAGACAATAGGTCATTAGTTTCTAAAAAGTTACATCACTATTAGTGATGAGCCAGGGCATGGTACAGAGTGGAAAAAGGACTGATGTCTTGGAAGAGTCACAAGGTGATTGACAAGTGCCAGATTCAGAATAGTAGGTAGTAATGGTATTATCATTTTTCTTTATTATAGATGCTCAGAGTGATATATGGAAATTATCTAAGTGAGTTTAAGAAAGCTCTTTTTGTAAGCATAAAATTCTACTCTTTGCTAATGAAAAAGTATTGGGACTTTTTTTTATTGGCAGAATTATTTCTTAAGTGATATATTCAGTAATGGCACATCTAACAATGTCTTCATAGATTCAGTGAAATCAGCACTTACAGGGTTTTCATGTTATAAAAAATGAGTCAAATAAAGTTATTCTTATGTGTACCCAAAGATGTAGGCATAGAAGCTAAGAACTGGAATGGAAGTCTGAGTTCGAGTCTCCTTACTTTTTAGCCATTTTTTTCCCCTTTTCTCCCTGCTTAAGAGTTTTTGTTTTAATGATTTGATAATTGGGATTCCATTACAGTCCTTAAAAAGGAAAGCAGTAAGATTGGTGGACCTTGTATGTTTAGTATGTTTAATCTTAGAGCTGAAGCCTCAGCTCCCCTGCTTGCTGTGATTCTGTAACAGAGAACTTCTTAACCACGTGCATGATATTCATGCCCTAGTCATGTGGGGAACCAGGCACCTGTGTGGCTTAGGGTGTTGGAATCACTCAGGCCATGTGGAGCCTCTATTTTTACTGTAGTGTGGAATAGGCATTATCTTTTTCTAGTTATATCCCGACATGAAAAAAGAAGGTATGAACAAGTGCTCTAACACACTGCTGGTGGCTGCTTTAAAAAACATGGAATAGTAAAATTATGGACCCCATTGCCTCCCAGATCCTGCCACAGTTTACACAGATTGTCTCAAAGTTTTCCAGCAAAAGTGATTATTGCACTTGTCTGGAGATATTTCTTTCCATATTTGCAATCCCCAAAAGCCTAATCAGAATCATACATAACTTCCCAATAGACTGGAAAGGGGAACTTTGATTCCAAAGTAAAGAGTTAAAGCACTAAAATACACATTAATCCTACCAACGTGGTTCACAAAATATGGTCTGTGGACCAAGCAGCATCGGTATCACTGGGAACTTATGTGAAAGGCAGTCTCGGGCCCCAATTCAGACTTACTCAATCAGACTTTCCAGAATGAGGCACATTCATCTCATCTTTAACAACTCCTCCAGGTTCTGAGACTTGCTTTTGAGAATCACAGATCTACAGAGTGTCCAGAACACAAATGGTAAGAGAAAAAAAACAGAGCTCCTAGTCTTTTGCCCATCTGAATATGGAATATGGGCTCTGGAATAGGGCTCATGTTTCTTCTGCTGTCTTGTGTGCCTTTGAGTGCATACCTTAGCTTTGCTGAGCCTTACTTTCTTCCAGTATAGAATGAAGACAATTGGTTAGATCTTGTCTTTGTTCCTCCTGACACTTTTATTGCCTTTTGTGATTTTAAACTGTACCAGGTACCCTGTAGTACCTTTGGCAGAGCTGTGGAGGTATAAGTAGGAGTTGTCACTTTTTTAGGATTCTTTAACAGTATTGAGGAAGAGAGAAACTATCTTCTTTCCATACTGGTACAGCAGTAATGAACCCAAACAAGTCTTTTCTTGCTTGAACAAGTAAGAGATTGCAGTGAAAAGGATGAGAGAACAAAACCTCTTTTCTGGTCTCTGAGTTCAAATCCTAGCCTTAATATTAACTCTTACTGATATCAGTTAAATCCTAACAACTCTGTTTTGAAGTTCCTCTACCTGTAGCATAAGAAGTCAAATAAGAACACAGTTTTACATATGTAGTGCAATGATCAGTAGGCATGTAATACGTGCTTCATTTTGTTTCCTTTTTAGCTCAAATGTTCTATTTGGAATTCTGTAGTGTTAAAGTTTGTTTTTAAGATGTTGACTTGATTTCTAAATTAGTATGCAGGTTCCTAAATTTGTCTCTGGAAGGGAAGCATTTGTTGACAACCAGTTAGTGTTCATGCCAGCTCACTTTGTTGTCCTTATTTCATGAAGCTTGACCACTTACCTTCAAATCAATGCATTCTGAGGGCTCTAGGTATTTTGAGGATTTGTTGCTTATATGTACCAGCAGTTTCAGAGTATCCCACGACTCCAAGTTTCCTCTGTGAAGCTCCTGGACAAATTATGTGGCATATCCTTATTTAAATGAAGCAATATGAATCTGTATATATCAATAAAATGTCTTACTTAAAATTGTTCTGTCAAAGAGTAATAAGAAGCAACTTCTTGCATTTATTTTTTTCATTAGAATCTCACAATTCTTAATGCTAGTGATGTAGCAGATACTTTCAATAGGTCATCCTGTTTAATTCTTACATCTCACCCATGGGAAATGGGTGGCATTGCCTCCATTGAGTAATTTGCCCAAGAGGACTCACAATGACACAAACCAAAAAGTAGACCTGGTTGTCCCCTCAATCCCATCTCCGGGCCAATGCTCTTTCCACAGAAGTAAAGCTCTCCTAAAAGTTATGCTTGCTTTGTAAATGCCCTTAGTATTTGCATAAGGGTTTCTCTGATTTTGGAAGGTGCTGAGATGGTGTTAAAATTTGAGTTTAATCAATCAACCAATTAGTATTTATTGAATGCCTGCTGGGTGCAAGGATTGCACTTGGTGCTATGGGAAATAAACAACAAAAAAGAATCCAACTAATCACAATGCAGTGAAGGAAGAGAAACATATGTCCAGTGATGGCTGATCACCTGAGGCATCAGTGAGCATTCCAATGTGGGAGGTAGACACGAGAGTGCATGAGATCAGGGCTTGGCAGCTCTCTGGCAACCAGGTGGGTTAGGAAATGTTTTACATTTGTCACAGGGCTTTTCGGGTTATTGGAGTATTTATCAATAGTCCAAGTCTTACTATGTTCCTGACATTATCTTAATTTTTACAACATCCCATGTCCTCATTGTAGTTGGGTAAACTGAGTCCCACACTCAGGTAGGGACAGTAGTCAAATCTGGGTCTTTGAAGTCCATGTATGATATTCTTTCTATGGGATCATTAATTGGAAAATTTTCTAGAAAAGGCTAGAAATGCCTCTAAAGTTGGAGTATAATCTTTTAAATGTTCAGAAATAGGGGCCTAAACATCATAAGATTTTATTTTAGAGATTAAAGCATTTTTATAGGCAAAGGGCAGTGTCCCTTTGAAGGAAGGCTTTTTCTACTGAAATAGTTATGTTGATGTTTATTCAGTTATGTGCTAAGAATTCAGACTCATAGAACATTAAAAAGAGCAGTTTAGAATTTTGTATAGCTCTTCAGAGACCTTTCCCTACCCCCAAGTGCTCCTCCCAACACTAAATTGTTTCTTGATGGGAAGAGAGTCATAGCTTTAGTATGGGGCTAAGCTGGAGTGGGGCCAGCCTGGTGGGACAGGCTTTCCAGGTACCAGAATCATTGCATACTTGCTTGAAGGGGAAGGCAGGGCACTATGTTCTACTTGGAAAATCACTAGCCAGGCCAAATGGAATAGCAATTTAAAGCCATTTCAGAAAGTTCAGGTAGCTACTTCAGTAGCCTTTCCCTGAGGGGCTGCCAGGAGCCTGCTAAGTAGCGTCAGCGTGTTGACTCCAGTGCAGTTGTTACTAGCATGGGCATCAAATTGCACAGCTGTGATAGGAAACAGAAAAATAAGAGGGTGAAAGAAACTTTCTTGCTTTATGAACAGCAAATGTCAGCTCAGCCTTCAAGAAGGAGGTAGACTTTGGGGGAAGCATAGCAAAATTGTTTGCATAAGGACAAGATGTCAAGAAAAGATTTGAACTGCTTATTTTTTTTTTTTGTTTGTAGATAAAATTAAAAATGGCTCCCTTTGAAGCAGGAACTTCAAATCCCTAATATGTTATCAAAGATAAACCTAAGTGTAAAGAGATGCTTGGTGTTCATGGTACTTTCTGATAACAAATCAACATTTAACTTCCTTAGGCACAAAAATAGTCTTCATTAAAAAGCCTCAGATATATTAAAGCTACTTTTCAAGTCTAAACTAATAAATTGAAATCCTCTCATACATAACATGAAGATATATGTATAATAAACATCCAAGAAATATTTTTTGTTACATCAATCTTATTTTTTGCATCTTGAAGGCTCTTATTGGAATCTTAATCTGCCTTCTTACCATGAATCCAATGTTTAGCCTGAGGTTATTTTATTGAATTCTAATTCATAGAGAACTATTAATTCACACTGTAATTCAATTAACAGAAATATTCAATCATAGTATCTTATGTATGCAACTTTAGGGTTAAGAGGATATAACATAAAATACATAATTTAAAAATTAAAAAAAACCCTCAAGTGCGTTAAGCTTAGAACCAGCTTTTCATTTAGATTCACCATAGTCAAGACATAGAAAATTTCCCATTACTCAGAAAAGGTTCTGGCCTTTCATAGTAGCCTAATGTAGTCAATTCCTCTTTATACCCTGAGGTCCTGGCAACCACTAACCTTTCTGTCTGTCTGTATAGTATTGCCTTTTCTCTGACATCATATACTTAAGATAACTCAGGATGCAATCTGTAGATTTGGGCTGTCTTTATTTAGCATATACCTTTCAGAAATACCCATAGTATGTGTGTTTTTGATTTATCTTTTTAATTCTGAGTAGTATTTTATTGTGGGCACTTCACATTTTATTGGTATATGTGTGTATATACCACAGTGTGCTTTCCATGCCCTACTTGATGATGGACTCAAAGGCAACCTTTACAAAACTTCTGTTGTTCATGCCTTTGATTCATCTCCCTATCAATGTGAGTAGAACCTGGGACTTTTTTTCTAACCAATAGAATATGGCAAAGTTAATGCTATTCATGATTATGTCACTTCTTTTACTAACACTCTTTCGAGACTCTACTGGTTGGGTATAGTAAGCAGTAGTGTTGAGCAAGTGCACATGGCAAAGATCTGTGGTGGCCTGTGGGAGCTGGACACAGCCTACAGCTAAGTAGACAGGAAAAATCTGGGAACTTCAGTTGTACAGAAGCATGGGAATGAATTCTGCCAACTGTTGAGGTGGGCTTGGAAACAAATGCTTTCCCAGTTAAGCTTCC
Organism: Castor canadensis; assembly: GCF_047511655.1. NCBI lineage: Eukaryota > Metazoa > Chordata > Mammalia > Rodentia > Castoridae > Castor > Castor canadensis. The sequence continues at coordinate 24,921,325 of NC_133389.1, read as the reverse complement.
AAATGAGACTGTAGTCCAGCCAACACTTTGACTGAAGACATTTAAGAACTTAAGCAGCTGAGACATGCCCAGAAATTGTGCATCCACAAAAACTGTGAGATAATGCATGGAATCTTTAAGCCCACTAAATTCATGTTAAATGGTTACACAGCAGTAAAAAACTAATGTATGCTCATTATTTCCAGTATTTTTGTGGTTACAAATAAATCTGTTGCACTCATTCTCAATTATAGGTATTGGCCTACATATCTGTTTCTTCTGGGCCAAGAGAATGCAAAATAGAAAAGGCCAAAGTCTTAGAATTTGCAGAATTCAGTACAAGCCTTATACTACCATATAGTAAATATGACAGAGCAACAAAACACACATTTCTGATGAAGTACTTTTTTAAAATACTTAGGTGTGGAATTGCTGAATCATATGGTAAGTGTATGTTTAGTTATTTATTTATGTTTTTGATGGTACTGGGGATTGAACTCAGGGCCTTACACTTGCTAGGCAGGTGCTCTACCACTTGAGCCCCACCTTCAGCTCTTTTTTGCACTGATTATTTTTGTAATAGTGTCTCATTTTATGCCTGGAATGATGTGGATCATGAACCTATTTGGCTTACCCACATAGCTGGATGACATACCATGGTGCCAAGCCATTGGTTGAGATGGAATCTTTGGACTTTTTGCCTGAATGGCCCTGAACAATGGTCTTCCCCATCTTCTGAGTAGCTAGAATTATAGACATGAGCCACCATACCTGGCCACATTCAATTTTTTAAGTAAGTATCAAGTTGTTTTTCAAAGTGGCTGCACCATTTTCTGTCTTCATCAGGAATGTGTGTTTTGTTGCTCTGTCATATTTACTATATGGTAGTATAATGCTTGTACTGAATTCTGCAAATTCTAAGACTTTGGCCTTTTCTATTTTGCATTCTCTTGGCCCAGTGTTTGACTTGTGCTTATATGTTGGTAAATGTTTGGAATGAAAAATTCAATTAATATATCCAAACACTTTACTATAACCACCCCAAAGGTCTTTTATCACTCGTCTTCAGGCAGTGATGGTTAGAGAGAAAGCAATTCAAAGTTTTCTTCATGTCCTATGCAGATATAATGACTCCTCTTTAGGAGTGAGTTGTCAAACATAGTTACACATTAAAATCGCCTGAAGAGCTTTTTTCTAAAAAGTTCTGATTCTCTGTCTTTGTCCTATCCCATTTAATTCAGGATCTCTGGGGAGATCATATTTTTAAAAAGCTACCTGGAAGAGAGTAGGATTAAACAACATAAATAGTACTGATGCCTGGGCCACACTCCCATAAACGCTGAAGTAATTGGTCTGGGGGCGTGGCCTTGGCAGCCAGAATTTCAAAAGCTCCCTAGGTGATTGTAATATGCAGCCAGTTTTCCATTCACAGCCCTAGAAGTGCCCTCATTATCTGGTTCACACAACAATTCTTTAGGAACTGAAAACCCATGACTGTAACAGTCACACCTTTAAGGCTGCAAGGGAAGCAGGTGGGGAAATCTGCAATTCAGATAATATGACCTCATTTTGCAGACCATGGAACTTGGTACTAATTACATTTGTCTAATGCAAAAACATCAGTTGTACAGCTGCCCCATGTTTTTGTCCTCCATAAACCACAGCATAACCCTGGTTACAGTTCTTTGGCATCGATAGGCTGGTAAATATGAACTTGACCACAGGTGCAAAAGGATGGTAGCTAGGGAGTTGCTGACAGAGGCATCCCATACCTTTCTTCATTGCATTGTCCTTGGCCCTGACTTCGATTTAAAAAAAAAAAAAAGGAGAAGAAAACATTTCTTTTATATCATATTGCTCCTCCCTCTGTGTTGAGTTTAGGAATTGATGGCTTTTCTTTGCTTAACTTACAGCAATTAATGGTGTTTACAGTGTGAAGGAAAATTAATGCTGTTGCATTGTTATGAAACACAAAGTAAGGATAAAAAACACTTAGGTTAGTAATCAAGAACACATCTCCTGATGAGTTTGACTTGCCCCCTGTTAGCAGGTTTTATGCATGGCTGCTTCCCAAGACTGCTCGGTGGATTACAGCTGACAGAAAGGAACCAAAAATTATGACCACTTTACTGAGGCATGGCAAAGCTGCAAACCAGGCAGAATGTAACCGTGAAACCCACTCATGATGGGATTTTTGGCCTCAGCATTTGAATTGGGTATACCTTTGAAATTTGCCTCTTGAGTATCTTAGAGTCACTTCCTTTCACCTAAACTTACTTCTGTGGCTCAGCTACTATGGTTTTACTATTTGGTTCTCTATAATTGTTGTTTGAGTCCCCGATACTTCATTTTGCAACACCCAAAGGCTCCATCTGCATTTCTATTTAGCAAACACAAAGCAGTGTTATAACATAATCCCTTAATGACTCAGTATTTCTGTGCAAATAGCTGGAAAACACACTTACCGCTTATACCTTACTCTACTTTTATCTCCTCTTCCAAATGATAGTGTTTTGGAAGTGGAGTTATATCCATCAAATCTCAATGGCTTACCAAGCAAATGTTTGCTTTGCACCTCTGTTCCATGTTGACGGCTGGTTAATTGGGGCTCTGCTCTGCTTCATCTGTATCTGGACTCAGGGCCATGGAGTAACCACTGGCAGAAGTTGTTGCAGTGGGGAAAAATGTTGGAAACCGTGAGTCAGCTCTGTCATTGCTTCTCACATTTCATTGACTAAACCACATCCTCCAATCATGGCTAATTCTAGCAGGGCAGAGACAAGTAATCCTATTGATGTCCAAAAGGAGGGGCGAAGGTATTTGAGGGATGCACAGGGAACCCTGTGTTAAGTATTATAATAACTCATCCAGAAAAAAAAATACTGAGAATTATACATGAAATGGCTAAAGGGAAAAAGCATTCTGAAACCTGAACTGTAAAATAAGAGACCATCAAACATCTTCAAAGATGACTTTGAAGTGTTAACTAAGTGAGTGTGCATGTGTGTGTGTGCACGTATGTGTGTGAATAACTTTGGGAATACAGAACTAAATACTTAAGGCAAGCATTAGAAATCTGTCTACATAATTAATGCACTTAAGTTTAGAGCCAAATGATACAATCAAAAAGACAAGTTCAAAACTTTCACATGACAGATGAAGTAATTAGGGTCCAGAGAGGAGAAGGTATTTTTTCCCAGTATCACACAGTGAGAAAGAGATAGAACTGAAAATAGACCCAGTTCTGACTCAGAGTCTGCTGTTCTTTGTGCTGTATAATATTATTTATCTTAATCTTTCCTTGATTCCAAGGAAAGTTTGAAAAAGTAACTTCTTCTTTTTCCTAACTATGCAGCTGTGGACTCAGAATATGTGAACTTGAACAGATTTACCTTATTCTAACTCTGCCCCTTGGCTGATGACAGGATCCAATTTCTAATAGGATTTAGATTTCTTTGCTTATGGAATCTAAATGTTAACTTATGGTGTGGGATTTCCCCTCTGTTTTGTTTAGAGGATGAATTGGGTTTGAGAAACATTGTAGTGATGTCTTATAAAAAGTATAAATTTAGAGTACATAATTTGGCAGCTTGAGGGAAGTTTTTTTTTCCGGGGAAATGAATTCACCCCAATCAAAAGATAGGATTAGTCAGGCTTGACCTACTAAATTGAATTGGGCAGTTATATAGCATCAGATGTTCCCAGCATTGACCTTTTTAATGAGAAATGGATCTATTAGATCTGTTTTACTCTGCTGTAAAATATTTTATGAATTTGAACAGGACTTTCCATCATTTAGATAGATATCAGGATCTGAGATTGGGTTAGGCTGAAACCAAGTAAAATTAGCTTTTGATGGCCTGGCCAGGTGGAACATGTTTAATTTGTTAACTTGCTGACCCTTTCTTCCATAAGCCAAAAGGCTCAAAAGACCAGACACCAGTGAATACCTCTTATAAAGAGAATAATAAGACCAAAGCAACCCAGCAGAAGTTCTTTGGAAAAATCTCATAAAGTATGCAGTCTGTCCTGCTGGGGGAGGACAAAGCATCTGAGTCTCTTGGCTTTCATGTCACATCCACAACTCCTGTCCTTAAATGCAGCTTCAGGGCCTGACAACTGGAGTTGACTAGTTAAGTGGATCTTAAGTTCCATCTTTAAAATCACCCAGCTGTTCTCTTTTCTCAAAAATAAAACCAACCCAGCTGGTGGGTGGGAGTTTCCCACTGTGACCCAGGAAGCTGAGGTCTGGAGACAGGTGTGGGTGGGAAAAGTGTAGTGGGAAAGAGGGAAGGTGGGAGAGGCAGGTGCTGCATCTCCCAGAATTAGCTTTCTCCTGTCCACTGAAGCTCTGTGAGTGGGGCTTCCCATGGAGGGGATGGCCAGCAGGTACTCAGAAAGGAGGTTTATTTCTTGCTGTGTTCTGAAGACACACAGAGAAGTGAACAGACAAGGTACAATGGGATCATGTTAGAGATGGAAGGGGTCTTTGAACCAAGTCATTATGAAAATGCGGAAGCTGGGGTCCACAAGCAGACACACTTGGTCCAAGGACACACATCTAACTGAAGTACAGTTATTCTTACTCTAGTGAGGACTCTTTGTATGATAATTTCCAAGGCAACAGGGTACAGATAGAGATAACCTACACCCTGGCATTAAGCATCTTCTGGTATCATCGTGAGATAAATGATAATATAGACTACATATTACAAGTAATGTCTATAAGAACAAAAACCTTATCTACAATACTACTGGATATGCTGAATGAACCTGAACAAATCTTTCACCTCTGCTATTTCTTATAGAAGTAGCACCAAAGGTACTTCTGTAAGATATTCATACATAGATATGAATGCAAGTAGCAAACAAGGTGGTTAAACATTAATATTTAGAGCCTGCATGCTCTTGGCCCTGGTGATGAGAGAGATGGAAGGATCAGGATGGGCTTGTATTCTCTCCACTACGTGACTTCTCACTGAATGACAGTGTAACACTGAAGTTCTTCTGTGGCACTTACCCCCTCTCATTTACCCTGGCCTCCCATTTTTGGGATCTTTTGTCTTAGCCCCATGTATCTCCTTGGAGTACCCCTATCCTACCTTTATCCAAGATCTTGATAAAGAAATAAATTTCTCTAGGCTCTTTGAACCCTTTGAGGCTAGAATGCAGTTATTCTAAAAAAAAATTGATAACTGTTGGAAGGTGAGAGCTAAGGAGCAATGGCTGATCTGCCTCATCTTCTCCATTCCAAGATCACAGTGACTTAAGTGACTTTATGGTCTAAGCCAAAGAAATGATATAAGTGTAGGAACTGAGGACTGCATCTTGAGTATTCAAAAAAATCTCTTGACACCTGCATAGATTCAAGTGGGTTCACCTTTCCCTATATAAGTATTATGCAGACTGGACCAATTCCAGCCTGGAAATGTAGGTTTTCTTCCTTATTCTGCCACTGCTGGGTGATTTCAGGGAAAACTTACATCTCTGAAGCCCAATTTCTTCAACTTTAAAAGGGAAGGTACTCTTGCTCTATGTGTCCCACAGGTTATTGTAAAGACATAATAAGGAGGAGGGCTCCCACACTGCTGCCAGATGGCAGCGCCCAGACAGCTCAGGAAGACATGGACCACAAGGTGAGCTAAGCGGCACTCAGCACTCCCACAGACAACCCTGGGCCAGATCAGCATAGCCCCCTGGACAGAAAAGCCCCCTACACAGGGAAAAAAAGAAAAAAAACTGAATAATAAGCAATAACAACAAAAAAGACACATAGCAAAGAAGGCGGGGTGCCCTGAGCACTGAAGAGGGGGCAGGGGAAATCCCTCACAACAAGCCGGCTGGAGAAGGCAGGAGTGGTGGCACACGCCCAGCAACCAGGAGCGGGAAAGCTTGTAAAAGTGGTGGTGGGAGGAAAACTCCACAGGAGAGTGGGGAAGACCCATTTCCCACATGAACTGTAAATAAACACGCTGGCCTGAGAAATCTGGTGCAGTGTCACCTCCCCCAGTGTGCTTGGAAAGGGGAGAGCTTGTAGCAGTGGTGGTCACAACCAGGAGAACTCTAAGTAAACAAAGCCTGCAGGGCCAGGTGAGTGCTAAGCTCACTCCTGAGATCTGTGTAAATAAAGCCTCCAGCAACAGCAGGCTGACAAGGGTGGGCAGATGAGCTGCAGCCTCAGATAGCCATTCACAGAACTGATCCAGACTTTTTTTTCTCCCTACCTTTGATGAGACAACAACTGAACTACACCTGCATGCTGAAAAACTTACTGAAACTGTATTGCATTTGAACTTGGGACGCTTTGTGGGTTTTTTTTTTTTGTTTGATGTTGTTTTGTTTTGTTTGTTTTAGTTTCTTTCCCCTTTGATGAGACAATGACAGAACTACTTCTGAGACACCATCTCCAGGATTGGAGGCTGAGAAACTAACACCAAAATTATTAAGACTGAAACTTTATTGCATTTGAACTTGGAGATTTTTTTTCATTTATTTTTTATTTTTGTTTTAATTTTCTATTTTCAGTCCTCTCTCTTTCTCTCTAATGCCTGTTCATCTTACTGTTGATTAGTACACTATCTCTCCCTGTTTATATCTTTGAAATTTTTGTTTGTTTTGTTTTTCCTACTTTTTTGTTTATTTTTCCCTTTTTCTTTAATGTCTTTGTTTTCCATTTCCTCACCGTTCCATTCTAAACATCACCACTGTTATTATTACAAGCTAGAAAATACTTAATTGCACACAGTACAGGGACAATAACAACACTAAGGGCAATGACAGGAAGACAGAAAAAACAGGGAAATCAGTTTCCACACAGCAAAAAATTAGTACAAGAACCAGAGGGAAATGAAGAAAACAGATACTCAGATCCAGACTCCAACAGAATGAAGATAAACTGCCAAAGAACCCAATGAAGCCCACATGAAAGGCTGGAAGAAGATTTACCAAGCCAGTGGCCCCCGAAAACAGGCAGGAGTAGCAATACTTACCTCTGATAAAGTAGACTTCAAACATACATTGATCAAATGAGATAAAGAAGGACATTCCATACTAATAAAAGGGGAAATAGACCAAAAGGAAATAACAATTATCAACCTATATGCACCCAATGTCAGTGCACCCAATTTCATCAAACATACCCTGAAGGACCTAAAAGCATATATTAACTACAACACAGTGGTTGTGGGAGACCTGAACAACCCATTATCATCAATACATATGTCAACCAAACAAAAAAATCAATAAAGAAATCCAAGATCTAGAATATACAGTAGATCAAATGGACCTACTTGATGTCTACAGAACATTTCATCCAACATCTACACGATATACATTCTTCTCAGCAGAACATGGAACCTTCTCCAAAATAGATCATATCCTAGGGCACAAAGCAAGCCTCAGCAAATATAAGAAAATAGAAATTATACCATGCATTCTATCTGATCACAATGCAATAAAACTAGAATTCAACAACAAAAGTAAAGACAAAAAACATGCAAACAGCTGGAAACTGAATAACTCATTGCTTAATGAACAATGGGTCATTGATGAAATAAAAGAGGAAATTAAAATGTTCCTGGAAGTCAATGAAAATGAAAACACAACCTACTGGAACCATGGGACACAGCAAAGGCAGTCCTGAGAGGAAAGTTTGTAGCCATGAGTGCATATATTAAAAAGACTGAAAGATCCCAAATCAATGACCTAATGATACATCTCAAACTGCTAGAAAAACATGAACAAGCAAATCCCAAAACAAATAGGAGAGAAATAATAAAAATAAGAGCTGAAATCAATGAAATAGAAACCAAACAAACCATACAAAGAATTAATGAAACAAAAAATTCATTCTTTGAAAAATAAACAAGATTGACAGACTCCTGGAAAATCTGATTAAAATGAGGAGAGAAAAAAACCCAAATTAGTAGAATCAGGAATGCAAAAGGGGAGATAACAACAAATACCATGGAAGTCCAGGAAATCATCAGAGATACTTCAAGAACCTGTATTCAAATAAATTCAAAAATCTTAAAGAAATGGACAGATTTCTAGATACATGTGATCACCCAAAACTGAACCAAGAGGATATTAATAAACTGAATAGATCTATAACACAAAATGAAATTGAAGCAGCAATCAAGAGTCTCCCCAAAAAGAAAAGTCCAGGACCTGATGGATTCTCTGCTGAATTCTATCAGACCTTTAAAGAAGAACTGATACCAACCCTCCTTAAACTGTTCCACGAAATAGAAAGGGAAGGAAAACTGCCTCACACATTTTATGAATCCAGTATTACACTTATCCCAAAACCAGGCATAGACACCTCCAAAAAGGAGAACTATAGGCCAATCTCCTTAATGAACATTGATGCAAAAATCCTCAATAAAATAATGGAAAACCGAATTCAACAACACATCAAAAGATCATTCACCATGACCAAGTAGGCTTCATCCCAGGAATGCAGGGGTGGTTCAACATACGAAAATCAATAAACGTAATAAACCACATTAACAAAAGTAAAGACAAAAACCACTTGATCATCTCAATAGATGCAGAAAAAGCCTCTGATAAGATCCAACACCATTTCATGATAAAAGCTCTAAGAAAACTAGGATTAGAAGGAAAGTACCTCAACATTATAAAAGCTATATATATGACAAACCTACAGCCAGCATTATACTTAATGGAGAAAAACTGAAACCATTCACTCTAAAATCAGGAACTAGACAAGGATGCCCACTATCTCCACTCCTATTCAACATAGTACTGGAATTCCTAGCCAGAGCAATTAGGCAAGAAGGAATAAAAGGAATACAAATAGGTAAAGAAACTGTCAAAATATCCCTATTTGCACATGACACGATCCTATACCTAAAAGACCCAAAAAACTCTACTCAAAAGCTCCCAGACATCATCAATAGCTATAACAACGTAGCAAGATATAAAATCAACATAGAAAAATCATTAGCATTTCTATACACTAATAGTGAACAATCTGAGAAAGAATATATAAAAACAATTCCATTTACAATAGCCTCAAAAAAAAATCAAATACCTAGGTGTAAACCTAACAAAAGATGTGAAAGACCTCTACTAGGAAAACCATAAACTTCTGAAGAAAGAGATTAAGGAAGACTATAGAAAGTGGAGAGATCTCCCATGCTCATGGATTGGTAGAATCAACATAGTAAAAATGTCTATACTCCGAAAAGTAATCTACATGTTTAATGCAATTCCCATCAAAATTCCAATGACATTCATTAAAGAGACTGAAAAATCTACCCTTAAATTTATATGGAAACACAAGAGGCCATGAATATTCAAGGCAATACTCAATCAAAAGAACAATGCTGGAGGTATCACGATACCTGACTTCAAACTATATTACAAAGCAATAACAATAAAAACAGCATGGTACTGGCACAAAAACGGACATGAAGGCTAGTGGAACAGAATAGAGGACCCAGATATGAAGCCACACAACTGTAACCAACTTGTCTTTGACAAAGGCTCTAAAAATATATGATGGAGAAAAGACAGCCTCTTCAACAAAAACTGCTGGGAAAACAGGTTAGCAGTCTGCAAAATACTGAAACTAGATCCATGTATATCACCCTATACCAATATTATCTCAAAATGGATCAAGGATCTTAATATCAGAGCACAAACTCTAAAGTTGATACAGGAAGAGTAGGAAATAGTCTGAAATTAGTAGGTATAGGTAAGAACTTTCTCAGTGGAACCCCAGCAGCACAGCAACTAAGAGATAGCATAGATAAATGGGACCTCATAAAACTGAAAAGCTTCTGTTCATCAAAAGAAATGGTCTCTAAACTGAAGAGAACACCCACAGAGTGGGAGAAAATATTTGGCAGCTACACATTAGACAAAGGACTGATAACCAGAATATATAGCGAACATAAAAAACTAAATTCTCCCAAAATTAATGAACCAATGAAGAAATGGGCAAGTAAACTAACAGAACTTTCTCAAAAGAAGAAATCAAATGGCCATAAATTCAAATGGCATGAAAAAATGCTCACCATCTCTAGCAATAAAGGAAATGCAAATTAAAACCACACTAAGATTCCACCTCACCCCTGTTAGAATAGCCATCATCAGCAACACCACCACCAACAGGTGTTGGCAAGGATGCGGGGGAAAAAGGAACCCTCTTACACTGTTGGTGGGAATGTAAACTAGTACAACCACTCTGGAAAAAATTTGGAGGCTACTTGAAAAGCTAAACATTGATCAACCATATGATCCAGGAATACCACTCTTGGAGATATACCCAAAAGAATGTGACACAAGGTACTCCAGAGTCACCTGCACACCCATGTTTATTGCAGTGCTATTCACAATAGCCAAGTTATGGAAACAGCCAAGATGCCCCACTACTGACAAATGGATTAAGAAAATGTGGTATTTATACACAATGGAATTTACTCAGCCATTAACAAGAATGAAATCTTTTCATTCACAAGTAAATGGATGGAATTGGAGAACATCATTCTGAGTGAGGTTAGCCTGGGCCAAATGACCAAAAGTTGTATGTTCTCCCTCATATGCTGACATTAGATCAAGGGCAAACACAACAAGGGGATTGGACTTTGATCACATGATAAAGCGAGAGCACACAGGGAGGTATGAGGATAGGTAAGACACCCAAAATAACTAGATAGCATTTGTTGTCCTCAATGGAGAAAAATTAAAGCAGATACCTTAAAGCAACAGAGGCCAATAGGAGAAGGGGACCAGGAATTAGAGAAAATGTTAGATCAAGAAGAGTTAACCTAGAAGGTAACACACATGCACAAAAAATCAATGCGAGTCAACTCCCTGTATAGCTATCCTTATCTCAGCTAGCAAAAACCCCTGGTTCTTCCTATTATTGCTTATACTCTCTCTTCAACAAAATTAGAGATAAGGGCAAAATAGTTTCTGCCGGGTATCAAGGGAGTGAAGGGGAGAGGGAGGGGGTTGGGGGGTAAAGTAGGGGGTGGGGGAGGCAGGAGAAATGACCCAAACATTGTATGCACATATGAATAATAAAAAAAGACATATTAAGGTTAAAACAATGTAAGCACTAACTACAAAGAACAACACATTTCAAGTATCCATTGTCACTGATGCTGTTAAGAGACAGCAAGGCTCACCTATGAATTATGATATAGCTATTGAAATGGAGAATTCACAGAGTATTCCTATTGTAACTTACCTGGGTATCTTCCCCAGGTAATTTTTCTAGGTGGTAGATGAGCCTTAATTTGGAGCCTAAATTTGATGGGAGAAGAACCCAAAAAAAGGTAGATCAGAGTTGAAAACTCCTTGTTCTTTCTGCTCCTCATTCTCTTATCTCCCTCATTCATTCCTACCTCTCACATTTTTACACTTTCCCTCCTTACAAATGCTATGTTTCTCACACACATTGGTCATTGCCAACGTCAAGTTTCCCAGCAGGGCTGGCCTATTAAACCCCAGGTGACTGTACAATTGTGTCTCTCACCCATGTGCTAGGAGAGAGCTGCATAGCATTGCACAGGAGTCAGAATGTAATTTGCCTGTTACTTATTACTCAGGGATTGAATCTCCTCTCTCTTTCTCCTACACATTGACTTTCTCTTATCCTGGTAGAAAACCTGAGGCCACCAGCCAAATTATGCAATTCCAGCAACAGTGACCCAATTCTGGATTTATCTGGATGCTGTAACTGTGCATGTGTGTCTGAATGTTTCTTTCGCATGGAGATCTTGACTCATTCAAGATTTTCTGGTTAGAGAATCTTCTAGTCTAAGTCGTCAAAAAATGCTAAAGAATAATTAAAGGTACATAACTTGTGACCTTTGGCATAGGGCCACATAACTGGCAACAGCAGGGAACTAATGAAATGAAGGTATGATCCCTGGCATTGTTAGAAGGGATACAGAGTGTTCTTTGCTTTACAGGAAGGATCATCATGGCTGATCATGGTGTTTTGATGAAGTGCAGCTGTAAAGGCATTTGGGGCCCTGCAGGCCCCTTTTCAGAGTTGCTATTTTAGATGTCTTCTCAGGAGGAGGGCAGTATCAGAGAATGTCTTTGACCTCTGCTTCTGGCAGGCAATTTCTGACTGCAGTTAGGTGGGTCTCTGTTCTGCAGTCCTTTTCTCTCCCAAACTTAACCAACTTCTAGCATAGTACAGTTACACCCTAGGATCACTTCTTCAAACCAAAACATACCCATGAGCGAAATAAAACAAAAAAGCAGCCACAATCTTACTCTGTACAGGAGTCCCTTGTTATCTGCAGTTTTGCTTTCTGCAGTTTCAGTTACATGCAGTCAACTGTGTTCCAAAAATACTAAAAGGAAAACTCTAGAAAGAAACAATTTACAAGATTTACATAACTTATACTATGTCATTTAATTGTTCTATTAAATCATCTGTTATTGTGCCTAATTTATAAATAACTTATAATAAACATGTGTATACATATATATGATTTGGTACTACCTATGGTTTCTAGTATCCTCTGAGGGTCTTGGGATGTATTCCCCATAGACAAGAGCTAGCAGGTTATTTGTTCATTCATTAGTGCATTTATTCATTATCTATCATATATAAGTGCTAAGATGTACTAGGACAGCACTAGATATTATGAAGAGTACAGCACAGGGGAAAGTCATACATAGTCCAATAGAAACTCAAATGAGCATGAGTGCTCACACTCTGGATAAGGCACCATCATTTTGGTTTTAGTCGTTGGAAGCACAATTAAATACAGAGAATATTATACTCAGGTTTTTTTAGCTAAAATTACTGCCACCCCCAGGAGAATCTCTGAACCTGCTTTAATAAACAGATGAGACATTTCTCACTGTATCTCACCATACTATGAGAAAATGTAGCAGCAGTGAGAATCCTGGGTTTTTGGCAATGTGTCCTCACTTTTCCAAGGCTCAGTTCAGCACCTTTAACCAAAGGGGTGAGATTGAAGGGGCTGGCAGTGTTCTCAGCAGAATAGCTCTGTACTTTGGTCCCAGTTATGGCAAAGCGGGAGGTAAACATGCGATTCTGGGTTTGCACATCAAGCAGCAAGCAGATAGCCCTGAGGAGTCCTGCCCAAGGATGCTCTGAATTGGTTGCAAACTGGATAAACAAAGAATAAACCACTTCGGTGACCAGGATGGCTCTACAGCTCTAGTTTTCCCAGCACCAGAGATGGGCTGTGAAGAAGTGCCAGGGAATTATCCATCACACAGGGATAGTGGGCCATAATGGGAAGCCACCATAATGGGCACATCCGGTAATGTACCTGACCTTAAGTTCTTAGGACCCAGGAATTTGAAGGCAAACCAACTCTGTGTCAAGCTTTAGAATGAGAAGAGGTGAGTTGAGCTAAGGAAGTCACCAAAGCTGTTGGGCAATGGGCCTTCTCCATGTAGGAGAACTTTTGTCTTGTTTTTGCCTAGATTCTTTTCTGTAAGCAGCAGCCCAGTTCTCTGCATTGCCCACTGTGGGGCGGGGGGAGTGGGGTCTGGGAATAATCACCTTCCAGGCTCTACTCCATATCAGTCTGAAGGAAGGTGATATTTTGGTGGTTTTCATCTTCCCTTTGATTCTCAGTCCCTGAACTGCTCTAGGATGTTGGGTTGAATAAAAGCCTATGTGTTTCTTGGCCAGTATTTTGTCCAGTGAACTCAGAGCAGTTTTGTGACTTGTCCAGTGAAAGACAAGTCACAGTGCATGGAAGAGAGGAGAAGCACTTCTCCTTTCCATTGAAGAACAGAGCGGGGCTGGTTATGAGTGTGCAGGCATGGACCTCACATGGTTAAGGTTACTGAGCAAAGATATTTCCATGCTGCCAGACCCAGGGCCGTTCCCAGTTGGCTGAGCCCTGGGGATGGAGGTTTTTGCTGGCTACAGACGTCCCATCTGGCCTCTGGAGTAATTTCAACAGCATTGCATATAAGTTATCCTTAATAGGATGTGGCAAGAAAGAATTTCTGCTAGTCAGGGCCATGGCTGCAGTCAGATGCCATGCCCTAAGGCCATTCCTCTCCACTCCACTATGCAGAACTGTTGCTCTGAGAGGTAACAGCAGGAACTCAAATAACTGTTGTATGAGATTCTAAGTTGGTAACCAGAAACAGAAAATTATATTAAAGACCAGCAATATGACTGGTGACATCTTGCTGTAGAACTCTGAGGGCTGCCAGCTTTCCCTCACTCCAGAACAAGCAGGATTGAATGATCTTTTTGGGCATAGAATCAAGACATTGGTTAGAATCAGCTTCATTAGGCCCCATGGCTCACTCTACTGTTGATTGTCATGGGTATTTATCATATCAATTTAGGAAACATTTATAAAGGGCCAATTGTGTCTCAAGTGGTGAAGCAAACATCCGCCCCTACAAGAGGAGTCCACCTGTACCTGATCACCTTATTCTGTCTCTAAACGGCCACATTCTGGTAGGGGACTCAGTCCTGGAAGGTTGTTCATGACAATTTACTCACTGGGAAATCTAAAGTAGTCTTGGCACTGCAATAGGCTCTTTTGCTGCCTTCTTTTCTGTCCAGTTTCTATGATTTTTCTTCTTTTAGTATTATTGGTGGCGGGGTACATTGGGGCATTCCAAAGTTCTTAAAATGTATCAAATATATATAGTTGAATTCACCCCCTCCATCACTCTCCCTTATCCCCTCTCCCATTCCTGGAATAGTTGAACAGGTACCATTTTTCCATTTACATACACGTGGACACAGTATTTGCACCATATTCACCCTCCTTTCCCTTTCCCCACATCCTTCCCCTCCCACTGGTGTCAACCTCCCACTCCAGACAGGACCTGTTCTGCCCTCCTGCTCTCTGATTTTGTAAAAGAAAAAAATGACATTTTTGTTTAAGATAGCTACACAGGGAGTTTCCTCTTGACATTTCCATGTATCTATGTATTCTATCCTGAATTGGTTCACTCCCTCTATTTTTCTTTTCGTACCTTAGAACCCTTCTTATGGTGATTTCAACAGGTTCAAAAATTCTATATTCATTCTTGTATAGACAGTACCTCAACCATATTTACCTTCTTAACTTCCTTCTTTTACCCTCCTCCTCTTGTATGTGACCTCCCCTTAGTGTGACCAGTTTTTCATAATACTTCTGTATTTGTATTAAGGTCTGTATTCCACATATGATAGAAAACATGATTTTTGGCCTTCTGAGTCTGGGTAACTTTACTTACGATGTTCTCCAGTTCCATCTATTTACCTTAAAATGACAAAATTCCATTCTTCTTTGTGGCTGAGTAAGATTCTATTGTGTATAAATACCACATTTTCTTAATTAATTTCTCAGCAGTAGAGCATCTTGACTGTTTCCCTAGCTTTATGCTCTTTCTTCTTTCTGCCTAACTGTAAGTTTTGGTGTCAAAGTTTGACTAGACTCTTTTCATTTATATCCTGATTCAAGTTGGTTCACTCATTTTCATTGCTATTAAAATTTTACTTAGATTATTATTTCAAAATATAATTATAAAATTAGTTGACATGAGCATGTAATGGGCATGTCAGCTATCAATTTACATCAGTTATTTATTGATTTTTCTATTATTTTCTTAGGAGATTTAACACTATAGAGTTGGAACTGTTTGCATCCACCTTAATTTTAAACTAGTCCTGGATTTGAAAACCACCCTGTCATATATAGAATATATATGCCCCATGTTCTCTGGATAGGGAAAAGAAGCCTTATTTAGGTAATACAGAAATTCTTGATTCTTTCCTTTTTTTCTGGCAGTACTCAGAGCTTTTCACTTTCTAGGCAAGTACTCTACCACTTGAGCCATGCCTCCAGCCATTTCTGCTTTAGTTATGTTTTGGGTAGGGTCTTGTATTTTTGCCTGGTGCCAGCCTGGATCATGATCCTTCAGCCTGGATCATTATCCTCCTACTTACACTTCCTGCATAGCTGGGATTACAGTTATGAACCAACACACCCAGCTTGTTGGTTAAGATAGGGCTCATGAACTTTTTGTACAGGCTGGCCTCAAACCATGATCCACCCAATATTTGCCTCTTGAATAACTGAGATTACAAGAGTGAGCCACCATGTTCAGCCTGGAAGTTCTTGATTCTGATCTCAAGGAATTTCTTCCTTTTTCATTGTTCTTTAGTGACCATGTTTTGAGGGGAACAAAGATAAATGTCCAATGTTAAGACAAAAGAATGTGTACATCATAAACTAAATGTTTCATTTAAAATGAAATGACTCTGGAGGGCAAACTAGTAAGTTAGCAGGTCAATGCTTCATTTTTTAAAATGAAAACTAGCCAGCATTTTGTGTACTCACTACTGTGCTAAGAGTTTAACAGATAATCTCTGACATAATCTTCACAACATCTCTTTAAAGAGGTACAGTGTTAATCCCATTTTACAGATAAAGAAGTGCAGAATGCAGGTATTATTTGCCTAAAGCTATGGAAGTGGTGGGCTAGGATTCAGTCTAGGTATTCTGTCAATGGAGCCTGTACATTGACTAGAACTTCCTGTGTGTCTCTGAGTAGAAGCATCCGAGGTTCTCCCCACACTGGTGTGATTTGATGGGCTCATTGAAGCCTCCTGCCTGTATCTTTCTCCCAACTCCAACTTCTGCGATGTCTTAAATCCCACTGTATCTATTTTCTAGGCTGCAATAACAAATCACCACAGACTCAGTGACTTAAAACTACAAAAATGTATTCTCTCGTAGCTCAGGAAGGTAGAAGTCCCAAACCCAAGATGTTGGCATGGCCATCCTTCCTCTCAAAGCTCTGGGAAGAATCCTTCCTGCCTCTTCCAGCTCTAGTGGCTCCAGCATAATTGTGGCAACAAAATTCCAATCTCTACCTCCATCTGTACATGGCTTTATTCTGTCTCCTTGTCCGTTCATATAAGACACCAATCATTGGATGCAGGGCCACTGCTAATCCTAGATGGTTTCATCTTGACAACCTTAATTGATTGCATTTGCAAAGACCCTATTTCTAAATAAGACCACATTCTGAGGTTGCAAATGAACAATTTGTGGGAATGCTATTCAACCCACAGCCACCACTTAAAATTTATTCATTTGGGTTCAGAATTGCTTTGTTCAGACTCCTCTTTTAACAATCAAATGCATCAAGGGAAGACATTCTGTGGATGTGTTTTAGGGCTGTTTATCCTGAGATAATGGCAACCCAGGAGTCCTAAAAGAATATTGGAAATGAGGATGAGACTCAGAAAAAGCAGTTAAGAGGGAAGGAAGTAAGTACAAATTCCAATTGGTTCTTGATTTGGGTAAATATTTTATTGAGTGTATATTCCTTCTCCTGAGAAACTTGCACAGAAAGGGAGAGAAGAGGCAGTCAACCACCCAGTGAAGAACTCCACCTACCAGTTTGCTAACATGAGACCTAATTGTACTAGGGCCTGCATAATTTTTTGAAATTGAATTCAGAAGTACAGATTGCAAATCTCACTTGCAACAATAAAAACAATTTCCAATTGCATAGAAAGCAAACTGCCACCAGTAAAGCATTTCACAATCATGAAGCCCAATGCCTTTTCATTTTATGGAATGTGTAAACTGTCTCTCAGTTACTTTTAAACCTAAAAATGTCAATTATGGTGAATCCATCTGGCCCTCTCCCTGAATACTTTTGAAGAGCATTTTAGGAACAGAACTGCTGAATGACTAGGAAGGGGTAGTATTAAGCATGAGACTAAAGCCATTCTCCACTGTGATGTCAGTGACTGTAGGCCAGTCTTTCATGATTGCCTCAGTTTCTCTGTGAGCCAATTCATCTCCCTGGGATCCTGTGGGCATTGCAGACATGTGTTTAGTTGAAAGCAAGCAGCCCCAATGCTAAGAGGATGTAGTGAGCTCTGTGTATAATTGTGTGCCTCCAAGAGCTATATATATAGTAGTAGGAGGTATTGCTTTCTTTCTAAGTAGGTGGAGATTCATAAATGTCCAAAAAGCAGATTATTTGGCCTACCAAAATAATCCAAGTGTCCTTACCCTCACTTTAGATAAAAAGAGCCTCCAAAGCTAGCTGGAGAGAGCAGCACTGCGTGAAGTGCTGTGGGCTTCCCTTTCCATTTTTAAAGTGAAGATGATGTACAGTGAGTAAAATGACTTGCCGAAAGTCAATGATATGAGATATCATTCAACTAGAACCAAAAGACATATTAAAATGTGAATTCATCCAGCATGGATTCTAGTGCTCTGCTTCCACAACGAATCCAGGCTCTAACCACTCTATCTATTTTCTCTACCACTTCTTGCTGGTTCCAAGTCAGCATTCCTCTTGCCTGTATTTAGAAAGTAATTTAAAAATTTTGATTAATGTATAATTAATGTACATATTTGTGCAGTACAGTGTGACATTTCAATACATGTATACAATGTGTAATGATCAACTCAGGATAATTGGCATATCCATCACTTTAGGCATTTATCATTTCTTTGTGTTGGGAACATTCAAAGTCCTTTCTACTAGCTATTTTGAGAATTATAACTAATTGATATCAGCCATAGTTATCCTATTGTGTATCTCTGTTACCATTAGCCATCCTCGCATCCCTGGCCCCCATGGCAGCCACAACTTCCAGGTTGTGGTAATCACTATTTTTCTCTTTACTTATATGTGATCAACTTTTTTAGCTTCACATATTAATGAGATTATTTGTTTTTCTGTACTTTTTTTACTTAACACAATGTATCCTAGTTCCATTTGTGTTGTTGCAAAGGACAGAATTTCATTGTTTTTATGGCTGGATAATAGTCTACTATGTTTATAACCTCTCATTTCATTGACTTTTCTTTTAAGTTGGTTGTATGTCTTTCTTGCCTGCATTTTTGCAACTCCTAACAGTTCCCACTTTCTACAACCCTGCCAATCCTTCAGCTTTTAATATAGGTAGCAATCTGAGTTTACACTTTAAACCATCTGGTAGGTCATGAGATCTTGTGTTTAGAGGCTTCAGTGGCTTTTCACTACACCTAGAGCAAAAGCCAAAGTCTATTGACCAGTCTGCAGCACTTCATATAATGTGATCTCTTGTCCTACCTTTTCCCCCCTTGGTTATTCTAGTCTAGCAATATTTACCTCATTTTCATTCTTTGTAAATGCCCCAATTACCTTCATCTCAGGACCTTTGCAATTGCCTTTCCATCTTCCTATAATATTCCTTCCAAGCAGCCAGAGCTCTTGCTCCATTGCTTCTTAAGGTCTTGGGTCTTCTCTCCCCACTCTATATAAAATAGCCACTTCTGTAACATTAATCTTCATCCTCTTACCCTGGATCATTTTTATTTGTAGTGCTTATTTCCTCAGAACATAATTTGAATTCATTTTCTCATTGCTGTCTTTCTTTATAATAATGTAAGCTCTATGAGGCATTGTCTAAGATTTTTTTTTTTTACCTCAGCATCCCTAGTGCCTAGAATTGTGTCTACCAGGTAGTGGGAACTTTATAACCATTATCTAACTGTGTGACATCCCTTTCTTTGTATATAATGGGAAATCATGATAGTGTCTTTGCATTGCTTTTCTTAGGGTTCTCTGGGGGTAATATGGTATTCTAGAAGTGAAAGTACTATATCCAAAGGTTAAATGTGTTAGCTATTTGCAGTCTATGGTTTGAGATGATTCTAGATTAGAACTTTGCTTGGGATTCAAAAGAGTGGGGTAACAATCCCCTGGATAAGTTTGGGATATATTTTGTAGTATTAGCTAATTCTAAAGTACTAGAATTTGAGATTTGAAGACTTTAAAAGATATGTTGTCCAAAAACTTCTTTGATGTTGAAATTTGTTTCTTCATATTTCTGGTATCCACATCTGCTTAGATGCTCTTAGTGGCTGGGAGGTCACTCTTTTTCATGGCAACTCCTTCTGGGATGAACATTTTAGTTGTTAGAACATTATTATTTGTGATAGCATCTTATGACATCTAAACAGTGTTTTTCATTCCTCTTTGGGATCCATGTTGTTTTCTATTCTGTTCCTCACTTAGCATTTTCCTTACTCTTCAGTTCAGCATTACTTATGACACACCCTACCTTCATCTAAGAACTACTTCTATCTGAACACACTGGACCATTTTGACAAGAATGGAAGTGATCATTTAAGCTACAGTTTGGGAAAAATATATGCCAGATGCTTCCCACAGGATTCCCATTAGCTTGTCATTTCCTTTTGCTACTTTACTGCATCCATGACAGGGACACGCTGGTTATCAAACAATTCCTCTAAGTTTCTGTTTTGTCTCTCCTCAAGTGCTCCCAGTTGTAACCACTTACATGCCTACTTCTTTGTTCTGATATCCTCCCAATCCTTCTCTCATTATCTACAGGGGGAGAAGTTGTTGTTCATCTCTTGCCAAATTAGCCCAATACTCCAGCAATTTTCTTGGCTTTGCTACTATTGGCTGTGTGAAAGTTATATCTTTTATTCTGTGACTAGTTACTCTCTCAATTTTTCAAGATTGAAAATTTTGAATTAAAGACTTGATGAATCCTAATTCCAAAATTTGTGATCAAAAATAGACTTTGTTTTCATAGCTGGTTAAGGATTGAATTGAATGAGTATTTACTAGAGACTATCTATAATTCTAGATACTAAAGAGGTATAGTGTAATCCTAGATTATATTTCAAGCCAATTGGTTTTTCATAGAGAGATAGGTTATTCATTTTAAAAATTATGACATCATTAAGTTTTGGAATTAAATTCTACTTAAATTTATCAAAAAGGGGGAAAAGTAGGCAACTGTCGATTATATATAATGGAAACTGGAATTTTGCACTGTTTCTTTATAGCTACTTGTTGGTGAAGGGCACCTTAGTTAGAATTAGATTGGTTGGTTCTGAAATTTAGTTCCTTTTTTTATTACATAGGTGAAAAAGGCAAGTTATTTAACCTCTATGTTCCTGAGTTTCTTTATTTGAAGGTAGTATGTTAATAAAACTATCTTGTAGAGTTAGTGTGAAGATAAATGTGACAATGCACACAGAGTACTGGGCAGATAACCTGATATACAGTAAGTAGTCATTAAATGGTAGCTTTTATAGCTGTGGCTGGTGCCCTTAATTTCTTCACATCTTACACAGTCTGTGTTGTATTTGTTCTCTGCTTTTATTTATGCTTCATATGATCTTTACTATTTAATACACTAAAGTTCCAAGATACTTAAGGATAGGAGAAAGATCAGTAGTTGTTTATGATTTTGAAAGATTTGTGATAAACATTACAGTGTAATGATCTTGGGTATGGAGGTATAAATTCTTGAATATAATAGTAGGCTAGGATGGTTTAAATGAGAAAATTAAGTCCCAATAAAAGATATGATATTGTCCTTTTTGTCTTTGTATTAAATAACAATTACAAGAACTTCATTTGTATTGAGTTGGCTCATAAGGGTATAAGTTTTCAATGAGAGGGTCAAGAATTTCTATTCTTTTATGGTTTAAGGCATACTACCAACAAATAGAAGGAAAATGCCTTAATGCTAGATGCATATTATTTATGGTCTTGAGTATGACAGCAGGACCTGAAGAAAGGGAAGGGTAACCGCAAAACCAAAGTTTATGCATTCTTGATATTCTTCTGGCTAATGTCATATACACTAGAACTGTAATATTGTCTTTGGTCATTCTTGTTTGAAGATTATACTACCTTCACCCAGCTCCCAGCTCCCTTGTTTCCTAGTTGAGGAGAAAAATGCCATCTAGTCAGTCTCCCTCCCTTGCATAGTCACAGTCGTATTAGGTTGTGTGGGGTGGCAATAGTGTAAAGCCTCCTTACAATAAGACCCCATGCTCCACTCATGTGGAGTAGGGAGAAACTTATATACATTTACATCTTTTGTGTATCCACAAGTCAAGGCCAAATGTTCGTTGACTTGTTTCCTTTATCCTTGTTGGCAGTGAAAGTAGCTGGTCAGTGGAGAAGAACAAGAGGCCAGATTCCCCTTTGCTTCTCTTGTTTTAGGATATGACAGCACAGATGGTACAACTTTCAGCTTCCTGTTCCAAAACTCAACTGACAAAGCCTGTTTAGGTGGTGTCACCCTTTCTCCAACAGCTTCTGAGCACAGAGCCAAAGGATCTCTTATAGTCAATTTCAGTAATATTGGCTGGTGGCAAGATGTAGTAGCAATTGAGGGTAGTTGAAATTAAGCTTAGAAGACAGAGTACTACACTTAAGTGAAATATACCATATTTGGGTCATAGTCTCACTCTATTCATTGTAAGGCCTTGGACAATAAACTTACATCATAGAGCACTAATGTAAATGTTTCTAGTTGGGCATAGAATTCCTTAGGAGGTCATTAAGACAACCAGCCACAAGAACTATAAATTATAAAAATTATAGTAATGCTAATAATCTATATTTCAGGCAAGATGCAAGTTTCAGCACCAAGGAAAGCTCCAAGTGAGTGAGTAGGGTAACTGAAACAATTATTCTTACCTTGGACCAGGCATGACTGGCCCATTGAAATAAGTTCCCTGAATTGATGTGTTCACTCATTTATTTACCAAGTATTTCTGAAGTGCCTACTAACTCTGAGACATGACAGTCAACCCCAGGAATACAATGGTGGACATGGCATGTGCCACCTTGTTTGTAGTGAAGCTCTGGACCTCAAAAGACCAGCAACCCTAAATGATGTCAGACATTTCCTTGAGAGTGGAGTCATTTCAATACTTATTGAATAACTATACATTCTAAGCCTTGTAGAAAGAATTTCTGTATTCTTTGACCACTCACAAATATGACTTTTAAAGTTTCTTAAGTGTTCAAACAGCTATGTAGATAAATATGAGGAAAAGTGAAGTTATAAAAACCTAGTCAAAGGTTATTGTACCCTATTCTGTTATTCTAAGCAGCTCACAAGTCTGCTAAGAATCAAGGGGAAAGGGCAAAGACCCTGGGATATATTGTGTCACAGTTTCAAAATATGTACTAGTCAATGTTTTTATTGTTGTTCTGGGTGGGGGTACATTGTGACATTTACAAAGGTTCTTTAACAAATATATTATACTTGAATTTACCCTCTCCACCTTTATCCTTTATCCTCTCCTACCCCCATTCCTGGAATAGTTTCAGCAGGTATCATTTTTCCCTTTACATACATGTGTACACAATATTTGTACTATATTCACCCTCACACTCCTTTTCCTTTGCCTTCCCACTGGTACCAACCCCCACCCCCAGACAGGACCTTTTCTACCCTCTTGTTCTCTGATTTTGTAAAAGAAAAAAAAATGACATTTTTATTTGTTTAAGATAGCTACACAGGAAGTTTCCTTGTGACATTTCCATGTGTATATGTATATAATCTGAATTGGTTCGTCTTCTCTATTTTTCTTCTTTCTACCTTGGTCCCATTCTTATGTTGGTTTCAGTAGGTTTAAAAATTCTATATTCATTCTTGTATAGAGAGTACATCAACCATATTCACCTTCTTAACTTCCTTCTTTTACCCTACCCCTCTTGTATGTCACTTCCCCTTAGTGTGACTTGTATTCATAATATTGCTGCATTTGTATTATGTCTATATTCCACATATGAAAGCAGACATGTGACTTTTGGTCTCTGGAACCTGGCTAACTTCACTTAATATGATGCTTTCCAATTCCACCCATTTACCTGCAAATGACAAAATTTCATTCCTCTTTGTGTCTGAATAAAATTCCATTGTACATGAATACTACATTTTCTTAATTCATTCATCACTAGTGGGGCATCTTAGCTGTTTCCCTATCTTAGCTATTGTGAATAATGCTGCAGTAAACATAGGGGTGCAAGTGTCTTTATTGTAACCTAACTTAAATTCCTTCAGGTATATATCCTTGGGAGTAGGATTGCTGGATTATATGGCAGTTCTATTTTTAGTGTTTTGAGGGGCTTCCATATTGTTTTCCATAGTGGTTTTACTAGCTTACGTTCCCACCAGCAGTGTATGAGGGTTCCTTTTTCCCCCACATCCTCACCAACATTTGTTGTTTGTGTTCTTGATGATAGCCATTCTAACAGGAGTGAAATGAAATCTTAACATGGCTTTGATTTGCATTTCCTTTATGGCCAGGGATGTTGAGCATTTCTGTCTGTGTTTTTTAGCCATTTGGACTTCTTCCTTTGAAACACCTCTGTTCAGTTCATTTGCCTATTTCTTTATTGGGTCAATGATTTTTGGGGGAGTTTAGTTTTTTGAGCTCCCTGTATATTCTGGTTATTAATCCCTTGTCAGGTTTTTGATTCCTGTAGTTATTATGTCCATATATAAGTATATAGTTGTAGCTATATATTTATTTTATTTTACAAATGATAAAACTGTAGCACAAGCTGCTTAAATAGTTAATCTCTTTTTAAACTTATCCTTGAATTGGCATACGTTAATAACATGAGGAGATTTCATTGTGACAATTCCATACATGTGTGCAGTGTACCTTGGACGTGCTTGCCCCCTGCATTATGTTTCTTTTCCCTTCCTCCAACCTCCTCCCCGCTTTTCCAAGAAGTATTTGGAGGGTTTCATTATGCTGTCTTTGTATGTATATATAAATATACAGTTCTTTAGCTTTCTTCATCCTACAGAATCCTTTCCTCCCTGCCCCCCAGGATATTTAAGTTCTATGTATAGATTTGTCAGGGGAGAGGAAAAAAATAATCTATGACAGATTTTCTCATGATTCATAGAGATTCTGTGTTGGTTATAAATGCTGATTATATTGAGATCCAAAGACTCAGTAAATATTTCATGAATGAATAAATGAAAGAATACAAATTGAGATACTGTCTTTCCCAGGTGTTGTAGACAGATTCAAAATATGGGCATTGGCGTTTAATTATAGCTGCTAAATTATACGATTTGGATCTAAACCAAGTCAGATGGAGAAGGCTTAGGATTGCTGGATTGCTAGAGATGCCTCATATTAGTTTGGGAATGGCAATTGTTTAGGAAATTTGTGAGCTGGTAGTTAAATTGATGGTAATTTGTATATGTACCACAATAATTGATAAATACAAGATTTATAATTGTGCTAGTTTATCAGAATCCTATTGAACTATGGTAAGACTTTTTTTTTTCCACTGGGGTGACATGACCATCACAACTTTATAAGAGGAATCCAATAAATGGTGAACCATAACTAAAATATAGAAAAGCAACAAGTGGCTGAAATTATAAATTGACCTTTAAGATGTTTGTTATGTTTTATTATATATGCTTGGATTTTCATACATAAATTAATTACAGAAGTTGAAAAACATTTAATAAGACAAAGATTATACCTTGAGAATCCTAGAAAGAATTGAATATCCCTAGAGGGCACTAGAAAGATGTCAACTTGAGATGGTGTTGACATTTTGTGAATATATTTGGACACCCTAAAGGAAAGTGAAGCATTTCAGTATCCTATCTGGGTTAGGTCAAATACACATTTCTCAAGGTTGGCATAGAGTCACCATTCTTGAGGGCAAGCCAATGAACATGAGCCAACTTTTATTTAGGGTTTCAGGATACCTCAACATGACTTCTAGGCAAGCAATTATGCAGTAGTCTAAAAGGTCAAAGAATGCAGCATTCCCCAAATTCTGAAATACTTACATGGTAGACTGAAGTTGACCACATTGTATTATATTTAAAGAGACTATCACATATAAACATTTTAGTCTTCCTTTCAGTTCTATTTTCTTTTCTGAGCCAGATTATATGTTTTATAGAAACCTAGTTAAGTATGAATGATAGCTATTTTCTGATAAATGTTTCTAGTGAGTTGGTTGCTGAATAGACTAAGTATGTAGGAGTTGTTAGAAAGGATAGTGCTCTACACTATTTTAGCCCAAATATTTAGATCTCAATGAAGAGAAATTGTTGATTGAGTCCATATTTAATATTATTATCTGTGTAGTTTCAACATACATACTCTTTAATTTTAGCAGTGAAATTTTACCATAAATATTTTCTTTATGTGTGTGGGGGAGCGGGGCAGGGGAGGGGCATTACTCAGGCTTAAATATAGCTCTTTGCTCTTGCTCGGCAAGTGCTCTACCACTTGAGATATACCGCAGCCTTTGTTTTGTATTTTGTTTTTGAGAGAGGGTCTTGCTAACGTTGCCTTTATTTGTCCTTGAACTCACAATCCTCTAGTCTCTACCTCTGAGGTAGCTTGGATTATAGGAGTGAACCACCATGCCTAGCTTCTAAATGTATTTTTTAATACATTTAAGGACTCACATTTTGGGGTACAATATCTGTAGTTTGCAGGCTATTGGCAATAGGTTCTTAGCCTAATGGGACTGATCATAATCTTCAAGTCATGACAATTCCTCAGAAGGGTTAGTATGATTTTTTCATAACTGTTTCCTGAGTATTGTGTTAAAATACTTTCAACAATCGCTAGTATCAACAAATGTTAAAATTTTGTCATTCTCTCTCTTCTTTTTCTCTTCCTTCCTCTCTCTGCTCATTGACAGTTTATTGTTTTTGTTGAGCCATCATTATTACAATCATTATGATATGTTATTCCTAAATATGTCTTATACATATCCTAAAAACAGGGATTTATGCTAACTAATTTCAGTACCTTTATCTCACTTTAAGAAAATCAACAATACTACCCCAACTTCATCTAATGCCTAGTCTGTATTCAAATGTCCCCAGTTGCCCCACAAAAGAAATTTATTTTAAGGAAAATGTAATCAAGGCCAACAGATTTGAAACTTCTGTTGAATATTACAGCTAGGAAAACAGACGTGGAGTGACTAAGGTCACATGGTCAATAATGTGATGTGGCTTAGATTTAGACTGTAGCCGGATGACTCCAAGCTCCTTATTCTCTTAGTGGGGAGTGCAGAAAATTCCCAGTGATCATAACAGAGTCACCAATAATACCTTGAACGTCAGACCTTGGTGTGTTATACTTTTAGGTAATCTCTGAGCAAGAGAGAATCAGGTGGCCAAAGTGCTCTACTTCCTCACATAAAATACAAGCTGGAGGTTTAGCCATGTTTAAGGAAGACAGGAAGAGGGTAGAAAAACAGTCTAAGTGAGAATTACCAGTATTTAAAGTTTTTTGGAGGCCTGAACAAAAATGCAAACATTTGCTTTTGGTACTTGAGAACTTTCTCAACGTTCTTTGGCCTAGGATGAATCTTTCTAGGCCTTAAATAGCCAATGTATGCTAATATCATATAACCTTGGAAAAAGACTATTCAGTCTTTTCTACCTGGGGCTTTCCAGTCTGTTTGTGACTCACCATTGGGACCCTACTGCATGACAAGGCCATGCATCTTCAACCCATAGCTCTTTAAAGCCCATTAGTTCATTTCTCCTGGAGTTAGGACTTCAGTTGTGTCCCAAAGTCTTATTCCCGTACTCATCTGTCAGTGTATCATCTCAACTTCTCTTTAAATTATAATCTTAATTCCTAAAACTGTCCATGAATAGTCATGATGTTTCACTACTGTTTGCACTTAAAAAAAAATAAGCTTCATCACAGGCCAATGATATTTTACTCGAATTTTAAGCTGTGGGACCATCCCTAACTTTCCTGCTTAGATGAAGGTTCAGAAATCCATTGGTCTGAAAAAAGTGTTTTGTAACAAACAGGACTTAGGGTGTTCTCTCTCCTTTGTGAAGTAAAACTTTACTTTCTTCATTGTCAAGGTGATGCTGTGGAATTCTGCCTTACTTACAAATATTGTAGACATACGTATGAGAGATTTTCACTAGAATCATGGAAAGAATACTTCAATTAGGCCTTCTTACTAAATAATGTCTGTGTAAATTGGTAGTTTCTTATACTAGAAACAGAAATTTGAGTTTGTTATTATGGAGTTTCTTGGTAATTTTGATCCCTGTCATGGAATATCTGCCCGCACTCATTTTTTTTAATATTCTCAATGATCTATATTACAAAGAACTGTCAGCATTCAGATAACTGCAGTGATGAAGGAGTTAACTGAACCAGAAGCTGACAAGTGAGAAGATGGCAGCAGATGGTGTTGTCAAATAGAAGTATAATTGCCTTAAAAAAAATCTCTTCAAAATAGTTTCTCAAGCTTTAGGTAACTTAGATGACATTTAGCAGGTTCTGGAAATCACTTAAATGGGTACAGAAATAAAAGAATTACAGAGGAAAATGTCACCATCTGAATTTGTCTTGAGTTCTGTTGAGTGGAAACATCTGAGTTCTTGTTAATACTTAGTAACTACTTAGAGCCCATAGAATAGAATGTATCACTGTTGCGTTAAGTTTAGCTCATTTGGTGGGGAAGGTCTTTTGTGACAGGCTAGAGATTTAGTGCTCCAAAATATGAAGTCTATGGGAAAAGAAGTATAAATTATCTTAAGTTCAAATATAAAAAACTCACTGGAGCTTTTAGGGAAATGTAATTAATGCAATTGAAAACTGTAGGAAAAATAGCCCACTTCTCATTGTACAGTTTGTCACTGTTACTGAATAAGGCACAGCAAGAATTAAATTTAAAGTACTTTAATAACATAACAGACCTGCTGAGGTGAGATGTTTCCCAAATTCCTTTAAACCCAGTCTATTTAAACAAACTTTCTTTGAGATTCTTATTTATGCTAAAGTTTAAAAATTCCTTGCCCAAAGTACTGGATTTCCAGTGTTTTTTATCATCTGGAAAATTGATCAAAATAGCTAAAGAGATGTGTTAAGATAATAGGGTATGCAAGGTAAGCTACTTGTCATTATTTTCAATGTGTATTTCTTGACATAGACCAGACCATTGCCCCAGAATGTCTGCTGGAATGACAGTACCCTTTATTTTCATGAGATCATCATCTCCTACTTGCTGGCATGTCCTGCTGAGGGCCTTTGGATACTGTTAGTTCCTGTTTATGTAGCATCTCTTGGTATGAAGCTGTCACTATATAGGACAACTCTAATGTCCTGTGAGGATGATAAGGTTGTCAGGACCCCCAAAGACTAAATTATGGCATGGAAACAGATAGCTGTCATAACCTTGAAAGATGATGAAGGCGGTATACCTTCTGTTTGTTCCATGGGAAATCACCTGTGATTGCTTCTAAAATCCTGATGCCTGTTACATTGTCCAGTTTTTCTAGAAAATACTAACTTTCTTCTAAATTAAGGAAGCCAGTGTGAACTGTGGAAACTTTCCCTACCATCCTCAGCAGGTCAGAAGTAATAATTTCTTTTAATTTCCAAGATCCTCATAGTCTCCAAAACAGAATTTTTCAATGAATTGTTCGGGGAAAAAACTATCCGTTCTCTTGGATTCATAAGGGAGGGAATGAGAGGCTTATACATGATAAATCCACTCCAACATTCCTTCTTCTAAATTCTGCCTTGCTCATTGTTTATTGATGTTAAGGACTTTATGTCACTTCAATTTCATTAACCCAGGGCCACTGATGAATACAGGTTTTTGGTGACCAACTGAGCAAATAACTAGAAGGATTATCCATTGCATATGTCAATATATTGGTAACTACACCCATATTGATTCACTTGCCTCAATTTCAAGTCAACTTTCTCCTCTTTGTTTTCTGTCCTTAATCCATCCTCATGCATGTTCTCTAGGTTTTTAAATTACCAGTATTCAAAAAGTTTCTGTGCCAAAGCCTTTTCCTCCAGGTTCTGATTTTTTTTGGAGGGGGGAATACTAGGATTTGAACTCAGGGACTCACACTTGCTACCATTTGAGTCTTGTCCTTAGCTCTTGATTTTTCATTTTATCCCTGTGACATCTTCGTTATACGTTTGCATTTCAATAGAGCATGATGAGTTTGGAGCCAATCTGTTTTCTAAAATGTATATCACAACCTGAATCATTGCAGAGTCTTCTACTGGACAAGGAACTGCTTTAATAACAGGGGAGTAACTGCTTTAATAACAGCCTCTTATGCTTGGGGAGCACTTGGCAGACATATAGTATCAAGGTATTGTGTGAGTCATCTCTATCTCATAGTCCCCATTCCAGTTCTCTGTATTCTGTTCTTTCCTATAGGAACTTTAGCTTCCCTAAAGAGACCTGGTGAATTCATCTGACAGTTTTCAGTAAGCAGTAGGATAAAAAACTGAGTTTGATTTTTCAAGTACCTTAGCCCTGCAGCTGTAAGAGATAAAAGGTTATTTTAGTATAGCCATACAGAGTTCCTGATTCTTATTTTATTTTATTTTTTGGTCTGTGCCTTGAGCCAAGTATCAAGTGTTTTGATCTTGTCACATTATTTCTCTAAGTTGTTGGACTTTGAAGCATTCCCTTGATTCTATAGTTCTTCATTTTTTCTCAAGCTCTTCATTTGGCGTTATAATGGAAACAATGCAGTTCTCTGAAACCCTGTCTTCCACGGATGCATCATTCAAAGTGACCACAGGAGATGACTTAAAATTTCACTGCATGCCCTGGCCTGCCAGATTTGTGAATCATCATTTCCCCAAGGTCCTATTTTCCCTTTCCCCTGAGGTCTTATTGCATATATATCAATTGGATTTCTTAATTGCAAGCACTATAAATCAATATAAGCTAACTGAAGCCCTGAAAGAATCAACTAAAAGTTCTGGGAATCTACTAGAATCTCAAGATGGTTCAGGGAACCAGGCTTAACAGCCATAGTTAAGAACAATATGAAAGTCATATATCATTGCTCTCGACTTGCCCCTAACTCCATTAGCATGGGGATACTGTTGCTAGAGCCATTTTTGCTGTTCTCTTGGGAAAGTGGTTCTTGCTGTTAAAAAGTGAAAAGCTCAGTTATAATGTCTAGGCCTTCATTAACAGAGCCAGGAACAGAGAAATGATGTGGGTTTGAGATTTTTTTTTCCCCCTAAGTCAAAAGACAATGACTTCAGTAATGTTATGGAACCTTCAAGGAAGATATTGATAAAAAAAAAATGTACCTTCTTTTTACAGTACAAAGACTAGAGTGTGTTCATGCCTGGCATATTGGGTACCCCTCTTACCACTGAACTTCTCAAAAGACACAGGGAACCCATACCAAGGCCCAGGAAATAGGCTAGGCAAGTGGTCTGGGTACATCTCTTTGACGTTAGAACAGCTCATCATGAAATCATGATCTTATCAGTGCTCAAGACCATTCCAATCCACAGAAGCTCATAATAGCTTGTTCTCTAATTACCTCTAGACCCAACTTACCAGTAGGTTGACTGGTCTGGCTTAAAATAGTTGCCTTGGCTTCAGTATTGAACTTGCATGTGACTGCAGTCCATTGGGATTAAACTTGAGAAAGCCAGGATCTTGTAGATGACTATAGTCACTACTTCTCATTAAAACAAAACAAAAACAAAATAGCAGATCACAGGTGCTATATTCTGTGTTATGCAATTGCATTAGATGGAATAATTTGTGGGATACATATTATAGGATGATTGTAAAAAAGGCAACTATGGTCTCAACCATGGTGTTTGTAGTGGCAGGGTGGTGGCAGCATCTAGGAAGTGTGTGTGAGAGTTCTAACTCAGTGTGATGACTTAGATGAAAAGGTTTCCTTAAATAAGTGTACCAGGGTGAATAAGCATTTGCTAAGTGCTGATATCTCTTATTTGTGGGTTTCAGAACTACATGTATGAGGAATACTTCTAGAACACACATGCATGAGTAATTTGGATGTGTGTCATAATAAATCAACCAAAAGTCCTGAAAGTTTTTGTATTGTTGCTGGGAAATCTGCATCTTCCATATCAACTGTTATACCTTGTAGGAAACACTATGATCCTTTGTTGAATTTTATTTCACAATTTGAGATATACATACATAGATAGATAGATATGTATGGATAGGTTTTCCTTTGTCCCTACAGATCCTGCAGTATTTGTACTCTAATTAGCCTATGAAATACTGGATACTATTTAGTAGAGTGTATGCATGTTTTAGAATTCATGTGGAATTCTAAAGAAAACAGTCTTAATATCTGATTTTCTCCCACTCTAGAAATTTTACAACATAGTCCCTTTCTGTACTTTGGAATTGGAAGAGAATTCGGAGCAGTGTGACTTACAGCTGAAAGATCCTGCTATAAATCTCACTTATTAATTGTGTAACTTGGTTTAGAAATACAATCACTTGAAGGTTCAATCTCTTCATTTATAAGATGGGGTTAATACTTTTTCCTCCTTAAGGTTGTTGAAAAGACTAAAAGTGTATGGATATCGCTTACATGGCATGTGGCATGTAGCAAATATTATTATAATAAAATGCCTGAAATGAAGGAATATTAGCATCAGTACAATCTGTAAGGTAGACCAAACTCATTCATCAAATAAGCAGTCTAATTTAGCCAAATTTACTTAAGTAGTAATAGACTTGGAACTGGCCTCAAATGTCTAGATTCCCATGAAATTCTAAGGAAAGTAACTGAACAACTTATTGTTGGAGAGCAGATAAATTATGCAGTAGTGAAAAATGGAAGGTATTTCTCTGCACATTTCCTGAGTTATAAGAAAATTGTGTTATATTAACGAAGCTTTTCAAATCAGAAATCTTGTGAATTTTGGAATATTTGCTATTTGACATCTGAATTCCATTATTAGGATTGCCAGTTAGCAATCAATTTAGGAATTTTAGAAAACCTGAACTGACTTTTTGAAACAAAAAATTTGAGGTGTAACTTACATACCATAAAATTCACACCCTTTAAGTATACAAATTAGTAGTTTTTATTAAATACAATAAGTTTGCTATCAACACAATCCAATTAGAACATCTTTATCCATTTATTAAGATCACTCACATCCATTCATGATTTGCATTTGTCACCCCCAGCTCTAGGCAATCACTAACCTACTTTCTATCCCTGTATATTTGCTTCTCTGGTCATCTAATATAAATGCATTTGAATAATATGCTTCATTATGTTTTGAGGCTCATCCCTGTTGTAGCATGTTTGGTGTTTTGCTGTTTTTTATTTCTGAATCTTGGTTGGCTTTCAACATAGGTTCTAGTGATGTGACAGGGAAATGGGGGCTAAGAAATGACTTCAACTTCTCCAAATTTGCCACCCAATAAGCCTAATTTTACAGTTTC
The DNA here is from genome assembly GCF_047511655.1 of Castor canadensis. Lineage (NCBI taxonomy): Eukaryota > Metazoa > Chordata > Mammalia > Rodentia > Castoridae > Castor > Castor canadensis. The sequence continues at coordinate 24,888,301 of NC_133389.1, read as the reverse complement.
CCACAGAGCCGCCTCCCATAGGGAATTCACCAGGTTGAGTCCTCTGGCCCTCTTCCCAGGCTGCAGGGAGGAAATGTTTACATCCTTGTCTCTGATGATTATGCCACTAAATGGTTGGAAAATTGCCCAGGTAGGAGGCAACAGCTCAGATTCCAGCAGGTTAATAACAACCTTGAAGTGCATATTGGTGAAGGGCAGTGACACACCTGCCATTGAACTGGGGACTTCTGGGACAGGAGTGAGTCCTCATGTGGAGGCTAGGGAATGGGTTGTATAAGTGCCCCAGTTGGAGGTGACCCAGGCAGGGGGCAGGTGTGTTTTTAGTTTTGCTGGTTATGAGAGTAAAGTAGTGTTGGGTAGTGGCTCAATGTTCAGATGACAGACAGTGTGATTTTGGACAATTGTATTCCTCATATAGATATACACCTCATGTTCATACCTTATAGAGTTGTGAGAAATAAGAAAATAAAGTATCTGGCACCTAGAAATATTCAGTAGATGTTAATTATTAATTTTAGTTCCTCGACACTGATAGTCATGTCTGGAGAGCATCCTTACCTATTCCATGGATATCTTACTTTCTACCTGAGTTCACGTAACTCTCAGACAGGAAGCTTTTGGAAACCATAATGCACAAATCTGGAAATATAACCTATGGTGCAAATTGAAAAGAAAAGAGGACTGGAGCTGGGGGGGATAATGGTTCCTTTTTCCATTTCTCATGCAGCTAATTCAGAGGCTTGTTCTTCACAACTCCCCAGGAGCTGTAGGGAAGTCCAACCCCAGCTGCCTGGTGAGAGTTGGTAGATAGAGCACTTGACAGTAGTACCCCTCCTCCCTTTGCATCAGCTCATACCATGAATGACCTCAGGATAAGGTGTATTACAAGATCTTTCTAATGAACCCAGAATATGCAACCCCTTAGTAATACTGAATAGGTCCTATCACCCCCTATGGGAACTCCCATCTCCCTCACTCTGCGATGTTACTTTTTTTTTGATTTTTAAAAATAACTTTCTGGCCCCTCCTTTAGCACCTTAGTAGTCTTGCTTGAGTTACCGGACAGGTGTAGGATTTGATTCTTGATCTATTTGCAAAGCCTCTGAATGAGGGGAAACTAGAATTACTGTAAGTTATTGAGGAGGTATAAGGAAAATGCCAGATACATTTGTCAAATTGGAGGATCTTACATATTTATCAAAGGGATCAAACATGGCAGAGTCACAGAACATTTCAGAAGCTTTTGGGCACTTGGCTTATAAACCACTTAAAGGTGATCTTTGATTTTGCTTATTTACTCAGGATTTGTGTAGAATCAGGGAGAAATCAGCTGGAGTGTGCTTAGCTTGTTTATCTAGAAGTTCCAGGAGGAGATGAAACAAGCGATAAGGGAGGGAAAGCAGACACTGGAGAGGACAAGTTACCACATGGAGATGCCAGAGCTTCTTAAGTGAGAAGAAAAAAAATTTTTTCTCTAAAGATGTTGTTGTATTGTAGCTTTGAAGATGGCTGTCTGTGTTACAGATTTGAAAAAATTCAAATAGATTCAGAGAAGCCAAGAATTGGAGTCTTCACTGACTCCCAGGCTCCACTAAGATGGCCAAATAAATACTGGGAAGGAGTAGGGAAAAGAACCCATCTACCATTTAATCAATTCAAATTTTATCCAATTTCTGTCATCCCTAACAGCTCTTACATTCTTTTTTTTTTCATTTATTCATATGTGCATACAATGTTTGGGCCATTTCTCCCCCCTTCCCCCTGCCCCCTTCCTCTCCCCCTTTACCTCCTCACTTCCAGGCAGAAACTGTTCTGGCCTTAGTGAGAAGAAAATTTGACCTCCCAATTCTTAGCTGTAAAAATAAAGTCAGTGGTGGCAGCTATCTGATAAAATGGGGGCATATGATAAAGGCCAACACAGGCATAATATAGAATGGTAAAAAAACCTAATCAAGTATCATCCATAAAAGGTATTTGAAATTAATAGGCCAAGAATAATAACCTGTAGCATTTAACAGTATAGATTGTACTAGCTAAGGTTTAGTAAAACCTTAAAGAGTGAAGAGGCTGAAGGAGAGGTTTATGGAAGGGGAAATGCAGAGTCAGGTTGCCTCTGCATTGTTGGGTGGGAGACCCAGGGAATAAAATGGATACACGGAAACTCTTTGGGTCTCTAAGAAGGATACAGAGCATCCCATGGAGCCCAAGAAAGCTACCTAGAGGTCAGTGACCATACTTGAAATGATCATGACTCTGTCCCTTGTATCTATCAGTAACAGAATTGAACAAGTACTAAGTAAAGGCAAGTAGAGGAGATAAAGGGAAATCCAGAGGTTTTAGCATAGCATGGAGGGGAACAGGGTGGATTAGTGTTGGAGATGGGCTTTGTCCACAGGTGCACTGGAAGATGCATCTGGTCTGGATGTCTAAGCAGCAGACACAATTTTTACAGATGCAATGTGATCAGGGGTTAGGCCAATTCATCCTTACTTGTCATGGCCTAATTCCATGACTTATTCTTAGCACACAGCCCTGTCTACAAGTTGCATAGCCAGATGCTTATTCTACTTCGCTTTCTCCCATTTGTCCAGATGTTGCCCTTTCTTTAGACTCACTATTTTCTTCCCAACTGAAGATTGGGCTCTTTCCACTCTGTTTCAACCAGGTATAACTGGAACATGACACCTGAATGGTGCCTTTATTTAAATGTTTTGGGATTCACAAGCAGAATATAGAAAAATGTGGATTACAGAATAATGGAGTACACATTCAGTTTTATATAATAGAGGGCTAGACACAGAAGCCTGCTTTAAAGGGAAGAGATAAGAGAAAGTTATTGGGTTTTGTTTGGGGAAAAAGTAGTCTGAATATTCAATCTTAGTATTGATTAGTGTGAGTTTCTATCTACCATTTCTTTCATATTGAAACATGAGGTATCATTAAAACCAAAATGTATTAAAGTCATCATGGATGTTTCATTAAAATATATGACCTCTCCAATGAAATTCATTCATTTAATTATCATTCTGAACATCTGCCATATGCTTCACACAAGCAAATACTGGGAAGAGGACACAGAATTTGGACATGCTTCTTCCCATACAGACTTCATTGAATTGTGGGAATTTGTGAATTGTATATATCCAACTAAAATACCAGGCAAAAAAGCAGGAAAGGAATAGAGAGATCACTGTCTTCACTGTTTACTCCTCATTTTCTCTTTCCTTTGTTGTTATTATGATTAATTATTGTTATTTGGCATTTAGTTCATTTCCAAGCACACACCATGGGAGATTCTAAAGCTGAGTTTGAATCTGACCACATTGTGGCTTCCCTATTGGACTGATCCAAAAGATGGCTGGGGCAAGAGAGGCATGTTCTATTTTCTGAAATTCTAGATCAAAGCCTGCCTTTTCCTGGTCCAGGAGTGTGGCTGTCAGTGGGAATGCCTGCCTGAACCTATAGAAGACTGCTCTTTGATACAAGCCCAGATCACTGAGGGAGCATGTGATTGGCTACTCTATAATTAACCCAGCTGATGATTTCTCAAGTCATCCCTGCTGGCAAGAGGCTTCATCAATAAGCACTCAACAAGACAGTGCCCTGCTCCACCCCCTTTCAATGCAGGAAGCCTTTATTTATCAACTCTGATATGTTCCTGACACATTTCTTCCATCCAAAAGCAAGGAGAAGAAGGGCCTTTTGCAAATTTTCAGTTATTGAAACCATAAAATGAGAGTCAAATGAGACTCACTAAGTAGGTAATTTGTCCCCTAGGGACAACCTAGAGGTTTCTCCCTGTTTATTTGTCCCTTCTCTGCTTGCTGAGCCAAACTTCAAGAGGTCAAAACCCAGAACTCTCCCAGCCGCCACAGTTACCTCCTTATTTCCTTTATACCTTTGGCTTTTAATTCATTTCTGCAACACTCACCCAATATCTATTATTTGTTCAGTACTTAAGAAGGTGAGCTAAAACACAGTGCCTCTTCTTAGATTGTTCACATTATTTTTGGCCTGTGGCAGAAATGTTTTTTTTTTTTCTTTCTTTCTGCTATTGGTGATATTTGGAAGATCAGGAAGAATTGTTTCCACTAACAAACCTTACTCCCAAACTCTTCAACACTCACATGCATTATAACATTTGCATGTATGTCTTTTAAAAACATTTTGCTAAATTGTAATGTAATGTAATAAAAGATAAGCTTTAAGTTAGAGAGATTTCAGGTTAAGTCATAGGCCAGTAGTGTTATTAGCTGTGTAACCTTGACCTCTTTGAGTTGCACTTCCTTTGAGTATAAGATGACAGGGCTGTTGTAAGGATTAATCTAAAACAGCATAACGCAGTAGCAAGGCAGATGCTCAGGAAATGACTGCTCCTCATTCCTTTTTTTGTCCTCTTGGAGAGAGGGATGGCATTTTATTCAATTTGTTCTCCTTTCAATGCTTTCATCACAGGCTTACATATGAAAGATGGGGAGTAAAGCCCTTGTTGATGAACACAAATGAGCAAATAGATGAACAAGTGAATTTAAGTCTATTTCCCCTTTTCACGACAGGGCAAAGAGGAGTATAGCCAGGCACAGGGACATGGGGAGTAAGTAGAGCGGAAGGAGAGCTTTGCCCTATGAAGTCTTGAAGACACTGCTGAATATGATATTGAAAGATAATAAGCCCAGGAGGTCCAGACTTGGATGGGCAGTTATTGCTACCCATCTGATTGCAGTGGGGCCATGCCCAGAGCTCTCTTTTGAGTCAAGGTCTTCTGATAGTGAAGAAGATAGTTTGATCTCAGGCCCTTGTGCAGGGCTCCATCTCCTTGTTGGGAACTGCTGATCCTTTTTCATACCAACCCCTTTCAATATTGACCTTATCTCAGGTCACACGGAACCTGCCATGAACTCAGCATGTAAGAGGGTTCCACAAATTGCAAATAAAAAGGAGTACATAAAAATTTTAGGGATATATAGTTATCTCTGTCATTCAGGATCCAACATGACCTGGAATTCTAAACATCTACTCTTGATTATCACTGTTCAGGCCCCAAGGGAAATATTCCTCTTCTTCTCATGTATCATATCCTTAAAACAAAAGGAGATTACAAAGGAATATTTGAAGGTTTATTAGTTGTGATGTAGCTGGTGTCATGGATATACTCTGTTTTGGCATGCAAGAAGTATTTGAGCAGAGGTGCTTAGGTAAGAGAAAAGATAAATTAATTTGTCAAGTCCTTCCTCTCAGACAGCATAAATGCAATAAATTCTTGCCTAATGAACCATCATTCCCCTGGAGTGCCAAATGTCCATTTTCTCACTTCTTCTCATGGTCTAATCCATATATCCAGAAGCGCTCAAGGATTAACAAAATATCTTTAATAGTTACATTGATAGTAAAGGAACATTTTTACAATATTGAATAACTAATTTTAAAGCAAGTTTAGAGATGTGCCTGATACCAATTCTTTATATTACTTTATGGATGTAGATATTGCTATTTTTAATAGTGTTTGCTAATTGTACAAAATAATGTGTTTCTTTATGATATTTTCATACATTCATGTACTGTGCTTTGATCACATTGAGTGACAGTAAAAATCATGTCATAAGTCATAATGAATAGTATATTAATTATAATATTTATGCCATATGATTATTTATCTCTAGGACAACCCATATAATATTAAGCAATTAATCATTCATTTCTGAGTCTAGGTATTACTTTGGAATTGATAATTCCAGTTACCATGTGCAAAGGCAAGGTCAACATCCATGGCCCTGAGTGATGCTTCCTTAAATCTTGCACACTAGGTGCCCCACTCCCTCCGCCTTAGTCATAGCCTTGCTTTAAAGTACCAGCTAGTAAGTGTTTCTTACTTTGCAAGTCATTTGGTCCTTGCTGCAAATAGTCAGCTCTACCAATGTAGCAAAGAAATGGACAGAACTGGGTTCCAATAAAACTTTATTTCTCGGTACAGGCAACTGGTTTGATTTGGTCCATGGGCCCCTGGTTGCTGACATCTAATTCAAGCAACAAAGTTTTTTGTTTTTATACCACAATAGGTTGCCGTGGTGTCTTCCCCATATTTCTTCTCTTGGAAATCCAGGTGGATGGAGCTGCCATCACCTTGAATATTGGTTGATGCTGTGCAAGAGGAAAGAGGGCTTTTTGCTTGCCTCAGTGACTAAGTGCTCAGAATCAAAGTTACATACATTGTTTCGGTTCAGGATTCATGAGCTAGAATTAGGCATAGGTCCCCAACTAACCACAATGGGGGGCTCTATGAGCCTTGACAAAGATTCAAATCAGTGTTGTGACAGTATAGAGGAGAGAGAAAGAAAATCTAATTAGTGAGTTTAAAGAAAAAGTGACATTCATTCTGGGCCTCCAAGTATAATCTCTGATGTTAATATGGCCAGTAGAAGTTATTTTATATATATATATATATATATGTTTTAATTAGAGTTTAACATGGGGTGTATGTACATTTTCATAGTTTATGTTACAAATATACATCTTTACAACTTTGAAGATAGAAAATGGTTAGGTCCAACATATTTATTCGTTGTGAAAATCTGTCTTTTAACTATATCGCTACATTTAAAATAATTAAAATGGGTGATAGATCATCTTGCAACTTGTTTTCTATTTGTTACAATTGTATTTAAGTTGTTCCACTTTTCTTTTTTCTCTTCCTGCTTCTGGGTTATTTTTAAATAATTCTTTTACCTTCAGTGTTAACATTATTTATATCTACTTCAAAAATAATTTTTATGGTTTCCCTGGGGTTTATAGCAACTGTTTTTATTTGTAACATATCTTCAAATAATATACTATTTCACATGTGGTATATTAACCTTAAATTATTCCATTTCCAACTGTCCATTTTCTTAATTTTTGTTAGTCTTGTCATATATTTTAGTTTTGTCTACACTATACACCAAAAATACATTGCTTTCTTTGTCTTTGTTTGTTATATGTTGGATAAGAAAATAAGAAAAAACCTCACATCTTTTATATTTACTTTCTTTAAAAATATTTGCAAATATTTTATCTATTTTTTTCTGTATAAATCCAGGTTTCTGTGTAGGTTCTTTGGTAATGAATTCCTAAAATTTCATTTGTCTGAAAATGAGGTCACTTGGTGTTAAAGGACATGCTCACCAAGTTTGGAATTCTTTTTTTTTTTCTTTTTCTTTTATTATTCAATTCTGCATACAAGGCTTGGTTCATTTCTCCCCCCTGCCCCCACCCCCTCCCTTACCACCCAGTCCGCCCCCTCCCTCTCCCCCCCCAATACCCAGCAGAAACTATTTTGCCCTTATTTCTAATTTTGTTGTAGAGAGAGTATAAGCCATAATAGGAAGGAACAAGGGTTTTTGCTGGTTGAGATAAGGATAGCTATACAGGGCATTGACTCACATTGATTTCCTGTGCGTGGGTGTTACCTTCTAGGTTAATTCTTTTTAATCTAACCTTTTCTCTAGTTCCTGGTCCCCTTTTCCTATTGGCCTCAGTTGCTTTAAGGTATCTGCTTTAGTTTCTCTGCATTGAGGGCAACAAATGCTAGCTAAATTTTTAGGTGTCTTACCTATCCTCACCCCTCCCTTGTGTGCTCTCGCTTTTATCATGTGCTCATAGTCCATTTCCCTTGTTGTGTTTACCCTTGATCTAATGTCCACATATGAGGGAGAACATACGATTTTTGGTCTTTTGGGCCAGGCTAACTTCACTCAGAATGATGTTCTCCAATTCCATCCATTTACCAACGAATGATAACATTTCGTTCTTCTCCATGGCTGCATAGAATTCCATTGTGTATAGATACCACATTCTCTTAATACATTCGTCAGTGGTGGGGCGTCTTGGCTGTTTCCATAACTTGGCTATTGTGAATAGTGCCACAATAAACATGGGTGTGCAGGTGCCTCTGGAGTAACCTGTGTCACAGTATTTTGGGTATATCCCCAAGAGTGGTATTGCTGGATCAAATGGTAGATCGATGTCTAGCTTTTTAAGTAGCCTCCAAATTTTTTTCCAGAGTGGTTGTACTAGTCTACATTCCCACCAACAGTGTAAGAGGGTTCCTTTTTCCCCACATCCTCGCCAACACCTGTTGTTCGTGGTGTTGCTGATAATGGCTATTCTAACAGGGGTGAGGTGGAATCTTAGCGTGGTTTTAATTTGCATTTCCTTTATTGCTAGAGATGGTGAGCATTTTTTCATGTGTTTTCTGGCAGTTTGAATTTCTTCTTTTGAGAAAGTTCTGTTTAGTTCACTTGCCCATTTCTTTATTGGTTCATTAGTTTTCGGAGAATTTAGTTTTTTAAGTTCCCTATATATTCTGGTTATCAGTCCTTTGTCTGATGTATAGTTGGCAAATATTTTCTCCCACTCTGTGGTTGTTCTCTTCAGTTTAGAGACCATTTCTTTTGATGAACAGAAGCTTTTTAGCTTTATGAGGTCCCATTTATCTATGCTATCTCTTAGTTGCTGTGCTGCTGGGGTTTCATTGAGAAAGTTCTTACCTATACCTACTAACTCCAGAGTATTTCCTACTCTTTCCTGTATCAACTTAAGAGTTTGGGGTCTGATATTAAGATCCTTGATCCATTTTGAGTTAATCTTGGTATAGGGTGATATACATGGATCTAGTTTCAGTTTTTTGCAGACTGCTAACCAGTTTTCCCAGCAGTTTTTGTTGAAGAGGCTGCTATTTCTCCATCATATATTTTTAGCTCCTTTGTCAAAGATAAGTTGCTTATAGTTGTGTGGCTTCATATCTGGGTCCTCTATTCTGTTCCACTGGTCTTCATGTCTGTTTTTGTGCCAGTACCATGCTGTTTTTATTGCTATTGCTTTGTAATATAGTTTGAAGTCAGGTATTGTGATACCTCCTGCATTGTTCTTTTGATTGAGTATTGCCTTGAATATTCATGGCCTCTTGTGTTTCCATGTAAATTTAACAGTAGATTTTTCAATCTCTTTAATGAATGTCATTGGAATTTTGATGAGAATTGCATTAAACATGTAGATTACTTTTGGGAGTATCGACATTTACTATGTTGATTCTACCAATCCATGAGCATGGGAGATCTCTCCACTTTCTATATAGTCTTCCTCAATCTCTTTCTTCAGAAGTGTATAGTTTTCCTTGTAGAGGTCTTTCACATCTTTTGTTAGGTTTACACCTAGGTATTTGATTTTTTTTGAGGCTATTGTTAATGGAATTGTTTTCATACATTCGTTTTCCGTTTGCTCATTGTTAGTGTATAGAAATGCTAATGATTTGTCTATGTTGATTTTATATCCTGCTACCTTGCTATAGCTATTGATGAAGTCTAGAAGCTTCTTAGTAGAGTTTTTTGGGTCTTTAAGGTATAGGATCATGTCGTCTGCAAATAGGGATATTTTGACAGTTTCTTTACCTATTTGTATTCCTTTTATTCCTTCTTCTTGCCTAATTGCTCTGGCTAGGAATTCCAGTACTATGTTGAATAGGAGTGGAAATAGTGGGCATCCTTGTCTGGTTCCTGATTTTAGGGGGAATGGTTTCAGTTTTTCTCCATTAAGTATAATACTGGCTGTAGGTTTGTCATATATAGCTTTTATAATGTTGAGGAACTTTCCTTCTATTCCTAGTTTTCTTAGAGCTTTTATCATGAAATGATGTTGGATCTTATCAAAGGCTTTTTCTGCATCTATTGAGATGATCAAGTGGTTTTTGTCTTTGCTTCTGTTAATGTGGTTTATTACGTTTATTGATTTTCGTATGTTGAACCACCCCTGCATCCCTGGGATGAGGCCTACTTGGTCGTGGTGAATAATCTTTTTGATGTGTTGCTGAATTCGGTTTGCCATTATTTTGTTGAGGATTTTTGCATCAATGTTCATTAAGGAGATTGGCCTATAGTTCTCCTTTTTGGAGGTGTCTTTGTCTGGTTTTGGGATAAGTGTAATACTGGCTTCATAAAATGTGTGAGGCAGTTTTCCTTCCCTTTCTATTTCGTGGAACAGTTTAAGGAGTGTTGGTATCAGTTCTTCTTTAAAGGTCTGATAGAATTCAGCAGAGAATCCATCAGGTCCTGGACTTTTCTTTTTGGGGAGACTTTTGATTGCTGCTTCAATTTCATTATGTGTTATAGGTCTATTCAGGTGATTAATTTCCTCTTGGTTCAGTTTTGGATGATCATATGTATCTAGAAATCTGTCCATTTCTTTTAGATTTTCAAATTTATTTGAATATAGGTTCTCAAAGTAGTCTCTGATGATTTCCTGGACTTCCATGGTGTTTGTTGTTATCTCCCCTTTTGTATTCCTGATTTCACAAATTTGGGTTTTTTTCTCTCCTCATTTTAGTCAGGTTTGCCAGGGGTCTATCGATCTTGTTTATTTTTTCAAAGAACCAACTTTTTGCTTCATTAATTCTTTGTATGGTTTTTGGTTCCTATTTCATTGATTTCAGCTCTTATTTTTATTATTTCTCTCCTTCTATTTGTTTTGGGATTTGCTTGTTCTTGTTTTTCTAGGAGTTTGAGATGTATCATTAGGTCATTGATTTGGGATCTTTCAATCTTTTTAATATATGCACTCATGGCTATAAACTTTCCTCTCAAGACTGCCTTAGCTGTGTCCCATAGGTTCCGGTAGGTTGTGTTTTCATTTTCATTGACTTCCAGGAACTTTTTAATTTCCTCTTTTATTTCATCGATGATCCATTCTTCATTAAGTAATGAGTTATTTAGTTTCCAGCTGTTTGCATGTTTTTTGTCTTTACTTTTGTTGTTGAGTTCTACTTTTACTGTATTGTGGTCAGATAGTATGCACGGTATTATTCCTATTTTCTTATATTTGCTGAGGCTTGCTTTGTGCCCTAGGACATGATCTATTTTGGAGAAGGTTCCATGGGCTGCTGAGAAGAATGTATATTGTGTAGAGGTTGGATGAAATGTTCTGTAGACATCTACTAGGTCCATTTGATCTATTGCATATTTTAGATCTTGGATTTCTTTATTGAGTTTTTGTTTGGATGACCTATCTATTGATGATAATGGGGTGTTAAAGTCTCCCACAACCACTGTGTTGGCGTTTATATGTGCTTTTAGGTCTTTCAGGTTATGTTTGATGAAATTGGGTGTGTTGACATTGGGTGCGTACAGATTGATGATTATTATTTCCTTTTGGTCTATTTCCCCTTTTATTAGTATGGAATGTCCTTCTTTATCTCATTTGATCAATGTAGGTTTGAAGTCTACTTTGTCAGAGATAAAGTTTGCTACTCCTGCCTGTTTTTGGGGGCCATTGGCTTGGTAAATCTTCTTCCAGCCTTTCATCCTAAACATATGGTTATTTCTGTTGATGAGATGGGTCTCCTGTAAGCAACAAATTGTTGGATCTTCTTTTTTAATCCATTTTGTCAAACGGTGTCTTTTGATGGGTGAATTAAGTCCATTAACATTAAGCGTTAGTACTGATAGGTATGTGGTGATTCCTGTCATTTAGTTGTCTTAGTTGTTTGAAGGTTTGATTGTGTGTACCTAAGTTGAGGTTACTCTCTACTTTCTTGCTTTTTCTTTTCCTCTGGTTTGGTGCTGCCTGCCCTTTCATGGTTAAGTTGGGTGTCACTTTCTGTGTGCAGAATCCCTTGAAGAATCTTTTGTAATGGTGGCTTTGTGGTCACATATTGTTTTAGTTTCTGCTTATCATGGAAGACTTTTATTGCTCCATCTATTTTGAATGATAGCTTTGCTGGGTAGAGTATCCTGGGGTTGAAGCTATTTTCATTCAGTGCCCGGAAGATCTCACCCCACGCTCTTCTTGCTTTTAATGTTTCTGTTGAGAAGTCTGCTGTGATTTTGATGGGTTTACCTTTGTATGTTACTTGTTTTTTCTCTCTTACAGCCTTCAATATTCTTTCCTTAGTTTCTGAACTTGTTGTTTTAATGATGATATGTCGTGGAGTAGTTCTATTTTGATCTGGTCTGTTTGGTGTCCTGGAGGCCTCTTGCATCTGTATGGGAATATCTTTCTCTAGATTTGGGAAATTTTCCATTATTATTTTGTTGAATATATTACGCATTCCCTTCGCTTGCACCTCTTCTCCTTCTTCGATGCCCATGATTCTCAAGTTTGGTCTTTTGATGGAGTCAGTGAGTTCTTGCATTTTCTTTTCACAGGTCTTGAGTTGTTTAATTAATAGTTCTTTGGTTTTTCCTTTAATTACCATTTCATCTTCAAGTTCTGAGATTCTGTCTTCTGTTTGTTCTATTCTGCTGGATTGGCCTTCCGTTTTGTTTTGCAGTTCTGTTTCATTCTTTTTTGTGAGGTTTTCCATATCCTGGGTGGTTTCCTCTTTAATGTTGTCTATTTTTGTCCTGAGTTCATTTATCCATTTATTCATTGTGTTCTCTCTTTCACTTTGGTGTTTATACAGTGCTTCTATGGTTTCCTTTATTTCTTCTTTTGCTTTTTCAAATTCTCTATTTTTGTTGTCTTGGAATTTCTTGAGTGTCTCCTGTACATTTTGGTTGACCCTATCCAGTATCATCTCTATAAAATTCTCATTGAGTACTTGTAGTATGTCTTCTTTTAAATTATTCTTGTGGGCTTCATTGGGTCCTTTGGCATAGTTTATCTTCATTTTGTTGGAGTCTGGATCTGAGTTTCTGTTCTCTTCATTCCCCTCTGGTTCCTGTACTAATTTTTTGCTGTGGGGAAACTGGTTTCCCTGTTTTTTCTGTCTTCCCATCATTGTCTTTGGTGTTGTTACTGTCCCTGTACTGTGCGCAATTAAGTATTTTCTAGCTTGTAATAATAACAATGGTAATATTTAGAATGGAAGGGTGAGTTGAGATGGAAAGCAAGAAGTTAAAGAAAAGGGGAAAACAAATATACAGACAAGAGGGAGAAAGCACAACAAGGTATCAGACAAGAGAGTTTCAAAGGTATAAACAGGGAGTGTTAGTGTACTAATCGACAGTAAGCTGAACAGACATTAGAGAGACAGAGAGAGGATTGAAAATCAAAGATAAAAAAATAAGTAAATGAAAGAAATATCTATATATAAAAATGAATTAAAATAAAATGGAAAATAGAAAATGAAAAAAAAAACAAAAATCAAAAACCAAAAAACTTCCAAGTTTATATGCAATGCAGTTTCAGTCTTAATAATTTGGATGTCCATCTCAATCTCCAGTCCTGGAGTTGGTGCCTCAGATGTTGTTCTGTAGTTGTCTCATCAAAGGGGATGCATAAAGTAGAACAAAACTACACACTCACACACACACACACACACACACACACACACACACACACACACACAAAAGCCCCACCAAGTGTCCCAAGTTCAAATGCAATACAGTTTCAGTAAGTTTTTCAGCTTGCAGGTGTAATTCAGTTGTTCTCTCATCAAAGGTAGGGAGAAAAAGAAAAAAAAAGAGTCTGGAGACCGTTCTGAGAGTGGTATCTGCAACTGCGGCTTGCCTGCCTGCTGCTGGCAGCCTGCTGTAGCTGGCAGCATTATTTATGCAGATCTCTGGGGTGAACTTAGCACTCACCTGGTCCCACAGGCTTTGTTTGTTCAGAGTTCTCCTGTGTGGGAGCCTCTGCAACAAGCTTTCCCCTTTCCAAGCACTGGGAAAGGTGACACTGCCCCCGCGTTGTCAGGCCTGCGTGTTTATTTACAGTTCATGTGGGAGGTGGGTCTTCCCCCTTCTCCTGTGTAGTTTTCCTCCCACTGCCACTTTCACAAGCTTTCCTCCTCCTGATTACTGGGCGGTGCTGCTGCTCTTGCCGGCCGCCATGTTTGTTTACAGTTCACGTGGAAAGTGGGTCTTCCCTCCTCTCCTGTGGAGTTTTTCTCCCTCCGCCACTCTCACAAGCTTCCCTGCTCCTGGTTGCTGGGCGCGTGCCCCGCTCCTGCCAGAGCCTCTCCGGCCCGCCCGGCTTGTTTATTTACAGTCCCAGGAAGGGTTCCCTTTCCCCAATCTTCAGCACTCAGGGCGCCCCACCCTCTTTCCAGCGTGTCTTAACTGTTCTTATTGCTTATTACTCAGTTTCTCTTTTTTTCCCTGGGTGGAGGTTAGTCTGTCCAGGGGGCTATGCTGCTCTGGCCCAGGCTTGTCTGTGGGAGAACCGCGGTACCACAAATCTCACCTGGTCCACGTCTTCCCAGTGGGTGCCGGCCACTGGCGGCCCAAGGGCCCTCCTCATTTCTCCATTTAACGTGAAGTGGAGATTCTCTGCACCGGCTGGAGGTGTGGAGGGGTGAAAGTTATGCCTTTTCTCAGTGATTATGCCTGCAAAGTGTGTCTCCAGTGTCTCTCCAAGATTTCACTATAGGAGGCTCGCTTTCTGCTTCCTACCTCTAGCCACTATCTTGGAATCCTCTGGAATTCTTTATAGGATAGTTGCTCCATTGACTTCTGGTTTACCTAGAGTTTGATAAAAAGTCTGCTGTATCCACATAGAGATGCTCTTCAACTAAGATGGGATGTCCTTATAAATCCATTGTAAGTTGAAAACACTGCAAATAAAAAATGCATTTAATACACCTAACCTACCGAACATCATAGCTTAGCCTAGCCTATCTTAAACATTCTCAAAGGACATTAGCTTGTAGTAGGGAAAAATCACTTAGCCTATTTTATAATAAGGTATTGAATATCTCACATACTTTATTTAGTATCTGTGTCTAAGATTTGCTGGTGACACAGTACCCTGTCGAGCACTAGTCGTTTACTCTTGTGAGTCTATGGCTGGCTGGGAGCTGTGACTTGCTATCATTGCTTAGCTTTATCTTATCTATCACTAGCCTGGGCAAAATTTAAAAGTCAAATTCTGAAGTATGATTTCTACTGGTTGTGTATTGCTTTTGCATTTTTGTAAAGTTGAAAAATTGTAATTTGAACTATTTTAAGTTGAGGACTATGTGTATTTCTTTCTCCTTTTGTGTTTGTTTTTCTTATGCCTATCTTAAATATTTTCTTTTCATTTTTGGCTTTCAGAAGTTTGAATATGAATGTTTTAAATTATTGCCTCCCCCCCCTTTTTTTTTTGTACTAGGGCTGGAACTCAGGGACTGGTACTTGCTAGGCAAACATTCTACCATTGAGCCATTCTCTTAGTGCCTGCCTGTCTGTTTTGATATTTACCTGGCTTATAGTTTTCTAAGATTCTAGAAAAGGTTTAGTCATGACTTCTTCAAATATTTCCTCTCCCTCATTTGCTTCCTCTTCTTCTCCTGAAATTCCAGTTGTACATGTAAATGTTTGATATTGTTCCTTGTCACCTAGATACTGTGTTCTTTTTTCCATTATACCATTTCCTCTTTCTTTTTCAGCTTTTAATGTTTATATTGAACTTGTAGTTTCAAATTTACTAGTTCTTTCCTTCATTGTGTTGAGTCTATCAGTGAGCTGGTGAAAGGCTTTCTTCATGTTTGTTTCTTTTCAAACATTTCATTCTTTATTGTGGTTTACATTTCTGGTAAAATTGCCCACTTATTCAAATTGGAGCCTACTTTGGAGATGGGGTGTGTTTATTTCCAAACCAGTGCAATAAAGTAAATATCACAACAAAGTGAGTCATATAGATTTTTGGTTTTCCCAACCATATAAAAATTATGCTTAAACTATACTGTGGTCTATTAAGTATATAATAGCACTATGATTTTTTAAAAATATGCATACACTAATTAAAAAGTACCTTGTTGCTAAAAATGCTAGTGGTCATCCTAGCTATGGGAGAAGTGGTGCCAATAAATTTGGTCAATATAGAGTTGCAAAAAAGCAACTCTACTGCTGTAAAACACAATAACTGGAAGCAAAATAAAATGAGGTATGCCTGCATGTCATTCATCTTTTTCACTAACTTATTAATAATAGGTATTTATATTAATCATTGTTCTTTTAAATTTTATGTCTGATAGTCTAAGACCTTGTTCATTTCTGAGCCTCTTTTTAAATTTCACTTTGTTCTTGATTGTGGGCTATTTATATGTGCTTTTTGTATGTCTTTTTACTTTTGATTATGCTTAATAACTTGTGTAGACCAGTAGAGACTGAGGTAAGCAATGTGTATCCCTGGACTAGGTACCTCTGCTAGGTTGCTATTTTGGAATATTGGCTACATTTAGTCTGTAGTTGAACTGGATTTAGATTCTGTTGCTGATATGCTTAATCCTTACTCTTTGTTGAGGATGGAGGCTGGTTTGCTGGATGGAGATTTTCCCTCAATGTTTCTGACCCACCCTCAGCTTTAGGCTTCCCCTGTTTACTTTTATCTCACAGAATATCTCTCTGTGTGCTTTTGATTATTATCTTGTGCTTGCTTGCCTGGTGGTTGAGGCTAGAGTACCTGTGGGTTATTCTGGTCCTGCCTCCGTCTCAGGAGCAGCCTTCCTTGGTGATCCTACCTCTCCCCAAGCAGTTAAAATGTCCATGATATGAACTGAGGATAGCTTCTGGCCTTTCTCATACAAGCCATGCCCAACTGTGTTCTGGGGCCAGTATTTGATATCTTTCCCACTACATCTTAAAACTTTTGCTTTTAAGGGGGAAAGGGCCTACACATGGTTTTCCTGCTATTCTTACAGTAGTGTTTCTACTCATTTCAGTGCACACCAAAGTTTTGCCTATCTTCCTACATTGCCTTCAATCTTTTTCATGAGTCCTCAATGGAGGTCCATGGAAAAAAGCCTGCAAGTGAGTGACAATTCAGTTTGTGTTTGAAACTTTCTAAAATCAAGGCTTTGATACCTTCAATCCTATTCCAATTCAACATCTAGCAAGTCATTAAAAAGATTCATCAGATTTCTTTTATCCACTTGTAAGGTGGCTCCATGTTCTCTTATGTTCCATCACATGAAAGCCAGAGCTTTACTTTATTCATACTCAAGCTAAGTGTTTCCTCTGCAATCTAAGATCTCTGATGGATTCAATAAAATTTATGACTCCATAGGTTAGATAGCTCCTTCCTTTCATTTGGTGGGAATAATGCTCTTCCTAACTTTCTGTGTGTTAGGCAAAGGGCAGAAGTCTGTGTTGTAATGGGTGACATCTACTCTCCATGAAGATTACCTTCTGCTTTACACTTTGGACAGTGCTATAAGAATGAGATCTTTTTCTATGACTTCACTAGAATATCTAGTTTATATAAGAAGCAGAGCTATAATTATGCTATGAATTTAGGTGAAATTACTTTGTCAAATTATCTCTAAGCACATTTGATTGAGCACTCTTATGCAGTTAAAACATAAAACCTCCTTTTTACATGTCTGAATACTTAGGTCATGATCCTGTCTCTGCCATTTTCTAGCTTAGTGATCTTTGTGCAGGCCACTGAACCTCTTTAGTTTTCAACTTACTCTCTATAAAATGAAGATGCTGGGTTGGGGAATTTTGTGGTTCACAATCTATTCTTAGGTCAACAGTGCTGAATGAATCTCCTTTTATTCATATAATTGGAGTATAGGTATTAGCATTATCATTTAACAAAGAAACAATTCAAAGGAGACTGTATTGTTCATCTGACATTGAATTATAAGTACATCAGAGTGCTAATTATGAATCTTGATCTTAATTTTGAAGTAGGATGGGGTTAAAGCAAAACAGGCAGTGAGTGGTATATATGTTCTGCATCTGGAGTTCTCATCCAAAGTTTCAGTGTCTGTCTTTGAAAGACAGCCTATTTCAACTACTTAAATATGCTGTATAAATCACGTGCTATGAAGTGTGATCTCAAATTATTGTAATAATCTGTGTATGGGAAAGAAATGGAGACTAATAATGAGTTGTGGCTTGGGTGCATTTGAGTATGTAAAGCATTACAATAAGATTCAAGGTTTCTAATTTATGATATCCTGGTGTCCTTATAAAATTATTTTTAATTGGCATGTAAAAATAGTATTTTTTATGTTTAATGTGCGTGATGTTTTGATATATGTATTCATAGTATAATGTTAAATTCAGGGTAAACATATCTATCTTCTCAATTGTTTATTATTTCTTTATGGTGAAACATTCAATATTGTCTCTTCTCAATTGTTCTGAAAAATACAGTACATTATTACATATATTCATTCTACTGTGGAGTATCACACCAGAACTTATCCTCATATCTGTCACTCAGCATATGTTCATTAACCTTTCTACCTGTCCCTCCTTAGCCTTTGGTAACCACTGTTTTGCTTTCAATTTCTATGAGATCAACATGTTGAAATTCCATATGGGAGTGAGTTTATGCAGTATTTTTTCTTTCTGTACTTGGCTTATTTAATTTCACATGACCTCTAGTTCCATCCATTTTGTCACAAATAACAGAATTTTATCAATTGTTATGGCTGAATAATATTTCATTAGGTACATATACCACATTTTCTTTATCCATTTATCAGTTGCTGGATATTTAGGTTTCCATTTCTTGGCAATAAACATGGGAGTGCAGATGTCTCCAAGACATACTTACTTGTTTTGGATAAATATTCAGTAGAGTGGTTGCTGGATCACATGGTAGTTTTAATTTTTTGAGGAGCCACCATAGTAGCTGTACTAATTTGTATTCCTACCAACACTGCATAAGTGTTCTCCTTTGTCCATATTCTTGTTATCACTTTCTATCTTTTGTCTTTTTGATAATTCTATCTGAAGTGAGGTGATACCTCATTGTGGTTTTGATTTGTTTTCCCCTAATGATTAGTGATGTTGACCAGTTTTTCACATACTGGGCTAGTTTTATTACCCATATTAACTGGATTATATGTGTTTTGGCTAGTAAGTTCCTTATATATTTTGGATATTTATCTTTTGTCTAATGTACAGTCTTCAAATATTTTCTCTTCCTGTGATTGTCTCTTCACTCTTTGGATTGCTTTCTTTGGTCTTCAGCAGCTTTTTAGTTTAATATAATCCCATTTGTGTATTTTTGCCTTTTGTTTCCTGTGCTCTAAGATTCTTATCTAAAAATCCTTTTGCATTACCAGGGTCTTTTTTTTTTTTTTTTAACTAGATCTCACATCCTAAGTGAGAGTTGCCTCTACCCCGCTGAGTCATCTTATACAATCAGACTCTGACTCAGGATAGTTCTAAACATTGGAGTACATGCTGCCTAAAGGCACCTTTATGGTGGACCAGAAATTTCATACCCCAAATCAACTCCCCTGTTTGGAATCACATTTCACAGAATACATGTCTTAGAGTTATAGTTCCCTCTATCCTCTGGTTGTTCTGAATCAGAGATGCTGTGAGTATGACTGAATATTTAGGCAAGAGCCATAATGCTGACTGAATTCCCAACTCTCTCTCAACATATACTACATTTTTCCTTCTTCAGGATCTAATTTAAATCTTTCTGTAAGCACATTTTCTTGACTGATTTTAGTCCTATTTCCAAACATCTGTAATACTTATATATCATTGAAGTGGTTTAATTTCTAAAGGCCTATATTACTTATATATTGCTGATGTGGCTGAATTTGATTAGTTAGTAGGAACTTACCTTCCAAAAGAATTATGCATTTCTGACTTCACATTCTAGCAAATGGATGTTAGGAACATAGATTTTTAAATCTTACTCTTACTGAGATTTTTAATCTTTTTCAAGATAAAATAATATGTTCTTTATCTCATATTTAAATAAATATCTATTCACTAATGACCATATTGTAAGCATTCTTTTGTAGACACTAGAGATATAACACTAAATGAAAAAGGCAAATTCCTTGATTTCAAGGAGTTGAAGACACATGATACATAAAAGCATTCAAATGGCGAAATATTCTGTGAAGAGAAATAAAGTGGGAAGAGAAGTATTAGTGGTGACTGAAAATCACTGAAGAGGGTCTGTCTTATTTCATGAAAGGAAGGCTTGTATGAATAAGTGACATTTGAGTAGAGAGCTGATGAAAAGGAAGGAGTAAACCATGAAGATCTAGAAGATAGTTCCTATGGTAACATCACATAACTTCATGTATGACAAAATATTGTGCTATATTGAATTCACATATATTAATTAATTAGGAAAGATTCGGGTGATTGTGTAAACTCTGCTTTTGATTAGAGATTTAAATAATTTTTAGTGAGAAAACTCACTTTTCCCATTTCAAGAAACCAGAGACAGTAGACATGAATTTTTTTCTTAGGATATTGATGTTATTAACAGTACACTCAGGGACAAAGCCAAAACAAGGGGGTTACCCACACAAGTAAAGAGATAGCTTCTGCCATACTGAATTCAAATAGAAAAAGTAGGAGAATGAGAGAAAAAAATTTTGTCTAGTCAGTATGGAGTACTATTAAGTATATGAGGTGGGCAATGTCATAATAGAATGTTATCTAAAGACTTACTTAGAAGACAAAAAATAAGATAATACAAAAATTTAAAGAGATAGTGAACCTAAAAATGTAATAGCTAGTAGTATATCAGGAAAACAAGGATGCAAGGTGATGGGAGTCATTACAGAGTAAGTGGCTGAAGAAAACCAATTGTTGCAGTGGGGATAATGAAATCAAAGCTGGACCTAGGTCTCCTGAGCCAGCTCTGACTGAGGAGGAATTTTGACTGGTTAATTGCAGATACAATAATAAAAGCTCTTTTAGTTTATGCATATTTTATTTAAGTTCATATTTTATTAATTGTCATTTCATTAAAGAAATGGAGTAATGTATTTAACAATTAAGAGCAGTGATTGTGGAGCCAGACAGCTTGGAGTGGAAGTTTGGCTCTTCCCCTATTTAATAATGTGAACCTCAGCAAATTACCCACCACTACATGCCTTCACAGTTAGGAGAAATCAGCTTGATAAAGAAGCATGTATTTCTGACTTTGCATTCTCAGCTTTTGGATATTAGAAACACAGAAAGGACTAAGTAAATATTTTTAAAGCTTATTCTTGATGATATTTTTTTCCCATCTGTAAAATGAGATTACACCAACACACAACTCCTATGGTTGTAATGAGAATTAATTTAATTTGATTGGACTGATTGTGTTCCAGTTTAGGAAGGTGAGCATGATACTGGTGATCATGACAGTTAAGTTTGCATGGGCCTTATTTTCCTTGTTCAGTACATTAACATGCCGGGCAGAAAATGGCAGCCTGCTTTGAATCATGTAGATCATGACTGGATGCAGAGTAGATTGAATTATGTTTTTCTTTAAGCTTAAAGAGGGATGACTACAATTGCACAAATATAATTTCACCATTAGTCAACAAAACATGACAGCCATCTCTGCATGCCTGAAATGTGGAATGATAAAGGTGTTACTAAAAATAATAAAGCTTTAACCACAACAGGTACTATGTCTATCTTGAGTGCTATGGTAGCTTAGCATGGAGCAGTGTCAGGTTCAGTGCAGACATTCAAAAATTATTTGTTGAAAGAATGAATTCATGTGTATTTTAATCAATGAACTAAAACTTAGAAATCTAGGAGTTATTTCCAACACAAGATATATATGGCCCCAGTTATCTCAGAATAAGCCTAAGATCCAGATTACAAACCATAAAACAGATCCAGTCACATTTAAGTTGTGAAAAACTGTGATGCCCAAGTATTATAACCTCACTTTGATAATTAATATTATTTACCACACTTGAATTTTTTTTAGCAGTACCGGGATTGAAATCAGAGAATTGCACTGCTAGACAAGTGTTCTATCACTTGAGTCACACCTCCAGTTCTTTTGATTTTTTTTGTTTGTTTTCAGATAGTGTGTTGCACTTTTGCCTGAGACTGGCCTCAGATAGTGATCCTCCTACCTCTGCCTCTTGTGTATTTGGTATTACAAGTGTGTAATACAACATCTGGCCTCCTCATAACCTACTGGACATTTTTAAGAATGTGAATTTTCCCTTAAGTATAAGGATTGATGTACTGGTGGACTACTAAAGCAAATGTGTTTGGGGCAGTGAAAAACTTCTAAATCATATCTCATAGATTTGGGCTCAAGTCTCCAAAGGAGCCTACCTGAAGGTTGAAGACAAGAGGAGTCATCTGAATATGAAATTTTTGGAATGTTTGTTAAGAGTCAGTTATGTTATTGAGACACCTTACACTATACCTCTGAGAAGAATAAATGAGAAGAGATGTGAGTTTGAATGAGTGAATTACTAGACAAAGCTCTGAAACCTCTGGGATGCTTAAACTAGAGAATGTTTGTGAATCTTTTTTCAGTGGATACATTATCCAGCTGGAGGTACCTTTTAAAATGCATCCTTGA
The DNA here is from genome assembly GCF_047511655.1 of Castor canadensis. Taxonomy (NCBI): domain Eukaryota; kingdom Metazoa; phylum Chordata; class Mammalia; order Rodentia; family Castoridae; genus Castor; species Castor canadensis. The sequence goes on along the minus strand of NC_133389.1, from coordinate 24,866,089 downwards.
CAATATGTGAGAATGAAGAATTTTACTTCCAGTTTAGTTCCCTGCTTCATGATTTAGATGATTTATTAATGCAGGCTCTATGATCAGTTTGATTGACCCTCAGCAGGTTGGTGATCTGATCCATTCTTAGGAATTAAAAATGATCAATTCAGTTCTTTAGAGCTGATGATCAAATTGATTAAACAGTAAATTATCAGGCCAAATAAAAAATACCACTTGGCATCAATGAATATGACCATTTAAAAATGGAATTGGCCTCAAAGAGTTTAATATAGTTCTCAGGTTAGCTACAGAGTTTATAGTTATTATCTAGGGCAGTGGTTCTCAAACTTTGGGTAGATAAAACTCACTTGGAGGGCTCATTAAAGCACGTTGCTAGACTCTATCGCAGAATGTCGGGTGTAAGGCTGGAGATTTACATTTCTAACAAGTTCCCAATAGATGCTGACACTGCTGTCTCACAAATAACCCTTTGAAAATCAGTACTCTAAATAAGTGAGCTCTAAAGTAGTTGAGTTTAACATATCAAAAAGATACAGATTATAACATTTTTACAGACTGTAGAGAGGGGGTTATACTGACATACACACTGAGAGGTATGGGATCACATATTACTATCTTAAATATCACACAGCCCTCAAACTTTTGTCTGGTAACCAGAATTTTTAGATTGTGATTACTGCATATTAATTGTAAAAAGGAGACTTTTCATTGTGATATTTTTATATATACACATAATGAACTTTAATCATATTCACCTCTGCTATTATTCTTTCTTCTCATCTTTGCTTAACTCCTCCATTTTTAAACTTTATTGCAAAAATTTTAAATGGGTTTCATTATAACCTTTTCATATGTGCATACAGTGCACTTTGAACATTTTTTCCCCTCACCCTCTCTTTTCCCCCTTCCCACCTCCTGCTGGGTCCCCGTCAAGATAGCCCCCTTTTTATGATCATGTCCTTTCATTTGTTTTCAGATCTACATTTCACATAAGTAACCAGAAATTATTGTTGACTGAACATGATAGAATATATGTCAAGTGAGACCTTCTGGATGATGTATGTTATTGATAAAGATGAGCTCAGTCTTGGTAAAGTGAGCAATAGTAAGTACAGTGGTTCCTTCCTGACTTATCTGTAGGGAAGAGTTCTAAGACTCCAAGGGGATAGCTGAAACTGTGGGTAGTTCTGAACCCTTTATATACTTGCATGATAAAGCTTAATTTGTAAATTAGCCCAATAAGAGATTAACAGCAATAATATAAGTTGTAACAATATACTTTAATAAAAGCTACATGCAGTTTCTCTTTCAAAGTATCTCTAGTACTGAGCTCACCTTTCTTGTGATGATGTGAGATGATTTAATGCCTGCATGATGTGAGTGACATAGGCATTGTGACATAGTGTTGGGCTACTTGACCTTCTCACAGTATATTAGAAGGAGAGTCATTATACCATGGTAATGCTGGATGACTGTGAGTAACTAAGACTGCAGAAAGTGAAACTGGATATGAGAGGACTATAAAAGTAATAAAATAATGGATATTTGTTTATTAGATGAAGTGCTGACTGGCTAGTCACACAACTACATACTATGTACAGAGAGGATTTCAAAGACTTGTCACTTGTCCTTGTTTGTCGGAAGCCCACAGTATATTGAAAGGAACACGTTCCAAACATGTGCAGTGATGAGCAATACTCTTAAATCCATGCATTACTGGAGCTACATCAGGTGGTACTGAGAGTCTATTTTACAGAAAACAGAAAGGTGGATGTTGAGGACTCAAGTTCCAGGTGAGGCTTTGTGCAGGATCCAATGTTGGCATTTACTCAATATCATTTACCAACAATGTGAAATAAAACCCATATGGGAAGGGAATCTGCCTCTTCAATTTCTGCTTCTTCACATTTCTTAAGACATATTCCCAGAGAACTGAAACAGGTTAATTAAGATGCTAAGAGGCTGGCACAATTTCTGAGCAGATTAACACCACAAAAAATTTGGGTGTAACTAACTGGTATTTGTTCCTGCTTGCAAAAGCTGTGTTTGTACGACTGGGGCAGAGTCCAAAAGGACTGAAAGAAGTTAATTAGTTCAGTTTGCCAAAGCCTTGTCATCTGGTCCCAGGGTTAGGGAATAGGACAAACTCAATATAAATATGTACAAATATGCAAAAGATTGTTATTATTACTAATATAACTATTTTCACATTATCAAAACATATAATTTGTTTGGTACAATTAGAAAAGAAGTCAGAAATTTTATGGTGGAGAGGGACAGTGAATGTTTGTGCCAGTAATAATGATTTTCTGGCCATGATCCGGTGCCTTGAAACTTACCTGGGATGTTGAAAAATAATGCAGATTCTAGGTTCTCATATATGATATATGTCTTAGAAATATGTATTTTTTGACTAGTTCACCTAGGGGTTTGGTTGCTTGGTCAGGTTTAGAATATACTACTCAAGAGATGCAAAAAAGAGGCTGGTAGAGTGGCTCAAGTGGTAGAGGGCCTGCCTAGCAAGCACAGGCCCTGTGTTCAAACCCCAATACCATCTCCAAAAATATATGCATGAAAGATGTGCATGTAACACTAAGCTATGCACTGTTGTCAGAAGTGGAAATGTCAGTGGGAACATTTCACTATTATTCTTAGTGACCCACGAGCAAAAACTTTTGCTTCCTATTCCAAGACTTCATGCTCTACTGGAACAAAAGCCTTAGCTCTAGAAGAAATGCTTCCACCAGGAGTCACAACATTTGGTACTCGGCATCTGTTTTTTGGGGAGGCAATTGTATATATCAGGAGCAGACCCTTGAGTAGGTGGTGGCCAATTCACTTTCTAATTATCACAGGTAAAATTTGTTTCCCTGGGGTCTTTAACCTTTTCTGTGGAGGAGTTGCAAGGCTTAGAATCTGCAGCATGGATTGTTTTATGCACAGAGTGCCTAACAGAGTGTCCAGCTCAGAGTGGAATCTCAATCCAGCAATGAGCAAAGTCAACTTAGCCATCAGATGTTACCAGAAGAAACAGATGACATCAGCTTATGAAAATGCTTTGGAAAATTCAAGTGCTTTATCAAAATATGAGCAGTGCTGTCACTGATTATCATTATTTATATTAATTTTATTTTTAGCTAGTTAGTTCACACTGGTCACCACAGACCATATAATCAATTGATTTCATTGTGCTATGAATCAGTATACAGAGATCTTAATACACTGTTATCAGCTTAATATATAATATTTTATATCCATGTGACTAGGCAGTAAGTAGTTCTACACTAAAGTTGTGGTGAGTCAAATGCTTCTTTCCTGCAACTCAGTCACTACTGAGGATCCAGAGTTGCAGAGAATATAGCACGCAGTCATTCTGTCCTCTCTGGCCACATTCTCTTACTCCATCCTAGCAGATATTTTTCATTACATTGCAGCTATAATCTGTACCTATATTCATGTAATAGGTGACTGGTGTTGGAGACAGTCTCAAAGTCTGTGGGTAGAAGGCACCCTGAGGGTATAGCACATCTATTACCCTGGAGAAGGTGATAACAGGGAAATAAATGATAATGGCAAAATGCTAATGACTCAAATGAGCTGAAAATGATGATGTAGCACTTAGAGCTTTCCAGTTCTTGTGATGAGGTAGGGCCTATCGTTAGTTTGATATATAAATGTGCCTTAGAGAAGTCTTGCAGGGCTGTTTGTCTCTCTGTGATCGAGAGAATTCATTAGCATATGGCAGCCTTCTCCAGTGACAATTACCTGAGGATGCATGTGGACCGCCTTTGCACAGATATTGCAATGTAATTGTGCTTAAGGGGGCATTTTGACAAACAAGACAAACCCATTATTTTTATCCATATACAATTGCAAATTAATTGAACAATTAGTAGTAATAGCTTGAATGTATATAACGAGGCACCTTGCATCTCAAAGTACTATCCTGACAAAATATGAACACTAATACTCTACCAGTGAAAGATGTCTCTGGAGTAGGTACAACAGCTGTTGAACAACAATAGAAACACTTCATACTATTTCTAGTCAGTTTAAAGAGAACAGCAAAACTGACTAAAAGAGAAGAATTCATCAAGGAAGATGCCCCTATCCCCATGTGTGATTGTTGAATAGCTACAAAGAGAATAACTATGTGTTCCATTTGTTGATCACAAAGGAAATTGGCATTATTAGGTAGAGTAGATATACCTTTATTTATTTATTTATTTTTGTTGTATTCATATGTGCATGCAATGTTTGGGTCATTTCTCTCCCTTTCCCCCCGCCCCCTCCCTTACCCCCCTCCCCGCCCCGTCCCTTGCCCCCCCAACCCCTCGGTACCAGGAAGAAACTATTTTGCCCTTATCTCTAATTTTGTTGAAGAGAAAATTTAACAAAATCATAGAGTTGAAACTGATACTAGAGCCAATTTCTATGCCTCCATATTTTAAAATGGAATACTTTTCAATTAGGTGTTTGATAGGAGGGAGGAGAGCGAGGGCTTGCATTTTCATATTAAAGCAAAGGTCTCCTCCTTGCATAGATTCCTAATCAGACATTTTGATTACAAATCACCATGTGATTGTCAGCAGAACCATACTGTGACAGAATAGCTCTTCAGGTCCACATCATCTCTGGTAGACTATGTCATGTCTACTTATAGATACTAATACAATTAGTATCTATCCCTATTCTGGATGGTTTCCTCCATGCTCTAGTGTTCAAAGATATAACTACCAGAAATCTAGACTTTGATAAATTTAAAAAACATTTTTGAATGATTGAATAATATTGTAATGTTTACTTTTGCTATAAATATATGAGACACCCAAGTTTTATGATTGGCTGACTATTTTCTCCCAAAAGAAAGGATAAATAAAGAAATACCATATCAGTATCCTGTTCATAGCAACTACATAAATTCTCATGTACTTGCATGGTGTCACAGAGTATGGTGGAAACAGAACTAAACTGCTGAAGACACATAGGCTAGGACTCAGTGACAGGTTCTGTTACAGGGAAGTCCTAGGAAATAATTACTATCCTTAATGTGAGGCATGGATTAAGTTACTTTCTTTGAGTTCTGTGATTTTCTTGTTCCATCCAAATATTGCCTAATCATTTTCAATGTAAGATTTCCCAAACTATCCATTTGGCTTTTATGTCTTATCCAAAATACTGCAACTTTTCTCCATGGCTTAAAACAAATCTGCAAAATACATAATATGTTTTTCATTTTTACTGAAATAATCCTTTCCAAGTATTGTTTCCACAGTCTCATACAACGATTATAAAGTTTTCATGATTTTTCATTGCCTCCAAAATAGATTCCAAATGTGCCATTATTATTCCAAAACCACATTCAGACTTGTGCCATCTCATCTTCCTAGAACTTAGTTACAACATTTCTCCAGACAAACACTTGATTCCAGTCAAACTGCTTAATTATTTTCTCTGAAGTCCCTCTTTGCATTCTAGACTCTATATCCTTAGTTCATTGGTTTCCATCATTTAGAATACACTCCTCCTATTATTAGGTTATTTCATGTAAATCTAAAGCAGTTTTTAATATCTACCTAAAACTGTATGAATTGCTTTTTGGGTGATAGAACATACTTGCCCCAGCCAGGACATGAAGCTAAGTAGCTAGGAAGCAAAAGGTTCAAAGTAGCATGGAGTTTTCAACATTCTTATGGTGCTTGGAATATAGAAATTAGTGTTCAGAAGATATCATAAATTAGAGCCCTGGGAAAGTATCTAGCTTCTCCTGTGGATGTATCCTTGGAATAGGAAAAAATCCAAAAGTAGATTGAGTGTTACAGGTATAAATTAGCCTTGTTAGTAAAATGTCATATTAAGATGATATGCATTCCTACTTCTGCTAGAAGATACAATGGATCTTAGTGGGAGGAAGACAACCTCATTCAGAGCCTCTACAAATTTTCATACACAAACAGGATTTAATCAATAATTACTAGGCATATCAAAAACAGCTACAAGAGAAGACATAAACAATATAAACAGGCCCACAAGTGATCTACCTACTGACTTATCAGATGTAGCCTTTAAACTAGCTAAAATAATATATTTGACAAAATGGATGATATTTCTTAATAAAATCCTCAATCTATCAGGGAAATAATTTTAAATTTGTACCTAATAACTCAAAAATGTTAAGCAAAATTAAGAACAACAAAAATGTCATTTGTAAAAGTATAATAATGATATTTTAAGATGTAAAGAATTCAGAATATTTTTCTCTACACTCTTTCTTTGAAAAGATGGGCTCAAACAAAATGAGAGTGTTTTCATGTGAAGAGCAAATAATTCGCAGGTAATTCAGGAAACATAGTCTAATGATGATAGCACTGAGCAAACCTGGAGATTGACCATCCTTGACTGGACAAAAGGACAATGGTATTGGGAGAGACACCCCTCAGACAAAGAAAGATTGAGAGAAAGCCTTGATAGAATATCTCTTAGAGAACTGAAAAGTTATATAGAAGACATTGGAAGAAGATTAGATAAAGACAAGGAACTTAAGGCCAAGGAACACGGCTCAAGTGGTTAAGCACCAAGCAAACACAAGGCCCTGAGCTCAAACTGCAGAACTGGAATTTAAAAAAAAGGAAGGACAAGAAACTTTCAATAATAAAAGAAAAAGTCAGTTATAGACCCCAGAACACCAGGTTCCTGCAAGCCTGAAAGATAACCTTAGGTTCATGACAGCAAGGGCAGGTGGTCTGGCTAGGTTACTAAATAAGAGGTGGCTATTATATAGGCAGACCTTATCTACAGCCACCTACCTCTAAAGAAGTCTTGTCTTGTCTTTTTTTTTTTTTTTTATTGTGCTGGGGGCACATGGTGGCATTTACAAAAGTTCTTACTATCTATCAAATACATCATACTTGAATTCACATCCATCATTCTCCTTTATTCCAACCCCCCTCCATTCCTGGAATAGTTTCAACAGGTCTCATTTTTTCATTTACATACATGTGCACACAGTATTTACAAGTCTTTTAAAGCACAAACCTGATCCAGGTGCTTAGAGGCTGGCAGAAACACACTGTGCCACCAGCAGTTATGGTTTTTCTGCTTTCTTTGTACTTTTCTTTTCTCCTCTGGACCAGAATAACCTCCAGGCCAGGAAAGAGCATCCAAAGTGCTAAAAATTGACACACAGGACTGCAAGCCCTGTAGGAATCTGGGGAGTTTCAGACTGCAGAGGAAGGAACAATTGCTGCCCACCTCCTGCTGAACTGAGTCTCTCCTATCCATTCACGTGCACTTGCTGCTTTCAGTCCTGAAGGATACCACATAGTCCAGCTCAGCTTGTGGGCATCTGATTGTGTCCCTCCAGAGAAACCTTTCGGCTTAATAAACTGAGTCTCCTGCTCTGCTTGGTGGTGGAAAGGTGCTTGGCTTATGGCTCAGCCCACGTGTTGTGCTACTCTGTGCAAAGGAAGACAGTGTGGGTGCAGGGTAGCCATCTCGGAGGCCAGCCTGTGGGAAATAACTCGTTTGAGCATCTGAATGAGTTCCCAGAGAAGAGCTTTTGTCCAAACAGCCTGAACAGAGTTTGAGAAAAAGAAAGAAAATGATAAAATAACAATCATCCTAATTCTATCAACATCCAGAGTAGACTGTTCGATTTTTGGCATATTCCCTCAAGTCATTTATAAAACACACATTAACATTTTACAAACAAACTTGAAATTATATTGCATTATAATTTTATGCCTAAAATTTTATTCTGAATATTTCCCCCTTCTATCTTATAAATCAAAAACATGCATTTTAATGGCTTCACAGTTTTCCAGTATCTAACTATTGAGATTTTATATAACCACTCACCAAATGGTTGAATATTTAAGGTGTTTCTAAATTCAGGAGTATTATAAATAATGTTGCAATAAATACCCTTTTACATAAACATTACATATCCTTTTACATAATCAGAGGTTGTATAATTTTAGCAAAAATTGTCCTTGCTCATTAAAAATACTGATTATTTCCTTATGATAAATACTTAAAGTAGAACTGCCTACTCCAGTTTATGAATCATTTTAAACTTCTTGATACCTACATATCATTGCAAAATTGCTTTCCATGAAGGGTGAATGAATAACACTGTACTGTTAGAGGCTAAAATAAATTGTATGGAGAATGTGTGATATAAAAGAAAAGGGCAGAGCAAGTGGGCTGGTGTGGGCAGGCAAAGGTCCAGGCGTAAGCTTAGACTTGCCTTTCATATCTTTTGGGAATCTACAATATTCTACTCACTGGTGATACCAAACAGAACAAATAAAGAAGGAAAAGGTGAATTTCCCTAAAATTCCTGTTACTTTGAAATTTCTTATGGAGAATGATTTTCAAGAACTGAAGTTGCCAAGAAGGCTGGCACAGTCTTTGTGCTAGAACCGTATCACCGAAGATATCCTTATAACAACATGGCTTTATTCTTGCCTGCAAAGGCTGTGTTCATACAACTGGTTCAGAGTCTAATACAACTGGGTTGAAAAAGGGTGGGAATTGGTTCAGTTTCCTGTAGCCTCGTCATCTGTTACAGCCCAAACACCAGAAAGCTGTAAACTCAATCATGAGTATTAATGTCACTCATAGTTGTGGATTTTCAAAAATCTATTAACTGAAAATAGAATACAAACTAGAAAATTTATGATGGTACATGAGGGATGTTTTCCAAACTTTGTCAATACATGAGTGACCTGGGGAACTTTTTTAAATGGTTGCATTCCAGGCTTGTATCTAGAGATCCCAATGCTCTTCGTATGGAGTAGAGTTTAGAAATCCAAATGTTTAGAATGCTTTCTGGGGCATCGACTTGGATATTTCACATTTCAAAGCATAATTTGACCAGGGAAGAAATATACAATAGTGCATATTTTTTTTAAATTCTTATCAATCTTGGATTACAAGTGTTTATGTATCAATTTTATAGGGAAACCAAAGAAATCTTGACATAATTGAAATTTCCATTATTCTTAGCCCTAGAGAATATTATTTTTGCATATTTTAATCTTCAAGTTTTCCCTCACATTTCTTTTTATCATTTATTTCTGCCAAGAAATTTATAATTTTCTTTTTATGTTTGTGAAAACTCTTTAATATTAAGCTTTTTTTCTACTTCTTGAGAACTTGGAAGTGGTGAAAATAAGCTTAAGACTTCAAATTAGAAATTAACACATAGAAACTTTGAGTAGAAATACAAGAAGTTAGCTTTAAGAAAACGAACTGATTGCTACCTGGCTGTTAAAAGATGATTGAATTATCAAATTTATTGTATATTTTAAAAGATCATGACTTTTGTAAAATTGTGGAAGTAAACAAATAATGTGAATTTAAGTAGCCAATCAACATTGTGGTTTGGAGAACAAGTATAACTGTATGAACACATTATCTTAGCCTAATTTATTAAACATTCAAATTAGGCAGCCAACTACTATTGATTTCATTTCAGACTCCCCAAGTTGGAAAATCCTTCATCTGTTCCTCTTATGTCTATAGGGAGACCATGTGCCAGGCAGAGGGCAGATGGGTGATGTCTCAGCAGTTTTGATTCTCATTACAAATTAATAAACTGGCATCTTGATTATACTTTGCATCCTAGATAAGAATATGTTGGTTGGCATTTACAATTGACTAGTTCCTTCCACTGTTATATTTCTTACTAATGAAAAAATGACCCTTCTGATTTTATACATCAATCTCATGAGCTTGGTAAATATGAGTCCAGCACTGAAACATAGATGTATTCGGTCACTGAAAAACCAAACAAAAACACCCTGAAAACATGAGCTAAAATAGAGTCACTCTGAGATCTTTTTGGAGGTTATATTTCAGGCCGTCCTTTGTGAGAGCCCCCTGAAACTCCTACTAAGTGAATCTTTAGGAATATCAGTAAGGATCACCCAATTCATCCATCCAGAGATAATTTTATTGCTTATTATTTGTTTTTCACTTTGTTTATACTATTTGAGGAAACTCAAAACCGTCACATGTGGAATGCAATTATGTGTTCATAATTACATGAGTATATCATGTTTAACTAGGTACTATGTTGATACTCAATAACGCTCCATATTACCAAGGAACCTATTGTCTCTGTATTTTTAATTCTTTCCATTGAAACTGGTCTTCTTTAAGCAGGAAGGACAGTGAAACATAAACTTGAGTCCAGATGCTGGTTCCTGTTTCCACATGCTCTTCCTCTATTTTGTATTACCTTAAATTAGAGTTTAGTTGTTCTAGTAGATTCCAGAATACAAGACTTGGTGTGTGTAGTAAGCTATGTGCAGTTGGCATTGCTTTGGGGTAAATTGTGAGGTATCTAGTTATGAGAGAAGACACTTCAGAGGTCAGAAGCAACCAGAAAAAGTCCTTTTAATCACTGTTAAGACACTAAGAATTTATTCAGAAGGCAATTGGGAGCCACTGAAGGATTTTGGAGCAGAGGAATGGCAAAATGAGATCTTCATTTTTCAGCTCAATATAGCAGAATTGGGGGTAATAAGAGAGGCCAGTCATGAGGCTGTGAAATAGTTCAGGCAATAAAAGAAGAGGGGTCTGAGAGAGGAGAGATGCAGAAGCAGGTATGGCTTTGAAAAAAATGTTTATGGAGGTGATCAGGTAAATTTTAAATTCTGACTTTCATTATATTGTTATTTTAATTTGAGGATGGTGTTTGAGGACAGATTCCTAAAAGCCCAGGTTGGTGAGAACCTAAGCATGATTCAAAGCATTTGTAGCATTCTTTAATATTTCTCACTGGACACTCAGGCACCATGGCTACTTTCAAAGTAACATCACCAAGAAGCCTAATCCTGTTTTTAATCTTTGGCTTCCTTTTGTCTTAATCATCACTATGGAGAACATTGATTTTCAAGACAAATTCTAGCACCTTTCATGTTAAAAGGCAATAATTTTCAACACTGCTTCCTCACAACTCCAAGGCCTATTCTCTCTAGTTTCTAAGTTCCTGATTTGGGAGGAAAAGCTATGATAATTCCATAACATGAAAATTAATATGTATTTCTACTTTCAGGAATTGCTTTTCAGGTCAGATCCCAGGAAAAGAATTCCAAAGACACAAAACTCCAATGGTGGAAGTACAGTATCCACAGTTTAGTTGAGAAGATGTGGTTTGGGATGGAGGGCTCTTTCCCACAAATACCATCCATAAGATATCAAATATTGCCACCTGGTCATTATCATATCTCAGAAAGGAACTCACAATTCAGACTCTGCCACTAACTGTGGAAACAGAACCTTTGAGTACCTGATTCAAACCTTTTATTAGTTTGTGTCCTCTGAGAACAGAGTAACAATAACTCTGGCGGTTTCATAATGAACTTGATAGACCAGAAAGCTGGTTAATTCAGAATCCCAAGTGACTCTGTTTAACAAAGGTTAAATTTAACAGCTGAGACAAAACCCAACCCTTACTAAATATTTTTTTCTGTTTTCCACAACTTCATCCACCTATAACATCAGTGGCATTTTAGCTTCCATACTCAGTTTTATGACAGTTCTATGCCAATTTTAATCAAATCACATGTGAGATCTGAAGAGACACCACTGAAATCTGAAATCAACCTTGTGACCATAAGCCTGGATTTCCCACAGAGAGCAGCTGTCTGTCCATCCAATCTTAGCCTGCTATGTGAATTCACGTGGGACAGTCTCTGTGATGGGTTTTGTCTCTTTATTTCAGCTCAGTATTCTGGTTTCCAGCTGGATTTGGAGGCTTGCTTTGAACTCCAGCCCAATTGACTAGGGTCTTGTCAACATGCCTAGTACTTGACATTCCCTGTAATTTGGCAGCTGGATGCTGTCTTCCTTAGTTCCAGCCACAGACAGGGGTCTTGTTCCAAATTAAATGGACCACCCAAAAACTCTCAGGTTGCTACCCATCTGACTTTGTATATTCCCTTTGCCTGGTGACTCCTGGCATTTTTCCTGTCATGCAGATGGGATTCTCATTAACATGGATGCTGATAACTGGTACCTCTTTGGGCTATGATGTACACCATCTTCCATTCCTGGGAGGAAACGAAATTGATAGCCACCCAGTGCTCTTCCTTATCCCTGGTTCTGCCCACTCCCAGCCCCTTGTCCCCACTCTCACCATATCAAGGTTCTGCACACTCTGCAACTCACAAAATGAAACTTAACATATTAAGTTTCTAGTTTGTGTAAACTAGCTTTATTGACACAAAATGTAACCTCAGCATGATTTGGTATTTCTGCTGGGGACAATATTATGTTCACCAAAGCATATAAACTTATAGAATAAAGATTTGGGAGTTTATAGTTCAGTGTAATATATCTGGAAGGCAGCAGTTGACAAACCAATATTACACTGTGCTCTCTTCTGGAGTTCTTATTAGAAATGCAGTTAAGATTGATGAAACTCAAAAAGATAAATTGAACGAAAGGATAACATAGCTGCTCTTACTATGGGAGCGAGAATGAGGGAAAAAGATGTTCATTGATTTGTCAGGTTTCCGAGGGGAAAGCAACTCTTAGGAGGCTTTTCTTGTGGAGTCATTTTTGTGGAAAATGATGGTACATGGGAACTTGTTGAGAGAAATGGAAGGAAAAGAGGAGAAATAATTGGCCATTATAAAACACACTGTTTATCAGACAAAGCACTCAGTGAATATTTAACAAAGAGTGAGCCCATTTGAGTGGGCTCTCAATAGTCACAAGTACCTGCTTAACCCAATATTATGCTTAATTAAGAATCACATTACTTTTTATACCTGAGTTTCTAATCTGAAAACAAAAATGCATTTGATGCAAAAAAAGTATCAAAACTAAGGAATATCTAATCATCTCTTGATGAATCACAATTATACAGTGCTTTGAGGTAAATCAATGATAAACTATAAAATGTGCCAAGTATATCTTCCAGCGTGTTCTTCCTATTTAGACTCTGAAATATGTCCACTTATCCTCTTATTTTGCTACTATGCCAACTCCTCTTAACCTCCTCTCAGATTCCAATATATACTTTTTACTTTAGTCCTCTTGTATTTTTTTTCATTAAATTAATTTATTCATTAATTGGACATTCTTGTCTGATTTCCACTCACCATCTGAGAATTGGGCACTACATCCTCTCAGATGACACCACCCTTGGATAAAGAATCAGCTAGATCTTAAAAGTCACAAATCTTATAGAGGGATGGAATTAGTATAAAGGAATTAATTTCTCATGCTTGACTTGTATGTGAAGCAGTAGATCAGAGTGAGGCTCTTTTGAACTCAGAATTCTGCTGATCACATTGTTATTCCATACAGCTGGCAATTCCTTCTACAGTGAAAGTCTACGGAGCTGTGAGCTTAGACTCCAGCAAACCAGATGCTGGCCAATTGGCTCTTACTGTTCTGTGTAACTCTATTGTAAAGTGTGCTAGACCTGAGCCAAGGCCACCATCTTGGCATTGTATAGTCAGTCTGACGTGTTGGGATAACAGAATCAATCAGTGAATATTTTAAAAACCAGTTGGATCATAGTTTGATTGTGCATACCCACTCACTGATGTGGCTTCTGGCCTTAGTTCTCTGATGGTAAAATAGTCAATCGGTGAGTCTGAGTTACATAATGTCAACTAAACACATATTTGTTTATCTTGTTTATGGTTTGCATATGAAATATTCCCCAAAGACTCATGTATTAAAGGTTTGGTCTTTAATGCAGTGTTGTTCAGAGGTCAAACCTTGAGAGGTGATTGGATGATGAAGACGTTATCTTCATCAATGGATTAATCAATTCATAGCTGGAGTATTATGAGGAGGGGTCTAGTGGGAGGAATTAGGTCGCCAGGAACCTATTTTGTCTCTGGCCCCTTCCTTTCACTCTCACTCTGTTTCCTGCCCACCATAATGTAACATCTTTGCTCCACAGCAAGATGTTTGGCCTCCTCTCACATCCAAAGTGATGGCCAAGTAATCCATGGGCAGAAACCTCTGAAACAATGAGCCCTAATAAACCTGTCCTTGTTTAAGTTGTCTTTATTGGGTAATTGTTGCAGTGATGAAAAGTTGACGAGTACACACTTGTATTCAACTCATAGAAAGATACTCTTGTTTACTTACAAAAGTTCTGTGACCTACAGTACATAAAAGGAAATGGAAACAAAAGTTGGGGAATCAAGGTCAAACAGGTTTAAATCAAAGTCTTCAGTGGAAATATCCTGAGTTCTAATTCTAATTCTTAGGACTAATGCTTAAAAGAATAACTTTTGAATGACATCTCTCAAAAATGATGTCTAAGCATGCTTCTTTTGCTTTTTTTATGGCATGATATTTTCCTGTGTTACTTGTACTACTTATTGTGTTTTAAAATGCTAGTCTATCAAATAGAAAGTAAACTTCTCAAACAGGCAGTACAAAAAATGTACTTTTCAAAATTTGCTGACTCTAAATGAGATAGTAGTAGTTATGTGAGGGAAATGTAGATAATATTATTGAAGGAAGATTTTCAAAGAAAAGGTCTTCAGAGAAAAAAATTTACTTTGCTAAAATACAAACTTTGGAAGTTTCTGAAGGAAAAAAGAGCTGCAAAGAACAATATGTTAATAGTATCTCTTAAGATTTCTACTTTTAAAGTTCACTTTTTGATATTGAGGTTTATGAATTCTGATAAATGTGATAAGATGTATAACTACCCTAAAATTCAGACATGGAAACATTCCTTCAACACCGCAAATGTCCTCATGCTTCCTCTTTGTAGAAAAAACTTCCCCACTTCCTAACCTTTGGAAAAAAGCTACTCTGCTCTCCTATCCCATCAATTATACACCAATAGTATAACAATCCAGAGAGCAGCAGTTAATACTTTGCTTTATATCTAAAGAAGATAAACACACACACACACACACACACACACACACACATACATACATACATACATACATACATGTTTGGTGGCACTAGGGTTTGAACTTAGGGTCTTGAGCATTACCATTTGAGTGATATCTCCAGACCTTTTTGATTTAGGTTAATTTTCAGATAGGGTCTGAGAGTTTTTGCATGGGCCAACTTGAGAAAGAGATCCACCTAACTATGCCTCTTATGTAGCTGGGATCCTGTGATCATGTACCACCACACCCAGCTTATTGGTTGAGATGGGGTCTCACTAAGTTTTGAGTGTGATCCTCACAATCTCTGCTTTCTGAGTAGCTGGGATTATAGCAATAAGCCACTTTACCCAATCCCTAAAGAAAATATTTAAAAATTGAATTTGAATTTAGATAAATATAATTGTTGAAGGGACATGTCACAGAGTAAAAAATAGGAAACAAAACTTTCAAACATAAAATACTTAAGATTCTAAGCTATAAGTTGAAAAAAAATGTAAATTTTTGTCAGAAAAAGAAATATTTCTGAAAAAGTAAAGCATGTTTATATGAATTTGGAGTGTGCTTTTACATAAAGACTGCTTTCAGGTCTGTTTAAAAAAAGGATCACAGCAACAAGGCAGGGCCGGCGTTGACAAAGTTCCCTGTGGTTTAGTGAGGAGATCTAGTGGCTTAGAAATTTAATAATTGATCCAAGAAGCTCTATTAAAAGGATAAATGATAAAAAGGGAGGGGCAGCCTAATGTAAACTGTGGGAATTCAAACTATAGTATTCAAAAAAGAAAGTAGTCAGAAAAAAGAAACATCAAAATTTCTTTCAAATCTGTTAAAAAGAAATAAGCAGTAAGAGTCAGGGAGGACTTTGTGACACTGGTAGGGAGCTGGGGGAAGATGAAACAATATTGTTGAAAGCTTTATAAACATTTCTAATGTATCAATTAAAAACATGGAAAGTCACTACTACCTGCTGGACACATGCCCCCAGGCTTTGAAGAATGTGGCTAAGAGCATCTATGAAAGTCTTCTTTTCTTTTTCTTTCTCTTTCTTTCCTTTTATAACAGTTGGAACTGAGTGAAGATAAAGGAACACAACTGGGACATTTAAAAGGCAGGAGTATCTTTCTGGCTCAGATGAATAATTGTTCATTCCACATACTTTGAAAAACTGGACCAGGGGAATGAGAATAATTTCCACTCTGTTCTATATTTCATTTAATAAGTCAAGAAACAACTACTTACGATGGGCAAAGTGTGTGGAGAAAGATGGTTTGTCCTCAGTAAGCTTGTCTTACATGTGAGTGGGATGGTTGCTAGGAAGACAGGCCAGAACACAGACAGCTAAGGATGCAGCTCTCTGGTACTGCTGGGTGACTTTATAAGAACTTCAGCCTCCGAAGGGCTGTTTGCTATGGGAAGAGAATCAAATCTAACTGACATTGAAGCAGTTTACAAATACTCTTGGGAAGCTGGTACTATGACCATGTGAGACTGCAAGAGGCAATGAGATAGATTTATCCTGCAAAGTATGGCTGGTCTGAGATGTGAGCAATAAAAAGATTTCCTACTGATCTGAAAATACGAAGTAGAGGTGAACTTGACAACCTCACTCCATGACCCTGAAAAGCTCAGGTAGAAGACTGAACATCATTGATGAGCTCTGGAAGATGGCTTGGCTGAGCCATTTTGTAAACCATGTTCCTGAAAAATTTTTGAGTCACAACCATAGCAAGTAATAACATTCTTAGTTTGCTAGGTACCTTTCTCATTGATTTCCAATATTTGGAAGCTCATGCCATGTGCTGTATCCTGTTTTACCAAGAAACTACAAAAAAAACAGGCCACAATGCACAGTTGGGCCTTCAGCATAAGGAACTGGCCAGGACAATTGTTTATCTACCATTGCTTGGTTGAAGAATCAACCAAAACTAGGTTTCAATGACATTGACAATGAAGTTGCTAATTTTAATTACAATTATCTCCAGTATTTTTGTCTCATTTAACCTTTGTTATATGAATTATAATCGTGCCCAAAATTTAAAGCCTGTTAATTAAGTGTGTGTGGGGCAGGGAGAGAGGGAGAGAGGGAAGGAAAGAGTAAAAGAGAGAAAAGGAGAATGAGAAGAAGAGAGAGATATACCATGTATCAGGTACAAAGGGAAACTGGAGAGTCAACTTAATTCTGAATTGGCTAGGTCAGCTAGGAATTCGTGGAAAAGATACTATTTGAGCTTGATTTCAAAAATTAAAATTTAAAAAGCTTTCCATTGTATGTAATATGCATACAGAAACATGTACATTAAGTGTAAAGGCCAGTGAGTTCTTTTTAAATAGGTGCAAAACATTTGGGGACATCCGGAAGCAACTCACAGCTTCCTCAATTGTTACCCCCTCCTTCTTCCCTAGAAGTCACCCCTGTTTGACATGTAACACCAGTTATACCATATGTTCTATCTGTACTTGAATTTTATGTAAATAGAGTTACACAGCATGCATTCTCTCAAGTAGGGCTCTTTGGTTCAGCATTTTATTTTGAAGAGTGGCCAGTTGTGTTGTATATGGTTTTCATTGCTCTATAGCATTCTCTTCAATGTATATACTAGATTTCTTTAGTATAAATACTGCTGTGAAAATATGATTATTTCTAGCACTTAGCTATTACAAATAATGGTGTTATAAACATTTCCTTTACATGTGTTTTGCTGCATGTGTATATGTATATTTCTTGGGTATGTTTATGAGAATGAAATTTTTGGGTCACAGGGTAAATGTATAATAAGCTTTAATTGATAATGTCAAACTGTTTCGCAAACTGGTTGTTGAATATGTTTTAACAAGGAAAAGGGTGTGGAAGAGAACTAGAGACGGAAAAAAATTTCACAGTGACAACAGGGGCATGATGGAGTCTAACATGCTAAGGAGCCAGTGAGTATTGTAGGATGGGTACTGAGTGTGTGAGGGACTGATCAATAGACAAGTCAAGTGCAGGTAGGGACAAAAATATGGAAGGGCTTGATGCCATTTTAAACCAGAACTTTCTATCAGAAGTAATGGGGTATTGTCAAATAAGTTTACATATGGAAATAAAATGATAGGTCTATGCTTTCAGAAGAGCAGGCCATATGAACTGTCAGTAAAGTAAGGTCAGGGAGTAGAGGTGAGATTCTGAACATGGAAACTGAGAATGATAACTGAGAGCCATCAGAATACAGAATAGAGGAAGTTTCCATAGAGAAGGATGATCTCTTTTGTAGCTCAGGGCCCTTTTTTTTTGTTCAGTTCTGGAAGGTTTTGTTCTACCTTTCCCCTTTTTTTCTCCTTAACAACTATACCTATTAATTCCTTTTTCATAATTTCTTGATTTATTTCCTCTTGGTAGAATTTTTATCCTAATAATAAAAGCTGCTTTTTAGTTTTAAGTAGAGAGCAGGTGTGGAAAAAAAGAAGGATAATTTCATCTTTGCCATGAATATTAAGGATAAGCATTATCCCTAGGTAAGCACTGGGCTTAAAAGTTCACTGTAAAAACAAAATTCTATCTAAAAGATGCCAAAAGATTTATGATTTCTTGTTCACACACAAATATTGGGAAAAGCCCTGTCAATATCTAGTGTCTGTTTACAGTTTTTACTAGGAAAGGCTACATAGTCTGAGAATAATTTGTATGAAACCATATTAACCACTGATCACCAGAAGACCAATTTAGTCTGATTGTTTTATGATGGTGTTAGCACATGGCTAAGAGGACCAGATGGGCCAACAAAGAAATAGGTAATTATGTGGCAAAGAATGAGTTCTGTCAATCAGTTTTCCTTCCAGCAGCATAGAAAAATACATTAGCACCCACCCCATGTTGAAGACTTCTATACCCCCTGTTTTTCAACACGAGTCTGCCATCATTAAATAGCTCTGGGGTTTGGGCTCAATTAGTTTCAATCTTTGTGGTCTGATCCTAAAACCTATGCTAAGGCAATCACAATAAATATTTGGTAGACTCTACAAGAATAATTGTGTTCCCTAGCTACAAGCAATTAAGCACTAGATGTATTCCTTGTAAACCTTTGCAAATGCAATGAAAAACATGTTTTAAAAGACAAATAATTAAATGACTTCTTTCCTTTTATGGCATTTAGGCAAAGGAAAATTAAAGCTTGTTGTTTTACCTAGAAGGAAGAGAGATTTTTTTTCTGATATAAAAAATATGATGGCCTGTGTACAAACTGCTGGTAATCTTTCAAAAATCATGAAGAGTGGGATAGATGCCAGAAACCAGATGGGCAAAGGTCCCAAAATTCAAAAGGAGAAAAATATTAGCTTTTACATACTACCAGGGGAGAAGCTTACTCTGAACTCCCTCTCATCTTCTGGAATGTATTAATGAGTTCAGATTTAGAAGGGAACTAAGTAGCCTTATTCTCCAATTTTCTGTTTACTCTTTCCTGATCTCTTCAGGGGCCCTTGGTCTTTAACCTGTTCCACAGATACTTTCTTTCTTTAGTCCTCTACTTCTACTTTTTGAAACATTTCTGAAGTATCTTGCAACATGGATAGCCTCACCCAACATCTATACACCAATAATCACCATGTTTAAACCTGGGGCTCAGATTATCCCCTTCTGAATTTTATGTATCAAATGACAGAGATTTGACTCATCCTGGCATGATACTAGATCTGAACTTAACCATTGGCCCAACATGCACCGTAAAATTTCTCCAACCCCAAATTGATTACTTTTTATACAATGCACCATCATCATCTCTGTCTCCCTTTGTACCCAAGTCAGAAGCAGCAGGTACTGGTTACTGCTCCCTCCTTGTAGGCCACACATCCTCTTAATTCTTCATTTCTGTCACTTCAAGCTCAAGATGTTCACAGTTCTTTCCTGTCCTTTAATTCACACCCACCTCATTGTTTGCCAAAATTATTGCTCAGCTTCAGAAATTATCTCTGAGTTCTAGAAAGGCACCTTCCCTATGGTAGCCAGATGGTTTATGTAAAACATTTACTATGTTGCTCCCTTTCTAAACACTTTAAGCATCCATACGTCTTCAGGATAGAAGAAAACAGCTTAGCTTGGTAAAAAGAATATCCATGTAGACCTTGACTCTTTCTTCTAACTGAGACACTTTTTTTACGTGCATTCTGTGCTATTAGTTGTAGGCATTGTCAAAGGATATCCTATCCTAGTAGATGGATGTTAGAGTTTTCTCAAAAGGAATACATTTCTGCATTCATTGGAAAGCTTAAAGACCTCTGAGTCTCATACTGGCAGAAGTAAAGCACCTGGTCTTTGATTCTGTAACTTTAGCAAGTGTCTGATGACTAGGGTGGCAGGTCTGCATTTGGGAGCCACAACTGTATTGGACAAGCAGGAAATAGAAAGACATTACCCTCTCTTAGGGATCTTCACTATGCTAGAGAAGTTTATACGACTCTTCTTTCAATAACTAAGGCATCGGATGAAGTAGCTGCAGGAGACAAAAATACGAGGAACAGGTTGGGTTTTTGCTGTTGGAGACCAAAGGCATTGGACAGTAGTAATAGGAGCCACTTTTTGTCACAAAAGTCGTTCTGAAAATTAGGTCTCAGGTTACCCTCTTTGGATTTCATTCTCTGCTCTCACATGAACTAGAGTACTTTTATTCTACACATTTGTGTTTTTAATTTGTTACCTAAAGTTTGAAAATTGTCCTCAGCTTCATAAAGGAAAAGGATATTATGACACAGAAAAACAATTTCTTAAATTGAGAAATGAGGGCTGAGGGTCACAAGGCACAGGTGACAGAATGGTATTTGGGTAATATGGGTGTGCCATGTCTCTTGTCTGTCATGCTGGCTCTTAGAGATGATATGAGAGTTTGTAGAACTGCCATAGTCCTCCAGATCTCTTTATGCTTCTCTGCCTACACTATGATGTTTCCAATTCTGTGCCCTCAATCAAACGTGCATGCATTCCCCTCTGCACTTCGTTAAATCCTAACTGTCATTCAGCTGAGATTTGAAAAGCTCTATATGTGTATGTCTGTTCATCCTAATCATTTTTAGGATCTGAATTAGTGACTCTCCCCATCTGTTATTGTCACCATCTCTTACTCTTTACATTCACCAATTTCTCACTTTGTAATAAGGATTGGGTTTAATATATGAAGTATTCAATTGAACACTAACATCAATCCTATATATTCATCGAAATTTTAATTTTAATTTTCTAGATGAAAACTAATAAAAATTTGGTAAGTTGCCCACAAGAACACAGCCCTTAAATGGCAAATTTGGGATTGGAGAGCAAGCCTCAATGATTCCTAAATCTAGGACAGATTAGTGCTGCCTGTAACTTCTTTGTAATTATTTTATGTGTATCAGTAACCCCCCCACCCACCCAGATCACCTAGTCTTCACAGAGCAATGGTTTAGTGGAGAGAAAAGCTCAATAATAAGAACCATCATGATGATTATTCTCTTATTGATTCATCCTCTACATTTTTCTGTGATTTCTGTTCCCCAGTAGGCTGTAGACAGCATGATCCAGGTTTCTTTGACTTCTGGTTGCATTTGATCATGAAAATGGAGATAGGAGGATTGGGGAGAAAAAGGCCAGGGTACTTCTCTGATTCACTTTTGCTTTGAGGCTACCTCCAGTAACCACAGCATCCTTACACCACTCATTTGAACAGGTATCTCTCCCCCAGAGCTTCAGTTCTCAGTACCTCTAGTACCGTTTTTCCCCTTGTTCCCTTGGTCACAGAGGCAGTAGCAACTTCCCATTCTTACTGGTTTCTGGGTACCTGATTTCCCTGGTTAGGCCACCTTTCCCACACACCTGTTATTAATCGCTTCTGCATTTGAACCATCTTAAATTCATTCTGATTCCTACAGGAACATTACCTAACACAGTAGAACAGGTTCTTCTGCTCAGCTCTGTTACTAATAATCTCAGCTTTTTCCTGTTGCTCCAGGTAAATACTGTCTGGATGCCCCACTGATGTCACAAAGTCAACATTTCCAAATCTGAAGATATATGTTTGTACAAATACTGTGCCTCATCTTATATTTCCTATGCTGGTGGCTGAGTCACTCCAGCTAGAAACCTGCAAGTCAATCTGACTTCCTCTGCTTCTTCTTCTCCCCATGGTCAATGTTACTAAATTGCTTAGTCTATATCTTTCACATGCCTCAAATCTATTTCCTTCTCTCTTTCTCTACTGTTACTGCTTAGACTCTCACTGTCTATCACTTGGACTATTAGACTACAGCAGCCTCTTAATTGGTTTCTATAACTCCAGTCTTGTACTTCAACGTTGTTGCCAGGTGAGCTTTCTTTTTCAACTTAAAAATCAAATAGATGCTTATTTTGGAAATTCAAAGAGCGTATTTACAAAGTTAAAACTCCTTTCTTTTAAACCCCAACCACTCCATAGTGGTAACTACTGAATTTATTTTAAATGCAATCATTTTTCTACATGTATAAAGGATTTGTATGTATATGTATATATACAATTTACACACATGTATATTTATGTTTATTCATAAAATGATATAAGATAGGTAGTGTAGCATTTAGAATAATGGTATTATACTATGCATGTAGTTTAGCAACTTAGGATACCATAGATAAAAATTATCTTTTGAAAACTTAAGATATAATATTGTTATCCTCTTGCCCCCTTTGCAACTCATCTGTGGGTTCCTTGATCATTTTTAAGATTGAGTCCAGGTACTTTTATAAGGCATCCTAAACTATTCCATGATGAAACCCTTGTCAAATTTTCCTTCCTCCTCTCTTTCTACATTTTTCTTATTACCTTAGAGTCCATCTACATTGAGTTCAGTGCTTCCCTAAAAACATGTGGTTATTTCAAGCTCTCATTGTCTCAGTCTATACTTCTCCATTTATACTAATTCGAGAATGTGTTCTTCTTCACCTAGTAGTTTTTAAGCTCTCAAGGAAAAAGTCCTGATGGGAAAGCCGTTAGTCATTTCTGCTTTTGAGACCTCCAAAAACCATAGATTCTTTGATTACCAATTTTGCCTTTATTGTCATCATCTCTTTCTCAGTTTTGAGTCATATCTTAGTTATTGGTAGCAAACTAAATAGTCTTTATATTTGAAAAGATGTGTTTCTGAATGTCATGTTTTTAAAATATTCATGTATTATAGATCTTAGATGGTTAATTTCTATAACAGATGCAAAAAATAAAGTAATTAGGATGTAATACTTTGCTTATCCCTTAAAGTTCTATGATATAGATTTTTAGATTAAGAAATCTTGCTATTGGTCCCTATTGTATCTTAGAAATAAATATGGAGAAAAGTAATACCCCAGGAAGATAGGTAAATACAAATTAAACTTTTATTATTTAAATATACTGTAGAAAGTACAAAAGGTGGCAAAAGAAAGAGTGGAAACATATAAGATTCTCTTAAAATAATCTTAGGAAAATGACTTAGGAGTATACATTTCTGCCTTGTTTAAAAAATAACACATAGGGTCAGAATAATATGGTAGCTGACCTGTTAAGTCTGGGTCCTGCTTCTTATATTGGAAGTCATAAGCTGGAGAGCCAGTGTGGTTTGACTCTTTAGCATTCATCTTACTAATTTTGGGAGAACTTATTGGGGAAGTAAGATGATGTTTCTGGTTACTTTATAAACTTAAATTTCTCTATTTTATGAGAAGGAATGTCCAGTTTGATTCTAGGAGCATGAAATATTTGATACGGATTAACAATTCAATCCAAGGTAGTGAATTATTTAAGTAAAGACTGGCCAGGAAGTGTTTGTAGGAATTCTCATTATCAAGGAATTTTTGATTGAGGAAAATCTAAATGTCATCTCAAACAATTAAAGTTCTTAGGAAGAATTTAGGGTATATAAAGTCTGCTTTTGTGAATATTCTATACTAATTATATTCCAAATCCATCACACTGACTTAGAGTTTCCTTAGTAAGCATTACTAGTTAGGTCCTGAGTATATTTGTGATATATTCAATCTGTTTGGTTATTTCTCTGTGTGGGGAGAGTCCAGAACTCTACTGCTGTTGAGCTATCTTATTGTGATAGAGGCAGAGGCTTTCTCTTGAACCACCCTTCTCAAATTAGTAGTAAAATTAGCCCTCCAAGGTGAGCTTGTAAGCTGTGTTAAGAACTGTAGTACGTCTACTCAGGCTCTTGTGAGAAATTCTCCCTCCTTTATTATTGTACAGTTATAACTCCTTATTGTACTAAGGGATATAGGAAAAACAGAATGAGGAATATAGAAAGTTACTGGTCAGATTGCAATTACTCTCTAAGTGTATGTGGACTCTCGACTCACAAGGAAAGAAAGGTGTTGGGGAAACACTCCAGACATCAAACACAGCATGAGCAATGCAGAGTGGTGCAGAATTACCTGGTGTATTTGTTACCTTTACCTGTTAAAGAGCCAGTGAGAACAAAGATGAAGTGAAGACACTTAGATGCTTGTTTCATTGAACTTTTTAATGTAATCCCATTTCTCTGAGCCCCAGCATGTGGATGAACTGTACATGTATACGTATATGCATAAGGATTTGGAATTGACAAATTAAACGAGTCCATATCTAAGACTTCTTCCAGCTCTCACTGCTAGGAATTCTATTACTTGAACTAAGATCTGTTTAGAATCCCATACCATGATAATGATTCATGGATGACAGTGGTTCAGGATTTAATGGTCCTACCTAGAGAAAAGAGTAGCCCCAGTGGCCCTAGGTACGAAGTGTATAGGTAACCTTCACAGTTCTATTATAAAGGATACAGTGAGTGTTCTTGGCTCAAGGGAGCTAGGAACTTTATGCTTGACTGACCTTGATGTCCATGTGTTGGTTGCTTCCCCCCCGAAAGCCATAGAAGCATCTCTGTGTAATACAATTCTGTGTGAACTTTGATGTTTGGAAGGGTAAAGTGAAGAAAGGGAAGTTCGGAAGTCCTAGATAATTTTGTTTGGATCTTTCCTTGATTACTTAGCATATTATCAATATAGAGCTTCTTCAGCCAAAAGAATGTAAGTCAAATTAAAGAAAGTTTTGAAGCAGTGCTTTCAAACCCTATCTAGTTTAAAATTTTATCAATGTCTTGGAAATCTACATGAAAGTGTGTTTATTGTACTTCATCTGAAAAAACGAAGGTGGGAAGGATAAGCAGCACTATACATTTACCTAATACTTAATGTTCACTCCATATTACTCAAGCCACTTCCTATTATTGGTCATGCAACTACTTCCAGTCAATTACCTGAAGGCAAAGTATTGATGAAGCAACGTGAGACTCTGTGTTCTCTCTGTGCTAAAACAGTGGCTGTGACTACATCACACAGTGCAGCTGTATAGTATTGAAGGCTATAGCAGCCTTAGTCCTTGAGTAACTGTGTAGAGTCCCTTGCTGGTCTTGAATAAATCATGTGAACAAGAAAGAAACTTTGTTGTTAAGTCACTGAGCTTTCACAATTACAGGTACTACAGCCTAAGCTATTCTGACTAATATACATAGATAAGAGAATTGATATTATAAATGATCCCTGAAGATAAAAGCCCAATATTCAATATAGAAGTAATTCATGATAGGCAAAGGGTAGCTTGATCACAGTTCATGTAAAAAACTGTGAGGATGCAGGATAAAGGGCATCATGTGTATAGTCTTCAAATATTTGAAAAATTGCCATAAAGAAGTCAAATTGTTCTTGAATACTCTAGAAGGCAAAAACAAGACCAGCATGGGAAAATTATAAATGATATGTAGAGTCCATTTGATGTGGAATATTTTATCAATTTGAACTATTCATCAGTGGTTTCAGGTACCTTTGAAATGGTGATTAGGGAATAGTTGAAACCATCATGCAGAGGCAAGCTGCCCAAGGATCAAGGTTGACAAAATTCTTCACTGTATAAAATTTAGTCTGTACCATTCTTTCATTGTTAATATTCTCTTTTCTGTTTACATTAATAATGCTCATAATATGCTTTCAGACAGGATATGATTTTTTTCTAACCCAGAGGGGGACTTGGTTTGCAACAACTTGAATATAAAGTCATGTATCCTTTTGTGATGAGGTTTGAACATGGTCTGCTATCATAAAAGTATATTGCATCAGTGATGCAATTTTATCATAAGTTGGATAGACTTAGGAAACTAAAGAAATGATTCCCAAGTTTAGTTCCAAGATAGTGAGTGCCCACTGCTACATAAATATCACATGAGAATTTTAATAAAAATACTGATTCATAGACCCTATCACTTGAAAGTTTAACTAATGTGTTGGGGGTGGAGTCTGACAAAATGTTTTGAAATAAGTTCCCCAGGTTATTCTTATAGTTGGTTTAGTTGGGAATGACCTTTTTGCCTGCTTCTTTTAGGATTGTTTTCTTGTTCATTTAATAGTAAAAGTTCTTTCTCAAACCTCCAAGTCTGAACAAAAAGGAAAGGTGATTTCTCCCTGCCATGGTCAGTGGGATGATGAGAAATGGTGGCAGAATTAATCACATTAGTTCCAGAATGTGGGCTGAGAGAGAGAGCCATTAAAGGGTGATCATCAGAACAACTTTGGTCACCAGACTCTCCCTTCTTATCCTATCACCATCTCTCAGCATGTTGGGACAGGCAAAAGATCTCTCTTGGTTGCAAACATAGGGATATTGGAAGCTATCTGCTCTATTGTCTTTTTTTCTTTTTTATTGTTTTATTATTCATATGTGCATACAAGGCTTGGTTCATTTCTCCCCCCTGCCCCCACCCCCTCCCTTACTACCCACTCTGCCCCCTCCCTATCCTCCCCACCCCCTCAATACCTGGCAGAAACTGTTTTGCCCTTATCTCTAATTTTGTTGTAGAGAGAGTATAAGCAATAACAGGAAGGAACAAGTGTTTTTGCTGGTTGAGATAAGGATAGCTATACAGGGCATTGACTCACATTGATTTCCTGTGCGTGGGTGTTACCTTCTAGGTTAATTCTTTTTGATCTAAACTTTTTTCTAGTTCCTGGTCCCTTTTTCCTATTGGCCTCACTTGCTTTTAAGGTATCTGCTTAGTTTCTCTGCATTGAGGGCAACAAATGCTAGCTAATTTTTTAGGTGTCTTACCTATCCTCACCCCTTCCTTGTGTGCTCTCACTTTTATCATGTGCTCAAAGTCCAATCCCCTTGTTGTGTTTGCCCTTGATCTAATGTCCACATATGAGGGAGAACATATGATTTTTGGTCTTTTGGGCCATGCTAACCTCACTCAGAATGATGTTCTCCAAGTCCATCCATTTACCAGCAAATGATAACATTTCATTCTTCTTCATGGCTGCATAAAATTTCATTGTGTATCGATACCACATTTTCTTAATCCATTTATCAGTGGTGGGGCATCTTGGCTGTTTCCATAACTTGGCTATTGTGAATAGTGCCGCAATAAACATGGGTGTGCAGGTGCCTCTGGAGTAACCTGTGACACAGTCTTTTGGGTATGTCCCCAAGAGTGGTATTGCTGGATCAAATGGTAGATCAATGTTTAGCTTTTTAAGTAGCCTCCAAATTTTTTTCCAGAGTGGTTGTACTAGTTTACATTCCCACCAACAGTGTAAGAGGGTTCCTTTTTCCCCGCATCCTCACCAACACCTGTTGTTGGTGGTGTTGCTGATGATGGCTATTCTAACAGGGGTGAGGTGGAATCTTAGAGTGGTTTTAATTTGCATTTCCTTTATTGCTAGAGATGGTGAGCATTTTTTCATGTGTTTTCTGGCCATTTGAATTTCTTCTTTTGAGAAAGTTCTGTTTAGTTCACTTGCCCATTGCTTTATTGGTTCATTAGTTTTGGGAGAATTTAGTTTTTTGAGTTCCCTATATATTCTGGTTATCAGTCCTTTGTCTGATGTATAGTTGGCAAATATTTTTTCCCACATGTGGGTTGTCTCTTCAGTTTAGAGACCATTTCTTTTGATGAACAGAAGCTTTTTAGTTTTATGAGGTCCCATTTATCTATGCTATCTCTTAGTTGCTGTGCTTTTGGGGTTTCATTGAGAAAATTCTTATCTATATCTACTAACTCCAGAGTGTTTCCTACTCTTTCCTGTATCAACTTTAGAGTTTGTGGTCTGATATTAAGATCCTTGATCCATTTTGAGTTAATCTTGGTATAGGGTGATATACATGGATCTAGTTTCAGTTTTTTTCAGACTGCTAACCAGTTTTCCCAGCAGTTTTTGTTGAAGAAGCTGCTATTTCTCCATTGTATATTTTTATCTCCTTTGTCAAAGACAAGTTGGTTATAGTTGTGTAACTTCATCTGGGTCCTCTATTCTGTTCTACTTGTCTTCATGTCTGTTTTTGTGCCAGTACCATGCTGTTTTTATTGTTATTGCTTTGTAATATAGTTTGAAGTCAGGTATCGTGATACCTCCAGCATTGTTCTTTTGACAGAGTATTGCCTTGGCTGTTCGTGGCCTCTTGTGTTTCCATATAAATTTCACAGTAGATTTTTCAATCTCTTTAATGAATGTCATTGGAATTTTGATGGGAATTGCATTAAACATGTAGATTACTTTTGGGGAGTATAGACATTTTTACTATGTTGATTCTACCAATCCATGAGCATGGGAGATCTCTTCACTTTCTATAGTCTTCCTTAATGTCTTTCTTTAGAAGTTTATACTTTTCCTTGTAGAGGTTGTTCACATCCTTTGTTAGGTTTACACCTAGGTATTTGATTTTTTTTGAGGCTATTGTAAATGGAATTGTTTTCATATATTTTTCTCAGTTTGTTCATTATTAGTGTATAGAAATGCTAATGATTTTTTATCCTGCTATCTTGCTGTAGCTATAGATGATGTCTAGAAGCTTCTGAGTAGAGTTTTTTGGGTCTTTAAGGTATAGGATCATGTCATCTGCAAATAGGGATATTTTGTATTGTCTTTTTTTCAAGGAATCAATTCAACTGTAGGCAAATGAACCCAAGTTGCATCTTCAGGGTGTCCTCAGAAGATTCTTCACTGGTATCTTAATCTTGTGACTCTGGTGGTATCTGACTAGGACAGAGTTTAGAGCTGCCCAAAGCAATGTTTCAGACAGGAGCTCCTGAAGGAGGGCCTGATGAGTTTTCCCTCCATGGCAGATGACAATCAGATGCTTAGGGTTGTGGCAGAGAGCTCTTCAATGCAAACAGCTAACTTGACAGAACACACCAAGTCTGTCAATGACAGAGTCATTTCCCTGGATGGTAGTTCTTTTTCTAACAGGTTGAGGTAACCACACAGTCATTTGTATCTGGGTGTAAATGTTCTGGCCTGTTTTCAGTACATCTCTCTCTTTTCCTAAAATTGTCATATTCTTTAATGAGGCTTGAAACACTCAACTTTCTGGCCCTTGTGTCAAAGGCCTTGGTGTTCAGTGTCTGACAAGACTTTCTGGGAATGATAGGTAGAATTCTGCAGAACATATTTTGTATCTAAGCTCTAGCCCTGCTAACACATTTACTTTAGCTTAGTCTCTCCCCATTGAATCCTTGTGATGTCCTGCAGTTAGTTTCAAAATTTTAGTTGATTGGTCTGTTTGGAGGGTGAATCAAAGCCCTCCAGTACATTTAAAAAGTTAGAGACCTAGGATCAGTTCAACAACTCTGAAAGTTGAAGATAAACCAGCTACAAATATCTGTATGTCTGAACTAATGTAATCTCTTTCTTTGAGTGGGTTTTTTTTTGTGCCCATTTTTCTATTTTGGTATACTTTCTTTGCCTGTACAAGAGCTTAGAATGGTTGGATAGGTTGATGAACAAACAAGCTATTTGGAAAATTGATAAGAGCTAGACTATATTTCAGAGAACAAATCTTATGGCACAAATATATATGCTCTGCCTATACATATAGATGATACTGACTTCAGTATATTTGTTGATGGTAACTTCATTTACACAAATAGATTAGGCAGTAAATAATGATTAAAATTTTCAGATACTTTATTAAGAATTATCACTTTTGTATTTAATTCATATAATCTTGGCCAGGTCTTTTGTTTTGAAACAGTTTGGTTAGTTTTAAGTGGCCAGTAGAGGATAAATTGGCTTACATTAACTATCAAGAAGACTCTTGAAGCCTTCATTATTTAGGTAAAGTTTTTTCTAAAAGAGGGAATTGAGGATGCATTAAAAATTGAATCAAATTTGGTATGATTAAAAATGTTTGGTGTTCACTTTATCTGAAGAAAACTCATCCTCAGATATTCAGATAAATGAAGTATCACTATATATATAACTTCACTCAGTACTGCTGCAGAATACATCTCTACCTCTCCTTAGCTGATATGAAGTTTATCAAGGTCAAGCTCAAGTCCTGAGATGCCCCCGCCTTCAGTGTTCCTCGCCTGTGCACAAAGTAGTATCATCATTGCCTTCACCATCTTTTATTTACAATTGGAGCAGTGGCTGTGACTTTTCTTTATCTTGACAGCTTTACAAATAGCATAGAGCCTTCTCTCTCTAAAGTGGTTTAAATGGGACCATACCCAGAGGCAGCCACCAGTGCTGAACACTTCTCTCAGCCTCCTCTGGCCTAATGAGCCCTGGATTATTGTTTGGCATTATTAAATGTCAACAGTAGTATGGTTCCCCTCTGGGACCTCAATGAAATTGGCAAGAAATATAAGATTTGAGTTGAGGCACCACACAAAAAAGCTTTTATTTATTGGCAGAGGCCAGCAAAAGCTACTAAACATCATCTCAGTGTTCCTCTTTATCAACTATTGTTAACTTCTCTTTCTTCCTCCTTGAGGGCACCAGTTCTGTCTTTGCACAGTGTAGCACATTAAAGCAACAAGTTTTATTTCAAATAATGATATTAATAATGGAGTTAGAAAACACTTATTTGCCAATAGTTTAAAAGGAAATTTAAGCTACAAATGATTTCCTGCTCACATTTCTGTGTAATGGTTTTCTCTGACTCTGAGGCTGAAGGTTGTGAATCTATCCATCTGGAGGTTTGTCTGGGGAAGTGGAAGCCAACTTGGATATGCTGATCACTTCCTATGTGCGAGGCCCAGAGGTAAATGCTTATATTCCTTGACTTCTGTGTTCTGAATGCATCATATCAGGTTTTGTCAATGTGGCAGTTTTAAGGTATGGGGTCTTTAGGAGATAGACCATAAAGGCACCTCCTTATGAATGGGATCAGTTACCCTTATGAAAGGGCTCATCAGTGGGAGTTTGTTCCCTTTTGGCCCCTCTACCTTCTGCCATGTAAGGACAAGTGTTTTTCTCCTCCAGATGACTCAAGGCTCAAGGCACTGTCTTAGAAGTAGACATCAGCACTCACAAGACACTGAACCAGGTGGCACCTCTAGCCTGGACTTCACAGCCTCCAGAAATCTGAGAAATATATTTGTAATCCTGATAAAGTACCAGTTTCAGGTACTCTATTATAACACTATAAAATGAACTGTTACTTGGCTTTCATATTTGCCTTATTAAGTAGGAATTGTCCACATTTCCTGAAAAGAGAATGGAGTGACAGGAGGCAAAATAACTTGCTGAAGATCTTATAGATATAAAAAGTAGAGCTGGAATTCAAGCCTAGGACAATTGTCCCAAAGGCTCCTGTTAAGTACAGACAGAGGGATGTGATAGAATAAGGCCCAACGGTAGAAGGGACAATGAATGTCTATCCCTATCTTTGTGCTGTTTGGAGATTTCTTACCCTTTATATCACAGAATAGAGGACCATGGACCACTTCATAATGGTGGGGAGATAAAGCAGCTTAATGGTTCTTCTGCTGGCTCACCTCTTTGGACATGAGGAGTTGAGAGTAGGACTAATGCAACTTCAAGAGTCCAGATAATCCTTATGACCCATCTAAACTCTGTCACTGACTTTCTCCGAACTCTTGTTTTTCATATGTGAAATGGGGATGCCAGTGTGTGTCCTTCCCACTCTAATGAATTCTGTTACTCTTATTACCTGTGATAAAGAAAGAAAGAAAGAAAGAAAGCTAGAAAAGGAAAGAATCTGAACATTAAAGAAGATTAACATTCTTTATTGCTTAGGGCATACTTTCATATTTCCTTTCCAATGGTAAATGATGGCCCAGAAAGCCTGAAACATGTATTGTTTGGCCCTTTACCTTATTTTATTAACTCATTATAATTATGTCATGAGGGCAATATTATGATATTATTTAGACAGAGGAGTTGAATGATTTTTATTTTTAGTACAACAATAAAAGACAGGATTCAATTCCAGATCTGGTCATTCTAGTCAGTCTCGTTGTGATTTCCTATCATATTACAATGGATGTTATACATGGGGCAGGAAAGACCATAAGGATAGGAGGGACATCAGCAGTGGTGCCACTTGGGGTCAGAGCATTCAGAGGGAGAGGTAGAGGGTATTTATATTACCAATCCCTCATCCTATACTCATGGAAAATACTGCTAATTGATTAGACACTATATTTGCTGAGTCAAGAGTCAGCTACAGAATTCTTCTGAACACAACACTCCAGCCATAATATATGAAATATAATTGGTATTTCTGACCACTGTAAGTAGGGGGATACTTGAGTGTCTGGATCCAAAAGGAGGCTTAAGGTAAAGAGGGAATAAATTAAAACTAAGAGAAAATATGGATTTTGAAATTTTATTTTGAGTTTTTTTTATTACTGTTGTGCTGGGTGGGGTACATTGGAGTAGTTATGAAAGTTCTTACAATGCATCAAACATATCATACTTGAAATCACCCCTTCTACTGCTCTCTTTCATTCCCCTCTCCACTGATTCCTGGAACAGTTTCAACAGGTATCATGTCTGCATTTTCTTACATGTCTATACATTATTTGTGCCACCTTTTGCCTACCTCCCCAGTCTCTGGGAGGATTTTTTATCTTATAAGTAAGAATATTATTGAGAGGAATACATTCAAGAAATCCTCTTTGTCCAGCATATTGTTAGAAGTTATGGGGATGGAATCCAAATTATAGCTCTGCTACTTACTAAGTGTTACCTTGGGCAGTAATTATTTCTTTGTTTCTCAGTTTTCTCATCTACTAAAATGGGAAAAATAAGAGGACCTACTTTATGAGGCTTTTGTGCAAATTGAATTAATTTACATAAAGCATGTGGAGCCATGCCTGACAGTGTAAATACTAATATAAATGGTGGGTAAACATATGAAGAATCTGATAAAAAATAGATGACAGTATGATATAAGCCATGCCGAAGTCTTTATTTTTGGTGTTGTATGCTGTTTCTTAATACTGTTTCTTCTACCTCTAAAAGTCAAAGATAATGAAAACATTCTGAGTCATAATGTTTTGCATTTATGCATGATAGTGTTTCATTACAATGAATTTTATTCTGTCACTTCATGGATTTTTTTCAGTAACCCCAAGACAGTCGGTCCCATGGGAAATCTTCCTGACCTGACATTCATCTTGTTTTCTACACCTATAGCCAAATACACATTCTTGCCATTGTGGCAATTTGGAAAATAATTCATGCCACTCTAGTACTTTTCAAAATAATGTTGATTTACCAGTGAATCTAATCACTTAGAGTTAAAGCCTTATTATGCCATAAAGCATCTGCAGTAAGGAGTCACCTTTAAATATTCAAAATAATTCATTTCAAATTATGGGAATCATTTGTGTTATAGTACTCAGCCATAAGACTCCAGGGGTATCTCGGTAGTCACTAATGAGATAAACTACCTTTTTTAGCATTTTGATAATGAAAAAAAAGCCCAAATCTCTGTGTCTGTGTGATAAATGGTTTTAAATATTCTTTACTTATGCCCACATACTAAATTTTTAGAGATGGTGTTTTCTAAAGTATGTTCATTGGAAAAAATTGAATTTTAGGACTGTCCCTCACCAAGCATTCAAAGATGAAAAGGCATATTTTTTCCTGCTGTAGTTTCAGAATTCTGTCCTACTTTCTGCTCCATTTCCTAATCATTTATTTTAAGTTGATGGGTGGTGAGTTGGTCTAGGAGTTACTGTCTTTTTTCTGTGTTAGGAGATTCATGCTCTAATGTGTCCTAGAAAAGGACTAAATATTATATCTACTTGATTCAATTCCTTAAAGACATTAGTTGGAGACAGTAGAATCCAGCAGTTTATTCTTTTGAAAGTCTCTGAGTCAGGACACCTGTAGCACTGTTTTATAAGCTAAGACCTCTGACTCAAAACCTTCAGCTGATATGGAATGCAGATACCAAACAGGCAGGCTGTCATCAGATGACACAGGAGGGTAACACTTCTGAAATAGCTCCTAACCAAAATTCTACAACATTGGACTACCTACTGTTTGAAACATCAAAAAAACTATGTGGTGGTGATTATAAAGGAGTTTTCTCCTCCTCTGGGTTATGATCTCAACTGAGCCATTGTTCATGTTAACTTGACTCTCTTTTCTCAGTTATTGGTAGACAGGGGACTCTGTGTCTTTCTTGATGTTGAAACATGTCTCTGAAGGACAACACTGATCTTTGGGTGTGGCAAATTATTACCAGCAAGTATTCACTTCCCCCACTTGACTTCTGTGAAATGTCTACTAAACTAATTGATATTGGAGTTGGCCTGTAATTTGCTTTGGATAATAGAAAATAGGTAAAAGTGAAAGCCAGTTTTGAACCAAAGCTATAAGAGATTTTACATTCTTCTGTTCAACTCTTTGGGGGCTTCTGAACTTGTCCAAGAGAATAGTACTCTGGTAGCTATTGTTGTTCCTCCAGCCTAGGCCTAAGAATGAGAAAAGCAGACCAAAACTAAACTGGAATTGAGCTATTATGGCCAATCTGAAGATCCATGCATATGAAAAATGAGTGCTCATGTTTTAGGACACTGAGTTTTGGTGGTGTTTGTTAGACAACAGTATTATGTCAGTAACTGACTAATATAGATCCTAGTCTTAAAGTTTCCAGACTAGGGGATATTTTCTTCAAAGAATTAGTTGTCTGATCTTCCTATGTTGCTAACATTCTAGGATATATAAAGCTTGGAAGCAGATTGAGCTGGGTACATGTACTTGTAATCTTATTACTTTTGGTCAAATCCTTCAATACCCAATTCATTTTCAAATGGGCATGATTTTCTTGTGACTTGGTGATATACTAGATTTGGATTTTGTCACATTCAGAATTGTTTGCCCACACTTCTAATTTTGTTCTACCTTTTGGACACTTGCCTGAGATGTCTTTTCTGGCATGGTTGATTCCAGTTGGCTTTTTATTGATAAGAAAGAGTGACCTACTATAGGGTGCTCAAGAATAAGAAAAATCCCTTTAAAGACCACCTACTACCTAAGGCTTCTCAGCGAGGTACGTATCCCATTGGGATTCAGTTTCTTCATCTGTACAGACATGATAATACTTCTCTGAAATCTTTGTAAATTTTAAAGAACAGCATGCAAATTAAATGAAATGTCTGGTATAATGTCTGATATAACTTTAATGACTGAGCACTTGACATCTATGAGGCACCAAATGTTTTTGCATGTGTTTGCTATTGTCATCTTCACAGAATGAGATTAATACTGTTATCCTCATTTTTATGGATAAAGAAACAGATATAATAGGGTTTCAATAACTTATTCGAAGTTACATAGTTAAGCATTGATTGAAAAGTATTTTAACCAAGATTAGAATATAGAAATTTTATAAACACAAGAGATCACTGCTTATATTCTTCTTAAAGCCCATAAAATATCTGAGGATACAAATCAACTGTGGTTCAGAAAGGATCAAGACTTTCCTAGGAAAGACATATCTTGTGGCTGTCTTTATTCCTAGTGACATGACAGAAAGAATTAAATCCCCCTATAGGTGTAGCTAAGGAGAAATCAGTCTATGACACTCAAAGTTGTCATAAATTAGGCCCAAGGAGTAGAAATCCTAAGGATCCACAAATATAAAGCAAATATGTGTATAATTTCCAGATATTTTTCATGATGACTTAATTGGGCATATGGAGATAGCACAGCAAAGTTGGGCAGAGAAGCAGAGATTGTAGAGGACTTTCCTGAGGCAAAGTGCACTTCCCCAAATACAAGTAAGCAGTAACCAAAAGAAGGCAGACGTGAGCAAGATCCTTCCTGTGCCTATTCCAAAGTATGCAGAACTTTGTAAGATGTGTGCCACATCCAAAGCCTAGGGACAAAGCAGGAGACTAGAGTGATCCCTCCTCCAAGATGAACAACAAATAAATAGCAATAGCCAGAAGAAGGTTGGGGTAAGAAAGAAGAGATGATAGAGCCATATGTGGTGTACCAATTCTTTGCTGAAAAATAAGGGTAGGGCAACAGGGTGAAGAGATTTTTCTAAACCATTGAAAGTCAAGTGCAGGGCTGCAGAGTGAGAATTCCCCAGTGACCCAGAAAGGCAGTTGTTAACTACAAATCTGGGAAAGATTTTTTGTAGTACAGAAGGTTGGTAACTGGATTACAAAGCATAAAATGTGTTTATAACCTTGGTGGGGCTGGGATCTACCCTCTTCTAAGAGGGTGTTCCGTTTTTACCATAAAACATACAAAACCAGTGGAATTTGGGTTTTTGAATTTATTTCTGGGGGGTGTGTAGGACTGATGTTTGAACTCAAGTTTGTGCTTATAAAGCAGACAGTTACAAAGTAGGCACTTGCAAAGTAGGGACAATATTGCTTGAGCCACATCTCCAGTCCATTTTGCTCTGTTTATTTTGGAGCTGAAGTCTCACAAGCTATTTTCCCAGGCTGATCTTGAACCACAATCTTCATGATTTCAGCCTCCCAAGTAGCTGCGATTATAGATATGAGCCACCAGCACCCAGTTTGAATCTTTCTAAAGTTGCTAAAACCTCAAACTTAGCCTACAAAAAGATTCATTTACTCAGCTTCATCATATTGATAGTCAGAGAAGGTGTGTGACTTATCTGTTAAATACACATTTCAGTCTCCATGTTTTTTACAAACAATGTCTGTCTTGTAAGTAACTAGCAAACTAATAACTGACTAACTAACTAACTAACTAAATATAAACAGGAAACACACAAAAATGTGTTCCATAACTTATAACATAACTCAGTCAATTAGATGCAGAACAACAGAAAATCCTGGTGTTTGAATTAGCAGTCAATGACTTTAAAATAATCATCATATGTTTGTAAATATCTAGCAACAGTGGTGAGCAATTTTTATAAATAAATGCAAACTTCCAGTGGAGAAGTAGAAACTAGATAATAGAACTAAATGGCATTACAAGAAGTAAAAAAAAATATGAAAACACAAATAATTTGTTTGATGGAATTAGCATTGGACTGGACATAGAAGAACCCAAGATCAGTGACAAAAAAAGTAAGACAGTGTAGCAAAAGTAACCAAACCAAAATACACAGAGATAGTAAAATGAATCCAGTTGCTGAACAGAGAACTTGAAATCTGTATGGCAACTTTAAATCATCTAACATATTGGGAATTGAGGTCTACAAAAGACAGGAGAAAGAAAAGGGATGAAAAAATTAAATTTATTAAGAGACAAGAATTCTATAACATTGACTAATGACATCAACCCCCAGATCCAAGAAGTTTGGTGACCACCAGGCAAAATAAATATAAGTAGAAAACACATCTACATATCTCATAAACTACTGAAAACCAAAGGTGAAAGGTAAAATCAAGAAACATCTAGGGCAGAAAATTGTAGCATACAGGCCAGATTTGCCCACAGAGTTTGTACAGCCCATGGTGCAAGAAGGTTTTTTACATATTTAGGTGATCATTATAGAAATGCCCATGTAACATTCTCTTTTTCCTACCTTGTCGAAAAGGTCTAAAATACTTATTATTTGACACAATAAAAGTTTGGCAACCTTTGAGCTAGTGTTTTTAGAGAACTATATGAAGAAGTTTGGCAGAGTTTTCATGGAATAATGGAAGCTAGAAAACAATGGAATAGCATCTTCTAAAGTGCTTAGGGGGAATAAAAACCTTATCCACTTAGCTCTGAGATGTGAAATCTTCATCAACATTCTTGCCATTTATCAAATTTGGTGTCATGCAGTGCATTGATGTCAGTCCTACAGATTTTGGTAATTTCGCCTAGGAAGCTGAAACTAAAAAGTGATAAACATAGGATCCATAGTTAACTTTTAAAAAATTAGAATAATTTTCCAGCAAGAAGATAGAGGTGATATACTTTATAACATAAGAAAAAGAGGCAGGGGTCTATAAAGTAGGACCATTATTTTAGATCACAGTGTTGGCTTAATGATTGTCAGTAGTATTGCTTGGTGAATACAGCAGGAAAAAGACATAGAATAAAGTCGGTCTTCTTCAGTGTATTTATGACAACTTCTTTTTAGCTGTGACTTTCTTCTCTATAAAATGAAGTTAATAACTATCCCATCTACCTTACATGGTTGGTTTATAAATCAAGGTAATGAGGGTGAATGTCATGAACAAGTGAAAGGCTTTTTGAATACTTCCAAGGTATAGATCAAAATACTGCTGGTTAAACAACCAAAACCATCACCAATAAAACCCATAAAGTATATCTATAAGGAGGAGGGAAGGAAGGAAGGAAGGAAGGAAGGAAAAAAAGGAAGGAAGGAAGGAAGGGAGGGAAGGAATGATTGGTTGATTGATTTAGAAAGCATTTAACCCCTACACAATTGTAGGAAAAGAGAGGTGATGATTTTCTTGTACTCTGTCCTGGTAAGACAACTGCAAGAATGTTGAGTGTTTGAATGTTACACATCAAAAGAGAAAAACTCACAAAGAGATGTTTGAGGACAGAGTTGAGTAAAATTCTGTAATTCTAAGGTAATAATTGAGGGAGGAGGGAATTCCTAGTAGCCTTGAAGAAAAGAAACTCAGGGGTACCAAGAGAGAATATGGGAAGGCACCCATTTTATGTCTAGAATCCTGACAGAGTCTTCCTCACAGCATAGCCCTGGGAAAACTGCCTAAGCTCCTTGAGTCTCAGTTTCAGCATTATTAAATTGAGATAATGAAACTAATTTGTGATGCTGATCTGAGGGTTCACTGTGATGATACTGAGACAATGTAAAATGAAGTCTGCTTTTGTATAGAACTCTTCAGATAATGGATCTAGAGTAATTTTAATTACTTTAAACTTTGGGAATATATTATATAGAAATGAAATTGGCTCCTTTGGTTGAAAAATTCAACTACATACTTGGTATTCAAATATCACTGGATATGACTGAATTAAATGATGTTTAAGGACCTTTCAGATTTTCAGGTCATATTTGGACAATACCAGTAAATGGCACCATGTATCAGTTCAGCAAGTTTATTCTCATCATTATGCAGTTTTTGAGTATATCTGTACGTGAGATTTTGTAAGGGTCAGATAGGTCGGAAGAATATAGCAGACTGAGATGAAGTACTCAAACTCTTCTACCAAATGTCTATCAAAATAGTAGTCCTTTGCCTCTAAGTTTCATAGGTTTTCATAATAAGAACAAGTTCTTGTTATAAGAACAGGAATGTCCCATAGATCTTTGTTGAATGATTTTAAGATTTTAGTAAATATCAGATGAGTGTTTGGAGTTGTCTAATAAACTCTAGGAGTTTTATATTCTTCAAGCCAAGAGATAGGAAATATAAGCTTTGTGGTTCTCTGCAGACATTTTATTTATGAAAGAAACAAAACTAATAATCGAAGACATGTCTGCTGAAATGACTAGAAATTGTCAGACTTGTGGACATTTTTTTTGCTTATGCTTTAATAATATATTAAAGTCTGACTTAAAGAAAAGTTCTCCTATTAGTATCATATTCACAACAATGACTGAACTACAAAGAAATGCATATAGAAAATTTTCATAATGGAACAGTTGAGGCTATTTGATAGACCTGTCTAGAGAAGGGAAATAGACTGACAAAAGAAATGTGATTCCTGTGGACCTGCCAGGAGATGTTTCTTCATTTGAGAAGTTAATGCTTTTCTCTAACTGAGAGGTCCGAAGTTTGCATGGTGATTAAATTAGAATCTACATGAAAGGAATTTGTTGTCATAATTAGTTTTACTTACCCTGATTTGTGCATTATTTTTTTCTCCATTTATACTTATATAAATGTGTATGTCTGTATAGATGCATCCATATACAGACACACACATATCTATATCCATATATATATAAAGTGAGCCCTAATTTTTTTTTCCAGTACTGGAGTTTGAACTCAGGGCCTACACCTTGAGCCACTCCACCAGCCCTTTTTGTGATGGTATTTTTCAGGATAGGGTCATGTGAACTATTTGCCCAGATAGCTTTGAACCACGATCCTCCTGACCTCTACCTCCTGAGTAGCTAGGATTACAGGCATGAGCCACTGGTGCCCAGTAGGCTCTAGATTTTTTGGAGTAATCTGACTACTTAGAGTCAAAGATTAATTTGGGGCCCTTGGTAGCACAACTGAAAAATTATGTGCATGAAGATTTGTCACTGATTTTACTACTCTTTCTTGTTACTTTCTCCATCTTTCCCTTGAGGAAGATGACAAAGAATATGAGAAAATGCTCTGAAGTATAGGTTATCATCTCAATAGGCCATGTGTGCAGACCTACAAAGGAAGGAAGGAAGGAAGGAAGGAAGGAAGGAAGGAAGGAAGGAGGAAGGAAGGAAGGAAGGACTACATTTCTTATCCAATGAGGTCTTATCTAAATTGATGAAACATGTTTGGCAATTCTGATAGTCATTTTGCACATTGGGTTTAGGTGACCCTGTGGTTTCATAAAATGTTACAGTATAATGAAAAAATCCAAGTGGCTCAGTACCTAGAAAGTTCATAGTGAATTCAGATTTTTTCTTTCTTGAAAATAAATTTAAAGAGGAATCTTCAAATCTTTTCTGATTTTGAAAGGTGACAGCTACCTAGAGTAATACTGCTTAAAGAAGTATGTAAAGAAAATGGAGATGAAGATGATACTGACGATGGTAATAATAACTTCATTGCATCACTATAGTGTTTGGATTTAAAAAACATTTTTCACATATATTGCCTTCAGAACCTAGCAAGCTTAAGGCAAAATTACTAAAGAAAGCTTTATTACCCATCTTTTAAAAAATTTTTTGGTGAAGTTTAACCTATGTGCAAGAAATTTATATCAAAATATATAATTCAGTGGATTGCCATGGACTGGACATGCCATGTAAACAGCTCAAGGAACAGATCGTTACTAGTATTTCATGTACACTTCTTTATGTCTATTTAATCGCTTACACTCTCAATGTAACCATAGCTGCATTCCTAACATCTAGTACCACACCTTAGTTCTGCTTGTTTTTAAAGTACAAATAAATCAAATCATACAGCATGTACTTTTTTGTGTTTGGTTTCTTTCCTTCATATTATATTTGTGAAATTTGTCCTTCATTCTTATTGTATAATATTCCATTTTGTGAATACACTGAGATTACTTATCAATTCTAGTTATGTTTGAGGTTTTTTTGGTTTGTGGTTATTATAAATAACGTTGCTTGGAATATTTTTACTTTTTTGCTGGACAGGGTATGTGCATGTGACTTAATTTAGAGTAAGTTGTTCCCAACAGTTATCGAAAGTGGTTGATCCAACCTCTCACTAGCAATAAATGAAAGTTTTGATTACAAAAAATCCTTATCAAATACTTGATATTTTCTGTATTATTAACCCCTGTTGGTGGGTGATTTTTCACATTTGAAAAATAAAGACCAAGAAGCATTATCAGGAAAAGGCTGGAATGTGAGTCTAAAGCAGTGTTAGCCCTGTATTCTTTAAGCCAAATATGACACTGCTTCCCTTGGCAAAGAAAGCTAAAGAGTTAGCATCACAGAACAAGATAAATACTAAAATGTATATTAAAGTTTCTCTCTTGGCTGTGGCATGTAAAGAGCTTGGAAGTTGTCATTCCCACCTTTACAAGAAAAGTCCAAAAAAAAAAACCTAAAAAACTAATTCTGTTCTGAAACCTATTGGAAATCTCCAAACCATGAAATCTAGGAGTGGGTGAATCCAGGGAGTCACAACTTGAGATGTTTATCTGAAGCAAAGGCCTGGATCCATAACCTGGTAGGGAGTGTTCGATGGTGATTTTGATGAGCAGTTGGAGGCTGAGAGGCTAGCCATCACCCTAGCAGAGCATTGATATTATAATGCAGTGCAGTTGGAAACACTGCAACAATTCCTATATCAATATGCTGTGGGAGACCAGTAACTAAGTAGACTGAGAAGAATCCTCAACATGGGCAAGGCTGCGTCAAAATCCTTTTTGCTGCGAAGGAAAGGTCCCTGCACGCAGGAGGTGAGCAAGGTTCAGCAAGGCTGCCTTGCAAGTAGGGAGACTGAGGCAGTGGAAGTAACCTTGGCATGAGCACAGCTCTGTCAAAGGGCCTCTTGGCTGATAGGGATGGACCCAGCTGAGGAGAGGCAAGGTTCAGCAAGGCTGCCTTGCAAGAAAAACAAGACATGCTGACCTAGTCAGGATAGTCTGCAGTAAATAACAACATACCACAACTGCGCTGTTCCTGCTGCCTATGCAACTGGACCCATGAGAACTCAATCTGCCCTTCACCTGGTTTTCCCATACTTGCTGTATAAATACATGGGCTTGGAGGTAGAAGGGGTTGTGGCGTCTCTCATCAGGAGTGCTGGACCACCCAACCCCAGCTTTTCTATATGTCTGTCTTTGCGTCTTTTTTCTCAATCCCCAGTCACTTCCAGTCAGGTCAAGGGACATGCTCACGCTGGTTGTGACAATATACAATAGATCATTATAGATTTACAATCACTAGACACTGGAAGCAACCAAAACATCCTTAAATAGATGAATAAACTGTGTTATATACATGCAATAGAATACCATAATGTACGAATCTTTTAAAAATATTAATTAGTATATACTAATTATACAGTGGAGGGGTTTCATTGTGATATTTCCATATACTCTTTCAATGTACTTTGATCACTTTCATCCCCTCTACACAAATCTTAAATGTATATTACTAAGTAAAACAGACCAGTCAGACAAGGCTACATGCTACCTTATTCCAATTATATGAAATTCTGTGAAAGACAAAATTATGGAGATGGCAAACAGATTAGCAGTTATCAGGAGTGTGGGCATAGGCAGGGAGGATGGCTGAATTTTAGATTGATGAAACTATTCTTCACACTGCAGTGGTAGATTAATGTGATCTTCTGGACTTGTCAAAATTCATAGAGCTTTACAGAACAAAGAGTAGATTGTATTTTATCCAAATTTTAAAAAACATTTAGGAAGCTGGAAGAGTCCAAGATAAAATTCAGACTTTGACAAAAGACTCCACTTGCAAATTTATGAAATAACTTCACTTAAGGGGACTGGACAAGTGTGAAGCTAAATGACTTTGAAAATGAATGAATACTGTAAGACTGAAGGCAAAACAAACTG
Organism: Castor canadensis; assembly: GCF_047511655.1. Lineage (NCBI taxonomy): Eukaryota > Metazoa > Chordata > Mammalia > Rodentia > Castoridae > Castor > Castor canadensis. The sequence continues at coordinate 24,822,814 of NC_133389.1, read as the reverse complement.
TACTCAAGCATAGTTCTCTCATTGATAGATTGTTTCCCATGGGTGCATAGGTTAGTAAATTTGAAAACCAATATTCATGTGTGTTGAAATTGATGAATTAATTCAATGAGTGGCAGACAGTGGGAAACATTTCCTCACTGTTCATGTACGAACTTATGGATATGGGAGAGAGCTAGACTAGACTAGTATTTGTAGTAGTGAGTTGGAGATGGAGACATTGGTGTGGACTTAAATTTTCTTAATATAGATACAGATGATTAAGTGTAGAAATATAGATGTGTTTAAATGCATGAGTAGTACACATACATTTTTCTCACCATCAGCTGATAGGTACCAAAACAGTTGTACCCCAGTAGCAACCATCAAAGTGCCTAGATCTCTGTTTGAAAATGACATGATCTTATATCTAAGAAACCCTAAAGACTCCCATAAAACTGCTAGAACTAATAAGTGAATTTAGTGAAGTTCCAGGATACAAAAATCAGCATACAAAAATCAGTCACATTTCTATACACTTAGAATGGACTATCTGAAAGAGAAATTTAAAAAATTCTAGCATCAAAAAGAATAAAATACCAAGTAATAAAAAGAGGTGAAACAACTGTGCTCTGAAAACAATTAGACATTGACAAAAGACATTGAAGATGCAAATAAATGTGAAGATATTCCATGGTGATGAATTGCAAGAACTAATATTGCTAACATACCCATGCTACCCAAAAACATAAAATATAAATTCAACACAACTTCTATCAAAATGTCAATGGCATTTTTTTGCATAAATAGGAAAAAAATCTAAAAATTCAAGACTACAAAAGACGCTGGCTAGCCAAAGACATCTTGAAAAAAAAGAAAAAGAACAGGTCTGGAGGCATCATACATCTTGATTTCAAATTACATTACACAGTTATAACAGTCAAATCAGTATGTACTGGTGTAAAAACAGACACATAGACGAATGGAACAGCATAAAAATACCCAAAGTAAATCCATGCATATTCAGTCAACTAATATTTGACAGGGTGCCAAGAATACAAAATAAGGAAAGCATAGTCTCTTCACTAATAGTGCTGGGAAAACTAGATATTCACATAAAAAAGAATGAAATTGGATTCCTATCTTACACCATTCATAAAAATTAACTGGAAATAGATTAAAGATTTGAATGTAAGAACTAAAATGCTAGAACTTCTGGAAGAAGACACAGGAAAAAACTCATTAACATTAATTTTGGCAATGATTTTTTTGAGATGATACAGACTAAAAGTATCAAAAGCAAAAATAAATAAAGCAGAACAACATTAAACTAAAAAGATTCTGCACAGCTGCCAGGTGTCTGTGGCTCATGCCTGTAATCCTAGTGACTTGGGAGGATGAGATAGGAAGAATGGTGGTTTGAGGCCAGACTAGGCAAAGAGTTCATGTGACCCCATCTCCAAAGTAACAATCAACAGGAGCAAAATCAACAGGAGGTATAGCTCAAGTGGTAGAGCATTTGCCTTGCAAGTGTGAAGCCCAGGGTTCAAACCCCAGTGTCCCCACCCCCCAAAAAAACTTCTGCACAACAAAGAAAACAACAAAATAAAAAGAACCTATGTAATTGGAGAAAATATTTTAAAATCATATAACTTGATTATAGTTATATAACAATATCTATGTACATTAAATCATTATATTGTACACCCTAACATCTCAAATATATAAGGAACTTATAAAACTCAATTACAACAAAACAAGAATAACAACAAAAAACAAAACAAAAAATCTGATTTAAAAATGCATACAGGGTCCGAATAGACATTTTCCCTAAAGTACATATAAATGGCCATCACATACATGAAAAGCTGCTCAAATCACTAGTCACCAGGAAATCAAGCCACCACAATAAGATGCCACCTCACAGTTGTTAGGATGGCTGTTACCAAAAAGGCAAGTGTTATGCTATTGGTAAGGATGTAAATTAGTATAGCTATATGTTAAACAATATAGAGGTGCCTCAAGAATTAAAAATAGAACTTCCACATAATCCAGCATTTCTCTCTCTGCCTATATATCTGAAGGAAACAAAATCACTAACTTAGAGAAATTTGCCTCCCCAGGTTCATTACAGTGCTATTCACAATAGTCAACTGAGACAAATGAATGAGCTTAAAGGCATTATGTTAAGTGAAATAAGTGCATAGAGAGACAAATGCTGTATGATTTTAATTACATGTGGAATCTAAAAATATCAAACTCATAGAAACAGTGAGTAGAATGGGCATTGCCTTGAAGTAGGGACTTGGGGAGTGTTCATCAAAGTATACCAACTTTCAATTACAAGATGAATAAGTTTAATGTACAGCACAGTAACTATAGTTAATAATATTAAATTGCATACTTGAAATTTGCCAAGAAAGTAAGTCTTAAAGATTCCTAATACACACACACACAAAGTAGTTGAGGTAATTGATATATTGATTATTATTATAGCCATTTAATAATAATGTATATCAAATCATATTGTACATCATAAGCTTATAAAATATCATTGATCAATCACACCTCAATAAAGCTAGAGAAAAAATATATTCACACTCACACACACAAAGCTGGGATGTGAGCATCATATAGAGCCCGAAAGTGCTTGAAAAGCTAAGCCAAATAACAGCAGTTAAAAAACCATGATGACTGAGTTATGTTAAAGAAATGAAGTGACAAAGGAGCCAATTGCAAGAATTCCCTATGGTCAGTGTCAGTGCTGGTAAAACTTAAGTGATAGCAAAAAAAAAATAATGAATTATATCCCCAATTATAAAATAAATGAATCCATACTGGTATAAACAAATGTCTAAAGAAATAAATATGAAAGGAGTGGCAAATATACCATGTAGAAAAGTTCCAAATAATTCATGTGGATACTCTGTCCTCATGGAGATAGAATAAAAGTCACTCCCTAAATTCAGCAGCACATAGTGAATTCCTTCCCAGGATTACAATATAAAAAGTGAGGGAGAAGGGTAACTCTGCTGTGAATTCCCTGATGAACACTACCTCAGCCAGGTGATGAAGGCTCCTATCAACTGACCTAAGTCATGTTGACAGTTGGTGGCCCTGTTATGGAGTAATACAGTATGACAATGGCACTCTACCCCTGTGATCTTTCTCCTAATAACCTATAATCTCAGGCTAATCATGAAAAATACACTAAACAAATGGGATATTGAACAAAATATTGGTCAGAACTTCTCAAATCTGTCTAGGAAATTAAAAATGTGGAAGTCTATAAAATAGTGAGAGCCAAGAGAAACCTCAGGAGGCACAATGGCTCTGTAACATGGAAACCTAGATGGAGGCCAGGTGCATTGATCATACTTGTAATCCCAGCTACATGGGAAATGGAGACGGGAGGATCATGGTTTGGGGCCTCCTGAGTAAAAAAGTTTGTGAGACTCTATCTCAAACACAAGCTGGAGAGTCTCTCCTACCATTTCCTGCATGGGGAACAAGAAATGTTTCTCCCTCATCCCCCATTTCTCCCTACTTTTATTCTGTTATACTTTCTTTCCTAATAAATTTTACTATCACTTTTACAAAATCCTCCCCCTTGTTTCCCAAAAAGCTGGAGTAGGTTTGGTGGCGGGTGTGATGGCTCACGCCTGTAATCCTAGCTACTTGGGAGGTGGAGAAGGGAGGATTGAGTTTTGAGGCTAGCTAGGGCAAAAAGTTAACACCCCATCTCAACCAGTAAAGGCTGGGCATCACTATTGAGGAATGGGTTAAGAAAATGTGGTATTTATATACAGTGGAATAGTTTTCAGCCACAAAGGAGAGTGAAATTTTATCATTCGCACATAAATGGATGGAACTGGAGAACATCATCTTAAGTGAAGTTAGCCAGGTTCAGAAGGCCAAAAACTACATGTTTTCTCTCATATGTGGAATATAGTTCTAACAAATACAGCAATAGTATAAAAAACAGGTCACACTAAGGGGAGGTCACATACCAGAGGGGTAGGGTAAAAGAAGGAAACTAAGAAGGTGAATATGACTGATATAGTCTCTGTATAAGAATGAATATAGAATTTTTAAACCAGCTGAAGCCACCATAAGAAAGAGACTAAGGTAGAATGAAGAAAAATAGAAGAGATGAGCCATTTGGGGTTATAAGACATATATACATGGAACTATCTCAAGGGAACTCCCTGTGTAGCTATCTTTATCTCAAACAAGCAAAAATGTCATTTTTTTCTTCTACAAAATTGGAGACTAGGAAGGCAGAATAGGTCCTGGGGGCTGGGGGTGGTATCAGTGGAAGGGAGGAGGTGGTGAAGAAGGGGGTGTAAGAGGGTGAATATGGTGCAAATACTGTGAACACATGTATGTAAATGCAAAAATGATACCTGTTAAAACTATTCCAGGAATGAGAGGAGGGGGGATAAAAGAGAGCAGTACAGGGGGTGAATTCAAGCATGATATATTTGATATATTGTAAGATCTCTTATAAATACCATAATGTACCCCCATCCAGCATAACAATATAAAAAACAAAGAAAAGAAAAAACAAAAAACAAAACCCAAGGGCTGGGTATGGTGGTGAGCACCTCTCATCCCAGCTACATAAGAAGTGGAGCTCAGATGATCCTGGTCCAAGGTCAGCCTCAGGCAAAAGTGAGAAACTTTCTGAAAAATAAATCAACAAAGGGCTGGGGGTATGGCTTAGTTGGCAGAGCACTTGCCTAAGCAAGCACTAGACCCTGTGTCCAAATCCCAGTACTGCAAACACAAAACAAAACAAAGCAAGAAACCTAGATGGGATCTTGGAACAGAAAAAGCTCATTAGGGAAAAGCTAAGAAAATCTGAGTGAGGTTAACCTGGCCCAAAAGACCAAAAATCGTATGTTCTCCGTCATATGTGGACATTAGATCAAGGGCAAACACAACAATGGGATTGGACTATGAGCACATGATAAAAGTGAGAGCACACAAGGAAGGGGTGAGGATAGGTAAGACACCTAAAAAATTAGCTAGCATTTGTTGCCCTTAACGCAGAGAAACTAAAGCAGATACCTTAAAAGCAAGTGAGGCCAATAGGAAAAGGGGACCAGGAACTAGAGAAAAGATTAGATCAAAAAGAATTAACCTAGAAGGTAACACCCACGCACAGGAAATCAATGTGAGTCAATGCCCTGTATAGCTATCCTTATCTCAACCAGCAAAAACCCTTGTTCCTTCCTATTATTGCTTATACTCTCTCTACAACAAAATTAGAAATAAGGGCAAAATAGTTTCTGCTGGGTATTGAGGGGGTGGGGGGGAGAGGGAGGGGGCGGAGGGGGTGGTAAGGGAGGGGGTGGGGGCAGAGGGGAGAAATGAACCAAGCCTTGTATGCACATATGAATAATAAAAGAAAAAAAAAAAGAAAATCTGAGTTAAGTGATGATTCTAGTTAATACTAATGTATCAATACTTGTTGATTAATTACGACAAATTTATCCTGATAATGCAAAATATTTACAATTGATGAGACTGAATGTATGGTCTGTGGAAACTCTACTATCTTTGCAACTTTTCTGCAAATATAAAACTAGTCTATTATTAAAATATACATTTAACAAAGGTGCATAGGAAGAGCATTCCCCTCTTCTCAAAATTGGGAGGACTGAGACCCAGAATCTCTCCTATTTAAGAAAATACACTTTTCCTTAATTTAAAGGTATGCAGTTATGATAGGTATACTTGGAAACACTAGGAACAACTCATGGTGAATGGAACTTGGAACACTAGATCTGTGGATTTAACATTTGTGGGTTAATATCCTTGCATTAGTCAGAGGCCTCTAGAGAAGCAGAGCCAACAGGAACAGACGCAATTATAAAAAGGAATTTATTAGATTGGCTTCACGATTGGAGGCTGGATAGACCCACATGGCTATCTGCATGACAGAGAGCCAAAAAACTCAGTAGCTGCTCAGTTCAAGAAGTTGGAAGCATCAGAACACAACAGATCATGCATTGAGCCCCTCTCTGAGGCTGAAGGCACGAGAGCCCCCTGGAGAGTCACTGGTACAAGTCTGTGTTGAAAGGCTGAAGAAGATGGAGTCTGTTATCAATGACACTCACTCTGGAAGAATGGAGCTTGCATGTGCTGTCTGGCTTCCTCTTTTGCCCACTTTTATTCCATATGGGCCCCCAGCTTGTTGGATGGTGCCACTCATATGCCAATTGTCTCTGAAAACATCCTCAAAAATACATACAAAGTGTAATTTACTAATCGCCTACATGTCTCTAAAGCCAGTAAATTGAAAATTGAGATTAAATATTATACTCCTAAAGCCAGATTCTTCTTCATAGGTAGTGAGGAAACTGCCTGCCTGTCTACAAAGCAATTTGGGAGGATATTTCCAGAGTGCCCCTTAAACTTGCTAAGCAATTCAGAACAGCAGATGACAGTAACTTGTGGATTCAGCATAAAGTCTGAAACAAACTTCTGAAAACAAGCACAGAATTTTCTGATAGTTTATATTCTGGAAACTTGTATTTTCTTGTAAGACAGGTTTGTATCCTACTCTGTAATGTATGTCAATGTATACTTAAAGTCTTTGTGTAAAATGGGTGTTGCAGAAAGCTATCCCTTGGCTTTGGACACCTTTGGTACATGACTGTACTTCTCATTTCTAATTTAAAAGCAAAGGTGTTTCAAGATAGTAGTTGGACTTAGAGGGATTTGCGGTACCAGAGTTCAACATTGTTTGAGGAATAATTCTCTCTTCCCCCTGGCTTAGCTTCTGCATACATAAATTTAATCACCATAACATTTTCTGCTCAGGTTTTTCCATACACCACAGGTTTCCAATTAGTTGTCTGTTTATTTCTAGAGATTGTCAAACTGATCCATTTATAATGTCGCTAAAGGAAAATGTGATTTTTCCATGTTTCTGTTGTACCAAGGATGAATCTGTAAAAATCATAGATGTAGAAAATGTCCTTTATTGACTATTGAGTGGTTGTTAAGCATAAGACCTTTCAGTCTGCAGAGTGCAAATAGAGACCATTGCTTTGGGTTTTAAATTCAATCCCTAACTCAGTTCTTGCCTTACTCTCTGAAAACCTTCCCTGTCCTCATATTTGTTGTTAGAGCTGCAATCACTACTTCTAAATTATTTATCCTCAAGGTAAGTAAATACTGGGATTTCAAAAGCAGAAATTTAAAATATAGTGAAAATCATCTTTTAAAAAAGTCTTTGGAGCAAGAGAGCAACACAACTTTACCCCTTGGAAAGGTCAATCAGGGAAGATTCCTTATATTTGTAAAAGAAAAATAATGGTGGTAATGCCTAGGGCCAACATCAAAGAGAATAGTATGGGTAATGGCCTTCCTCATTAGAAGAACTGAGCCAAGATGTGATTCTGAAAGGCAGAGGGAAGAGGAATGAAAGGTACTGTGCAACATCTTCACAATGCAGAATCCCTTGGCAGTTCTGTTAGGTTGGTTGAACTCTGAGAATCAGATAATATCCCTTGGAACCTAGGAAGTGGCCAAGGTTGGGCACATCAAAACAGCTTGAGTTCTGCATTATAGAACTTCAGAGATCATGGCCAGTTTGTATGTCAATTACATCAGAACAACTGGCTTTTGCTTGACAGTTGGTGAGAGTGACACTTGATGGTCACTAGGATATGGAAATTACAGAAATGTGACCAGGGCCCTTCTCTAGAGCATTGTCTCTAGAAGGAAAGGTCTGACCCACCCTAGACATAATGTCATAAATTCTTCTTTTATGTGACTAAATAGAAAGTATTTGGTAGTCTTTAACTATTTACTATGTAAAATAAAATCCAAAATAAAGACAACTGAAATGACCTGGTTTTTTTTGTTGACTTGAGGCTTTTATGAGATCTGCCTGAGTCAGGTGCATGCTTTATCAAGATCTCTCTCCAAATTCAATGCCAGGTTCTAGGAATGGAACTTAGAGCATCCATGTAGTCATATCCTATTGATTTCCACTGCTCTGTTCTCGGAACTTAAAGAAAGACCTTTGGCTAGAGAGAGTTTCACTTGGGGCCCAGGGTTAGTTAACTCAGAAGTAGAGGAGAGGTGGCTTGAAGAAGATGACTGGAATTGTGTCATAGCACCTCCTAATTCACAGAAGTTTACATCTAAAACAGGTTTCTTAAAAGTCTTAACTATGGAGAAAGGCAATGACAAACATTATTTCTACAACTTATAATACAAATTGGATAGAACACAATAGATTAATTTATGAACATGGTTTGAATTGTATTGCTTTATGCAGACACTAATTGGTGATAATGTGATCAAGTTCAGTAACTAGCACCTTGGGAACAGGAACAAAAGTCATTGGCAAGATGTGAAACAAATGCACACCAAATATACAACTTGCCAGTGTCTGAGTTTTCAGTTGGCCTCCCATTCATTTTTCCTCTAGGATGAAAATTCTGAGGGGACTGAAGATACGTTCAAGGTGGTGGAGAACAGAGTGGGTGGGAAGGCTTTGTATTTATAGATCATTCATGAGAACCAAATTGTGGGCTCAGTTAATCTTTCCTAGTCATTTGTAATTCTCTTCTGGGTGTTCAGAGTATTGGACTTAAGTTTATTATGTTGAATATAACTTTCAAGAATTCCAGTACTTTCCTCCCATTCTGAGGCTTTTTAAAAAGGTCAATAATCAAATCCTACACCTGTCCAGTAACTCAGGGAGATTACAGGGGTTAAGAGAAGTAGATGATATGGATATGTAGGCATCACTACTTTCAATATATGTGCTTCTACCCCCCCAAATTCCCAACTTCCTTCATTAATGAAATATGAGTGCCACTAAGAATAATTGTGCAAAGTCTTTGCCCTTTTAAAGGCAAAGACTTTAAAATTTTTTTTAATTTAAAAAAATTCATACAGGGCTGTACAAAATTAATTCTCAACTTTGTAAGAATAATCTAACATAATATTTCTTTATAAATGTGTGCAACTGTGCAATATGAGGTCCCTTTAAAGTAAAGGGTTCAAGTAAATAAGGAATGAAGTGCATTCATCTAGTTGACTGGCATGTCTGTATAACTAGTTTGATGTGAGACATCAAATTAATGTAAAACAAAGCCAAACAAAATATTAGCAGATTTTGGAGATACACTTGCTTACTTACTCATATGGGTCTGGGTTGGTGATGGAGATTTAGGAATGGTTTGATTGACTCTAGAGAGTAAATGATTGAGCACAGAGTCCTGGCCCCTGGAATTTAGGGGCCAAATGGAGGAAAAGAAGCTTGTGAATGAGAAGGTAAAGTTGGGGCCAAAAAGTTATAAACAAAATCAGAAGACAGTAATATCCCAGAAATGAGAAAGGTAGGAGTTCCAGATAGGGGGTCATGGGGCCTATTCAGTATTACTGAAGTTGCATAATCTAGGTTCATTAAAAAGAAGATCCTGAAACACAACTTATCCTCAGGTCATTTACTGTGGGAACTGATGCTAAAGGAGGAGGGGTACCAGTATCAAGTGATCTAATCACTTCTCTACAGTTTCTGAGGAGTTGTGGAGAACATGCCTCTGAACTGACTGCATGAGAAATGGAAAAAGGAACAATTTCTCCACCATCTCCAGTCTTCTACTGCTTGTAATTCGTACCATGAAATGGTATTTCCAGATTTGTGCATGGTGTTTCCAAAAGCTTCCTGAGAATTACATAAACCTATGGTAGAAAGTAAGAGACCCATGGTATAGTGAGGTGATGCTTTTAATTTTTACTTGCAGGAATGGATGGGAATGGCAACAGTAAAGGTGAGGTTCAGAGATTGGGAACAAGAATTGCTAAATACAGGTGTGAGGAAGTATCAGAATAATTTGTTTGAAAATGGCAAATTAGCTCAAGCAATGCAAGAACATTTTAGTCCCAATAACCCAACAGCTTTAGGTATATTTGAATTAAGGTCTCAATTGATGTATTCAGTATCTTCTGAGTCTTCTCAGTTTGCTTCCCTTTGTATTATCTTTGTTCACACAAGATCTCTACCGAGTTGAAAAATGATACATAGAAGTTGCAGGTTACACAGTATTTACAGGTCATAATTTCTGAAGATAAGTGTCTTAGTAAATTTATTGCTGCTGTAACAGAATATCAGTGACTGGGTAATTTATAAAGAACAGGAATTTATTGGCTCACAGTTGTAGAAGCAGGGAAATTCCATAACAAGTTGCCAGCACCTGCAAGGGTCTTCTTGATGCATCATCACATAGAGAGGGGAGAGTAAGTGCCCAAGAGGAGGGGTTGAACTTGACCTTTTGTAATGGCACCAATCTTATCCGTGAGAGCAGAGCTATCATGACCTAATCACCTCCTAAAATTTCTACCTCTTAATACTATTATGATGGCAATTATATTTCATCATCAGTTATGGAGGGGACAGAATTCAAATAAAGTACTTCTCTCTTCTATAATTGATACTAATGCCTTCAAAATAGCTGTTTAGTCTCATTGGACCATTTGCTTATTCAAGATCCAACTGCTGTGGCTAGTGTGATGGAGCCAGTCTTTGCCATGTGCCTCCTCTGTGGCCTTTCAAGCCAGATTCCTCATCAATAAGCCTAACAAAAGCACTTAGAGCTATGCAAGGGTGTCTTCAAAATGGAAAAACTGGGGAGACTGAAGATGGAGAAGAACAAAGCATGGCAGGCAACATTGTATATAAAGTATGGGAAGACGACTGTTCAGGGTTTGCTCATGTTAACATATGACTGCTTTCTAGACTTAATCCTGCTGCTTAGCAGTTGTGTGACATTGGATGACTTACCTAGCTTCTCTGAATCTCAGTGTCAAGTCTAAAATTCAAGTGAGAACAATAAATTCCTTTTTTTAAAAAATTTAACATCTATATAAAAAGCATTCAAGGTTGGATGCAGTGATCCATGTCTATAATCCCAGTAAATCAGAAGGAAGAGATGGGGAGGATTACATTTCAAAGTTAGGTCAGGCAAAAAGTAAATGAGACCACATCTCAACAAAAAGTTGGATGTGGTGGCAAACATCTGGCACATGTCATCTCCACTATGTGTGAGGCCTAAGTAGGAGGATCACCATTCAAGCTAGCCCTGGGCAAAAAAACATGAGACCCTCCCAGAAAAATAACTAGCAAAAAGGCCTAGGGACAGCATTCAAGATATAGAGTGTCTGGGCTAGGTCCTGAATTCAAATCTCCAGTACTGTCAAAAGAAAGAAAGAAAGAAAGAAAAATATGCATCCAAGTATACACTCAGACCTTCCACAACAGCCATCTTGTGGATGATAATGATAGTTATTAGGCTTTCCTCCCTTTTTTTGAGATACAGTCCTGTGCTCACTGTTGAACCTGCTTCAGAGCCACCATAGACTCAGTCAATATCCTTAATCATTATTCTCCATCAGCATCAGTATCTTATTTGAGAAATCTACAGATTATGTAGATTTTGGTATCTGAGGGTGGTCCTAGATTTAATGCTATATGGATATGGAGGAAATACTGTTAAAATACAGAAAACTTAAATTTTTTTACAAGCTTCTGCCAGCCAGAACCCTGCTATGCACTGTCGATCCAGAAGTGTTCTGGCCAGTTCCCATGCAAAACTACTGCCTGGTCCAATCATGATGCCATCTAATCAGCAGACAGGTAGTAGCCAGGGGAAGGGCACTCATAAGAGCTAAGGATGGAAACATAAGAACGGACAACAGATCAGAGTGTGGAGCATTCATGGACTTCTCTCATTATACAGAAGCCTTCCACAGCTTTTCTCCCTCATTAAAACACCTTCCACTGTCTTGCTCCGGTAAGCAGTTGGAGGGATCCATTAAGACAAGCAACTTGTGTTCATTTTTCCTATAGACACATCATACCTTTTAAGCTGTTAACATTTCAAAGTTTCCCACTTGGCGCAGAGCAGCATTGAGTTATTTTCAGTCCATAATCAGCCCAGAGCAATCTTTGATTGATCATAATTCATTCATTCAACTTTTATTGAGTGCTGATTTTGTGCAAGGCACAGGCAAGGATATTTCAGGGATACAAAGATGAAAAAGACATGATTCCTACCCTCAAGGAGTTTAGCATCTAGCTTGGGAAATGAAATATGCACCAAATATGTAAGCAGTCAAAAGCATAGAACCACTAAAAAGGTAGAGAAAATTCCATGTAAGAAATACAATGAACCAAGCCTTGTATGCACATATGAATAATAAAAGAAAAATGAAAAAAAAAATAAACTTCATATTTAAACACTCTTCTAAAAAAAAAAAAAAAAGAATATGGAAGGCAAAACTTACTACTATCCGTCAGGTAGAACAGTGGTGATTTGGAAAGACTCCTTTGAACTGGAGGTATTCCATACAATTTTATTTTATTTTATTTATTTTTTTTTTTTCATTTTTCTTTTATTATTCATATGTGCATACAAGGCTTGGTTCATTTCTCCCCCCTGCCCCCACCCCCTCCCTTACCACCCACTCCGCCCCCTCCCGCTCCCCCCCTCAATACCCAGCAGAAACCATACAATTTTAGTTCTTGAACAGATCCTTGCATCTAGGCCTTTGCATCTAGGTTGGGCCTGGAGAAAGGCTATGAGGTTGTATCTACAGCAAAAGGGACTAATGTCTCTGAAGTATGGTTGTTAGTGGTAGGTTGGAGCTGGCTTCTGGGAGCAAATTGTTAAATGTTTGGGAATTTGGCAAGTGGGTTGACCTCTCCTGATTGAAATCACTACTGGGGAGTGTGCAATGGAAATTAGCAAACAGGGTTGCCTCCAGCCTCACCTAGAGTTATCTGTTAAACTTTTGTTAGCCTGGACATGTTTCAGGCAGAGTGAGGAAGTGATAAAGCACTAGTAATGATCTCAAGCAATTATCTTATTGGTCCATGGTTTTTCTTGCATATTGAAAGTTTGATGCTTAAGATTTATTATATTATCTTGGAAGGGAGAGTGGTAAATGAAATCTTGAAACCCAAAGATGAAAAGGTTAATAAGGACCAGAAAACTCCTCAATCCTGCCTGTAGGTCAGGTGTTCCAGGGAGAAGTGCTAATAAACATTGATCTCCAGGGTTTAATGATAGGCGGTGAGCCTCTCCACAGGAGTGCTGTTTTCCCTGCTATGAAATTCTTCTGAAGTCCTGAATAGAGGCAAGAGCTGGAGAAATTTGGAGCTCTTGCCTTCCAGAGTCCCTGTGGGACCCCAGGGCAAGTAATTTAACCTTGCAGAGCCTGGTGGTCTTCACCTGCAAATTAATCTTCTCTTCCCCTCTTGCCCCTGCTAGAATAATGTTTAGAGCATCTTCAGGCCAAGCTGAGGCTATCAGTAGGTCTCAGAAAGCAAAATATTGCTGGAATCTAAAACACTGCTGTATTTATTTTTACAAGGGAGGAAGAAGGCCTTGGGTATTTGGCTAGCATTTGTAGCAGCATCAAGTAACCCAATTTTAATGGTACTTGGATAGGGAGATGGTGATGCTCTTTTGGCACACTGAGATTTCCTAACTAGCTCCTACCAGAGATCTTAGTTGCTTCTTTAAAAAACCTTTTTACCTAGATTCTCCTCTTTTCTGCTCTGTGAGCAAGCACATGGAAGTATGTGAGGGAGATTTGAGAACCCATGGAGAGGAATGAATTTCTTTCCCTCTTCACTAAGCTCCACTAGGAGGTTTCAAGAGTAACTATTTTCAGATTCCACAGCTCATAGTCTCCATTTATTTATGACTTTTCCAAGCAATGTGAATGAATTCTGATCCCATGGAATTGCCTTGATTCCATCACTAAAGTAGCCATGTCTATTAGAGGTGTTTGGGCATTCATGAAATTGGCAACTGTGACATTCAGAAAAGATAAGAGGTAAAATCAGGGTTGAGTCAAAACATTAGCTCTGTCATTTACTGAGTGATATGAGTGATGTCACCTTCCTTGCAGTTGAATTTCTCATCAGGAAAGAGTTTGTTTCAGCCATGGCCTGTGTACTTTGTCCAGAGAAGTATTTCTGACCTTAACCATCTCTGCTTCACATTGTAAAGGTGTAGCCTTGCAGGTGGAAGTGGAAAACTTCCAGTGGCCAGATAGGTTTCTGTTGACTACAGGTAGGTCCTGGCAGGAGATGACAGGGTGGGTGCAAAGGAGAAACCAAGAAGCTACTCTACTTCTCGGATGTCCAGAGTGGTTGTATTGCCTTTGAGATTCTAACTGCCCCAGAGGTTGGGATCCTGGCTCCTGGCTCCTGGCTCTTGCATTTCCATCTTTCTCACTTTGTCCCTGTGCTGCCTCAGTTTCCTACCTTGTATGTTCTTAGTTAAATTCTGGAAACCTTTTGCTTCCCTGAAAAGATCTTGATTTGATGAAGAGTTAGGAATATAGCTGTTTTAAGAGGATATTGTGAGATTTAAAGAAAATCTTTACTAGGGTAAGTGCTCAATAAGTGACTGTAAGAGCTTTCTGTCTTTTTTTTTTTAATCAACCTTCTTTTCTTTTATTTCCCAACAGCATCATTTTGTTTGTTTGCTTTTGCCCCTTGATATTATAAACACCCTGCAAAGCTCAGTGTAGAAGCTATTGACTTCATGAATCATCCCTAATCAGGCATGACTGCTTGCTTTTCTTCCATAGCACTTTATGCATGCCTCTCTAATGGAACTTAGCATATTCTTCCTGATTTACTTATAAATCTGCTCTTTCCTGCTAATCCATAAGGTTTTTGCTATCTTTTTAATCGTTGCATCTCTCCCAAACTCCCTAAATCAGAAAAGGTCCTTCAAATATTTGCTAAACCAATTGGAATTAAAATGCCCTTCTTGGTAGGTACTTTTCTCTGCTACTTGATTCCTGTAGACTGAAGGGTTAAGGCAGACAGCATGAATGACTCTCCTCATCAAGTGTGAGATGAATTCTTGATTCAGCAAAAATATTAAAAGTATATGAAGAATGTAACTGCCCATGTATTCTTGAGCTTATTTTTTGTTTTTTGTTTTTTTTCCTTTTCTTTTTTATTGTTGCACTGGGGGTACATTGTGACATTTACAAAAGTTCTTAAAATACAGCATAGTTGAATTTACCTCTTCATCATTCTCCTTTATCTTCCCCTTCCCCATTTCTGAAATAGTTTCAACAGGTCTCACTTTTCCATTTACAATATTTCCACCATATTCACCCTCCTACATCCTTTCCTTATATTTTCCCCACTCTCACTGGTACCAACCCCCCAGACAGGACCTGTTTTGCTTTTCTGTTCTCTGTTTTTGAAAAAGAAAAAAAAACAACTTTTTTTTTTAAGATAGCTATACAGGGTGTTTCATTGTGACATCTCCATGTATATATGTGTTATAACACGAATTGGTTCAACCCCTCTATTTTTCTCTTTTCTACCTCAGTCTTTTTATGGTGATTTCAACAGGTTTAAAAATTCTATATTCATTTTTGTAGAGGAAGTACATCAAATGTATGCACCTTCTTAAATACCTTACAATTTTCTTCATAGTCTCATTTATTATTTTATTATTAATTATAAAAGAAAATTCACCTTCAGGTTATTTCTTATATTTTGCTATGATTTTTCTTCTTGTTCAAATATGTACCTTTTATTTGGCTTCTGAAAAGCTTCCTCAAAATGTGATATGGCTTTGATTACCTCTGAGTTCTTGAGAGCTTGTTTGGAGGTTCTAGCAGGGGAGCGCAGCTACTCGTATACCCTTGACCGAAGAACGGTCCTCCTCTATCGGGGATGGTCGTCCTCTTCGACCGAGCGCGCAGCTTCGGGAGGGACGCACATGGAGCGGTGAGGGAGGAAGGGGACACCAGCCTAGCCAGCCAGATCAGCCGAATCAACCCTGGCGATCAATGGGGTGACAGATGTCGCAGCCAGATCGCCCTCACATCCTACCTCTGAGTTCTTAATGGTAGAAAAGCAATAATGAAATGAAGGTCATTTTTTGTTTTTCTTTCCATGCTTCTCCACAGCTCTCTTCTCTGTTCTCTTCTCTGATTTTATCATCCTCCATTCCCTGTTCCCCTGCCCTCTTCCTCTAGCATTGTCTCCAATACTACTCTCAGTGTGCCCTAGGTGGAGTGAATTGGGGGTGATTTATTAGGGATCATTGTAAGCAAAAGGGATCCTAGAGTCTGATCCAGTAAAATCTCACTCAGACTTACAGAAAAAGTCAGTAGATGTCTTAGTCAGCTTGGACTGCTACAATAAAATACCGTGGTCTGGGAAGTTTGAGCAATGTACATCTATTTCTTCCAGTTCTGGAGGCTGATGAGTCCAAGATCAAGGCACAGGAAGATTTGGTTCTTGGTGACAACTCTCATCCTGGTCTGCTGATGCTGCTTTCTTTGCGTATACTCACAAAGTCCTTCCAGAAAGAGCACTGGAGTGTGTGAATGCAGGTGCACACAAGAGCTTTTCCTCTTCTAATAAGATTACTGAAGTCATGAATTCCCACATGAGAACCCCATCCTAATGAAATGATATAACCCCCATAACCTTCCAATGGCCCAACCTCCTAATACCATCACATTGGTTTCAACATTATGAATTCGGGTGTACATAAACATTCAACCCATGACAAAGGAAGAGCTAGAGTTTGGGGCTTCCTTATATCCAGTGGAATAGCAAGCAGTAGCTGTAATTTAATATTGATCCTGGTGGGATTGTCTCTTGATGTTATTCTTGCTCCAGCCCTAGCAGCCAATTAAGTATAAAGACTTTTTGTGACAGTTTGGATGTAGAGCCCATTCTAATTTTTCTTATTCTAACCCTTCCAGACTTCAGAACTTGTCTTATCCTTGTAGAGAAAATTCACCCTACGAATAAAGGGCTCCATTAGTTTAGGAAGTATTTTTCTTAACCTCACCAAGCCTTAGATGGTTGAGCAAAATTTCCCTGGAGACATGAGCCAGGCTTTTATCAGCTAGTTTCATCTTCCCTAGGGTCTCTGAGCCAGAGTTCTTTCCACAGGCTTTTCATTGAATGTCCTTGCCAAGATTTATGATACAGTAAAGAGAGAAAGAGCCACGTCAACTATCTTGTAAAGGAAAATGAGATTCTGCTAAATTTAAGGAGATTTTAAATGAATAAAAAGATCAGGAGGTTAAATACTATGAAGTAGGATAATAGATTAATTTTAGAAAATACAGGAGTCATCCTAATTACAGGTACAACAGAGTAGAAAGCAGGATAAGTCCTATATCATCCTTTTATAGGCCATGACATAATTAAATGCCTGATAATTTTATAGTTAAGATATATCTTTGACATAGACACAGTGAACTGGGAAATCATCCACTCTGGGCCCTTAACCTCTCACATAGACTCATTCTCACCTAAAAAGAGACACAAATATTCAGGTAAATCCTGACCTTTTGAGAAAAGTCATGAGCTTTGGAAAGAAACAGATTCTTTTATTTTTTTTAAAGAAAGCTCATGCATACTGGTATATATAAGAAATAGCAAAAAGTAGCTCATCTGGAAGGACCACCTAGTACAGTGTAAGTGAATAAAGCAAGTAATTGAGAGAACCTCACCACACGTTATCTGTTCTGCCCTACAACCCCTTCTGAGATATGACTGATTACTAGTATTTTCTCTCTTTTGTGAAGTGTAGCTTCAGGACTGTCTCCCTAGTTCTCCCCTTCATCCCATATTTCTAATCCCCTAAGGAAATTCTGGTGCAATTTCACAAGGTCTTTACACAATTTAAACCAGTGTACCTGATATAAAGTACTGTTCTTTGGGCATCTTATTCTTCCACCTGCACATCTTCTAGCTGGGAATCTTTCTATAGGTTTTCCATAGGCCTCTTTAAATTTGCCCTCTTCATAGATCTCTCTTCTTAGTCACTCAGGTCTCAACACTAATTATCCTTCACTCTTCTTTTCTTGATTTCCATATTCAAGAACACCAAATCTTGTGTGTTCTACCTTGACATAGTTTTTCGTAAGTTCTACCTTGACGTTTCACATTTACTTCTTTCTCTCCGTCTCTGTCAACACCAATTGCATATTTATTATCCACAGTTTCTTGACAGCACCACTGTCTTTTTAAAAGTATTTTCCTCTCCTTTAGCATTTCTCTCTCATTCCATCTTACACAGTTCTTCCATTTTATTCTTTCTGAATTATTCAAACAACATTGGCTGAACTTGTATTATGTGCTAGGTGCTAAATGAACAAAGATGAAAAAATCATGGCCTTCACATCAAAGAACTCCAACTAACATTAGACTGACAAATTTGTGTGACTGAGTTTCTGTTTCTGTGGCAAAATACCTGACATAAACAACATAAGGAGGAAAGGTTTATGGTTTCAGTCCACGGCCACTTAACTTCATGTTTCTGAGCCTGTGGTTGAGGAAATATATCATGGTGAAAAGGTGTAATGGAGGAAAGCAGTTCACCTCATGGAGCCAGGAAGCAGAGAGTGTGAGAGGGAGTAGAGACAAGGTGTGAACCAGAGACCCACTTCCCCAGTTGGCCTCTAAGAGCCCATTCATCATCATCACGATCCAATCACCTCTCAACAGTACAACTAGCTGGAAACCAAGCCTTTAACACATGAACCTTTTGGGAGGACACTCATATCCAAACCTTAACACACGCAGAGATAGCAGAGAGGCATGGCAAAGAATGTAGGTGCTAAAGTGAGAAGGACTCAGTTCCCATCCAGGCTCTGACTCCTCACGGCCATATAACTCTGCATAATATAGGTGCTCCAGGCTTGCAAAATGGGAATAACTACAGTATCAACCTCATAGTTTTATAGGGGTTATGGAATGAGATAACCATGTAGAGCCTTGAACACATAATAAACGGTAAATTATAGTAGCCACCATTATAAAGTAATGCTCTTCAAACTCTCCATGAAAAAGGATCTTATTTTATTTATTGAGTTGTTTAATTTCTACCACATCAACAGCCACTTAGTGGTCCTACTGTCCTTAATGTATGTACCTCACACAATATGCACTTCAATACTGGAGTGACAACACCTAGGCGGATTTATACCCTGTCCAGTGAGACAAATCTATTGACTGCTGGGTTGGATGCCAGGGCAATGTTACAATGTGGACCCAGAACACACAGCTCATAGGCCAGAACCAATCTCTGGACCACAGGGATTGGGTAGCACTGTAATGAACTATGGTTTTCGTTATTTTCTCCCTTCTTGTTCAAAATTCCTCATGAGTGATGCAAAGCATTTAATCTGACATTTAGGAGCCTTCACTCTCAGGACACATTCCACCTTTCAAACCTTATATTTGATGACTCTTTTTTATCTAAATTGAGTCTCTAATGCATTGGTTTCTCAAAGAGCTTCAATAACAAGGGTAGAGATAGGGATGGAGGATAATTCATCTTCTTTAAAGATCTCTGATTGTTTGAAACCATCTTGTTTGTCTTTCATTAGCTAGTTTGTTTTGTTGGCTACTGTATTTTTGATGCTTAGAACAGTATCTAGGATGTAATAAATGTTCAGTAAACACCCACTGGATGAAGAAAGTATAATAAAAATTCTGCTGCTAAATATAGAATTTCTTGCTTTAGCAACAAGTTCCTGCTTCTCTTTTAACTTAGAATGATTTTTTTCTTTCAACCATGTTTCCTGCCATTAAATGTTTCGTCACTATTAATCCACTGAATCTAAACTGACTGATTTCCTCCAATACAGATGCAAGAAGCCTTGTGACTTCCCATTGTGGTGTGAGTTTTCTCTATTATAGCATTTTCTAACATGTTTTATTTGTGTTGTGTGCCTTTTACTAAATTATAAGGTCACTGGGAACAAGAGCCTGCCATAATTCATATTTGTATTTTCAAAAGTGCCTAATGACGTCTCTAATAGGTAGTGGGAACTTAATGCTAAATTATATGTATTATATTTGAATTCCTCAAGATCTATTTATGTCTCAAGAACCAATTCAAGTTTGGCCTCCATCATGAGCTTTCACTAAAGATTCCCACCTACAGTAGTGTATCTATTCTCTAAATCCTTATAATCTTTTTAAATCATTACATAGAATTTTAAATTTTCATTTCCCTAGCAAATGTTTATGCTTTGCTAGTATATTTAGGAGATTGTTAGAGATATCAAGGGAGATAAGAAAAATCCCTGTGTTCAGAGACTGTGTGATAGAATTTTCACTATGTAATTCCTAGTATTGTATGCAGCATTGTTTTCCTTACCTTTAAGACACACACACACACACACACACACACACACACTGTAAACTTTCTGCAGAACATGGCTACTGAGCCTGCAGGGGCTAGGAAATAAATACTCAATACAATACTAAATACATATACAGGAATATCCACATGGCTCAAGCTTCTTATCTCCTATTAGAAGGAAGTCATCTGTCTCTTATAGTGAAATGTGATAACCATGTGCCACAGATACTATGACTCACTAATATAGGTGAGGTCTGACAATGTTAATATCTTCACCTGTAAAGAAAGCCTGTAGTAACCAGTGCTTCATAGACCAAAATCTGGTGCCTCAGGAAATAATTAGATGCAAATAGAATGTGATAGGAAACATTTACCAGTCAGGTAGAGTAAAAACTTTGTTAATTTGAAATGCAAAGGACCAGAAAAATGAGGTCTGGATTAATTGGGTTTGGATTATCTGGTATTTTTATTAAGGGCATTTAGTCATTTAGGCAATAACAGCTGCTGTTTGAATTTTTTCAGTGTTAGCCCTCTGAGGTTTTACAATTGAGGAATGGTTTCTTATAGTAATACAATCAATGCATTTAACTATTAACCTGGACTATTAGCTAGACATACATACCTAGCAATTTACATGGGTTTTCACCAGCCTAGTCATGTTTCCATCTTTCAGTTTTGTTTTATTTCATTCCTATTTCTACTAATTTCCACTGTCCATAATTTTCTCCAAATTAATTATTTCTTTTCTTATAGTAATGAAAATTGGTGGGGTCCTTCCAAACAACAAGAGGATAAGGCTTTTTGATTATCTGCTGTGCTTGATGTGTAAGCACATTAATTCATCTGAGTGTTTAGTTGAGTGGCTGATCTATCTCTTTCTATGCATGATGCACATTGTAGATGTCTCACAATTAGAATGTGTAGAGGAATGCTATATCCCAGACCAAGGTAGGAAGTTATTTTAGGACCATTCTAAATAATTTTTAAAGGATTAAATAATACAATCAAGGTCACCTGTGATGTTCTCTTAAGTAGACAAAGCACAACACCTCTTAGAATACACTCATGAGTCATTCTAAATTAGAAAACTTTGCTTTGATGATCTTGTTAAGACAAGAAGAAGTGATAGAATTTATGGTTTGCTTAGTTTGCTCAGCAAAATCTTTCAACAGCCTATAGTTTAATAAGAAAGACAACTCACATAAAAGGTAACAACGTATAAATAGACCCAGAGCAAAGTCAAAGTCACAAGTTAGTGATATGGTAAAGTTTGTAAAAACTTAGGAATGGATCTTGATTATATGTGAGATAGTACTGACTACGTGAAGTTTAAATAATGTTTGACATGCTGTTGGTTGCACATACATGTTTACTGTACACCTGATAGGCTGGTCTAATGTGGCAATCCTGATTTAATTACTAATTGCAGATTTCCATTTTATTTATTGATATACAAGTTACTGCAGAGCCTCATAGTCTTTCAAAGCTGGGAGGAATTCTCTGATGCAGTTCTGCCATCATGTAACCATGGAGATATCTGACTTGTCAGGCATCCCAGAGCTGAGGATGGTCTGCCATGTCAGAGCCCAGATCCCTTGACTCCACCCAGATGTAGCTGCAAGGGTTTGCCTTATCTTCCACCATCACCATTGCTCCACGCTGTTCAACTTTAGGTAGTCATTTGTATGCACTCTGGAGGAGCTGAGCATAAATCAAGGGCACTCCTTGCCTTTTAATTTTTTGTTTTGTTTTGACAATTTTTTACTTCTTTTTTTCTTTTGTTTTTCTTTCTTTCTTACAGAAGCTCTTCTATTTGCGGAACAGAAAAAACATGGACACAAGGTAATTTGTATTAACCTTCTGTTCAATGAGTAAATGAATGGATATATTTTTCATGATCCTTTAGACTCACATAAACACCAATTGCTGAAAATACACTTTGACTCACAGGGAAGACTGTATTCACAGGTTTCCACTCAGAATGGGCTAACTTCAGACTAATTACCTTGAGATGAATGGTTCTATAACTTAAACCCACTGAGCCATCCAGTCCCTGGTCCTTTTTAATGGCTACAAATTATAGTATTTATGGAATATAGACAGGTCATTCAAATGACCTGTTTTCAACTCCTGAATATGTTAGAGTTTTCTTCTTTCTTTTTGAAAATTTCTAATCGTTTAAACTTTCTTTAAAAGGCTATATAGCATTAGTACATAAAATAGAGTGGGGGCTTTCAACTATCTGAAAATAAGTAGAGTCTTCTACTATCATCAATGTTAGGAGGATGGCCTGTCTCAGTCTTGTCTCTTAATAGTCCTCTCAAGGCAATAATGAAGAGCTTGATATAATATTCTGCTATAGTTTAAATATGAAATGTCCCCACAGGCTCATGTGCTGAAAGCTTGGTCTCCAGCTGATGGTGCTATTTTGGGAGGTTCTGCAAACTTCAGAAGGTGGGGCCTAGCTGCCGGAACACAGGGGTGCGCCTTTGAAGGTTATACCTGGCCCCTCACCTCCTCCTCTCTCTTTCTCCTTCCTGTCTGCCATGAGGTGAACAGCCTTCTCCTCCACATGTTCCCACTGCCTTGATCTTTTGCCCAGAAACACAGAACAAAGGGTCTGTGGACTGAACCCTCTGAAGCTATAAGCTGAAATAAATCATCCTCTTTTTAAGTTGTTTATGTCAGACATTCTGTCACAGTGATGGAAAGTCTGCCTAATGCATATTCTTAGAGTACAATGAAAGAATATTTTCTTAACAAAGCCTTAGAATTTCAGGTTATGTATATTGAAGATTACCTTGAACTGTAAACTTCTGACAATGGTCTTGAACTGTAATTGTCATTAGAAGACTATGATGTGAGATTAAAATATGAGAATATAATTCAACAATAAAATAAAAGCAGGGGGGGGATCAATGTCCCAGAGGAGAATGGAATGCATTTAGGCAAGTACTATCTAAATAGTAAGGCTGTGTGCTATTGCTATAAACACTTTACCAACACCAACCATCTAGCCTTTATCATAACACCGATTGATTATAACATTAGTTCCATTTCATAAATGGAAGAAATTGAGACCTGAAGGTTACCTGAACTGTGCAGGATTTCTCAACAGGAAAGTGGCAGAGATGGGATTAAACTTAGACTGGCAGACTAAAAAGTCCATGCAACATTAAATACTGCTCTCAACCTACTCAGTTGGGGTGGGGGCAAGTTATGAAGCCAGAATCAGGAGCCAAAATGACAGAAAGAGTTATTTGGTGACCTGATTAGGGGATGGTTCAAAACTTTAGTACTGAACAAGTAGGCAGGGAATGGATGGAATAGGTAAGTAGGGAGCTGTAATTCTGGGGTATGAGGAAGCAATGAGCTTAACATCCAGACAAGCAGTCTTAAGAGAAAAAATGCAAGCCATCAAGCCAGAGGGCATTCCTGCAAAAGCATTTGGAGGACCAAGTGTTCATGTGAACAGTCAAGCGTTTGCCGGGAGTTGGGACAGCAGGCTTAACTGTCCTTCAATGGAGGTATTTTTTTTCTTTTATTATTCATATGTGCATACAAGGCTTGGGTCATTTCTCCCCCCTGCCCCCACCCCCTCCCTTACCACCCACTCCTCCCCCTCCCTCTCCCCCCCACCCCCTCAATACCCAGCAGAAACTATTTTGCCCTTATTTCTAATTTTGTTGTAGAGAGAGTATAAGCAATAATAGGAAGGAACAAGGGTTTTTGCTGGTTGAGATAAAGATAGCTATACAGGGCATTGACTCACATTGATTTCCTGTGCGTGTGTGTTACAATGGAGGTATTTTTAATCCAAGAGCAAGCATCATAACTGCCTGGAAAGCTTCTTGCTATTTCCTGCTGATGCAGAATAGAATCACAGGATAGGGGCAGCTCAGTTCTTAAAGGACAGGTAGATAATTAGGCCCTTGGTGGGAAGAAGTGGGATATTATAAGATTCTGACAATTAATTTAGAAACCCTAGGAAAATGGCATGATACTTGTTACTTCTCTTTGGCTTTCCCAATGGACCAAGTCTATCTCCCACTCTTGCTCTCACTTTCTGTCACAGTTCAAGGAAAGTCAGCCTCCAGACAGAATATGGATTTCCGGAGGCATTTTTCCAGGATGAAAGGCCTCTGATGTTAGGATGCTCTGATTCTCAGGATTACCTCTCATCCTCCAGAGATGATTCTGTTCAACATGTCAAAAGCTTCTATTATGCACTGCTCCAGGGAAGTTAGGCATGGTGACTGATGTCCTGCCTACCCATGGGTTACTTTCCTGATACTCCTATACCCTTTGCACACTCTTTACACTTCCAGATTTTAGTTCTGCCAAACATGTCAGCCACTCAGCATTTTTGTGAGTCTGACCAATCCAACCTTTTATTTACATATTTACCTCTTGGCTTCTCTCCTCACATTCTTTGCCTGGGAGCAGTGAGGTATAGAAATGGTTGCACAGTGTAGAAACATGCTTCCCTGATGTGATTGGCATCTCTCAGTCATGGCCAAGCTCAGCTCAGAGGTGCTGCTAGCTGTGGGCACTGGAGACAAGGTGTTCTTTTCACTGTATTTCTTTAGCCATTCTATTTGGCATTTGGATGTGCTACATGACTCATGGGCAGAGTAGCCAGTGTTGATTCAAGTATATGGAATGCAGTCCTAACAATCAGCTTTCCAAAGATCAGAAAATGAAGCGTTTATCCTCAGTTTGTGTCTGATTGCTCTTGTTTTCCTTGGATTTACCTCATTGCTGTGTGGTAAATGTAGTCAAGTTTATTTCACTCCCAGCTGTACTGACTTGATGAGAAAAATCCCTGGGTGATTGTGTCACACATCATAAGAAGTAGTGGATAAAGCCTTGTAGTCAATTGGTTTTCCTCTCTGTAAAATGGGATTAGTTCATGCTCAACAGGAATCCTTTATACATTAGATCGTCCTTAAATTGCATTGCCTTGAATCTGTGCTGACATTAGAGATTTATTTCCCAGACAAGTCATACTACTGCAAATCTCCTACAGGGTCAGCTGTGTTAATTCCCAGGCAGACCAACTTGTTTACAGTTGGTGTAGCTTATTGTTATTTAGTTAAATATTTTGGAATTCAATAGAATATTACTGTGAAAATTTTTTCTTTCCTATGTTACTCTAAAAGATAAGTTGAAAAATTTAAGGAAAACTATCTTGAGGGTTGGGCTGAGGGGAAGAATGCCCAATTAAGTTTGGGCATGTCATTTAGTGCCATAAAAGTCTAGACTGCATGCAGAATCCTTTGTTAGGATTTAATTCTTGCTCACTTAAAAGAATCTGAAAGTGGACATACCAAGAGTGTGGGTTGTGGTATACAGGTGATTTAAATCCCAAATACAGTACCCATCATCAAAAGTTTCTGATCCTATCAAAAATATTTGTAAGTTGATTAATACCTTTTTCAGTTAAAATAGAATATTTGGCAGTGATTTCCTGCTTATTGGACTTCACTGATTCACTACTGGTCTTGATTGCACCAGGTAAAGAGGAACAACTGTGATGTTTTATAAGAACAGTACTAAAAACTACCTTTCATGGCACATTAGCTGCATATCAGGCACTATGAAAAAGGTTTAACATTTTTTGTAGCTAATCCTTACAAGCACCTAAGGAAATAGCATTAATATTCTCATTTTAAGAGTGAGGAATGCAATATGATTGCTTCGATTCTCACATTTTTTCTGGCATCTCAACATTCAGCAAAGACTAAGAAATAGGAGATTCTTCAGTCTAATAAATTTGTTTAAAATTAAAATTAGACAAATTCAAAATAGATTGAGTAACAAGTACATAATTATTACTTGATGTTAGAAAAAATTTACTTATAAATAATACATTCTGGTCTGAATTAATAAAGTGAATGGACAGTTATAAAAAACAAGAGGACAAAGGTGACACCCTCATGATTTGGTCCCACCTGGCTTTCCAGTTTTCTTTCCTTCATCACAGTGACTCGAGGTAGTGGAATTCTCAATCTTTCCCACATACTTTTACAGCTTCCTGACTTTTCTATGCCCTTTTACCTCTTTTCTCAGTAAACTTTAATGTATCTTTAAGATTAAGTAGTTCTACTTCTGAAACACTTAACCAAATGAATCACTCTATTTTCGGCCAGTGTGTGGAGACTACTAGTTAATAGAATTCTGGGTGAGAGAGATGAATTTTCAGAATTAGTTCATTCAACAAGTACATGTTAAGTGCCTGCTCTGTGACAGCCATGAACGTGGCAGGCATCTCACCTGCCCTAACTGAACCTATACACTGGTATCTGAAGGTGACTGGCTCTTGCATATGGTCCTGTGCTCCACTTTTCTCTATCTTTCCCAAAATTCCTGAGTTCAGTTTTATACTGTTAAGTAATCTGGGGTCCTTGACTTCCTTGTATAACTTCCTAAGACAAGTTTTGTTTACCTCCATCTCTGTCTTCGGCAAGGGAAATGATTATACCCAATAGTCAGTTTATCATAAAAAAAACCCTTGCACTCTCTTGATTTTTAATCTCTTCTCATGTGTAAATTATTCCACAGATTAGCCCTCTGCTTTTGTTGCCCCCAAAGGAGTTTATCATGCTTACCTCAGACTTGTATAGCTGTTTATACGACAGATCATGTTTATTCTGAGCAAAAACTGTCTTATTTAACTTTGTTTTCATATTTTTCTACTTTCTATTGTAAAGTACAATAATACACACTATTTAAGCTACATTTAAGTGAGCAATACAGTGTCAATAAGTACCATCAAAATGTCAAGCAACTCTGCAACTTTTTCATCATCTCAACCTGAAATTCTATCCCTATTAGACAATGATATCCTATAATTCCTCCCCCAACCCTAATAACTTCTACTATTCTTTCTGTCTCTATGAGTATGATTCCATTGCATATATACATCACTTTTTTTGGCCTTATTGGGTAATCGCATCCCCCATTATGCAATCTGGCAATACGAGAGAAAAAAGTAAGATGACAGAGAAGGTTTTTGAGGTGTCTTAAAGCATTATTTTACTATAGCCAATACTGTCCTCCTTCTTCCCAGGGGACATTTGACAATGTCTAGAGATATAGACATATTTTGGGTTATTATAACTAGTTATGAAACTCCTCAACTGGATGGGGGTTGCTATTAACATCTAATGGGGTAGTGATCAGAGATGCTAAATATTTTCTAATGGATAGGTCAGCCTCTGGCAAATAAGAATTATCCAACTCAAAATGTGACTGGAGTTGAGGTTGAGAATCCTTTAAAATGACTTATCCAAGACATAATTCCAGTCAGAATTGAAGCTGAAAAATCTTGACCCCAAGCCTGATGCTTTTATCACTACCATTCCCAGTATGGGTTTTGTGGGTTAATGGTAAATTCAAAAGTGCTTGCATGGACTTGAATAAAGTGAGCTATTTTATAAAAGGAACTCTGCATACAGCATTTCCTCTGCCGAATCTATAAACTATACAACCCAATAATTGCTTTCTCTTCTACTTCCACTGGAAGTGTTCTTAGGAATAATAAGTTGATATTTCCTAAGTTCCTTTAGAAAGAGGTGCTAAAAATTTCTCTAAATTATTTTTATCACCTCTATAAAATTTAAAAGCAAAGTATCATTCTTTGTCAAAAACAGGCCTTACCCTGATTTGGTTCAATTATAACCTCTGATTAGCTATTGAAACTCTCTGATTACAGGCTGACATTGTGCTATCCTGGGAATCTTACCAGTGAAATCTATGAAATAATTGATTGTAGCCTGACAAGACTGTGAACTGTTGTAGTTTGGAACAGAGCTCCTAAATACTGTAAAAGATTTCTGCTAAAACTCACCTTGTTTCAAATACGAGGTCAATGCTGTAGCTTTAGATATTGATTAATAATGTCAATTTGATTTATTAACTTCCTAATTACTAAAAAGAATTTCTAAAGATTTATCACTCTGCATTTATCTTGTCTGCATCATCTGACAAGAACCTTGAGAAGTCTTCATAGTTTCTATACCTGCCTTCAAGAATGATCACCATATGATGAAGTCCATTCATCACCCACAACACTCCTCATGAAAATCCTTTCACCCTTTGGGGATGATCAAATTTAAAACTCTTTTTAAGTGGTTTACATCATTGAATTCATTGTTCTCTCTAAAAAAAATAAACTAGAAGATAAATAAAGAACATATCATGGAAGTTAGTAAGAATGGACCACAATTGACCTGAGTCCTAACCCCTGGACAGAAGGAAGCTATATTACTAATAAGGATTCAATTAAAAGATGGGTGTGCTCAAGCAAATTGATATTAGGGGGGGTCTCTGAGGAAATATGGTCAACAAGGCTGTCTTACCTCTATCAACTGTAAAGTCACAGATAATTACCAGAGAGGAATTGCTTCTTATTGTCATTTCTTGAGCCTGCCTGGCTAAGGTTGTATCTCAATGTGTCCAGCTGTAGCTAGATTCCCATACATTAAACCAGCAAGAACAGTAATTAGGTTTAAAAACTTGGTATCCAGAGACTTTATTTTTGGAAGTTGCATCAACACAGTAGGCTAGATTGTGTGGTCACGAGGAAGAGCTTGGGAAAGCCAGTGGTGATTATGGAAGGGCTAAGATCTCTAGACCACCTCTTGGTTCACCTATGTCAGAATATGAGTTTGAACTTTTCATTGGGACCCGCTAAAATTTAAGTGACAGCAGAGTGGATATTAGGGCTGGAGGGGTGAAGCATTAGAAGATATTCTCATTGTAAATTGTTACAAACTATAGATGATGACTACAAAACCATATTTATGAATAATTATTTGATTGTCTGAGCTTCTGTTGACTTTTTTTGTTGTTTTTTCCCAATTATTTACCTTGGACTTGCCTTATGATTCTGTCTTTCACCCTCTGCTCTGTTCTCCTTATACTCACCTCTGGAGATGTCATATTTTAGACTATGGAATTTGTCTGAGATCAGGTGACCCTGAGCAAATCAAGGCCTGGAGTTTCAAACAACCTGTTGAGCACATCCACTTGCATGTCCTCCCAGCTTTTTTAATGCAGTGTATCTAAAGTCACAATCATTGTCCTATTCCCCAAGTCATCATGTAAGTGGCTTTCCCCAGTTTTCCTCCCAGTAGGGCCTTCAGTTTCTCAGCCTTGGCCTTTCCCCTTAAACACTCACCTGATAGTCATGACAAAGTTCCTAAAATGCCATCTTGCAGAATTTTTTCTTTTTAGTAAATATTCAAGGCATATTTAATAAGGTTTCCCTACATCCTGCCAGGTACTAAGCTATGTGCTTATTATGGAATGAAAGACAAAAGAGATAATGTTTCTGTCCCCATGGATTGTAGTGCATAAGGAAGAGGAAGACAATTTAAAGAAATGTAAAAGTAAGAATATCACTAATAATTTTAATTTAGTAGGTACTATGAAAAAGCAAAAGAAAATGTAATAGAATTACATAATGGTTAGGACTAATATGGTAACAGCTGAGACTTAAGAGCTGAGAAAGGCCCTAGTATGATCTGTAATCTCTTTCTTTTAACCTGATTTGAAATTTCTTTTTTAAAATGAAGGCATTACTTTCAGACTTTTCCATTGTACCCTTTATAAACCTGATACCAATCCCAGTGGCCCATTGTTATTGCTGAATTCTATTTTGTACTTTTTGTCTATATCTTTGTAATGAACTTCTTCGTGGATCCTCACTCCCCATCTCTATCCATTTCTACTAAGATCATGTCTACATTTTAGTGGAGAGCAAAAACATACCAATTTCATGAAGCATCCATCAGTATTCTCAGCTAGAAACCATCTCTTCATTCTCTGGACTAGCATCAAATTATTATTTTTGCATTTCCCATCTAGCACTTACCTTATGCTCTAGTACACAGTAATTGAGAGCAAGCTTTACTCCCCTGCCAAGTTTTGAACAGATAACAACATGTTTCTTTGTCCCCTGAGGTTTTACAACACAGTTCCCACATCATATAAGCATCAAATAATAGAAGCAAACAATGATGATTTTTGCAATTAATAAAGCTTTTTATTTAAAGGGTATCAATCAGAGTCACATCCAGTGACTGGCACAGGAAAGGGATCTTCTAAATCCATAGCACTTTGTATATTAGGTAGCATACAACAGATGCTCAATGAGTGTTTACTGAAGTGAAACTCTGGGAATATATGGGAAGTCAACAGTAAGGAGTGCATCAGAGTTGGTGTCTGCCAATCCTTGAGTTCCCTTAAGCCCTTACTGAGTTGGTTAATCGCAAAACACCTTGACTCCAATAAACCCACTTCATTTTTGGCCTAGTTGTTTTCATGATGTCAGTATCAATTGCATCTTTCTAAGGAAATGACTGGATGACATAAGTTTGTGCTGACTTTCTTGTCATATTGGCAATCACTTTGCCTCCTGAATATTATAAAGTGCTTGAGAGAGTTTTTTTTACCCTTTTCTGAAAAATCACACATAGAAACATATTATTATTTTCAATACTTCTAAGTTCTGGCTTTTTTAGTGGCACAGCTAGACCCTCTGTCTTCCATGGCTGTGTTCCTCTTCCTTTTTTTCAAAGCCAAGCTGGGTAAAAATAAACTCCACAGATGCTGCTCTGAATGTATATGCTTCCATATAGACAGTACATGGAATAAGATAAGAAAGAAGCTGCATCACAACAAGCTATTGGAGGTTCTGATGACAATCAGTGGAGGCTCCAAAGGACTGAAACAGGAGTGCTTGCCACAGCAGTTTCTTATAGATGTACTTTAGAAGGTGCAAAATTATAGGAGGCAAAAACTTTCCCTTTACCAATGAGGGAGGCAAAGCAACAGAAGCGGCAGCAAGGAAAAAAGGAAGGAAGGAAGAAAAGAACAGAAGAGAAGGAAAGAAAAAGAAAGGACCAAAAGTAGAAGGAAAGAAGGAAGGACGGGAAAAAATCTTTTGATTCTCAAATATACTAACTCAAGCATGAAAGACACTCTCCAGTTAAATTAATCAAAATTGTAGTCCTCATTATTATGGGAGAAAATCAAACCATTGAAGTAATTATTCTAAAATACATATGTTGATGATAAGATACGTTTTATTGCTTCTCACTTCTCCATTATTGAAATCCCTTAAAACCATTATCTTATTAAGTCTTATTATATGGTTATAAGGTTGGGGTTAGGAAAATTATTCCTTCTTTGCTATAAAGGAGATAAGGAAAGAGAATTGTGTGAATTGTCCCAGACTTCTAGCATCAAAAATTAACAGCAGAAATTATTCTGGAATTCAAAGTTGTCAATTACTGAACTAATAAATTCCCCCTTTGTGGTCTATCTTGAGTCACACATAGCTGTTGGTTGGCATGTTTGAATGAATCCAAAGTGACTCATCTGGAGTTCTTATTTATCCACTTGTTCCTTTTTCATCAGAATTAGAACAGAGAAACAAAACAAAACTAACAAGACTATTTTGTCTTAAATAAGCCAGAATCTGGCAAAGAGAGATAGAAGCCAGGTGGATTATTTCCCTTCAAAATCTTTAGTTCATATTAAGAGGAAATGTTATTTTCCCTCAAGAGAATGTCTCCCTTAAACCTCAAGGGCAGTGTATTCTGACTTAGAAACATTTCCTCTTTTTGTTTACCACAATCCCTTCAGTTTTCCCCATTAATAGGAGAAATGCTGATTGAATTCAGTGACTTAGACTTGGACATATTCTGTACCTTAATTTTCTTCATCAAGCTCTTCTAGAAATACACCATTATGCTCTTCGTGGCTCTTTGTTTCTCTTTGCCTTATTAGAAAGATTCAAGCCACTTGAAGTGATTGAATTAATCAATTACAGTTGGGTTCTACATTTTCAGGGTTAAAGAGATGTTGATTTGACATCCAAAACTCTGAAAAGTCTTTCAGTTCAGATCAGAATCTTTTCCATACTAAGTGGAATTTTGCCCATGGGTTTCTTCCCTGGCTTTTCTCTTTTGAGGCTATTAACATAGAGATAGTATCTTTTATAGATAAAATCTCCCCTGGTGATCACTGTATCTTTCTCACCTGAAATCCTAATCTTTCATTTTTGATATCACAATCATTTACAAAGTAACAACCTGACATATATAGCCACTTGACATGCTTGAAAAGGATGGAGTTTATTTTTAGCTGCCTAATTTCCAACAGCGTTTGGAAAATAGGTTTGCTATGTAGACAGCTTTTTTCTACAATGTAGAATATAGAAGAGTAAGGAAAAGAATGGAAGAGTTTTTTTTTAATCACTATATAATTTTAAGACTTCAATTTACAACTTGCTTATGAAAACTCATAATTGAATAGGGATTCTGAATACCAATGTTCTTAGACACTAGAAGTAAAACTTAAAGACTTTTGATGAGAGACAGTGAAAGATAAAGGGTGTAAGACTGTTAGATGAAGAAGATGGAACGTTACACTTTCAGAGAACTTTAGCTATTTGAACCCTCTTGTTCACCACAACTGAGCTGTATTTACCTGCTGCCCATCACCTAGTAATACCGCTTTTTTTCCTCTATAACCTCCTGGTTTCTATATCCATGTTTCTAAGCAAACTGCTTTCTAAATCTGTCTCTTTTCTCTTTTCATTTTGGGCCTCACTGTTTCCTACCTTGTTGATGGCCCAAAGTCACTGTCAGCAACCTAAAAATTCCCCACCTGCAGAGACAGTGCCCTTTGAGATGCATTGCAGAGCTTCATAGTACCAGTGAGGCTTTCCATGTGGCTGGTCTGCCCCATATCTCTCAGTTCTTGCTTCTCACTGGCTACCAATTGTTTCTTCTCCAAGTATTAGTAGAAACTGGAAAGTCATGAATTCCAAGTTTATCCTCATTTCTGATATTTTATTCTTAATTTTCAGGAATGGGATTCTCATTTGTATCATCAGTGATATATAGGAATCCAATGAGACCTTTAGATTTCACGTCCCATGGAACCATCACCAAAGCGAGTCATTTAGACTCATTTAAAGTGAGTCAATTAGACTCACTTTGGGGACTTGGGTCTCTAAATCAGTGTGCCACTACTATACATTCAGTGAAAGTTGTTATGTAGCTCTCCTGAGGTCAGATTATCTAAGTAGAGACAGGAGGTCCAAGTGGTGCAGAGATAACACATCTAAATTCCAAGTGGTCCATGAGAATGGCCTGAAAATGAACCAGGTAGTCAAGAAAAAGCTATAGTCCATAAAATAGAGCATGGGCTTTCAAGACAGAGAGACCTGAATTCATGACTTACTAACTGTAACTGTAAGTAAGAGTGGTTATGAATCCCACCCATCTGAATCTTATGGAAAACAATCAAACAAAAAAGTTGAACATATGATGTTTGAGCCCAAGGTCATTATCTCTAATATATATTGTCTGAGTGTGAAGCGCAAAAAATAATCTGCATTTTTACCTACTTCTTGTCAGTCTTGTGTTTGGGGTATATATTTGGGGGTGCTTCTGCATGTACATTTTGGAAACACTAGCTTTATGTTTCGAAGCCTCATCTATAAAACAGCAATAATAATATTCTCTATACAATGGAGATATTAAAATGTTAAATGATCTAATGCATATAAAGAGCTTTGCACAATGCCTTGTCATACAGATGATGTTCGATGAATGGTGGTTGTGATTAATAAGAAACTGGGGCAAAGGTGTGCTAAATAAAGTCTGATGAAATTAATAGACTGAGAGCTGAAAAAATTCTGAGCTAGCAACAGAATGATGGCTGTCTTTTGATTTATATTCTATTTTACTCTGAAAGAATTTAGGCAAATTGTTGTAGTTTAGGCCCATAAAATCTAATTCCTCTGTGCTTCAAAGTGTTCTCTGGTTAACCCCAGCCTATATTTCCCCCAGGTACCTACAGTGAATGTTTATTTGTTATTAGTTTGTTTTAATTTCCTGTATAAAAACTACAAATAGGCATTCTTAGCCATACTGTAGGCTTACAGGTCTCAGAATCCCATACGCTCAAGGAAACTAAAATTCACTGCATTCTGCTTTGACCTTCACACTGTGGTCCTTCTGGTCATCCCATTCTTTTTAGGCTCAGATCTAAATGCTTAACAAGACCTGTGAAACTTAGGGCAGCACAACACCAAAAACTGATCTGGTTTTAACCAAATTATTGTCCTAGCTTTATTTTAAACCTCCATTTGTGTGTGTGTGTGTGTGTGTCTGTCTGTGCATGTGTGTGTACACACACTTTCATTCACTGTACTACTGGGCATTTCTTAAGTGCCTGTCATGAATGAAAAGATTTTCTTGGAAGTTTCTGAACCCCCTCAACCAGAGAGACCATCTGGTTAATTGAGGCCAACTCTATGGTTAGGGTGATGTCAACAATCTCTCACTTTGAGCTAGTATAGCTACGCTGACTATATATTGCATATACATTTTTCTATTAATAGGTTATTTGCTACTTGGTCTTAGCTCTCTAAGGTTCAGTTTCAATAATAATTTGCTATAGAATAAAGTTCTTATTCAAAGATCCTTACTGTAAATAGGCAGATGGTCAGAACTAGTTCCTGAAGTTCAACATTCAATTAGTTTTGACTTACTTGGCCTATAGATGTTTATGTTTTTGTGTTTAAGTTTATAATAGGACAGCATTATCCCAAAGTCCTGGTATTTCAATTGTTTTTCAAATGAGAAAGTATAAACTAGTAGCTTGGCTATCGCTAATGGATATTATTTAAAATTAGAACTCAAATACAGAAGTTGACAATTCCATAGTGTGGTAAATGTGGCTTACTCAGTAGATATATTTTTCCTTGGACTATAAAGAGCCATTAGAGGAAAAGGAGGTATCTGAAAGTACAGAAAATGACTGCAGTTCAGTTAAATGGAACATACATTGCAATTATATTGCTTCTAGATTGGAATAGGGAGAAGAAAAATATTAGAAGGAGCGAACTATTTTGCACATATACTACCAAAACCACTTCCTAAAATAGTTCATTATGCCATATATCTGTATAAGTTTCTTCAAAGGAGTGAGTCCAAACTCTATACCTGGACTCAATCTTCCATTCAAGTCTCAAGTTCTATTCTTGTCCAGTATGAATCTTTCTTTGAAGAAACTTATACTCTCTCTACATACCTGAACACACCCTCTCCCTTCTATTCACTGGAACTTTGCCCCAATATTTTTCCCTAGTCTATGGGACTCCTTCCTAAATGGTTTCCAATCCATTATGATTTCTCCCTTTTTGGGAGATTGGAGAGGGTAATTAACACTTTTTATTGTATCTTTCTTGCACTTGAATTTGCTACCTGGGACTTCTAGTTACATGTTTTAAGCTTCTTGAGGATAAAGTTTTTTTTTATTTTTGTATCCTCATAACATCTAGTACATATCATAATTTTCAACAAAAACTTGTTGATTTCTACAGCCTTCTTTTGCAATAAAAGAGCAGACCCCCTTGCTTTTGCTTATTAACCCAGGTCACATTATTATGGACCAAGTTCCCCTCTATTAAATATTATAGCATGGTTTCCAAGAGCATTTCTGTGCACTCCTGCAGTTATTTTGCAAAGCTATATTATCTCAACAAGAGAGTCGATCCAGTGGCTCAGGCTATTATTTAAACAGTCATTAATTGGACAGTGAAGTGTTCTGCTCACCTATGATTGTATAGGGAGCTATAAATATATGTGCAGTTGTGTAATTATCTCCACCAACGCTACCTTTCAAAATGGCTAATTATCACAAACATATGAAATGCAAATTCTGTCTGTAGATGTTTTTCAAAAGGACTCATGCAGGTACAATAATTCTATTGGAAATATCAACTGTGATTTCCTTTGCTCAAATTTATTGTGTCTGGCATGTTACTTTTCAAGTGTCTTGTGATTTTAAGTGGTCCTCCAAGACCTCAAGGATTGTACCAATGATTTTAATAACTATGTCTTGTTTTGGAACTGATTTCCAATAGTAGAGTCTCCTGAGCTGGAAACCCAGCCTTCCCATGGGTGACTTCCAATACCTGTTACTTTCATTGCTTCAAATCATTGTATCTGACCACTAGGAAAAGTTACTTACCTTCTATTTTGGTTACATAAAATGGTTTTAACACCAAATTCACATGGTTATGGTGAAGGAATGTCATATATATAATGCATGTGTTGCACATGACCAATGAACGTTCTCTTCCTGGTTCCTATTTCCATCCTGCCTGTCCTTTAACCTGTTGGGTTTGATATGCTAGACACTCACTTCCATCTCTCTTGTGCCTTTGCTCCTACTCCTAGACAGGGGTAAATGAAGCCATTGACCAAATAAACCCAAAATGTGGCACATTATGCAAAATAGTATTTATTTTTACCTTATTTATTTTTTAAATTTACAATGCTTGGTATTCCACAGACTATCAGGGTGATTCTGGAAAGAAAGGATACTATTGTCCCTAAAGCATAGAAATCAAGGAATAGGGGAAAGAAGTAAGGTAAGACTGGACAGTTAAAGAAGAACCCTATCATTTGGGGTTTGAAAGACTGTGCTAAGAAGCTGCATTCCTCAAGGCTCTGTCACTGATTTCTTTCTTTGTTGTCTTTCTTTGCAGGATTTATTGTCTTGTAGCATGTCAGATGCCATTTTTATGATATACCAATTGAACCAAACTTAATATGGGATCCCAGAAATGTATTTCCATCTGCTTTGTGTATATGCCAGAAAGTGAACTCCTCACCACCAGCTCCTTCTTTAGGATTTTCTCTTTTCCATCCTCCCAGTTGCTGAGCCTCTACCCTGTCTTTTCTAGCTCAACATTTAAAAATAAAAAGTATTTATTTTTGGGTTTTTGGAGGCATTACACTAAGAGAGTGTTATGATTTGAATCTGAAATGTCCCTCGTAGTTTCGTGTGTTGAAGGTTTGATCTCCAGGTGGACATGCTGTTTTGGAAAGTGCTGGAAACTTTAATTGGTGAGGCCTAACTAGAGAAAGTGGTCACTGAGGGGAGGGGGTCCTCGGAGGTTATTGCTTGTCCCTAGCTCTTTTCTGTCTCTTTTCCTTTTTTCTGTTTCCTGACTACCATAGGTAAGTAACCTCCTCCATACACTCCTTTTGCCCTCATGTTCTCTCTTATCCCAGCTCAACAGAGTGGACCAGCCAAGACCTCAGAAATGGTGGTCCAAAATAAATTTTTCTTCTTCTAAGTTGTTTTCTTACAGCAATGAAAAGTCTGACTAACACAGACACTAACAGCCCTCAAATGGCTTACATTTTATTTAGAAAATGATTGTAGAAAATTTACTTCCTAACATTTTTATTGTTCTTTTTTATCTTTTTCGTTGCTTCTAATTTTTTTATGTCCTTCTAAGCAGACATTAGGAACCAAATATAAAAATGACTTCAAATTTGTGCTTGACAAGTTCTTGGTATAAAAGAATAATTTTCTTCTACTATTAGGATTCACAGAAAAGGGTTTCTGGCAACACACTGAGCGTTGTAAGTGGTTCCTCACCTAGAATTTGACCATTGCTTTTTCTATATTAGGTACTTTTTATATTTTTCTTCCTTCTTCTCTTTGTTTTTCTTCTTCACTTTTCCAATTTACCAGCGATTTGAATTCCAGCCTTTTTTTTTCTTTCTGTAGTACTGGGGCTTGAACTCAGGACCTTCATCTTGAGCCACTCTAATAGCCCTATTTTTGTGATGGGTTTTTCCAAGATAGGGTCTTGAGAACTACTTGCCCAGGCTGGCTTCAAACTGTGATCCTCCTGATCTCTGCCTCCTGAATAGATAAGATTACAGGTGTGAGCCAGCAGCGCCTGGCCTTGAATTCCAATCAATTAGAATTCAATTCCAAGAAAGCAATTGCTGCTTCCTTCCTGACTGCTTGGGCCCATCTTCATCTTCAATGAGCTTGTCCTCTTGTAGGGGGCAACTAATCAGCACTGGGTCCTGGACTGACCTCTGTCAGCATTAGCTAATACGTCCCTTGGGTTTCTCATAATGCAACAGGAGATTCTCGGAGCCTTCCTGGAACAAAAAGGTAACTATGAGATAGGTATTTACTTCAGTTCTTCAAATACACATTTGTTCATTGGAAGAATCATTTTAACAAGCTTGGTCTCTAGTGAAGTGGTTTGAATACTGCTTTTGTGGATTTTATATTTGGCAGAAAGCTTTTTCAAGTGATCCCAAAGTAGTGAAATCCCACCTATTGAGAAGGCTTCCTGGTATGCAGAACTCCTCAGCTTCAAAGCATCTCTCCAGCTTATAAACAGTGCTCCTGTAGCTCCAAATGCTGGGATCAACTCTCAAGATTGCCTCAAAGTTTCAGACTTCTCTATCAAGGAAAATAAAATGTAAGCTACACTTGTTACTTTCTCAATCAGTTTAGGAAAAATTCCCAAGAGAACTGAAAGGTCAGAGGGCAGTAGAGAGCCTCAGGATTTGAAGCATGTGGATATAGTTATGTAATTCTAACACACAAAATAATGTTGCAAAGAGCATGCTGTCCTCCACGGGATGAGTAGATGTCTGGGGTTAAATCTCTCTCTCTCTCTCTCCCTCCCTCCTTCCCTTTCTCTCTCCTCCCTCTTCCCTCTCCTTCTCTCTCTTTTTCATTCTAAATCTCAAAGTTAACAATTGTGTATGGCAGAAAAATTTACTATATAGGGAAAAGTAAGTGTCTCTCTTATTTCTGCACTTCAGTTCCTTCTCCAAAGACAAATGCTGTTGGGTTTCTTACATAGCTTCCAGAAACATCACATGCATATGCGATATAAATAATTCACTTATTATTCTAGAAGTTACTTTAACAGTCCAAGCAAGAAAAGTATATCCCTCAATTGTGAATGTTGCCATTGTTCCTTGAAAATATTTCCATAATCAGTACATAGGAATGGAGCTCATACTCCATAGTGTCTATCAAGATATTTCATTGTCTTTACAGAATATACTTTATTTACCCAAGCCCCCACTCATGGGCATTTAAATTGTTTTAGTCTTTTGCTACTAGAAATAACATTATAATAAAAAAACCTTATACTTCATATTTGCCTACTTGTGATACTATGTATTTTTAAGAAATTCTTTTCAGAAATTCCTATGGTTTAAAATCAAATGCATTTAACAAGTTGCAAAATGCTGGTAAGAGGTGAAGCAATTAATACTGCCCCAACATTTCTGAGACTATCAAGATCCACGTGACTTTGTCAACACCAAATTATTATTAAACCAAATTATTATTAAACAGAAATTATTAGATGCTTTTTCTTTTCTTCTTAGTTTTAGAGACAGGGTCTAACTAGGATGTCCAGTTTACAGTGAAGAATGCAGTGACTTTCCAGCCAAGGTCCCACTACTGATCAGCACCAGAGTTTTGACCTGTTTGATTTCTGACCTAGGTTGGTTCACCACTTCTTAAAGAACCTGGTCATCTCCTGCTCCTGAAGATCACCATATTGGTGCTAATCTTAGTGTGGACACCTGATCAGCATACCACACTGCAGCCCAGGACTCTTGGACTTAAGTGATCCTCCTGCCTCAGCCTCCTGTATAGCTAGGGCTATAGGTGTCTGCCACCACGCCCAACTGTTAAATGTTTTGTTTGTCAGTTTGTTGATGCAAATGATATTCAGTTCCCAAAATGACTAATCAGCCTCAGTTTGCACATCTTTCTTCATTTATCACCATCTTCTTTCATCTATAATTATTAAATTCCTTACCGATAAAATGGGGATGTTGATCATACAAAGCTCAAAAGATTTCTGTGAGGTTTAAATAAATGAATACAAGTAAAGCTCTTATGAAGTAAATACTTGGAAATTAATTGCTACTAATCATTGTTACTCTTATTGTTATCATTGTTGCCTCCTATGCTTACAGAAGCCTATGTTTCTCTACACGTGAATAGGCTATTCATGTACTTTATTTTCCTTTTGGATTATTGGTGTTTTTAATACTGGTATTTAGTAATACTTAATGTGTTAAATAAATTAGTACTTTATGTTTTGGTTTCAGATCTTTTCTTCTGTGTTTCGTATATTTTCAAACGGGTTTATGACATTTCCTGTCTTATGCAGGTTAATTTTGATACAGCTATATTAATCTTTTTTTCATAGTTTATGACTTTGCATTTCAATGGGAAAGCCAATCCATCTCCATGATTATGACAACATTCTACCTCATATTTTGTTTCATTTCATCATGGTGAAGTAGACTTTTAGAAAAAAGTCTTTGATTCTAAAGTTCATAAGAAAAAATAAGCATTTTAGAATAGCTATGAAAAGAAGTACGAAAAGGGGTTCTGGTAGATAACAGAGCACATTATAAACTCATAATAGTAAAACTAGTATGGAATTTGCTGATAACTAGAAAAATGAACTAATGGAATAGAGTACAAGGTCCAGAAAGAGAAACAACTGCATGTAAAAATTTGCTGTAATAAATGCAGCACCAAATGTTGTTGGAGAAAAGGTTGGCTTTCGAGTAGATGGTAGAGGACAACTGGGTATCCTTAGAAAAATCTATACATAGACCTTTTTCTCCTTTATTGTTGTGCTGGGTAGGGGTACATTGTGACATTTACATAGGTTCTTACAATGTATCAAATATATCATACTTGAATTCATCCCCTCCTCCACTCTCCACTATCCTCTCCTCCCCCGATTCCTAGAACAGTTTCAACAGGTATAATTTTTGCATTTACATACATGTGTACACATTTTTTGTACCATATTCACCCTCCTACCCCCTTTCCCTTCCACCTCCTCCATTCCACTGGTACCAACTCCCCCCAACAGCAGGACCTGTTCCACCCTCCTGTTCTCTGATTTTGTAGAAAAAAAAATGACAGTTTTGCTTGCTTGAGATAAAGGTAGCTACACAGGGAGTTTCCTTGTAATGTTTCCATGTATATATGTATTATAACCTCAATTAGTTTATCTCCTCTAATTTTTCTCATTCTACTTCGTCCCT
The DNA here is from genome assembly GCF_047511655.1 of Castor canadensis. Lineage (NCBI taxonomy): Eukaryota > Metazoa > Chordata > Mammalia > Rodentia > Castoridae > Castor > Castor canadensis. Next base: position 24,781,704 of record NC_133389.1, on the reverse strand, counting down.
TTCTTATGTTGGTTTCAGTCAGTTTAAGATTTCTATATTCATTCTTGTATAGAGAATATTTCAACCATATTCAAGTTCTTAGTTTCCCTACCCCTCCCACACACGACCTTCCCTTAGTGTGACCAGTGTTTCATAATACTGCTGCATTTGTTTTAGGTCTGAAATCCGCATATGAGGGAGAACATGTGGCTTTTGGCCTTCTGAGCTGGCTAACTTCACTTAAGATGATGTTCTCAAGTTCCATCCATTTATCTGAAAATGACAAAGTTTCATTCTTCTTTGTGTCTGAGTAAAATTCCATTGTGAACAAATACCACATTTTCTTAATCCATTAATCAATAGTGGGGCATCTTGGCTGTTTCTATAACTTAGTATTGTGAGTAGTGCTGCACTAAACATGGGTGTACAGGTGCCTTTGTTGTAACTTCAGATTTCTTCAGTATCTCTAGGAGTGGGATTGCTGGACCATATGGCAGATCTGTTTCTCGTTTTTTGAGAAGCCTCTATATTGTTTTCCATAGTGGTTGTACTAGCTTGCATTTCCACCAGCAATGGATGAGGGTTCCTTTTACCCCTTGTCCTCACCAACATTTGTTGTTGGTGGTGTTCTTGAAGATAGCTATTTTATCAGGAGTGAAGTGGAATCTTAGCGTGGTTTTTGATTTGCATTTTCTTTATGGCCAGGGATGGTGTGCATTTCTTCATGTGTTTTTTAAACCATTTTGACTTCTTCTTTTCAAAAGATTCTTTTCAGTTCATTTGCCCATTCTTTCCTTGGGTCATTGATTTTTTTGACAGTTTAGTTTTTTTGAGCTCCATGTATATTCTTGTTATCAGTCCCTTGTCTGATGTATAGCTGGCAAAGATTTTCTCATGTTCTGTGGGTAGCCTTTTCAATTTAGAAACCATTTTTTTGTTGTGCAAGTTTTTAATTTCATGTAGTTCAATTTGTCTATCCTTTCTCTTAGTTGCTTAGCCATTTGAGATCTACTGAGGAAGTCATTACCTATACCTATTGCTTCTAGTAGATTCCCCGCTCTTTCCTGTACTAGCTTCAAAGTTTCAGTACTTATTTACAGGTCCTTAATCCACTTTGAGTTAATACTCATACGGGGTGACAAACATCAATCTAGTTTCAATTTTCTGTACACAGAAACTAGTTTTCCCAGCAACATTTGTTGAAAAGGCTTTCTTTTTCTCCTTTGTATGTTTTAGCCCCTTTATCAAAAATTAGTTGGGAATAGCTGTGTGAATTCATATCTCAGTCTTCTATCCTGGTTCACTGGTATTCATATCTGTTTTTGTGCCAGTACAATTCTGTTTTTATTGCTATAGCTCTGTAGTATAGTTTGAAGTTGGATATTGTGATACCTCTAGCATTGCTCTTTTTACTCAGTACTGCCTTGACCACTAGTGGTCATTTGTGCTTCCAAATGAACTTTAGGGTAGATTTTTCAATCTCTGTGATGAATGTCATTGGGATTTTGTTGGGAATTATGTTGAACATGTAGATTGCTTTCGGTATTATAGCCATTTTTACTATGTTGATTCTACCAATCCATGAGCATGGGAGATTTTTCCACCTTTTGTAGTCTTCCTGGACCTCTTTCTTCAGGGGTTTGTAGTTCTCCTTGTAGAGCTCATTCACATCCTTTGTTAAGTTTATTCTTAGGTATTTGACTTTTTTGAGGCTATATGAATTATTTTCCTATATTCTTTCTCAATCTGTTCATTGTTGGTGTATAGAAAGGCTACTGATTTTTGTAAATTGATTTTGTATCCTGCTATTTTGCTGAAGCTGTTTATGGTGTCTAGGAGTTTTCTGGTGGAGCTTTTCAGGTCTTTTAGGTATAAGATCATATCGTCTATGAATAGGGATAGTATGATTTCTTCCTTACCTGTTTGTATTCTTTTTATTTCTTCTTTTTGTCTTATTGCTCTGGCTAGGAATTCCAAGACTGTTAAATAGGAGTGGAGAGAGTGGGCACCCTTGCCTTGTTCCTAATTTTAGGGGAAATGGTTTTTAGTTTTTGTTCATTGTGTATGATGTTGGCTATAGGTTTGTCATATACAGCCTTTATGATGTTGAGGTACATCCCTTCTATTCCTAGTTTCATGAGAGCTTTTGTCATGAAAAGATGTTGAATTTTATATAAGACTTTTTCTGCATCTATTTCAACGATCAAGTGATTTTTATCTGTTTGCTTCTGTTAATATGCTGTATTAAATTTAATGATTTGTATATACTGAACCATCCCTGCATCCCTGGGATGAGGTTGACTTGGTCCTGGTGTATGATCTTTTTGATATGCTGTTAAATTTGGTTTGCCATTATTTTATTGAGGATTTTTGCATCTATATTCATTAAAGAGATTGGCCTGTAATTCTCTTTTTTTGTACATGGACCTTTAAATACATATTTTCAACCATAAAGCCCAAAACTGCTAAATGAAATCAGCATATTAAAAACTTTGTTTCCAACTATGATTTAAAATCCAGAAATAAAAATTTAAAAAGGGTAATAAACATCATTAACTAAAATTTTATGGAAAAATGACAAACAAATTTGGTTAAAAAAAACCTTAAAATCTTATGTATAACAAAAGAAAAAGTAGAACCATATAATGAGCTTCCAGCAGACTGGAAAAGTCCAAAAGATTGACCAAACATGGAGAAAGAGGCACTCTCACACTTTGCTAATAGAAATTCAAAATACTACAATTACTAAGGAAGGAAATTTGTCACTAACTTACAAAATTTTGTATGCACATTTATTTGATTCCTAAATTCCACTTCTTCAGGGTCTAATTTGAGGAAGTAGGATTTAATGTGGGTCTTCTATTACATTGATCTACCATCTGTTTTTGTGTCAGTACCATGCTGTTTTTGTTACTATGGCTGTGTAGTATAATTTCAAGTTCACTATTTTGATACTTCCAGCATGGCCTTTTCGTTCATGATTGCTTTGGCTATTCGGGGTCTTTTATGTTTTCATATGATATTTCTATTTCTGTGAAAAATGACATTTGGCTTTTCATGGGGATTGCATTGACTATGTAGATTGCTTTCGGTAGTAGCCATTTTTACAATATTGATTCTGCAATCTGTGCGGTCCTTCCATCCTTTACAATCTTCTTCAATTTCTTTCTTCACTGTTGTGTAGTATTCATTGTAGATGTCTTTCACCTCCTTAATTAAGTTTAGTCCTATATATTTTTTGAGGCTACTGTGAATGGAATTATATTCCTGATTTGTTACTCAGTCTGTTTATTCTTGGTATAGTGAGAATCTACTGATTTTTATATGTTGATTTTGGATCCTGCTGCTTTGCCAAAACAAAGACCCTAAATTTATATCAAATTAATAACTTAGAAAGATGTTCAAGTGATTTTGAACACCATGTTACTCCTATATATCATTAGTGAAGAATATTTTAAAACAAGAAAAGAGAATTTCATCAAAATCTTAAATACACTCACTAGGTTTATTATTACTAGTCAGTTAATAGTTCTAGAAATGGTAGTAGCACTACTACCAACTATTTAGTAATATTACTAGCTGTATTAGCATAGGATGAAGCAAATGATGAAATATATTAATGTTATTATGAGCCTAGATTTTTAGGGTGAAGTAGATGTCATTTTTTAAAAAGCAGAAGTTGTAATAACCCCTTTAAATAGTAAATCTAACATGATATGTAAACTTTATTTTTCCCATCTATATTTTCCCACTTTACCCACTGAAAATGGTTGAAAGCAAAAGGACCCCGTAGCAATGAGAGAATCAACATCCAAATCTTATTTTTAATACTATTTCATTCTAAAATAAAATAGAACTACTTAGAAAATTGACTGATTTAAGGCTGTTCTAGTTATCTATTGCTGTTTATAATAAATGACCTCAAAACTCAGTGGCTTATAAAACAAGAGCATCAAAATTTCTCATGAGTCTGTACTTTGAAGTAAGTTCTAAGTTTTTTTGGTGTTAGAAAAAACAGCTCATCTCTGCTCCAATCACTACCAGCCAGGGAAGTTTACTGCCTGGACACTTACGTCAGTTAAAGGCTCACTCACTTATTTGGAGAGTGATACAGGAAGAAGACCCAGTTGGTTAGGTCCTTGAAGAGTAAGGAATGCCCTTCTTTATGTGATTTCTGTACCTTGGTAGCTACAGGGATAAACTGACTTCTTATTTGTTGGTTCAGGATTATCCAAACCTGTGTCTCAAGAAAGACAAAGTCAGAAATAGACTGTATCTCCTTTTATGAAACAGCATCATTTCTGCCACACATAGTGTTAGAAGTAAGTCACTAAGGCCAATTCATATTCAATGTGAGGGGAACTAGAATCCTCCTTTCAGTGAGAGTGATTTCAAAGAATCTGTGGACATATTTAAAAAAAAAACACAGTTCTACAGGAAAATATGATGTGAACTGAGACTTCTTATTATTCAGAAAATCAAGGAAGTGCTCAAATATCAACATAGATATGTCAGAAAGTCCCAAGAAGTTGTTCCTACTGACCAAATTTGGATAATTTAAGCATCATAGTAAATGAAAAGTATAATTAAATATAAGATTTGAATAATAACACTTGAATAAATAGAGACCCATGAGACTACAGTGATTCGAAAGACAGGGAAGATGTTGCAGAAGCTCTTCTTTTAGCTAACTACTAGTTAATACAAATAGGAAGAAATAGTAGAATTTGCATGTAACTATTTTGGAAGCTCCGGGGTAAGGAATAGTTCAAGCAAGGGACAAACATAGATGCTAAAACCATTAATTGAAAGTCTACTGGAAAAGAATATTTTCACATTATTCAAAGAAATACCCTCAAGATAACTTAATTTGCAAAGGGATATATGTAATTTAACACAAAGAGATCTGGAGGTTAAATTTGGCATCACCAGTGGTGGAACAACATAACCTTCTACAACCTTTTAAGTCTCCTATTGTGATCCCATGTAGGGTAAAAAAACACATTGCCTGACATATTCTTGCTCCTAATAGTTAACCCAAATTCCATCAGTCCTCTAGTTCTCATGTTTAGTTTACACACATTAACATGGATATGGCAATAGCAGGCATAGAGAGGCAATAGAAGATCAAATTAAAAGAAATGAAGAAGAACTAGGCAAACAAATCTTGAATGTTATAACACCTATAAAAAACTGGCCTGGATTCTTCAAAAAGGTCAAGATTTTAAAAAAATTTTGGAAGGGCTGTTGTTTAATCTGTTAAAAGTGATTGAAAAGTAGAATGTATTAACTTTGATAGGGTCTTGGTTCATCAAGTAAAATTGAGAAAGAGAAAGAGAGAAGCCAAAATAGATTCATAGAATGACTGGGAATATTTACATATGAAGTGGATATTCAACTATATCTTATTATTCTCTTCCCTCTGATAAAACACTGAAGTTTGAGTGGTATTTTTATCATAAGTGATATAGGGAGAAATTTTTAAGGGAAATATGATGATATTTACAATTTAACTTTAAATCATTCACAAGAAAAAATGTTTTAATCCTCATTGAATGGAGGTACATCATATATGGGTATTTCTTATACTTTGAAAAGGTTTTTATCATAGAAAAGTTGAAAATAAAAATGAATACACAGTAGAGATTGGGGAAGAAAGTAGAGACTGTAATTTTTTACCATTTCCAAAATTCACATTGTCTGTTCTCCAGGGATTTCACACTGCTCTGGAGTACCTGAAGGCTCCACAGAGGTTTTTCAAGAAGACAAGTGGTAGAAGAAACCAGTCAGTCATTGGCTTATCATGCCTTCTCTATTTGTTTGCCTAAAAGCAGGTTTTTAAAAATTCAACTACATTTATAGAGACAACTAATTGTGTGAATTTTCAAGTAGACCCTAAATTTCATCAAAAAGTAACAAAAATTTATGTCCCTGTACTATTTAAATAAGTGTAGTTGCCACACAAGGATGACTGTTTTGGAAGTAACTATAAATAATTATATAACTAAAACTATATATGTGTGTGTGTGTATATAAATACATACATATATATATATATATATATATATATATATATATATATATATAAATATATATATATATATATATATATATATATATATATATAAATTACTTCCAAAGACTTAATCTTTCACCCTCCTACTAGTGTCCTCCCTTTAACATAACCTGCTTTATATTCCTGTCCTTCATTGTTTATGTGTCTGTTTGTTGTTCAGTGTGAATTTTGCCTTGGTATTTTACCTGTAAATATATATTGTGCTTAAGCCAGTCTAAACCTTCTCTGCTACTCTTCCTCACCTTTTTCTCCTGTGTTGTTCTAATTTTTAAAAATAATTCCATGCTACTCATTGGTCATCTTATATACTCATAAACTCAGAAAGACAAAAGTAAAGTGATTACTACTAGGATGCAGGGCAGTTATGAGTTATGATCATCTGTTCCCATATTGGTTTTATATAAGCCCTGAGTCTTCTCTTTACCAATCAGTGAGAAAATAATTCCCAAACAGCAAAAGATGGGGTCAAATTTCAATCCATGTGATTGGTGTTAACATGCCAGTTGTATGATCAATATTGTGAATGTTCACATAAAGAAGAATGGAACCTGTTTGACTCCTTCCTAACTTTTCAGATTTCAGAAACTAGATGTCTTTGAAAAAAAAGTCAAATTATGTCTTTGAAAGTAATTACTGATATAGATTTGTCAGTAGTTACTTCTTTGCTTGTCTTGCTGTCTTTCATATTGAATTTTACCTTAAATATGTGGGATTTGTGTCTGAATTCAAAATTAGCATTACATAAAAAAGAAAAGTTAACCAATATCATAAAACATGGGAGGGATGATTATGATTTTGGTATAAGAGGAAGAAAATCATATTGATCAAGAAGGGGAAGAATGAAAAACTTCACTGAGTTATTTATGGATGGAATTCTTTTCTAGATAGTGGAATGCATTTGCTAAAAACAGAATCTCTGATAATGTATTTGAAAAGTACCCTTGAAAATTAATGGAGTCAACAAATGTGCTATTGCCAATACCTAGCCAATTGTATTTTAATTTGAAAAAAAGTAGTTTTTGAAAGGATATATTTTGTTCTTTTGTCCAATGTGGTCTGTTTTCCCCCAGGACTACACTATCCTTAAGCTTCCTCTACTGTTCCAAAGGAATTTGGGTTCAGGAGAACTTATTCAACTCCACTTCTCTTGGAATATTATCTGAATTTAATTGTAGCTTCTGTCTATTTGGATGTTCTGGGAGATATCCAGGTTGAGATTAGCACTAGCTAACATGGATAACTATATGTATAAAATATTGCTATTTATAAAATATTTTCCTATATATTATCTTGTCTAATCCTTACATTAAACTTGAGGATTATAGTATTTCTCTTATTCCTACTCTGCAGAAAAAGAAAGACATTGTTGAAACAATATTCTCTTCTTTTCTATTTCATTATTGTAAAACTTCCTGTGATTAGAAGGTAGTGCCTTCTTGCAAAGCACTTGGAACTTTGCCTGGCACATGATGCACTCCATAAATTAATATTGTTGGTAAATCTGTACTTCTGAATTGGAAGACATCCACCTTAAGAAGGTACCCAGGGAATCCAACTTAGTGCATAGTTTTAGACTACCAATTTACTTCATGGTAAAAAATTTAAGCATTATTTTTGTTCAAAAGAGTATTTTGAAGCAAACTGTCATAGTCACATGATTTAAAGGTAAAATATGAGATGGGAATAGCCTTCCAGCCTTATAACATGCTTATTTGATCTACACCCCTGACTCTCTGAAGTACACAATCTGTTGGAATACTTCAGTGGGAAAATTGGAAAAACCCCACATTAGGTATCTGCTCTCTATTCCAGGCTCTGGGGAACACAGTTAAGCAGTGATAGTCTGATTCAGCTAGCTTTGTAGAGCACCTTGACATTGACATAACTCTTGAGAGAGGATGATGTGATGATGAAGGGATCTCAGGAAGTTCTTCTGTCCCTGAATATCTACATATCAAGCCTTCTAAGTGCCAGAATTTCACCATTAATTATAAACTTCCAAAGTAAATTTCCAGAGAGAATTTATTCCATTTTGCTGATTTTACAAAGTGGAGCAATTTGCTCAAGGTCACCTAACAATATGAAAATACAACCCAAGTGGGGTTCAGTTTCTTAGCCCCGGACTAATGCTATTTCCTTCTTATTTGAAAATCCATCTCAAGTAAGCAATTATAGTACCTAGGGGGTAATACTGAATGCACTCACTAAAACCCAAAGCAAGAGAAACCAGATTCAGAATCATAAAGGAATGGTTTACATAAGGTCAATTTGAGGACTGAGACATGGAGCATGAAGATGTGTCTCAGAGACAGAGACCCTGCTCTGCCAAGCTCCATCAGCAATAAGGGAGTCTGCAATATCCAGGAGAGGATATTCCAAGGGGTTCTAAGTATCAATGACTGTCAGAGGGTCCACAGTAGCCAAGAGAGGGTAGTCTCAAGGATTCTGTGATAATAAAGAAGAATAATGCAGAGAGGAGGAGAGTCATTCATAGAGGTAGAAAGAGAAAAAAAAAACTTTCTGTAACTTTAATATGGAGTGGCAAACAACTTATTGTCAATGAAAGAAAAAACAAAGCCAGCCTTCCTTCCTCTACCCCTGCCTCTGTGATGTTCCCCAGGGCTCACACTCAATTCCACCCTGGCTTCTTTGCAGAATTAAAGCAAACACACAGTGCACTGTTTACCAGAAACAGTGAATGATGCCCCAAGGAGCAGTATCCCTGAACTTGCAATGCTGTTAGCAGAGAAAATGCTGATGTGCCATTTGAAACCCAGAGTTCAAGAGAGATAGCAACTGGGCCAGAAAAAAAAAAAAAAAAAAAAAAGGAGGAACAGTATTTTACTGTGGGTCCCTTTAAATGTCCCCCAGAAAGGGCAGCATGTCCTGACATCACACAGAGGTTAGTAACTAGAGCTGTAGGAATCATAATCTCCAAATCTCCCTATAGTGATAAAACAGCTCAAGATGACCATGTATTTTGCTCTGGTTTCCAACTGTTTGGAATGAGTTGATAGACTTTCACAGAAACCCACAGTAATAGAATCTATTATCGATAATAGCAGCTGTGTACCATTTGCTGTGTGCTAGGCGCACTGTCCATCAGCCTTTACTTATATTATTTCATTTGATTCTCACCAAAGATGTATGAGGCATGTTATTAATTTCATTATATAAGCAAAAAAGTGAAGCTCAAAGAATATAAATACTTCATTGAAAGCTTTGTGTCTAGTAAGTAGTTGGAACTGTGATTCCAGCTGCCAAGTTTTTGCTCTTCACCTATCTCATCTAGGCAGGAGACCTGGAACCAGGGAGTCAATGGAAAGTAAACAGCTATAATCCCTGTCATCATAGAACTCATTGCTGAGAAAGAGAGATAAGCAACAACTCTACAGGCAAATACATTCAGGTGATAGCTTCTTTTGATAGGGGCAGCAAATGGTAGAATAGGGATAAGAAGAAAAGCCCCATACCTAGTCAAGGAAGAGTTCCTTTGCAATAGTGCTGTGGACAACTAAGTAATGAGAAAGAGTTAGTCCATGATGAAGTGGGCACCAATAGAAGGAATAGCAGGCACCATGACCAGCAGGGAAGAAAAACTGGAGCATTTTCAGGTCAATGATTCCATTTCAATATGCTTGGAGTACAGAATCTGAAAGGAAAGAGGAGAAAAAGAAAGACTCGGAAAGTAGGCCTGAACTATTCTTGGGAGGACCCTAACCCACCTTAACACTGGTGTGGGAGTGAGCCTGGGTACATTACTATCCTTCCAATTCTTCCTTTAGAATAAGTGGGCAATCCTAGATGATTTGCTTTCTTTTCTAGTTAACATATGGAGATGCAATTGTTGATAAATTTATTCAGCATTGGTAAGCAATTTATCAGCATATTATAATTCTAGACTTCTGTTCTCATTCTACAGTAGCCTTTAGAAAAACCTTAAGGGGAAAAATGTTTTCTCTGGCTACACTCCGTTTCTTTTAATGATTATTTCTTCACAGTCAGGATCACCTTCTTTTTCAGATCCTGCTTTGACAATAAAAGCCCACAAAGCAACTCTAATAGTTGCAATGGATTGATTCTCAAATATGTAAACCAACAATTCAACACAGCTTGGTGCAGTTAAGAGCACAGACCACAGAAAAAAGCATCTGTATTCAGACCTTGCCTATATCACTTCCCAATTGTAGAACTTTGTATAATGGCTTAATTACCTTCTACCTTAATTTCATCATCAATAAAATGGGGATAATAATAGGTTTAGAGAGATGATTATAAGACTTGTTCTATATCAAATATTTGAACTGTATCTGCCACATAATAAAAGGTTTAATGAGCATTAATTGTGATATTTTTCAAGATAGAGATTGTGGCATATGCTATGGGAATATACAGGAACAATGTACTGGAGGTAAAGAGGTGTTCAGGAAACATATCACAGAAGCCACTTTTGGGGACAAGACAGATATAATGTCATTTTTTTCTGGAGCACTAATAGTGAGTGATTCTGACTTTGGAGGAGACTTTGACTTCAACCTTCTTGAAGGATGGTCATAATCTATAGGACCAACAACCAGATCAAGCTGTCTCTGATGTCGTAAAGCTTAGGACATCATTTGTTCAAGTCATGTCTGAAAGTTGATGTGTGCTCCCATTGTAACAAAATCTCATTTATAGAAATCTAAATTTGCAAAATAAGATGCTGGCCATGTTTTAGCAGAATTATTTACTTTACAAAGTGATCTTGTAGCAAGGTCATTTTTTGTTTAAATACCAAACTCTTCTTTAATATTAATTTACAACAATTTGATTTGTACTTTCTGTTGCACAGAAAAGACATCAGCTGTGGAATTTGAATTACTTGTCTATGTGGCTGGCACTGAGCAACTGAGTAGCATTATTTCCAATTCTTATAACAAGTGTAAGATATGAGATGCACATATTATTATCCTGGTTCTATAGTTAAAGAAGTTGAGACTCAGAAATTCAGTAAATTGCTTTCATTGACAAAACCAATACATGGAAAATCCTAGATTAAAGTCTTGTTTTTGATGCCCATGGTCTCCCCTGCATGTCTCAGCTTTCAAACATATTAGTTGAAACATCTATATTAGGAATCATTACTGATTTATTTTTATAATCTCTCCACTAAGAAAACCAAAATGAAAGCTCATTAAATTAGAAGATATTTTCAAGTTCTTGTTACCTTTGATCCTCTTCCTAGCAGTGGTAGTAGCACAAAACCATCAGTTTTGTTTTCTTCTCCTCTCATTTCGACTTGCCACCCTACTTAACAAAATACCAGCTTGATGATAGAATTCTCTGCTTTCTAAAACCTGAGCTGGTGAGTGAAAATTTTACTCAATAACCCAATCTCTAATTAAGCCTATTTCAAGCTTCTGTCTAAATTTGGAACTGACAACTTAATTGGTTGTCCAAGTAGAGGAATGTGAAGAATACTGTCTCTGACTATAATCCTTTTTTTTATCCACAGGAAAGAAAATCTGCAATGTATAAACTGCTCCTGATATAGCAAAAATGTTCCATGATACACTCAGTTTTTATGGTATCACCTCTGGAGATCATATTTTAGTCATTCATAGGTTATTCCCAGTCATCATTATTTTTCTAGGTGGTTAAAGTTACCAACATTTTGCCTTGAATCCACTGAAGAAAAGTTGCCTTGAAGGAAATAATTCCCAAGATTTTGTCCAGCCATATGTTTTATCTCAGATCAAACTATACTCAACCTGTTCACCTAATACTGAGTTACTTCACAGTGCCTCACAGATTCCCTGAAGTTAGATCCTTTCTGGAAACACTTTATTATCTGATACCAGTTTCCTTCATACAAGAGCTTACTGAGAAGTTGTGTGTTTGCATATACACATCTGTTTATGTGATCTCAGACCAGTAGGTCAAGAGGTCTACTTAGAAATCAGCAACTAAGTCTCTAGGAGGCATGAGGAGGACAATAGAAAGGAATTCAGGACCAGAACAGCTCTCAATCTTGGCAATGTGTAAAATAATCCTTTGCCTCCTCTCTAAAATAGTTTTTCTAATGATGATGGGATCATGGACAAATATTTTTATAATGTCAGAACTGAAAAGGGCCTTAGAAATTACCTAAACCATCTGCCTCCCTTTGACTGATGATTTTATTGAGTTAAAATAGATGAGTTTTCCAAGGTCACAGAGATAGTTAGAAAACCAGGTCCCATATTCACATGCCATGGTCTATATCTATTATCATTTGGCATGCTATCCTTCTCTTCTTACAGACATAGAAGTTGGAAACTACAGTCAAGCATGGGGCCAGTGACAGGCATGAACTTAGGAACATGATAGAAAAATAAAAGATGATGGAGGCTGAGATGATACCCTGGAGACAGAATGCCTCCTTGTCTTTTAAACTTCCAGTATTTTTAGGTTGAGTGCTTAAGAGCTTTGGAAATTTAATCTTTTGAGAAGATTTTCATTTGCATGGATAATATGGTACCTAAAAATGAGAAAACTGGGATGGTAAGTAGAGCTCTGGCTCTCACACACAGTAACCTGCATGAATCTTAGTTCACGGGTAACACCTAGATTCTCCCTTCTGCATTCTGCTTGGCTCTAACTTGTTATCCCTTTTCATACGCCATTTATGAGCAATCTATAGATTTTAAATGGCCTCTAATGTGAGACTTAGGGATTTTTCCCTCCTTATTTGGATCTATGTTTCTTGCAGGGGAAGGAAAATAACACCATAGATATTGAGCCTGGCAGACTGATAACTGGATGCAGGAACATGTGGATGGTGGTTCTTCCTCAGCAGGCTGCTCAGTCTGCTGAGTAGCTCACTCCTGTCACTGTTAGATCTTTATATTTGTTTTGTGTTGCTCCTGGTCAATTAAAAAATTGATCCAGTATCCCAATTCTCCTTGGCTTTGCTTCAGTCTGTCAGAGTTTTTTAACATTTATCTTTTTCTAAATTGCTGTGAGCAGGGCTGGTTTTAACAAAATTTTAAGATCGGAAAAGTTGGTTTTCACCTCTGTCTCTCTCTGCTGTGTTCTTCCTCTATTCCTGACTTCTCCCTGTCACCTCCTTGTGGGGGAAGAAGTCCTCAGTGAGGCACAAGACATTAAAATATTGCATCTATGTATGAAGATAATATAACACAATGCACTGTAAGCTATTGAATAATAGGGGAGCAGGGCAATAGAGAAAGAGTAAGTAATGGGGGAGGGGGCTAATCTGATTAAAGCATGATATATACATGTCTGAAATACCACAGTAAACCCCCCTTGGACTATCAAAACACATTTTTAAAAAATGAAGGACAAGAAGATAAAACAGTTCATTTCTGGGAGTTAGTAAAAGTGGGAGGGAGGATCTAAAGAAAGGGTGGGGGAGGGCAAATATGGTGGATGTATTTTGTAATCATGTATAAAATGAAAACTGTTGAAATTGTTCTAAGAAGGGAGAGAGGGTGCTGAAGGAGAAATGGTGAATCTAAGATACATTTTAGGACATATGTAAATGTCACAATGTATCCCCCCTGTACAACTGTTATATGCTAAACAAAAAAACAAAGGCAAAGTAAACAATGGTGGCTGACATCGTCATCCTCATCAAACTCAGAGAGACTTGACAGTAGGTGCTGTGTAGTGATAATCAGTCAATGACAGACTACATTTGTAATAGGTCCTGTAAGTTTACAGTAGAACTAAAAAAATTCCTATTACCAAGTGATATCATACCTGTGATAGCAGCAGTGCAATGAGGAGTATTATTGACTATCTGTGGTGATGTTGGTGTAAACAATCCTACAGCAGTACCAGTTATACAAAAGTGTCAGCATACAATTATGTGCAATGCATAATTCCTGATAATGATAGTTAATGCCTGTTAGTGGTTTATGTATTTTCTATTCTACACTTTTTCTCATTATTTTAGTGTACTCCTTCTCTTTATTAAAATTTTAATATAAAACATTATACTGTGAGATTCCAGCATCAGCCTCTCATATTTATGTTTACTCATTTTTTTGCAGTACTGAGGATTGACCCCAAAGCCTTGAAATTGTTGGGCAAGCACTCTACTACTTAAGCCATGCTCCCAGCCATTTTGTTTTAGAGATAAGATCTCTCTAATCTTGCCTGGGCTGCCTTGAGCTCATAATTTGTTCCTTCATCTCCTGAGCAGGTGGGATTTCAGGAGTGTGTCACCATGCCTGGCTTCACCACATTTTGGATTGCATCATTTTTCTTGAGTTTGATTCAATCTTGTATTGTTTTGTTCATCATGATCTATGACCAATAGGGTATAAGACACACACACACACACACACACACACACACACACACACCATAGATAACATCTAGCTTTTGTGAGGGTACCCTCTGTGATGTTCATACAATGAAGACAAGTCTAGTGATGCATCTTTCAGGATGTATTCCCATCATTAATTATCAAATTATTTGTAATGATAAATATGGGTTATTTGAGTGAATGTTGAACTTTTCTTAAATGAAACACAACTGTGAAAATAGTCCAGAGGCTTAAAGTCTCTGGATCTCTTTTTAGGTGGAAGAAATGGTAACCTGGAACAGAAGAAAAGGAAGGATTGGGGTGGAAGGTCCCAGGTAAGCATTACCATTCTCAGGTTCTTTTGGGCAGTTCAGACTGAAAACTATGACTGAGGAAGGCACATCCTGAGTTTACAAAACTTGGCTGACATGCTTCAGAACTGAAGTTTACAGATCCTTGGAAAGAAGGGGATTGGAAAAAAAATCAACTATTCACTGCCTTGAGTCTTACTTAGGGTTATTAGATTGTTCACATCCATAGTATATGACCAAGCAAGTTGCAGCAAAGTTAGACCTCAATGAGTCACATTAGTCAGCCCTGCCTACATAGGTAGCTGACTACAATGTTTATCCATCCAACAAATAATTATGGAATGACTACTTTATGACAGTCATTGTTATAAGCACTGAACATAGTAGTAAACAACATTCCCTCCCACAAGAATTTCCATTCTAAAAGGGAAAAATAGACAATAAGGATGTTGTAAATAGATAACTTCCTATAAGCATTTCTCCCCACACAACTGCCATTGAATTTTATCTCTGTATAAAAGAGAGCCTGGGATGACAGGTAGATTGATTTTAAGGGACTGGCATATATTTGGAAAAAAGGAGAAGGTGAAAGAGAAGCAGACTGTATATATAGGCGTGTATATAGAGATATAACTCTCTTTCCTCAAAATTATACAGAGAGCTAGCCTAGGATTAGACTTCAACTTTTCTAGTTTAGGGGTTATAATTTAAGCAAGTTGATTTTGTATATAGAATATTGACACTATAAAAGTAAATTTTAAATTATGATTTTTAATGAGTGTGACAATAATATAAAGCAAAAACAAATAGTAGAGAAACCAGAGCTAATGGAGCAGAAAGAGGAGAAACTTTGAATAGCATAATATATATCCTTAGGGAAATACATATTACAAACTTGAAAAAAGGACAGATGTTTATAAAGAATAACCAGCTGGAGATATTGAATGTGAAAGTTATAATTATTAAAATAAAGAATTCAATAGAAAAATGGCAGGATAGGTACAAAGAATTAATGAATTAATGGGCTAGAAAATCACATTGAAAAGATTTTCAAGATTATGAAAATAGGTAGGCATAAAATAGGTAGAAAATTGAAAAACTTTAAGAGAGATAGAAGCTAGAATTAGAATGCTAGCATTCATCTAATGGGAATTTTAGAAGGAAATATTAAAAAGACAATGTAGGAAGATAATCTTAGAAATAAACACAATTTTACCCAGCTTTAGATTGAAAATAGTTTTAGAGTGGAAGAAGCACACAAAACCCAGCACATCACATCCAAGTGAAATTTAGCAATAAGGAATTTCCACAGAGGAAGAGCAAATCACTCACAAACCCACAAGCATGACAAATGATAGGAAGCTTCTTAAAAGCAATGTTAGAAATATCTTTAAGAAATTGGGGTGCTACACATCAGACAAAGGACTGATAATCAGAATATATAGGGAACTTAAAAAACTAAATTCTCCCAAAACTAATGAACCAATAAAGAAATGGGCAAGTGAACTAAACAGAACTTTCTCAAAAGAAGAAATTCAAATGGCCAAAAAACACATGAAAAAATGCTCACCATCTCTAGCAATAAAAGAAATGCAAATTAAAACCACACTAAGATTCCATCTCACCCCTGTTAGAATAGCCATCATTAGCAACATCACCAACAACAGGTGTCAGCGAGGATGCGGGGGAAAAAGGATCCATTTTACACTGCTGGTGGGAATGTAAACTAGTACAACCACTCTGGAAAAAAATTTGGAAGCTCCTTAAAAATCTAAACATTGATCTACCATTTGATCCAGCAATACCACTCTTGGGGATATGCCCAAAAGAATGTGACACAGGTTACTCCAGAGGCACCTGCACACCCATGTTTATTGCAGCACTGTTCACAATAGCCAAGTTATGGAAACAGACAAGATGCCCCACTACTGATGAATGGATTAAGAAAATGTGGTATCTATACACAATGGAATTTTATGCATCCATGAAGAAGAACGAGATGTTATCATTTGCTGGTAAATGGACAGAACTGGAGAACATCATTCTGAGCGAGGTTAGCCTGGCCCAAAAGACCAAAAATCGTATGTTCTCCCTCATATGCGGACATTAGATCAAGGGCAAACACAACAAGGAGATTGGACTTTGATCACATGATAAAGTGAGAGCACACAAGGGAGATATGAGGATAGGTAAAACACCTCAAAAACTAATAGCATTTGTTGCCCTCAATGCAGAGAAACTAATGCAGATACTTTAAAGCAACTGAGGCCAATAGGAGAAGGGGAGCAGGAACTAGAGAAAAGGTTAGTTCAAGAATTAACTTAGAAGGTAACACACATGCACAGGAAAGCAATGTGAGTCAACTCCCTGTATAGCTATCCTTATCTCAACTAGCAAAAACCCTTGGTCCTTCCTATTATTGCTTATACTCTCTCTACAACAAAATTAGAGATAAGGGCAAAATAGTTTCTGCCGGGTAGCGAAAGGTAAGGGGAGGTGAGGAAGAGAGGGGGCAAGGGGAAGGGGGGAGAAATGACCCAAACATTGTTTGCACATGTGAATAAAATAAAAATTAAAAAAAAAAAGAAATTGGGGTATCATGAGAGAGAGATGACACAATTAAGAAGTCAGAAAGCAAGGCAAGATTACCATGTTAAGTGAAATAAGCCAGTCTTATAAAAACAAATGTCAAATGTTTTCTCTCATTTGTGGAAGTGAGAGAGAAGCAAAACAAAACAAAACAAGGTCATGAAACTAAATGGGGAACTACTAGAGAGGTGGAAAGGGCAGGAAACCAGAGAAGAAGAGAGAGAGGGAGAAGAAAGAGGCTAATAGAGGGAGTGAGTATGATCAAAGTACATTATGCAGGTATGAAAATATCATGATGAGATCCCTTACTTTTTGCAGTTTAACATATACCAATGATAAGTAAGTAAGTAAATAAATAAATAAATAAATGGGTTAAAGGCACACTTTTTAAATTATAGACAAGATTTAAAAATCCAGCTTCATTTTTAACTTAAAACCAAATACAGAGAAAGGCTAAAAATAAATATGTGGAAAAAGCACTAGTAGGAAAATATGAAACAAAATAAATGGGCATACACTGAATATCAAATGAAATAAAAAGGATGCAGCACATGTATATATGCATGTATATATGTAAATATGCATGTACATAATATGTACTATAAGATAGCTGGTTGATATTAATATTTTTATGGAAAATTACAGAAAATGTTTTATGCAGAAGAATTACAAATAACTAACTTAAATATTCTATTCTAAAAGAGATGGAGCATAACTGAAATCCTCACTTTGAAGCCTGAGTCACTCATAATGAATTCTTTTCAAAGTATACAGTATGGAAAAGGAGGAAAAATGTGTAATTTTCCATTGGAGAAAGCTGATAAATACTACCTCAATCAAGTAATCCAGAGCTGTACAATGGATGAATGAAGCACTTTACTTTGTGGTCATCCTTCCCCAAACTTGTATCCCCAGTCTAATCATGAGAGAAGTATCCGACAATTCCAGTTGAGGAACTTTCTGCAAAATGCTTGACCAGTACCTTTCCAAGGTATCAGGTCTTCAAAAATAATGAAAGTCTGTGAAATAATCGTAGTCAAAAAAAAAAGACTGAAGAACCATGATGATTGGATGAAATGTCATGGAATGCAGTGTTCTGGATAGGATCCTGGAGCAGAGAAAAGGACCTTTGGTAAAAACAAAATGAAACAAACAAACCAACAAACAAAAATGAAAAGGAAATTTGAATAATTTGTAGATTTTAGTAAATATCAATGTATTAAAGTTGGTTCATTAATTACAAAAAATGTACCATGGTAATGTAGGATGTCAACAACAAGTATACTTGTGGGGTATATTGGAACTCCTGAATTATCTTCACAATTTATAATTTTTTAGTAAATTTAAAGCTGATATTAATATTTAAGACAAGTTTATTTTGAAATGCTACTTGGTTTATTTTTAAATAGTATCATCGTCGTATGTGTAAGAACTAAACCTCATCTTAGAAGTAAACATAGGAATAAAACCTCATGAACTTGGTTCAACAATGAACATTGATGCAAAAATCCTCAACAAAATAATGGCAAACCGAATTCAGCAACACATCAAAAAGATTATTCACCACGACCAGGTAGGCTTCATCCCAGGGATGCAGGGGTGGTTCAACATACGAAAATCAATAAACGTAATAAACCATATTAACAGAAGCAAAGACAAAAACCACTTGATCATCTCAATAGATGCAGAAAAAGCCTTTGATAAGATCCAACATCATTTCATGATAAAAGCTCTAAGAAAACTAGGAATAGAAGGAAAGTTCCTCAACATTATAAAAGCTATATATGACAAACCTACAGCCAGCATTATACTTAACGGAGAAAAATTAAAACCATTCCCTCTAAAATCAGGAACCAGACAAGGATGCCCACTATCTCCACTCCTATTCAACATAGTACTGGAATTCCTAGCCAGAGCAATTAGGCAAGAAGAAGGAATAAAAGGAATACAAATAGGTAAAGAAACTGTCAAAATATCCCTATTTGCAGACGACATGATCCTATACCTTAAAGACCCAAAAAACTCTACTCAGAAGCTTCTAGACATCATCAATAGCTATAGCAAAGTAGCAGGATATAAAATCAACATAGAAAAATCATTAGCATTTCTATACACTAACAATGAGCAAACGGAAAAAGAATGTATGAAAACAATTCCAGTTACAATAGCCTCAAAAAAAATCAAATACCTAGGTGTAAACCTAACAAAAGATGTGAAAGACCTCTACAAGGAAAACTATACACTTCTGAAGAAAGAGATTGAGGAAGACTATAGAAAGTGGAGAGATCTCCCATGCTCATGGATTGGTAGAATCAACATAGTAAAAATGTCAATACTCCCCAAAGTAATCTACATGTTTAATGCAATTCCCATCAAAATTCCAATGACATTCATTAAAGAGATTGAAAAATCTACTGTGAAATTTATATGGAAACACAAGAGGCCACGAATAGCCAAGGCAATACTCAGTCAAAAGAACAATGCAGGAGGTATCACAATACCTGACTTCAAACTATATTACAAAGCAATAACAATAAAAACAGCATGGTACTGGCACAAAAACAGACATGAAGACCAGTGGAACAGAATAGAGGATCCAGATATGAAGCCACACAGCTATGAGCAACTTATCTTTGACAAAGGAGCTAAAAATATACGATGGAGAAATAGCAGCCTCTTCAACAAAAACTGCTGGGAAAACTGGTTAGCAGTCTGCAAAAAACTGAAACTAGATCCATGTATATCACCCTATACCAAGATTAACTCAAAATGGATCAAGGATCTTAATATCAGACCCCAAACTCTTAAGTTGATACAAGAAAGAGTAGGAAATACTCTGGAGTTAGTAGGTATAGGTAAGAACTTTCTCAATGAAACCCCAGCAGCCCAGCAACTAAGAGATAGCATAGATAAATGGGACCTCATAAAACTAAAAAGCTTCTGTTCATCAAAAGAAATGGTCTCTAAACTGAAGAGAACACCCACAGAGTGGGAGAAAATATTTGCCAATTATACATCAGACAAAGGACTGATAACCAGAATATACAGGGAACTTAAAAAACTAAATTCTCCCAAAACTAATGAACCAATAAAGAAATGGGCATGTGAACTAAACAGAACTTTCTCAAAAGAAGAAATTCAAACGGCCAGAAAACACATGAAAAAATGCTCACCATCTCTAGCAATAAAGGAAATGCAAATTAAAACCACACTAAGATTGCACCTCACCCCTGTTAGAATAGCCATCATCAGCAACACCACCAACAACAGGTGTTGGCGAGGATGCGGGGAAAAAGGAACCCTCTTACACTGTTGGTGGGAATGTAGACTAGTACAACCACTCTGGAAAAAAATTTGGAGGCTACTTAAAAAGCTGGACATCGATCTACCATTTGATCCAACAGTACCACTCTTGGGGATATACCCAAAAGACTGTTATTCCAGAGGCACCTGCACATCCATGTTTATTGCTGCACTATTCACAATAGCCAAGTTATTGTGAATAACAATGTTGGCTATTGTGAAACAGCCAAGATGCCCCAGCACTGACGAATGGATTAAGAAAATGTGGTATCTATACACAATGGAATTTTATGCAGCCATGAAGAAGAACGAAATGTTATCATTCGCTGGTAAATGGATGGAATTGGAGAACATCATTCTGAGTGAGGTTAGCCTGGCTCAAAAGACCAAAAATCGTATGTTCTCCCTCATATGTGGACATTAGATCAAGGGCAAACACAACAAGGGGATTGGACTATGAGCACATGATAAAAGCGAGAGCACACGAGGGAGGGGTGAGGATAGGTAAGACACCTAAAAAACTAGCTAGCATTTGTTGCCCTTAATGCAGAGAAACTAAAGCAGATACCTTAAAGCAACTGAGGCCAATAGGAAAAGGGGACCAGGAACTAGAGAAAAGGTTAGATCAAAAAGAATTAACCTAGAAGGTAACACCCACGCACAGGAAATCAATGTGAGTCAATGCCCTGTATAGCTATCCTTATCTCAACCAGCAAAACCCCTTGTTCCTTCCTATTATTGCTTATACTCTCTCTACAACAAAATTAGAGATAAGGGCAAAATAGTTTCTGCTGGGTATTGAGGGGGGGAGCGGGAGGGGGTGGAGTGGGTGGTAAGGGAGGGGGTGGGGGCAGGGGGGAGAAATGAACCAAGCCTTGTATGCACATATGAAAAATAAAAAAAAAGAGAATTTTTAGATGTAATAATGAAAGCACTGGTCACAAAAGAAAAAAAAACAGATCAGTCAAGATGAAAAAATTTTGTTCTGCCACAAATTAATCAAAGAAGTGAAAAGAAAATCCACAGAAAGGGAGAGTGTATTAGGATTATATATATTTTATATATATAATAATAAAATTACATCCAGAATGTATAAAGAACTCATACAATTCTATGATAAAAAGACAAATATTCCAATTATAAAGTGCTATGTTTCTGATAAGACATTCTTTATAGAAGGTTTACAAATGGTCAATATTTGTATCATTAGGCATTAGAGAAATACAGATCAGTTCCACAATGTGATACCACTTCACACTCACTGGCTGGCTAAAATAAAATACTGTCTGGCAATGAAATTTTTATTAATGAAAAAAAAAAATGTTGTCTGGGACGTTGAGAAATTGAAACCCAAATTTCGTCAAAGGGATTATAAAATGATGCAGCAACTTTGGCAAACAGTTGAGTATTTCTTTAAGATGTTAATCACAGAGTTATCATATGATCCAGCTATTCCAGTCCTAGAAATATCACCAAGGTAAATGAAAGTGCATGCCTATACAAAAACAGGCATACAAATTTTCCTAGGAGCATTATTCCTAAGAGCTAAAATACAGGAACAGCCCCAATGTCCACCAATTGGGTAAACAATTGGATAAACAAAATGTGTCATATTTATACAATGGGATATTATTTGGCAATAAAAAACCATGAAACTCTGAAATGTATCACAACATGGATAAACCTTAAAAGCCTTATCCTAAATGGAAGAAGCAAGACACAAAAGACTTCATATTGTGTGACTCCACTTATTTGAGTTATCCAGAATAAGCAAACCCATAGACCCAGAAAGGAAAGCACTAGTGTTTAGAACCTGGAGCTGAGGGAATGAGAAGTGTCTACTAATGGATACACTCTTCTTTGGTTGTGAAAGAGTGGTGATTAAGCAACTCCAAATGAACTAAAATGTACAGAATTGTATACCTTAAAAATATGAATATTTATGGTATTGTATCTTAAACACATTGTTATATTTTTTTAAAAAGCAAGACTTTAGGAACTTTGAAGATCCCAAAACTATGCTTGATTGAATAAACAGAGAATACATTTCTTCTTTGGCCCATATGAACCACTCCTTAAAATCAATCATGTTTCAGGCCACAGAAGAATTTCAATAAATTCAAAGAATCAGCACTATACACACTGTGGTCTTTGACCATGTTGCCATAAAATTAGAAATTAACAATAGAGCACATTTAACATGTGGGTAGGAATTATATAACTATATATTACAGTTCCCATAATAACCCATGGGTTAAAGAGGAAATCAAAAGTGAAATTGTAAACTATTACAGTCAAATAATATGAAAGCAATGTATTTCAAATGTGTCATATGCTCCTAGCAGGCACCAAAAAGGAAATGTAAAGCTTTGACTGTAATTATCCAAACATAAGAAAGGCTGGCTATACACAAGGTAAATATTCAATTCAATAGGCCAGAAATATAATAACAGAAAGAAATGACATAATAAAAATGAGGCCTGAAATCAATGGAGTAATACAAGAAAACAGGACAATTAAAAAGAAGTATATTCTTTGCATAAATAAATAAAACAGATAAACTTATAGCTAAACAGATCAACATGTAAAGGAATATACAATACAGAAATGTAAAAAAAGAAAATGTAAAAATCTGTTAAATATGGCATATCGTATAAATACACAAATATAATGGATAATTATATATGAACATATTTGAAAACCCAGTTGAAATAAATTTCCAGAAAACCAACAAAGTGTCAAAATTTTCATACAAAGATGGACACAGCATGAAAGAACAAAAACGCACATGTTGGTGAAGAATAAGCGTGTCACACTTCCTCTTCATCCCTCCTATGTTTCTGCCTCAATTTCTGAGCTACTAGTTCCTCTTCTACAGTCTGCTTGCCATATTGCTACTTGACTGCTCTCTTTAATAGCAGATATAATCGTGACTCACCCTGCTTATATCTCTGAACTGGCTTAGTATAGATAAAAGATAAAGTTCACAATCTTTGTCTTACTGCTTGTCTTAATCATTTGGAACTGTAGTTTCTGTACAGGTCATGCTTCTTCACCTTTTCATGTCTTTCCTCATTCCCTGAATATCCCTTCTAAGCTTTCCATCACCTCACTATTTATTTCTTATTGCGTAGAGCTCAGGTCCAATATTGTATCTTCCTGGTTTATACATCTCACCCCACATCTTGTTGAGCTTTCTTACTTTAAATTCTTGGTGCAATGTACATATGCTATGTGTAAATAGCATTTACCCTCATGTAAACCTGCATCACTTGGCAGAGGTGAAAAACTGAATATTTTTAATATTATATTTTAAATGAGTGCTGTAACCTGTGACCTTCACCTGCAGTCTGTTCTTAGTTGTTTACAAAGATATTACCACATATTAGAAAAGTGTTAAAAGCTAGCACTGAGCAGAATTTTTACTTTGATGTTACAGGAGAATGAAGAGAAAGAATTGTAAATGAATACTTTCCTGAATTTCACTGGAAATCAGTTTATACCTCATACAAAGGAGTATGTAGATTTTTTCTAAGATGAGTCTTTGCCTGCATAGAGTTCATATGAAATTCCAGTTTTGTTATGGCACTTGCAGTCTTGTTTGGAACTCTCCAAAAAACAAAAGAAAATGATTGCTATATGAACCTACAAACATCCATCTACCATTGGAAAATTTTAATCTAAAAAAGAGCTAGTTGAAAGCCAGTGTAACTGGGTGGTACCCTTTAATTTATACCTTGTAAATTTGTAGCTGGCTGCCTGCTCCTGAGTTTGGCCATGACTATGGATTCATGAATAGTGAAGCCCTCTCCAAAGGTACCACATGAGAGTAATCTTCCTGTGGCCATGATAGTCCTGAACAGAGATGAAAATGGCTGACCTGTCCAGGCAAGCTTTGTCCTTATTTTCCTTTAGGACTCTGTGCAATTCTCCCCTAAGGCTGAATTCTTGCTAATGAGAGCCACCATTTCTAATAAATGTTGCTGTATCATTCTTTGATAGACGATGTATGAAATTTACACTTAAGCATGCATTCTAGGTTGGATTGGATGGTGAAATTAGCTTTAAAGCAATTGTTAAAATGCATCTGATTTTCTGTTCAGAGCACCTCTAAATATTATCTTTCAGTTGTGATGATTCCCATTTTAAGTTAAAACAATTTCTTGTTACTATATGAGATTATAGCTTTATAAAAGCTTTATACTTTGCTAGAATAAAAATTTTAACAAAAATTTTCCTTGCAATTAAGTATCTGTTCAATCTGAAGGGGAATTTAATTAAACCTTTATTTCTCAACCACCAAAGAGCTAAAGTAAATATGCAAACAGTATATCAGAGTACTTGTCATGACAAATTATAAAATCTCAAAGTTAAAATAACCATAGAAGTCATGAACATGGTACAGCAAAAAGAGAAGGTGAATCACAGGTGCAGAATAATATCCGTGTCCTTTAAAAGCAGGATGAGGAAAGATTATACCAGAAAGAATATGTAATACTCAAGGTCAAGCAGATATGAAGGGCAGAACAGAACCTGGGAGGCAGATTTGCCTGTCTTTAATGAAGTATTTTGCTACACACATTGCTAATTGTACTTTGGGATGGAGATTTTGTTCTACCACTAAGTTATATGCCTTTGGATAAGTTTCCTACAGCTTTTCTTAAGATTCAATTTTGCAGTTATAATTTACAAGGTACATAAAATATGATTCACCCATGTTAAGTGTAAGTTCAGTGAATTCTGACAACTGTATTCAGTCTTGTAACTACCCGCATACATCAGGCTGCACAATATTTCCATCTACACAAAAACTCCAAATGCTACTTCAGTCCTGCCAAGAAGGTATAGACCCATTTTCTTATTCTTTCCTTTTACATATAAGTATAAAGTCTGGAAATGGCACAACAAATAAACAAACAAACAAAAGGTGGTTTCAAAAAAGGGAAGCTGGATTGGGATCAGAGGAAGAGCTCAGCATAGGAGAACTTGTAGCCTCTGCCCATTGGTGCAAGACCACCCAGACTCATGTTTCCCTGGTCTTAGTCAAAAAATGCAGCCCAGGCAGACAGTCCTCCACAGATTGGATAGCAGTCTATCTGACAACATCAGAGTAAATGGGGAGTGGGTATGGGAGGGTGGGGGGTAAGGGGAGATATAAGGGAACCAGCAACAATCAGGGGAATAGCTTTTTGTCTTCATTCATAAGATGACACCTCTGGGAGCCTGATGTAAATACCACAGATAGTGGGGATGGGAGAATGGGGGGAGGGGAGACAACTCTGCTCAGAAACACCACCACAACTTCATGGGCAATGGTGAAAGATCCTACCAAGAGACACTTGAGCTCTTGCCTGGAAAAGTATCTTCTATGCCCTTAGTCAGTACCAGTAGTAACCCACTGGGAGCCTCAGAAACACTAGAAAGGCTAACTAGAGCAAAATCATACCACAAAGTCTAAGGATTTTAAACTGCTATTAGAACCTCAGCCCACAAGAGTAGGCCAAGACTTGTATGATAAACCTTAACAGGGTGACTATCTGCCAGAATAAAAGATCTAAATGATACCTAAATTTTCCTAACATAATAGAAAGAATGTGTAGGATCCAAGAACCAAGAATGTGATGACTTTGATGAGAAAAGGTTGATAAACTGATTTCAAGACCAAAGTGAATCAGATGGTGAAAACTTAAGAGGTTTTTAAAAATAACTGTCTAAATACTTCAATGAATTATGAATTCTCTTGAAACAAATAAAAATAGGAAATATAAGCAAATAAATAGAAGTTACAAAAAGTGATAATTACAGTGGACAAAATAAAACCCACAGAAATATAAAAAATCCAAGTATAAGCTCAATAATAAAGATGACAGAGGAAGAACTGATGAAGAATTGAAGGCAGGTGAACAGAGACTCAGATATTATAGATTTATACTTATTAGATATTATAGATTTAAGTGTAAGCATATCAATAAATAGAAATCTATAAATGAATAAATCAGAAGATAGAGATTGGCAAAATTAAGAAATAAATTATAATTATATCTAAGAGAAGCAAATCAAAAACAATCTCTTATTTTAATTCATTCTTTTGCACATAGATAAGCAAAAGAATGAAAATGACATATTATGCAAACTTTAAGATAAAAAATTTGAAAAAATAGGGAAGATAAAGGAGTACTAAAAACAACTTCAGAGTAAATAAAATTAATAGGACAGAGATATTACATAATGATAAGAGGAAAAATCCATCAGAAAGATACAGTCATCCTGAATGTGCACACAACAAATACGAGTCTCAGCAGATATGAAACAAAAACTGATAGAGCTGAGAGGAGAAATATACAAATGCACATATATAATTGGAGACTTGAACATTTCCCTCTCAACAACTGATAGAACTATTAGTATCTAACAATACAAACAAACAATTGTGCACCGTGACTACAAAAGATTTATTTCATGGGATTTATTTAAGGAATGTTGAATACTATATCTTGGCTTAACATACAGAGCTTGAATTAATATAACCCATCATCTCAATGAGATAAGAAAAATATATAATCATCTTAGCAAAAAATTGTTTTTACAAAGTCTAATTACTTTGTTATGACAAACACTTTGCAAAGTAGGAATAAAGGGGATTTACTTCAAATTGCTAGAGAGCATGTACAAAAGATTACAGCTAATATCACACTGGTGAAAGACCAAATGATTGGGAGTAAGGCGAGGAGTTTTTAACTTGCCACTCTTACTGTACACAATGCTGAAAGCTCTAGCCTGAGCAATAAAGCAATAAAAGATATAAAAGGCTTTCAGACTGAATGAAGGCAAAAGTAAAACGATCCTGACTTACAGATGATGTTATCTGAGTGTTTACCTAGAAAATCCTCAGAAAGATAACAGAAATAAACAATGATAGCCCCATATGCTGGTAAGATACAAAGAACTGTTGGGTCTGGAGACCTAAGGCAGATGACTGAGTATCCCATCCCCCATGGAGAGCATTCATTCCTACATCCTGAGAAGGAGTTGTAAACCTGCATTCCTGCATCCTGAAGAGGAGATACCCTTCTGATAGATCTGCCACAGGGCTGATGAGCAAAATGCTCTCAAGATTGTTTCCCTGTTCCCAATAATGGGCAAACAAACCAGTTCATCTAAGAAAGCCCATGAATCCATGGCCAATGAAAAGAGCCCACCTAACCCAGAGTTAAGACATCCATAAAACCCCAGCCTTCACCTGAACAACAGCGAGCTACCAGTTTCCAGGCTCTGCTGCACTGCACTAGCTGCAGCCTTTCCTCTCTCTCATAAATCCTACTTTGTATACTGGCTTTGGCTCACAAATCTATCAAGAACAGCAATCATTTCAGATGTCCTTCAGAAAGTTAATGGTTAAACAAACTATGATACATACATATTATGGAATACTACTCATAAATTAAAATGAATTAACTATTAATACACACAGAAATTTGGAGGAAGGAGGCAAGATGGCAGATTGTTGACATTCCTATAGCCAGCTGCCTGATGGTTTGATTCTCCTGAGTGGGCAGGAGACCCACAGAACTGTGCTCCCTCAGGTCCATGAGGGAAATCAGGCCCTGGAATGCCCACTACCTGCAGGTTCCATTCTCCTAAGCTGGCAGCAGTACAATGGGGCTAAGCTTCCAGAAGCTCATGTGGGAAATTGGCCCCAAAGCTCCCACTGCCTGCTGGCTCAGTTTTCCTGAGCCAGCAGAATTTCCTGAGTCCCACAGAATTGTGCTCCCTGAGGCATGTGCAGGAAATCAGGTCCTGGAACACCCACTGCCTGCAGGTTCTGTTCTCCTAAACTGGAAGCAGCTGCCATGGCTCCTGGAAGCCCATACCCAAACGCAAATAGACCACAGGGCCTCTGCTGCCTGGTGGGCCCCAGATGATTCAAGCCCACTGGCCTTGCTGCCCCACGGGTATCCTCAACTTGCTACACAGTGCCAGGAACCTGCCACCACACACCCATGTGAACCCCAGGCTGCAGGCCTTGCTAATTTGCTGGCACCAGGAGGCATCCCTTCCCACCAAGCACAGAGGCCCAGCACTCCCCACTGTCCCTGACAGCAAGAGACCCCTTGCTCGCCCATCAAAGAGCAAGAACACCAGATTCCCCACTGAGGGGAAGAAAGCTAAAAACTGCTACTCTGCAGGCAGCACCAGAGGCCCTGTTTCCTCAAGGACAGAGAAGCCCAGTGCTTCACACTGCAACTCCCTGCAGAAGAGTCATGTATCTCCTATCTAAGAACTGGAATCCCAGCTCCTCCACTGAGTGGCAATCTGCTACCCTGTTGGTGCTAGGAGCCCTGCCCCCTAACAGTGCACAGAGACCCAAAGCTCCCTACTGGGACCGCAGGAGAGCCCCTGCATCCCATCAAAGAGTGGGAACTCCAGCCCCCTCACTGAGGGAAGAAAAGAGGCAATTGGCACCACAACAAGAACCCTGCAAAGGATAACATATCCAGAGTATCCCTCTCTGAGGAGCACTGTGGGAGCTCTAGGAGGAAAACAAAGCAAAACAACAACAACAACAAAAAACTCTCAAAACACCAACTACAGGAGCACAAGAGATTAAAACCATAACCAAAAACAACTCTAGATGTGTAAATCTCAGCACAGAATGGAACAGCAAACAACCACTCTCCATCAAAAGCCAATTCCACCACTAAGGATCTAAACACCTGTGAAGAGGAAGAGCTATCAAATAATGAATTCCAAAAAAATAAAAAATAAAAATGATTAATGACTTCAAAGAAGAAACACAAAAGTTAGTATATGACCTCAAAGAGAATGTGGATAAACAAATGAGCTTGAAGAAAATATAAACATACAGATGAATGAAATTAAGCATTCTATCCAGATATAAAAGTGGAAATCAATAAAGATATGGAAACCCTGAAAAATAATCAATCCAAAATAAACAACTCAATATCCCAAGTAAATATCACAATTGAAAGTTCAGCAAACAGAGTGGAGTAAGCTGAAAATGGAGTATCAGGAACTGAAGACAGAATAGAGAAATTAGACCAAATAGTAAAAGACCATGAAAAAATGCTAAGAAAATATGAGTGGAATATGCAAGATATCTGGGACACTGTGAAAAGATCAAAGCTATAAATCATGAGTGTAGAAGGAAAGGAGATACAAACTAAAGGTATTGACAAACTATTCAATAAAATAATAGTAGAAAACTTCCCTAACCTTGAGAAAGAGAGAGTAACCCAGGTCCAGGAAGCTTACAGAACACCAAACAATCAGTTGCAAAAGAGGAACACCCCCAGACACATCATAATCAAAACACTCAGCACACAGAAAAAAGAAAGAATTCTGAAAGCTGCAAAAGAGAAAAGATAGGTCACATATAAAGGCAAACCCATTAGAATAACAGCAGATTTCTCAACTCAAACTCTAAATGTAAGAAGGTCATGGAAAGTCATATTCCAGGCCCTGAAAGAAAACAACTGTCAACCCAGACTAGTCTACATGACAAAACTATCCTTCCTAATTGAAGAAGAAACTAAAACCTGAAAAACTAAAGGAATTTGTCACAACCATGCCAGCACTACAGAAGATACTTAAAGGACTTTTATATATACAAGAAGAAACTAGAATGAGACAGGTAGACTCAAGAAAGAATAAACCCTGTTGAGCAAGCAGACCAGTAAACAAGGTAAAACTAAACAACAGGGAAGCAAAAGTGACTGGAAACAACAAGCACACAGGAACTTATCAATACTAGCACTGAATGTAAATGGCCCCAATGCCCAAATCAAGAGACACAGAATAGCAAGTTGGATTAAAACCAATACCCAATCATATGTTGCTTATAAGAGACTCATCTAAGAGAAAAAAATAAACACTGGCTTAGAGTCAAAGGGTAGAAAAAAGTTTTCCAAGCAAATGGACCCCATAAACAAGCAGGTATAGCTATACTCATATCTGAAAAAGTAGACTTCAAAATTAAATCAATCAGAAGAGACAATGAAGGTCACTTTATATTAATGAAAGGAACAATTCATGAAGAAGAAATATCAATCCTTAACAGATATGCATCAAACACAGGGGCACCCATCTACATTAAAAAAAAAAAAAAAACCCAACTCTAATCACCCTAACAGCACAGATAGTAACACAGTGGTAGTGGGAGACCTAAATACCCCACTGTTACCAACAGATAGATCATCCAGACAAAAGATAAACAAAGAAACTTCAGAGCTACTACACACATTAGACCAAATAGACATGGTTGAGAACTACAGAGTATTTCACCAGACAACAATGCAATACACATTCTTTTCTGCAGCTCATGAAATTTTCTCCAAAATAGATCATATTTTAGGACACAAAGGAAGTCTCAACAAATTCAAGAAAATTGAAATAACCCCATGCATCATATTGGATCACAATGGAGTAAAACTAGACCTCAACAACAAAAGACTCTCACGGCCAGCATGAGCAGGTCCATTGACCTGACTGGGGTTACTGGGGATTAAGAAAAAGACACAAAGACAGACACAGAGAAAAGCTGGGATCAGGTAGGTCTGACGCTCCTGATGAGAGATGCGAGCAACCTCCTCTGCCTCCAAGTGCATTTATTTATACAGCATGTGTGAGAAAGAGGGGTGAAATGCAGGTCGAATGCTCATGGGTCCAGTTGCATAGGCAGCAGGAACAGAGAAGCTGTGGTATGTTGTTATTCAGTACAGACTATCCTGACCAGTTCAGCATGTCCTGTTTTTCTTGCAAGGCAGCCTCGCTGAACCTTGCCTCCCCTTGGCTGGGTCCGTGCCTATCAGCCAAGAGGCCCTTTGACAGAGCCAGGCTCATGTCAAGGCCTACTTCCACTGCCTCAGTCTCCCATGAAAGAATCCCCAGAAAATACTCAAACATATGGAAAGTGAACAACACACTGCTAAAAAAAAATGGGTGACCAAGACATAGGGAAGGAGTCAAAAAATTCCTAGAATCCAGTGAAAATGAAAATACAACATACCATTATCTGTGGGACACAGCAAAGGCCATGCTAAGGGGAAAGTTTATAGTTATAAGTGGCTACATTAAAAAAACAGAGACCTCTCAAATAATCTAACTATGCACCTTAAACTCTTAGAAAAACAAGAACAAACCAAACCCAAAACCAGCAGACAGAGAGAAATAACAAAGAGCAAGGCCGAGATTAATGAAACCAAACAAATTATACAAAGAATCAATGAAACAAAAAATTGGTTCTCTGAAAAGATTAACAAGATTGACAAACTCTTAGCCAACATGATAAAACAGAAGAGGGAGAAGACCCAAATTAATAAAATCAGAGATGAAAAAGGGGACATACCACAATCCAGAAAAATCATTAGAGAGTACTTTGAAAACTTATATTCAAGTAAACTGGAAAATCTACATGAAATGGATAAATTCCTAGATGATTCAATCAACCAAAATTGAACCAAGAAGATATTAACCACCTAAATAGTCCTATTACATGCAGTGAAATTGAAACAATAAAGAGTCTCCCTACAAAAAAGAGCCCAGGACCTGATGAATTCATGGCTGAATTTTACCAAACTTTTAAAGAAGAACTAACACCAATTCTCCTCAAACTTTTCCAGGAAATAGAAAGTGATGAAAAACTACCAAACTCATTCTATGAAGCCAGGGTTACATTTATTCTGAAACCCAATAAAGATGTAACCAGAAGAGAATTATAGACCAATATCATTAATGAATATAGATGCAGAGATTCTCAACAAAATACTGGCAAACAGAATTCAACAACACATCAAAAAAGATCATACACCATGACCAAGTTGGTTTCATTCCAGAGATGCAAGAATGGTTAAACACATAAATCCATAAACATAGTACAGTACATAAAAATATGCAAGGACAAAAACCACATGATTCTCTCAATAGACACAGAAAATGCCTTTGACAAAATCCAACACCCTTTCGTGATAAAATCTATGAAGAAACTAGGAATAGAAGGAATGTTCCTCAACATAATAAAGGGTATATATGAAAACTTAGAGCCAACATCATACTTAATGGAGAACAACTGAAACCATTCCCCTTAAAGTCAGGAATGCGACAGGGCTGTCTGCTTTCTCCACTCCTATTCCATATGGTTTTGGAATTTCTAGCCAGAGCAATAAGACAAGATCAAGAAATAAAAGGATTCAAATAGGGAAGGAAGAAGTCAAACTATGCCTATTTGCAGATGACATGATCCTATACCTAAGAGACACCAAAAAGTCTGCCAAAAAACTACAAGAAATCATAAACTCTTTCAGCAAAGTTAGCAGGATACAAATTAACATACAGAAATCAGTAGCTTTTCTATATACCAACAATGCACAGACTGAGAAAGGAATCAGGGAAACAATCCCATTTACAATAGCCTAAAAAACAAGAAAGTACCTTGGAATAAATTTAACAAAAGAAACTGAAGACCTTTTTAATGAAAACTATAAACCACCGAAGAGAGAAATTAAAGAAGACTTCAGAAGATGTAAAGACCTTCCATTCTCATGGATTGATAGAATCAACATTGTGAAAATGGCAATACTACCAAAAGCAATCTACATGTTCAATGCAATCCCTATCAAAATTCCAATGACATTCTGTACAGAAATAGAAAAAGCAATCTATTTTGGAAACAAAAAAGACCTTGAATAACCAAAGTAATTCTGAGGGAAAAAGCCAATGCTGGAGGCATCACAATACCTGACCTGAAACTATACAACAGAGCCATAATAATAAAAACAGCATGGTATTGGAACAAAAACAGACAGAAAGACCAATGGATCAGAATAAAAGTTCCAGATGTAAGCCCATGCATCTATAGCCAGCTAATCTTCGAGGAAGGAGCCCAAAACACACAATGGAGAAAGACAGCCTCTTCAACAAATGCTGCTGGGAAAACTGGATATCATGCAGAAGGCTGAAACTAGGTCCCTGTCTTTCACCCTGTACCAAAATCAATTTGAAGTGGACCAAAGACCTTAATATAAGGCCTGAAACTTTGAAACAGCTCCAGGAAGCAGTAGGAAATACACTAGAACAGATAGATATAGAGAACAACTTCCTAAACAGAACTCAAAAGGCTCAGCATCTAAGAGAAACTATGAACAAATGGGAGTGCATTAAACTAAAGAGCTTCTGCACAGCACAGGAAATAGTCACCAGACTCAAGAGACAGTCCATAGAATGGGAGAAAATCTTTGCCAGCTACTCATCCAATCAGGGTCTAATATCCAGAATCTATAGTGCACTCAAAAAACTCAGCCCCCAAAGAATCAACACCCCAATGAAGAAATGAGCACAAGAATTAAATAAGGAATTCTCAAAGGAAGAGGTGCAAATGACTAGTAAATATATGAAGAATTGTTCAACTTCCTTGTTTATAAAAGAGGTCCAAATCAAAATTATACTTAGATTTCATTTCACCCCAGTTACAGTGGCCAGAATCAAGGGTAATAAAACAAGAAATGCTGATGAGGATGTGGCAAAACAGGAACCCTTAGACACTGCTGGTTGGAATGCAAATTAGTGCAAGTGTTTTATGGAAAACAGTATGGAGATTCCTCAAAAAAATAGAGATAGAACTTCCATATGATCCAGTGATACTGTCTTGGGCATCTACCCAAAAGAACATAAAACAGCACACAGTAGAGACACCTGTACACTGCTGTTCATTGCAGCACTATTCACAATAGCTAAGCTCTGGAAACAACCCAGATTCCCTACAACTGAGGAATGGATTATGAAATTATGGTGTATGTATATACAATGGAGTTATTACTCAGCTGCAAGGAATAATGACATGGGGTCTGAAGGTAAGTGGATGCAGTTGGAGGACATCATGTTAAGTGAAGTTAGCCAGGATCAGAAACACAGAAGATGTGTGTTTTCTCTCACACATGGAAGATAGATCCAAAGATAAACATATACACAAAAACAAACATGATCATACACAAACTCAGTTGTAGAGCATGTTTGTAATAGTGTGTCTGCTCTATGGAACTTGGGGAAAGAGAGAAGGGAAAAGAGAGTGATGGAGCAATAGTAACATCACATACCACAAGATGTGAAGGTAGAGGATATAAGAATGTGTATTGAAAGATGTTGAAAAATGGGGAGTAGGAGGTAAAGGGGTAAGGGAGAGTATTTGAAGGGACTGAACAGACCAAAGTAAAGCACAGTCACAGAGGGCATACATTGAGAAACCCCTATGAGAATCAACTCAAATATTAATTATGAAAACCGGGACCATAAAATAGGCACAGTGTGGAAATTACCAATATGGTAGATGGACTTCGTATATGTATATGAAACAGAACTAGGAAACCTCTTGCAATTGCTTTAAGTGGAATGGGGAGGGGACTGAGGGGGAGAGATGATGGCGACAATGTAACTAATGTATAATATAAGTCTAATTGGAATTGTCACTATGAACCCCCCCATCATGAATATATCCTAGTAAAAATTTATTTCAAAAAAAATTTGGATGAACCTCCAAAGAATGACATTGAGAAAAAAAGTCACTTGAAAAGATTATATCTTGCATTATTCCACTTATATAACATTTTTAAGTGGCAAAGTTTTAGAAATGGAGAGCCAACTTAGTGGCTATCAATGGCATGTTGAGGAGATGGAAGGGAGTTTAATATTGTTCTAAAAAGGGCAAAGGACAGGTTCCTGGGGCTTTGAAACTGTTCGGTGTATTGACTGTGGTGGTGCAGTTCTATAGACCTGAAGATACACACTCACTCTAATATTATTAAAGTAAAATGGGAAATCTGAATAAGACTGGCAGATCAATGGTAGTATCCTGCCTGTGATATTACAGTACAGTTTTGTAAAATGTTACCTTTAGAGGAAACTAGGGAATTTGAGCAAGGAGTTTTATTATTTCTTGCATCTATATGTAAATCTATAATGATCTCAATAAAAGGTTCAATTTACAATGTAGGTTCTTATGCCAGGATCTACTAAATCACCATTTCAGAGAAGGAGTCTGTGAATTTGTCCATTTCTTTTGTTGGTGGTGGTTTTTCAGTCCTGTTACAGCCCATTACAGTCAAGTCAACCCCATCACCACTTCCCTCTTCCTGGCAACCATTGACTTCTGACACTATAGTTTTGCATTTTTGAATTTCATACAAACTGAATCATAGTCTGTTATCTTTTGAGTATAGCTTGTTTCACTTAGAACAATGCTTTTGAGATTCTTTTCTATTATTAGACATATCAATAATTTATTCTTTTTTATTGACAAGTTATA
Source organism: Castor canadensis (assembly GCF_047511655.1). NCBI lineage: Eukaryota > Metazoa > Chordata > Mammalia > Rodentia > Castoridae > Castor > Castor canadensis. The sequence continues at coordinate 24,745,840 of NC_133389.1, read as the reverse complement.
TTACATAGTATAGATAAAACCTCAAAATTTTGTTTTTATTCACTCAACAGTGGAAGAACATTTGGATTATTTCCAACTTTTAGTAGTTGTGAATAAAACTCTTATAAATGAACATTTGAACTTTTATGCGAATATAGGCTTTCATTTTACTTGGGTAAACCCCTTAGTGCTATACTGCTGAGGTTGTATGGTAAATTATGTTATGCTACACTTTCCCATTAACAATATTTGTGAGTTGCAATTGCTCTGTTCACTCACCAGCACTTTGCATTGTCAAATGTTTTACTTTTAGCCATTATAGGGGTTGTTTAGTATCTGCTCCAATCTAGGCCCACATCTATTAAAAGCCTTTTTGTAACAATGGAGTAATTACTGATATGTAAAAATGGTACCCAGGGACTTAGTGTCTGCTTAAGAAAACAGTCACATGGAGTTTTTCTTCACATGGTGTTGAAGGTTTTGTGGCACTTGCTCCCCAGATTATGTTTCTGGCTTTATCAACTATATTTGTATAGAAGGTTTCCATCCTTTTAGCCTTCTTGTTGCTTTGTAGACCTCTCAAAATCCCCTTCATCAATACCCCCTTCATCTCCTATATCACAGACCTCCACTTCATTTTTCAAGATCCAAGCAAATATTTCTACATGTCTCTGTATCATCACTCAAGGAACGCTACAGAGAGGTCTTATTTGTTCTTTGCATTGTTGCAAAGACTTTTCATGTGTGAACCCATTAAGTAATTAGTACTTGTCCTGTGTTACAGGCATTTTCTGCAGGAGAAATTCTCTTTTGCTTGACTATGAGCAGTTCTTAGGGCATAAATGCTGGCTTTCTTTTTCTTATAATCTCTAGGACCTACTATCATCATTATTTGTTAAATCAACTTTAATAATATAGATTCTGTTGCTTTCCATATCCAGAAACATTCTCTGAAATCTTAAGCAAACACATTTTTCTGTGATGTTCACTGGTGTATAGGTCACATGTTCCCCTTCTTTCCTAGAAGGGGAATCTGGGTAGCACACCCCTAGATCAACCATAATTAGTCACAGTGGCCAAAGTTTATTTACTTATTTTTTACTATGTGTAAATGCAAAAAAACCCCAAAAAGCCTTTTTGGCACACCTTTGCCCTTTGCTCTTAATCCATCTTTCCTTAATCCACACCTTTCCCCTCTGAAGTAGGCATTAATATTATTTCCATTATATAGATAAGACAGCAGGCTAAGAGCTGGTAGTTGGCTCATCCTACCTCACACAATGTGTGTGGGGTGAGGCTTAGATTTTAACCCAGGCAGCCTGACTCAGAAGCTCAAGCAGTTAACCAAAATGTTATCCTGTGAGATTGACACAATTCATGACTGTACCTCCTTGAAACTTGATAATTCAGGTAGAGCAAATAGTTTTCTGTTAAAAGAAAACAGGGATATTCATTTGCTTTCCATTCTAACTACAAGCAGGTATATTAGGCAGAGACATTTTGTTAGTTTGTTCTAAGTGTAGTAGTCCTAATATGAGAGTTTCCTTTTTGGTCTTGAGCAAATTTCATAGACTGCTATGTCACTCAGTCAGTATTTGAGGTGAGTCATGAGTTCGCCCAGTCTGCTGCCATGTTTATGTTAATGGCACACACTGATTGAAATGCTGAGAAGCTGCAGGGAGCCTGAGTGAGCCCATCAGTATTTCTAGGCTGCCCAATTCATAACTTTCTATGGAGTCGGATGAAAGTGCAGCAGTCACAAAGTTGCTCTTTGCTGAAGAGAGCAATTATTCAAGAGAATAATTCACCTTTAGATCTCCAAGCAATGTAGGTAGCAGCATCAGTTAGCACTGGTGAATTTGGGGGTGGACCTCAATTTCCCTCAATTTATATTTGGATAATCTATATTAAATAATCAAATGCCCTTTGAACATGTGCAATTTTTTAAAAAAAATTTTCCTCAGCCTTCTTAATCTTATGTGTTTATTGACAAGGTATTACATATGTATATTTTTTTATTTTAGAGATTTCAGTTATTTTCTATGCATTATCTTTTTCTAGGGTAGGGATAACTGGGATAAAATAAAGATAGACTGTCCCAGTTATTATTAGAGGTGATAATTTGCAGTCTAAGTGTGTTGCCATGGATACCTAAGAACCCCCCAAAGACTCAGGCCTGAGTCAGGACCTAATCCTGAGGTGCTTTTCAATAGCACCAGCTGTCCGGAGCCTGAAAGGCGTGGCAAATTACACCATTATTAGAGTGAAATGGTATGGCTAAGCTAATTATTTGTGGGCTTTAGACACAGGTGTTCATAAAAGGCTGAACGTGCACTCCTAATCAAGTCTGATTGGGTCAGAACAACAGCCCAGCATGGGACTATCAAAGAGTTGTTTATAGTGTCTTTCATTTAAATAATAAAAGAAGCCACTGTAGGCCTTCTGTTCAGCAGAGTTTTCAGTGTTGCTCTAAGTTCCTCATACCAGGTAATCATATTCGGTATTTCCTTTTGACTTTGTCCAGTTGTGGATATCTGTTTTCAAATAATATTTTCCTCAATGGTAATACAATTTGACACATGTTAGCCATTCCACTATTTCTGCTCAATGCCTCTTTTAGCAAATGCAACTTAACTTTACAGAATGGAAGATTAGAACTTTATCATAAATATTATATTCTGGAAACTACTCACTCAGAGAATTGGTAATTCTCCAAGTCTCTCCATTTTATTACCTGTGATACTTCTCTGACAATTTTTGTGCCCATAGCAAGTTGATTTAAAAATGTTCTTTGAAATTGTCATCAGTTGTTAAAATGTGTTTGATAGGAAACACTGTTTGGATTAATCATAGTGTGATATTATATTAAGTATAATAAAATATTCTGCTTAGTCAAGCAGAGCTGAATCTCCTAATCTTTACTTCTTTAAAATAATGAAGATAATACTTCTTTGATGTCCATGGCCCATACGAAGTTTACCTGTATACGACATTCGTATAACTAATATTTTGCTTCCACTTGACAATGACGTAGTAAATTCATTGCCACGATACCATGTTATAAGGAACTAATTTGCCTATTTTAGTTTTCCAAGACTAACATGGTCACGAGCATTTTATAAAGTGATATGATCATTAATACTACCTAATTATATTGGAATACCTCATAGATTATTTCACTTTAAATTTTTTTTACTCCACATTTTCATAAATGTTTACAAATTCAAAAATTTGAAAGCACATTTCTACCACAACGTAGCCTTGGCTGCAATGGGATGACAGTAAACTCACCCACTTTCTAGACGTGGAAGGTAGACTGTTAGGAGAGACAAATGAGCTCACAACTGTCTATGTGCAGATCAACACACAGGTCTAATAAGAGTGAAGATATACTCTTGGATGAGTGAAAGAACTAGGTTTTGTCTTTGAGTCCATCAAGTCAGGGTATTTCTTGTACTTCTATGCTTGGCAATTGGTCACTGTTATAATTTCTTATGCAAAGGCACAAGATACATTGAAGGTTGAGAGCAAATTGATTCCCTCCATACCCAGATCTTTATTGTACGCAGAAAAGTATACAGTCAGGGTGATTAGAGAGAGACCTTGGCAGTGGCTTCCTTGAACTTGCAGGGCTTGTCTGAATTATTCAGTTAAATTTCAACAATTATTGGCTAGCACCCACTGTGCCTGCAGCTCCTCTAGAGAAAAAACTGGCCTTAGACATAGGTAGCTACCAGCACTAGTTGCTCTTTCATTTACTTCTAAATGGTACTATTTTGCTTTTATCTCTCACGGCCAGAGATATAATTAATTGTTTCTGGGGAACATAAGTCTATCTTGACTCTTTGTGATCCTGTGGGAGAGATGTTAGATATTCATGAACTCTTTCTTTTGTTTTGAAATCACCTGAAATGACAGAAACACATGGGGAAAATACTACACACATTTTCCTAAGAAAAATCCCTCAACTTATTCATCTTTATTACAAACAAGATCATTTAAAATGACATGCCTTAAATCTTCCACTAAAGAAACGAGATGAAAAATTATAAAATGAACAAAGAGATCTGGAGGAAAAGCAATTAGAAATAATGAAATAGAAAATATTAAATAAGTAAATTTAATATGTTAAAATGTAGGCCAGTTTAAAAAATTGATAATCTTAAGTGAAAAGGGTGATACATAATAAACACTCTTGGGATAAGAGGAAAAGTTCACCTATTGACAAGAATACAAAAACGGATGGCTAGGAGTATTAGAGAAAAACATGTATAACTCCCTACCTAAAAATTGCTACTTAAGTGAACTCTTGAAAAGGTGGAAGAGCTAACAAGACAAATGACTTTGGGGGAAAAATGCAAAAGCAGTCAAAATTCTTGCCAATTAAAGTACTAAGTCAAATTAATTTTTAATGAGTTCTAACAAACTTCTATTAAATAGAAAAGTATCTATAATGTATGCGTTATTTCAGAGAGTAGAACCTCTCGAACATTTTATAAGTCAGATGAAGAGAGTTCATGTCCAAAGATAAAAGAGGAAAGAGAAATTCAGAACCAAACCTCATTTATTAAAAAATAGTAATTCAAAATAGAATATTAGCAAATCAAAGCTAGGATTATATTAAAAGAGAATTACGTTATGATTAAATAGAGCTTAATCTGAAATGCAAATTTTACTTTGACACACAGAAAAATATCAAGTTGCTCACATATTAAATGATAAATCTTAATACTTCAAATTATAAAATTTGATATGCATATAGATTTTTAAAAATCACTTAATAATTACAATGAGAAAGAAACTTCTTTAGGCTGGTGAAGTATTATAACCAATAAAAGAAAATAAACATCATAACTTAATGATGAAGCATTAGAATTATTCCAAAATTAGTAATTGGTAAGAATTTCTAATATTGCTACTATAAAATGTGCTGGAGAATCTAACCCTAGTATTAAAATGAGAAAGTAAATCAAACGACACAATTTAGATAGCAAGAAATGAGTTATCTATCTACCTACCTCTTTATGTGATATCTATTTCATTTGAACATTTAACAAAAAGAAAGCAATAGGAACAGACATTTGAAAAGGGAATAATATGAAGAGAGGTTTTGGTTTAGCCAGAGTTCACCCAGAGAAATATAAGCAATAGGATGCCCACCCCTGTTCTCCTCTGTCTCTATCTTTATCTTCTCTCTTTCTTCTCTTGTTTTGTCTTATCTCTCTGTCTATCTTGTTTCATTATTTCTCTATCACTCTTTGTCTCTTTCTGTCTCCCTTCCATCTCTCTTTCTTCCCTCTTCTCTCACTCTCTCTCACTTTGTCTTTCATTGGCTCACATGGATACAGAGTTGGCAAGTCCCAACTCTGCTTTGTAAGCTGACAGGTGGACATCCAGGGAAGAACTGATGTTGCAGCTTGAGTCTGAACACTCTCAGCTGATAGAATTCCCTCTTCTTTTTGGGGTCAGTTTTTTTTTTCTGTCAAGACCTTCAACTGATTAGGAAAGGCCCACTCACATAATGAATGGTAGTTAGATATTATTAAAATTGTGCAGTATTTTTTTCTTTAAGATGACAGAAGTTATAAAACTGAAACGAAGAAAATAAAAATGTGCCTAACTTCACCCATAAGCAAAAATATACTAAGTAAAACAATGAATTATTATTTTACCTATCAGATTTGGCAAAATTTTAAATTTTGATAATGTTCAAAGTTGGCTGTGCCCTCATTTACTGTTGATGGAAATGGAAACAATACAATTTACTAGAGAGTTTTATAGTATCTATCAATATTTAAAATGCATTCCTTCAGACTCAGCTGTATCAAATTCTAAGAGTTTAATCTACACTGCAGAACGCATTCTTGCCCATTGGCACAAGGACAGTCATTGCTTCATCATTTGCAATAATGAAAGTGACCTAAATGCTCCCCAATAGAAAAAGGTATATATAAAGGTGAGTGTAGTGAAAGAAAGCAAATCCTGAAAGAATACATATAGGGTAGGTGAAATGCAGGAAAATAGTTTGATATAGATATAGATGAATGCTATCAAAGTACCCTGGATGGTTGTTAAAATTCCTTGCTTTATGATATGAAGTAGAAAATGCTGGTGTCTATACAGTTGGACTTTAATATCTTTACCTTCTTCTTCAAATTCATCTTTATTTCTGATAAGTCAATCCTTGCACAAGGTTATAAATGCCTTTTGATATCCCTTCCTCTTTTGATTCTAACAAAAGAGTTGTGAAAAGAAGAGTTGTGGAGGTAGGAATATGAAACGTGTGTGTTGTCAAGATAAAACTTTAGAATTTAGCATTCAAGTATAGAGAAGGAGGTATGGGAGACAGAAGTAGGATCTTTCTTAATGACCATGAAAATATATTCCTGGGCAGTAAACATGGAAACACCTAGAAAAGTGCTGGGAGCCTGAGCACAAGGTCAGGGTGGAGCAGGGAACAGGTAGGGGCGAACCTCACCTACTAATCTGTGGAAGAAAGACTCTGCCTGTCATGCAGAGAGCAACTGGATGGAAAGTAGTTGAGAGGAGTACCTGAAGACAATAGTAATTTTTCAGTCCTCCATGAGGGCACGAAGATAATAAGGACCTGGATAAACATAGCTAACACCTCCAGCAAGGTCTCTGAGTCAGATCCTACTCCAAGCACTTCACCTGTATATAACTCATTTAATTCTCATCAAAGTCCTTTGGTGGTAATGGTGTTTCTATAACCTCCATGTCATAAGTGGAAAAAGGAAAAAACGATCAATGAAATAAGCCTGTAACAGAGCAAGGACTTTAACCCACGAAGACTGGCTCCAAAGCATCTTCGTGGTCACAGGATGGGGTTGGGGGAGTGAGAAACCTTAGAGATGGTACTGATTGAATTTTGTATTTAACATCTTTCTGCTAAAGGTCGTGTGCTGATGTGTGTGGGAGTTAAGAAGAACACTTCTCAGGGGACAGGAGTGATTTCTTGGGATCCCCTGAATACCCTACATCATTTCATGCTCAGAAATTTTGTAGATGCTCATTCTTCCTCCTTGCAGATTTTTTTCCTACTCAATTGAAGTATTTTTGTCTCTTTCTTGTGTTTGAAATGAAACCTTTCCTAATTTTGTGCGTTTCCCTTTGTGTTCTCAGCATATTTCTAGCCTGTGATTGACAAACATGAGTGCATGAACTCATTCCCACATCTGTCTTCCCACTGGACTCCAACATCTGTTTTCCTCCAGGGAAATCAGGGCTACACCATTGAGCTAATCAGGCTCTTTCCAACAGTAAGAAGTAGAACCAGAAAATGGGGATTATTATGACAATACTCAGGGAAGTAAGGAGAGCAGAAAATGCTAGAGGCCTCTTGAAGAATGAGACTATTCTTCAGGACACGGCCTTTCTGGGATGGGGGGCCAGCACCTCCTACTGATAGAACATGACTGTATTGATGACTCACTTTCTGCCTCTCTCTCCTACTACACTTAATTTTTCTGCAATTTATCTCATATGGAAATTTCCCAAGAGATTAAAATTAGTCATCACCCAGGATGGTGATCCATTATTGATCAGCATTCATGGAGATTTCTGGCAAGAGATTGGTTAGTCATTTTTGTGCCAGACACTAATTCCTTAAAGAAGTGAGGTCAGGGAATACCATGGGTAATGGACCACCTGTAGACAGTTCTAACAGAGGAAGATTTAGCTATGGAGGGCCCTATAAGATCACAATGTTCTAGATAATCATAAATTTACTTGTAGAATATAGGGCACAGTGCCTTTCATACTTTAGGTGCACTGATCCATATTGATTGAGCATGAAAAGTTGTCTTGAAATGACAAAAGATTCATTAAATAAATAAACCAAGGGGTTTCCATGAACTTTTCATTTGTTCACTCATGATGTTTTTTATTGGGTCCAATAGGTATTAAACAGTGTGCTGGGTATGAAGGATATGAAAATCGAAGATGAGGTCTCAGACTGAGAATTTTAGTCTAGTAGAAAAGACTTGCAAGTAGATCTACTGTAAAAGACTACAATATAGTGTTGTAAGTGATATAGAGGAATGTCAGCACACGTCAGACTTGTAAAGTAGGATGAGGAAGAGTTTACTTCCCAAAATCCCAAAAGAGAAGTTATCAGGGTGAGGCGCTAGGAAGTGTAATGAATTTAGAAATTTGCTTTAGCACTTTTCACAATAGCCAAGTTATGGAAACAGCCAAGATGCCCCACCACTGACGAATGGATTAAGAAAATGTGGTATCTATACACAATGGAATTTTATGCAGCCATGAAGAAGAACGAAATGTTATCATTCACTGGTAAATGGATGGAATTGGAGAACATCATTCTGAGTAAGGTTAGCCTGGCCCAAAAGACCAAAAATCATATGTTCTCCCTCATATGTGGACGTTAGATCAAGGGCAAGCACAACAAGGGGATTGGACTTTGAGCACATGATAAAAGCGAGAGCACACAAGGGAGGGGTAAGGATAGGTAAGACACCAAAAAACTAGCTAGCATTTGTTGCCCTCAACACAGAGAAACTAAAGCAGATACCTTAAAAGCAACTGACCAATAGGAAAAGGGGACCAGGAACTAGAGAAAAGGTGAGATCAAAAAGAATTAACCGAGAAGGTAACACACATGCACAGGAAATTAATGTGAGTCAACTCCCTGTATAGCTATCCTTATCTCAACCAGCAAAAACCCTTGTCCCTTCCTATTATTGCTTTTACTCTCTCTTTAACAAAATTAGAAATAAGGGCAAAATAGTTTCTGCTGGGTATTGAGGGGGTGGGGGGGAGAGGGAGGGGGTGGAGTGGGTGATAAGGGAGGGGGTGGAGGCAGGGGGGAGAAATGACCCAAGCCTTGTATGCACATATGAATAAAAAAAAAAAAAAAGAGAGAGCTTACCACAAAATCATTGAGATACAGAGTTGGAAGAGACTTTTAAAGGATTTACATTAAACCAATGACTAGTTTCTAATTATTCTTCCTCGAACAATGGCTACACATGAAGAAAACTCTCAGGTGAGCAGAGAGCTACCCAAGCACACTTGTTGGAAAACGACAAATTGTAGAGTACGCAGGGTTAAATTACATTTTTTCTCTCTCCCTTTTTATTAATTAGTTAACAGGACAGTGCTCCTGAGCTTGGCCTCAGCAGTTAGAGATCTATGTGGAGTGTAAGTACTGTCGCATTTAAGTTAATTAGCAGGATTGTCCAGGTTTCTGATGCTTTTAACTCTTGGTTTCTAACTAGACAGGCCTTGAGATATTGTGTGTGCATCAGAGAAGCTTTAGATAGTTAGGACTCTTTTTCAGTCCCTCCAATTGGGTAGGCAAGATAACATCTTCTTTCCAGATAGAAATTAGTATGGTGATTAGCAAATGGAGCTGATCATCCTATGACTGGGACAAAATTCTCTCTTGGTAAAAAGTTACTGAGTGTTGGGAACAACTTAAGGTATCTGGAGATACCAAATAACTTATAAAACAGTGGGTTAGAATGGTGAAATATATGGAGACCATTTCCTATAACCAGAGGAGGTGCCAACGATGGTTAGCCAAGACAAATTAAATGGAGAAAGAGGTGGATGCATGTCTGAAGAACTAGAGTACAAATAGGGTCCTGGAGCATACAGATGGTCCCAGAGGGCACAAGAAGGCAAACTAATAGTTGAATGACCAACCTTTACAACAGTGGATATTTTGCTTCTGGAATAATCAAGAAGGTTGCAGAAAATATCAGCATGAATCAGAAATGGCATATTTTGCATTGGTATTTGCGATGAAGGGACGAGGATGAAGCTGGTTGGGTGGGTTTCTTAGAGGTCTTTTCAAGCATAGGATTCTTTATTTGAAATATAATCAAAAGAGGTATGTTCCAGAAGCATATCTCTCAGTAAGTGGCTAAATTGGAATGTCCATATGTATTCATTCATTAATGCAAGTCCTGACTTGTTTTAAAGAACATTTACCACATAAATTTCCACCTTTATTGAGTGCAGCATTATCCTTACCTCTGGATGCTGTGCTAAAATTTTGCAATCATGATTATAATAACTCTTTAATAATCTCATTTGAATCCTCACAACAACCTCACTGAAAGAGGTAGGTGAGATGAGATCGTACGCGTTTTACAGAAGAGAAGATTTATTTCCAAGAGACTGCGTCCTGGAGAGTGGAAATAGGGTTCCTTGAGAGATCATGATGCATTGGTATGGGTACAAGAATTTCCTCATCACAGGTGCTGTGATGTGGGGTTGGGCATCCTTGTAAACCTGCTGGGATTGGACTCTGCAGCATTTTTATAAGTCTGAAGTTTTGAAATCTAAGATCCTGACAGGGCAACACAAGACCAGGTATTTATTACTGGTCAAAAACAAACATGATATCTCCCCCCAAATTTCTATGAGGAATTTTGAGAGCCTCTACAATAGGAGTTCACTGTGATAGTAATGTGGGTGTGTTTTCTTAGTTATTACTTGTGATAACACTGTATCATTATCTTCATTTTAAATGAAAAACCAGTTCATGAAGAGAAACTATTTTTAAAATTAGAAGGAAATTACTAAAAACTAGGAGATTTTTGAAACATACTTCTGTCTAGAGTATATAAGGATTATGATTCAACTAAAGAAAAATGACCCAGTAGATGTAGGAATTTTAGATTTTTCCAGGAAAATATGTTTATTGAGCAATTTGAATGCACTAAACATAAAACTGAAAAGGAAAGTGTCACTTTTGCTATTTCTCAGTGATACTTCAAAAGGAAGAAGGTTAGGAAAGGGTATTTAGAGGTCTTAGTCAAATGGGACTTTCAAAGCCTAGAGGGAATTGGGTTGGTAAATGTTGATATGCAGTAATGTAGAACTACTGGACATAGTGGACAGGTCTTAAGATAAGTCCTTTTGAGCAAACTACTTTCCTGAGAAGAGAGATATTTTTCTTGATGAGCAAACTGTTTGCTCAGATAAACTGGTGTTCAAGAAGTTCCTGAGCCAGTAGTGAAATTGTGTTGGCTGAGACATCTCACCTTATTGCAGCAGTCATGTCAGGAGATCTCTGTTTTAGTTTGCTCCACCTCCACCTTTATAGTCCTTCTCTACCCAGAGCTGGAGGGTAGACCATTACCATCTGGAGAAAGGATTTAATCCATATCGTTGCCATTGATTAAGATGTTATGTTCATGCATCAAGTTTCTGGTAGTGGCCATTTCTACTCTTACAGATATTAGGTAAGACAAATAGATGTTATGTTTCCCACTTTGAGCTCTTTTGTAAATTATGAAATTAAGAGGCTGGAAGAGAGAGTGAACAGCCTGAAATCAGCACCAAGTGGTACAGATTTTATTCCTAACTTAATACCAAGGATTTTCCTTCCTGAATTGCTAGAGAACTCATTTGTCAACAGGGGAAACATGATCCTGAAGAAAACCATCAATTTATCAAGGTAACAGCCCTATCCAAATTGCAGGTAGGCATCAATATGCTTTGTGTTGGTTTATAGTCTACTATATTTGGATTTTTTATAGCTGTTATATCTGGAAGTACTCTTTTTTTGCAGTACTGTGGTTTCTTTGTGCTTGCTAGGCAGGTTCTCTATCACTTGAGCCATGTGCCATTTTGCTTTAGTTATTTTTCAGATAGTGTCTCATATTTTCCTCTAGGGCTAGACCTGGATTGTGATCTTCCTACCTGTGTCTCCTGTGTAGTAGGGATAACAGGCATGTTTGACCTATCTGGCTTATTTATTGAGATGGGTATCTCACTAATGTTTTGCCCAGGCTGGCTGCAAGCTGTGATCTTCCTGATATCTGCCTCCTAAGTAGCTAAAATTATAGGCGTGAGCCTTAGGTGCCCAGCACTGGTGAAGTGTTCTTAATTGATACATGTTTCTGTGGTAAACCAACATTCTGCATCATAATTAAGAGTAAAATATATGTGCTCCTATTCAAGCATATCTACTATTATATCCACTACTAATAATACAAATATATAGTATTTATTGAATTTTTACTATAGCCATCAACTGTGTTATTTCACATACTTACTCATTTAGTCTTCACATCAGTACTCTAAGGAAGAAACAATAAATATAAGTCCCTATATGGGACTTCCTATAAGGAAGAGACAATAAATATCTCTATGTTAAAGATGGAAAAAGTATCAACTCACTTCAATCACCACAAAATTTGGGCATATTCAAAATGTTTCTGCATTCCAGCCCATGGCATTATCTCTAAATGATAAGATACTGTTTGTATGACCACAAAGGTTTCCTACAGAAACAAAGGCCTTTGATTGTATAGCTGTATTTGATCCCGCCAAATGTGTCTGGTTTCAATTAATTGCTGTGTTCTAATTGCTTATTTGTAAACCTCAGACTTCAATTAGGCAGATTCTTAAATAAATTTGATAGTATTTTCAGGTAGGTGCAAGAAAGGAAGGTCAAGAAACATCTCTTTATTTAATTGGGTAAATAGAAATACAAGCACGCTAAACTTTTTCTTCCTACACAAAGCTTTGCCTGGGTCTTAAGATTTTCCACACATATAATTGTTTTATATATTTCCAGGAAGATTTGCCTTAATAAGGATCATAGATTTTAAAATATTAGGAACTGGATTAATTCTCTGCTTTCCTTTAATTCGGAAATTAATTAGTCTTTAATTTCTCCCTGGGTAATTAATGTTAATATTTGACACAAGCAGATTTTTACAAATATCTTTTTGGCAAACTGTGTTTTCTGTGATTTTCTACAAACCAGTATTTCCCACTATGGAGATATTGTTAAACACATTAATCAATGGCAGCATGTGTATTACAGAACATCGTGTGTACATAGCCATGGGGACCTGGAAATAATTGCTAATGACCCTCAGCTCTCTGAAAGAACACACATATTCAGACATCCAGCCTGGCCCTGTTTTCTTCTCATTCCCCCTCCATCTCACACCCCAACAGGACACTCAAATTTTCTCCGACTTTTTCCTGCTCAGAATGCTCAGACAACAGCTATTAGGTTCCGACTGTTCATTTCATGAAGATTTGGATTTGCAAACAAGGAAATTTTGAGGCTGGGCTACAGCTTCTGACTACAGAATTGGGTCCCTTAAGACTCAAAACCTCCTGAGACCCTCTTCAGATGCTAATATTCACACAGAATGCCTTGGCCCCAGCTGGCCTTCACCTGCAGGCCTGACAGGCAGGAGCCTATAGAATGAGATCCTGGTTTCCATAAAAATAGGAAGGACACAAATGGTAAATGACTGAGATCTAGCAGGAGCTATAAAATTATTTAAAGTCGCTTCCAGGCAGTTAAAACTAATTGCTGTGAACACAAAACCCAGGCAGAAGCCCCCTGCTCCTTCCTGTTTTGTAATTCACTTGAGATGGAATGACTTGAATCTTCTGCTAATGCCCACACCTAAAATTAAGTGATGCTGCTAAATTTAAGATGCGACCATCATTGTTAATATTCAAGTGCGCTATAAGCACAAGAGAAAAGTGCTATGTGAAAGTGTGAAAAATATTAATGGGCCACTTAGAATTTTCCCTAGCTGTTTCCTTGGTTTTATGGGGGGAGGGACTCTGTTGAAATGTACCATTATTGTTATGCTTGCCTGTCTTAGGTCTGATTTTCTGGTATTGCCAGGCATAGTTTGCAACCCGTTCATTCTACTTTTGAAAACCAGATTTGTAAGTGAAAAGCTGTTTAATTCACCAACATATTCCAGGATTCAGTGAGTTGAACACAAGCCAAGGAGAACTCTTTCCTTCATGCTGTTTTTCAGAGCTAGTTTACTAGTTTAGAGGCGAACAGTGCAATCCCTTTTCTGCCCATCCCTTCTTTGAATGTGGTATAGTGGTGATGTTCTATGTGGAACATCAAGATCAGGGCTAGAGACTCAGCTTCTCTTACCAGATCCCAGAATTCTGCTCCTGCTTTCCGTGTGTAAGTGGCTCATGAAACCCTTTGTTGTAAAAACACTGTTATTTGAATCAGTGTTTCCCTTGCTATTTGAATGTGGAGATTCCTTTTGACATAAAATCATATTCACTCTAGATTTAGATGCTTTTGTAGTTCCTACTGCTTTAGAAAGTATGCATGGATAATACAAATTCAGTGGTATTTAAAGTGAACTTATTCTTAGTTAATTGCGAACTCATTTTTTATATATGAAAATGGTGCGCGTATGTTTGCAACACATTAGTTAAGTCTCCGGACAGCGCTTAGTACATCCATGCATGTATTCCAAGAGGCCTCTCACAATCTCTATGGCCTCTCTAGGAGTAATCTACTTCTCTCAGTTAAGGAGTTAAGAATATAGAAGGAGAGAACTGAAGGCAAGGAGTCAGAAGGCAGGTGTTTTGTCTGCACTCAGTTGTTTGTACCCTCTTGGCATTTCATCAACCCCTCCATGCTTGTTTCCTCCTTGTGAAATAAGGGTGATTTATATCTGCCATTTTTATCTCATAGACTAGGGGAGAAATGGTATCAAATAATGATGGCTAATAAGGTATTTTGCAAAATATAAAACCAGGATGGTATTACTTAAATTTCTGTACTTTGACAGAGAATAAGGAACATTGTACAGTCTCATATTGAAACAAGCAAGAACAACTTTAGGATTCTTGGAAAAGACAAAATTATAATATAAAAACAAGAATTAGATGAATCTCAAATACCTTAAAAGTGGCAGTGTTACTTTTTTTCCTAAAATTTATCAGACCTCAAGAGAAAGATAATTCAGAAAAGGAAAAAATACTTTAAATTTTTTTTTCCAATATTCAGAAAATATGCAGTGAGCATGCAGTTCCTGTCAAATGTAGTGCTTGGTTCTTTGGACTAAGATATGAACAGTTGCATGTTAAACCTGTCCAAGGAATAGGTATTGTGCATATCAAAAATGTCTCTCTGCTCTCTCTTTCTGATGCTTTTTGACTCTTCCTAGTTCTCTCAGTTTTTCCTTAGTGAACAGTTTGACACTTATAAGAATACTTATAAAATTATAAGTATTAAACTTTGCCTACCCCCTGTTTGTAGGTCAAAATTGTATAAGTTTCAGGAATAGTAATGCTCTTGTACTTTAGGGTTGAGCTGTTTACACTTTGGAGTTATAACTCATCATCTATTAAAAAGAGGTATATGTGACTGTGCATATTAAAATGAATTGTTCCCATATTGACTTCAATTTTAGTAAGCAAATAGAGATAAATAATAAAGAAAGGGAAAAAATCTGTATATTCCTATCAGATTTGGCTTAAATGACTCTACTTTTTTTCTTCTTACCTAAAACAACTTTAGCATTAATTAATAAGTATTGAACCAATAGTTATGTTTATCTATTTTCTTCATGCTATTTATTTTAGTTGCTAGTCTTTATTGCAGTGCTATTATTATGAGACTCCATTTTATGCAAAAATGAGAGATTATATAAAATTGCAGATTTTCTTGTTCATATGCTTGTAAATTGAATATTATTTTCGCACTGAAATTCCAGCTCTGTTTCACTTTTTTAAAAATTTTTTTCAGTGTTTGGGTTGAACTCAGGGCCTACCTAATGCTTGCTAAGCAGGCGCTTTACCAGTGAGCCATACCTCCAGCCTTTCACTTTCTTAAATAATGATCTTCAAATACCTTCGTATCCTTCAAGTATATGTAACTGCATTGGGTAGATTGCAAATGGAGGCAAGTCACTGTGGTTCCCTGAAGTGTGAAAGTTTCCAGGGATTTGGGAGAGAGATGGAAAAAAGTTAGGTAAGTAGGTGGTAACTCAGCACTTAGATAGAAGGGTGAATTATTCTATAAATAAGTGCTAAATATCTGGTAGAAAGTAATAATCTTTGCTTAGTGGGAGAAGGCAGTAAGGCTTTTGTGGCATGCTTGTCCAGAAGATGAAACTTCTTCAGAAAATGTGTGGTTTTATTGTAAAAATCATTTCCACTTCCAAGAAAATGGAGTAGATGTTCTTTTTCCCTGTTCCTCATGCTAAATACAACATTATTGTGACATAAGGCTGAATTTGAAAGTCCATATTCTCTGCCTTGATGTATGAAACCAAGAAGACTTCGAAATTCTAGCTGTACATTCTGTGCAATCTTCACATCCAGTGGGAAAGGCTCTCCCTTCACCGCCCACACCAGCTAGTTTCCCTTCAGTCAGACCAGCTGGACTTCACCCAGTCTTCAACCTAATGGGCTCCAGTCCCATATCATCCTGACAAATTATTTAGCCAATTGCATCCTCCCTTGAGAACCAGGGGACTGACTCCCCAAGAGCAGTTCCAGAGTGGCCTTGCCTGCCATGTGGTGTCCTCCTCCCCTGGATTCTAAGAGAGTCTATGTGACAGAAAACTGCTGTTGGTCTCATTTGCCCGGTGTCAGGTGTCAATTGTTTGGCCATCTATTAAGGGCAGGGGATATTATTTAGGGAAAGGGAGCCAACAGAATGAAAAAAATTCATACAAGCACATAACACAACACAACACAACACACACACACACACACACACACACACACACACATGCAAAGAAGTACACAGATAAGCTAGAGAACTTGTGAAACAAGGAATGACACAGTGGTGAGTTTATTCTGTAAATGCAATAGGTGCAGAACAATAATATTAAAAAAACAGAAAAAGGACAGTTTAGTAAGAGAAAACAAAATTTAAACAATAAGCACTCTAATATATACAAACACCACAGAAAAAAAAACCGTGTCCCTGCTCACACAGAGCAAATAGCAGTACAGTCTAGTGGGGAGCTAACTTCCATTGCTATCAGGTTATAACGAGGTTGACAACTTGCTTGCCAGGATGCTGTAACAGAAGGACAATAGCGAGCAAGGATGATAAGTCCCTGTTCCTTTGCAGCATCAGGGGAGATCGTGTGGTGACCTTGGATGCCCACCCAAGTAGCAAAAGGGAACTTACTCCTTCCAGCCAGGGTATTACAGCAGAGACCATTCTAATTGTGTATGTTCCAAACAACAGAGCTAGAAAACATATAATAAAAAGTGATAGAGCTGAAAATAGAAGAACAAACCAAAATTTTACTTGTAGGTTCTAACACCCATTTCTAGATAGACAAGTAGATACAAAATCAGGAAATATAAAGAACTCAGCAATACCATCAGATAATAGGATTGAATAAATTTATAAAATATGCCAACCAATAAAAGCAGAATGCAAATACTTTTGAAGCAGCTGCAGACGTACACTAAGTCAGATCTGATCTATAATTTTTACATAAGCTAATTTGTGGTTTTACAGAGATAGATATGAGGTTGCAGAATGATCCTCACTGTGTCATAATACTCTCCAGCTACAGAGTTTCTTCTTCATGGTTCCAGTTTCTGGTTGTTTGGGGTTGATTTTTAAAATTCATGTTTCTTTTGACTCATTGGGGCTGGAGCTATCTTTCTCTTATACATGATATGTTCTTCATGAGTACAATATTGCTTTCATGGAATGCTACTTGTTAGATTGAAAGTCAGGAAAACCGACAAGCTGGGCAGTCTTCATATCTAGAATGAGTCTCACTGGGAAGTAATGAATTTCCTCCAAATTCCTTCAATATCATCCTTTAATACCGATAATAAAATAAACTCAGAGAGATGGAAACTAAAGCTCATTCATCATATCATTTGAATTTAAAAGGGTCCACCTTTTAAATGGCCTCATTAGGCACAGACAAGAGATTCCAGTAGTTTTTGATTTATTGCCTCACATTTTCTTTAAATATATAGCAAATTCAAATCCCAAGTCAATATGTGTAATGTTGTATGGAATTTGAGGAGAGAGGCAAAAAGGAAAACAAAAGTCACCAAACAAGTTTCTAATCTTTCACTGAACACCAATCACATTAATAGACTAGAGATAATAAATTATAAGGGTTCCTATCTTCTTTCTCCTCCAGAGTTTCAGAGTTACTCACACAGATAAGTCCAGACACATTGGCACAGTTAGCACCTGTGATAACCTCGTCTCTCTATGGCTTTGTTTATTTTGCTTCCTTGTCTTGGATTACTGTTACCCTCCCCCCTCCTTTTTGTTTTTACTTAGATAACTCACATTTACTCTTATCTCACTTAAATTATCCTAAATGAATCATTCTTTTCTTCCTCTGGCAAGTCTTCCTTGATTTCTAGAGGATGAAGTAGATAACTTCTCCTTCTCTTGCTTCTAAAGCACACATATATTAGAGCAGTTTACCAATTGTGGGAAAATGTCTGTACTAGACTAAGAAATTTGAATGGAGGAGCTATGGTTTATCTCTTTCCTCCCAGAACTTTACATTGTGCTTGGTAAATGGTTGAAAGAATAAGAACCTTTGTATAATATATAGTTTTCAGAAACATATGAGCAGATTATACAAGAAAAGTAAAAAGTTTATTAGATTTTTTAATATGGGGAATCCAGTTTGAATTGTATAGGTAGCAACAGACTTGTTCACTGGGTGCTTTCTCTATGACTAAATCTTTCTTCTAAGGGGAGTAGCTCTCATACTTTTATTATTACTACAAGATTTAAAGTGCCATTTGGACAGGAACCTATAGCTCCTGCTCACAAAACAGGCCCTCAGACAATTTGAAAGAGTCTGGGAAAAACCATTGAGAGGTGACTCCCAGTAGGTGCAAACAATACTCTATTCTCTATTTGCCTTCTATGAGTCAGGCAAATCTGTTAAATGCTCCTTTAAACTCAGAATTCCAAGATATTTCTGTGACGTAGGTATTGTTTTAAAGTTGATGAAGCTGAGGTCCTAAAGGATTATTAAATTATTCTGATGTCAAAGAACACGTGAGTGGCAGAGTCAGGTATGAGACTCAGCAGACTTCTAAATTCTAAGCTGGTAATTGCTACATTATGTAAAAGCCTAGTGATAAAAAGAAAGCTAGGGTGATACAACATCTCTTTGTCACAGATGAGAAAACTAAGTATGAAGATGGTTATACAACTTGCCCAAGATCATCTGCTTGTAAATGGTGGAAATATGAAATGTTCTAGTCCAGGTGGGGGGAAAGGGGGGGGCTGGGGAAGGGGGTAGTAATGACCCAATCATTATATGCACATATGAATAAAGGAAATTAAAAAGAAAGTTCTAGTCCACAGGTGGGGCTGCGAAATGGCTTCTGCTTCAAGTACTTTGTAAAATGGATAAATTTTTAACTGAGCAGCGCCCATTAACCAACCTGCCTGGAGTTCAAGACCCTGAATTGCATATGTGGATGTGTGTATATGAATATGCCAGTGAGTATGTAAATATATGCTGTAAATGTGATCTATTGGGGAGTGTACTGTGTATGTACATTTATGTACATGAGTGCATGAATATGTGTTTAATTTGCTTATTGATAGACTAGAGTGTCTTGATGTTAGTGTAACATGGATCTTCTTAGTGGATATAGAAACACTGGCAAGAATCCACAGTCAGGCAGGACTTGGTACTCACACCTTAGTTCTTGTATTTGCCCTTCAGGAGTTCCAGCCATTGGACCAGAAAAGAGCAGCAGTAACAGAGGGAGAATGGAGAAAGGTTTCTGCCAGTGATCTATGAATCTGGCCTGCTCACTTGATAGTTGACAAAGTGGGTCCAATTTTAGATCTTTTGCAGTTGACAAGGTGTCCCTGCCATTTATTTACTCACTTATTTTTTACAAACAATAAAACCAGGAATAACTGTCACAGGTTACCTTACTGAGACTTTACAAGAAGTTGGAAATGTCACTTCTCAGTGTGGTAACTTAGTAGTGACACTAAGTATATATATAGAATAGGATGCCCAAAATGGCAGGGCAAGTTACCAGTCCTACAGTGAAAGACAATTAAGTGCAGGGAAGATAGCATAATGAAGCCATTTGCTTTCTTAAACAAACAAATAAAAACAAAACCCCAGCTGCTCTGTTCTGGGTTGGGTTTTTTTTGTTTTTTTTTTTTGTCACAAAAAGAAATTATTCAATAGAGAATGCTTGAAAAATAAAGAATGGTTCAAAGAAACAGTGACTTTTAATCTCACTATCTTGACATAACTACTGCTAACATTGCAAAATATCTCCCCTATCTTTACTGTTTGCTTGTGATATGTATGTGTGCTGATTAGAAAAATGGAATTGCACAGGATATGTTTATCCTATTTATCTTGTTTTGTATATTTTGCACATAATTATGAGTATTTTCATATAGAAAACATTTTACACACATTTCTACAGTACAATAAACTGTATTATAGCCATATCTATTTAAAAAGAATTCTTGTCATTGAGAACTTTTAGCTCTGTTCTTTTGTTTGTTGTATCTAACACATATGCTTTTATCTTTCTTTTTATTTTAAATGGACAAATCATAATTGGATATATATATGGAGAACATGTGATTTTTGGTATATATGTGAATATACACATGCACACAATATGGATTGATTAAATTGAGCTAATTAACCTTTACCATCTCATTTACTTTTTTGTGATGAGACAGTTGAAATTTTTTCTCACAGCTGCTTTGAAATATACAATCCATTATTAATATTAACCACAGTCACTCTGCTGTATAATAAAAGTCAAAACTTATTTGTCCTGCCCAACTGAAACTTTGTATCCTTTGACCAACCTCTCCCCTTTCCTATTCTCTCCCTTCCCCAGCCAGCCTCTATTACTACCATTCTGTCCTCTACTTTTATGAGGTCAATTTATACATGTGTCTTTGCTCCTGACTTTATTTCCCCAAAATAGATTGCTACATGTAAAATGAGTCAGTCAAAAGGTATGCATATTAAAATTTTAAGATATACACTCTATGCCCACTTTACAAGTTTATATTTTCGTTAGATTTAATTTCCTTTATAAATGTTAGCATTGCATTTTTTTTTTACTTTTTATATTATAAAATCATTTTAATTCATATTTAAGAAAAACAGTCTAGAAGCAGCTCCATAATTGCTTAGCTGTGTGACATCAGGAAGTTAATTAGTATCTCTGAGCTTTATCTTTTAAATGGAATTAATAAATAGTTCTTATTTCACAGCAGGGTTGGGGAAACATTCAGATAACATGTATAAAATATAAACACAATTAAGTTGCTCAGTAAATATTAGCTTTTATTATTCTAAATATCAGCCTGTCCTTACCAGTGAGGTTGAGCATTTGACTATATTTATCTTAAAATATATAACTTTCCTTTAATTTTCTTCTTAGTGAATTGCAAAAGTTCACTAAACATAAAAGGAAGTCAATCTCTATGACACATACATTTCATGTAACGACTTTTTCTGCTGCCATATAATGTTGTTTACAGTACTTTCTTTTTATACAAAGGTAGTATGCAGTTTTTGTTCACCTCTCTACATTTCACTGTCTCCTGTGAAGTAAAATGAGGTCACATGACTTGCTTTGGCCAGTGACATATAAGCACTAGTGATTATGTGACTTGTAAGCCAATGCTTTAAAAACCAGCACATGATATCTTCTTCTGTGCTGATAGTTGGCAACTCATGTAGATATAGATGATTCTCAAAACAACATTAAATGGACTGGTATTTCTCACCTGCTTTGACCAGGGCGGCAGGTGAGAAGTTGATGTAAAGACCAACAAAGGGTCACACAACAGCAGTTTTCCTCTATTTTCCATGATCTAATGACTTTGACCACAGAGCAAGCTTTGCCATTCAAATGGGATCCTACAAAATATTTTCCACGCACAATTGCCAGTACTCTCCCCTTATGTTCCTCATGGTACCTTAGTTTGGGAGCAAAAGATTCAGTGTTCAAAAGTAAACAAAGATAATCTGAAGAATTACATGAAAATAATCCTCCAAACTCTATATTTAGGTTCTTCTAAGAAAAGCACCAAAAAAGTGATCTACAAAGGATATTGTAACCTGATTGAATTATGGCTGGAAAAACTTTTGTTTTTGTTAATCTCACAAATATTTTTAAATGGTTATTTTCTACATCAGAGTAGCTTTTTGTTCCCTTCTCCATTATCATTTTCACCTTTGGCATCCAAGTGTGTGATTGTGGCAGGGGTTTCTGTTGCACAGGGAAGGTGTGTTGGAGAAAGTAGTGGGAAACTGCAGTTGAGTTCTATGCCACCTTTGATGTTGCAAACACCTGACTTAAGAGTTTCTAGAAAATAACCTTCTAACTTCTTCCCTTCAGCAGTATGGTGAGCAGCTAATTTTAGGTAACAGCTTCAAAAATCGTAAGAGGAAACATTCTAGAATACCTAATAATAATTTCTTCAACATTTGTTTGTTTTCCATTTCAAATGCAGTTTTGAAATTTAGGTATGCCCAAGTCCACCAGCTTTTCCTTCTTCACTCCTCCCCCACTTTCATGGCAGTCTTTCCATTGGGGTTAGCATCCTTCTATACAGAGTCCTTAGCATCCATACTCTCACCCACTTAGTGATGAAACTACTTGGAAAGTACGCTCTAATGTCATTCTAACTTTTAGAGGTAGCTGATGCCACCATCAAAGTAAATCAAGTTGCTCAGTGGTTTTTTTTTTTTATTTTAATATTATGATTTTGCTTTCTGGGATTTGTTTTTAGCAGTGTCATACAAGCAAGAAAAATTGCATATATGAGTTCAGACAGCCTTTTTCTTATAGTCATTCTCTAGATTGCATTTTGATCACAGTGATATGTAGTTCTATAACTTTTAACTTTGAGGTTATGGTGTTTGTTTCCCTATTTATTGTGGGAAATATATTTACTTGTCATATGTGTGTTATTGGAAATCAAACTTGTAATATTTACTGAGGCAACTATAACTTCATTTATTATTAACTCAACGATTTAAAAAATCTTATCAGATTCTCTTCAACTGAGGAGCTGACAGCTGATTTTCCTCTTTCAAGAGCAGTGAGAGTTACGTGTTGACTTTAATAGCAACATTTTAAAACACTACAGGGAATCTTGATTTTGTCCTCTATGCAGTGATTGATCCTTTAAACTTTAAGACTGATTGGTTACAGTTTGCTCTTCTTTGAAAGAAAGAAAGAAAGGAAGGAGAATATTGAGTTTTTGTCATTGATAATTCATATTCTGATTTAAGAGAGTGACAATAAATTGAACAGTGCAACAAATAAGAATATATATTATTCCTAGAATTAAGACTATGAATACATGTACAATTTTTTTATTTTTATGCCCATGTTTCCATTATTTTTACCTAAGTTTAAAATTATATTATTTGTATTTGTTAATTAGTTCCTTTAGATTGTAAATTCCTCAACAATAGATATATAAACTTCTGTTTATTTTAATAAAAACTCATCCTGAATGGTGCTAATTCCTATGCCTTTAACAAAATTATGACTAAATTTTATTACCTGGAACTTACATAGAGACCACATAAAATATTTGTCCAAGAGACAAACTATACTTAAGAGAAAGACAAAAATAAATAATTTTATTTTAGTATTTTCTTTTAAAACCAAAACCACTTGCATCACTTAGTTTCTAGGGAGTTAGTTCCTGCCTGAAAATCTTCACATCTATGCCCAGTGTCCCAACCTATAAGAAATTCATATTCAAGGTAGAGACTTTGAAGTACAGTGCCACACATGAAATATAGTTCTTATTTTGCTCATTACAGGTTCTATTAAAAATGGCAAACTATTTTAAGAGATTTTCATGATAAGTAAATCATCTCTATTTACTGAACAAAATCCTTTTTTTTGGTGGTACTAGGGTTTGAACTCAGGGCCTGATGCTTACTAGGCAAGCTAGGCAGACACTCTACCACTTGAATCTTGATCTAGTCCTTTGCTCTTATTTTTTGCAAGGGCTATGTTTTCCTGACTTCACACTGCTGCTCATGCCTTCTGTCTTCCAGGAACACTTGCTTCTACCTTCTTTCCCATTTGACCAGGAAAACTCTTATTCATCCCTCAGAGCCAAGCATAAACATCACTTCCTCTAGGATTCTTACCTTGACCTTGTACTTTACTCCATGTTGTTCCATCATGGCATACATCTCACTGTATTGCCTGTATACTCAAGATGTCTACTAGGTGATGACAGGTCTGCTGTTATCTGTTTTATGGTAGGCTCTTACAAGTTCAAGTGTCGAATGCTTGATCTATAGCTGGTGACATTATTTTGGGAGGTTCTGGAAACTTTAGGAGGTGGGGTCTAGATGAAGGAAGTAGGTCATTGGAGGTGGATCTTTGAGGGCTAACTTATTCTTTGTCCCTTCTTGTCTGTCTTTCTACTTTCTGTCTGCTATGGAGTGAATTCTGTTGCTGCAGTCTTGATGTACTGGTCAGATTGATGGGACCAAGACACCATGGACTGAAACCTCTGAAACTATTAGCTTAAGTAAATTCTTTCTCCCTTAACTTGTTTCTGACAGGCATTTTTGCATAGCAACAAGAAAGGAAATTAATACAATATCATTATGAATTAAAATTTAATTGAGAAACTAACATAAAAATGATGTAACTAATAATCCATGTGCCAATTATGGATGTTATGGGTGTTTAGGTAAAAAGGGAGATCATCAGAGTAGGGTTAGAACTCAGTGGTAGAGTATGTTCTTAGCAAGTACAAAGCATTGGGTTCAATTCCCAGCAACAAAAAAAATATAGATAAGTACATAGATCACCAGCTACAAACACAGCTAACATTTATATTTGAGCACTATTCTTAGCCTTTTATGATAGATTAACCCATTTTAATTTTCACAAAAAACCCATGAGGTAGTATTTATTATGTCCTTTTAATAGATGAGGAACTGTATACACAGAGAGGTTAAGTCACAGAGTAACAAAGCTTAGACTTAAACTCAGATTACCAACATCATAGAACATTGCAGAAGGGCAATCATGGAGTAATATAAATTGGAACAGGAAGGATGTTAATCACCAGAAAGATACAGAAAATTAGGAAAAGTTCAGGTTAATAAAAATTTAGAAGTAGAGCTATGCAAAGCAAATTCAGTTTCACAGCAGTTGAGATGTTATGTGAGGTGAACATCAAAAGTAAGTATGAGGTGAACATAAGATTTCTTTTCCAAGTGGAGCCAGTTATGAAAGTGAGAGGGACTGCTAACAAGATGTGGTGGTAGACAACAGGAGGATCTATTGTCATCCTAATTATGACCCTCACTTAATAAGTCCATTAACCATGTACTTGAATTCATTCTAGTTATGCTGATTATATTATCAGGGGTGCCATCCTATCAGACTGTGGAAAATTTAGAAAAGACAAATAAATACAAACCCAATTTGGAGGCTTGGCTCAATGTCTGCACTCCAGTGTAATTATCTTTGCCCATTGACCTCAACTTTGTAATTTACCTTCTTAGAGATGTTTTTCTTCCTTCAGTCTTCTTGCATTAATGAACTTCTATGGACACAAACTCTGACCTGCTTGAACTTATGCAACCCACTTGATCATTAGGGGTATGTCAACAACTGCTGAATCTGACCTATTAGCTGTCTGACTTATGGAATTTGTCAAGATGACTCCTGCAGAGTCAAATTTCTGTCTTTTGTAGCTATTCTTCCTAGATCTGGCTCTTTACACCTATTGAAGCAATTTTTTTTAATGTGGGACAAAAGTGGGAAAGAATCCTGCAATGACTTCCTGTTATAGGAACAGGGAGTCAGAGAGAGGGTTATTAATGTGTTTGACAGGAAAAACGTCAAAATGAAAATAAAATGGATTTTCCAGTATTTGTGGAATAGATCACAAAAGGAGACTGGGAACAACAAAAGTAGAAGGACCATAATTATCTATAAATAAAGTAATAGATATTTGTTCTAAGGTGACAGTAATGAAAATCCAAAGGGAAAAAACAGGTGACAAAATGTTGCAAAAGAAGAATTCTCTGAACACAATAACGGCAAAGCCTGAAGTGAGTCATAGCCTTTTCTGGGTTCAGTGAATCAGTAAATATGTTAGTTGATTCATTTTGTGTGAGATAAGGTGAGGGAGAAAATGCTAATATTTCTTTTTTCTCCTCTGACAAAATATATATTAAGTTTACTGTTTTATGTCTGCCAACTATATTTTACTAAGCATCTCTTCTCCAGAGAAAATAGTGCATTTGGATTTTCCTATTCAAGATTTGGCTTGCTGGCTGGAACAGGCTGGCACAGGAAGGCACTTTAAGTGGTTGCTTGATCAACCTAATTGAGATGGAGTTATATTTCCATGAATTTTCTTCTCTGTGTATTTCCACATTAGGGTTGGGCACAAAAACACTGACATGTTTTGGAAGGATGAAGTGAAGCAGTAGATATTTTTTTTTGTTTGAAGTTTTCTGTGAACTGTGACAGTTCACACATGTTATCAATGATCTGATTGTTCTTGTTAATATCTGGCAGTATATAACACATGATCAGGTACCTAAAAAAGCAAGACCTTATATGGTCAAGAATATGGCACAGAACACATTAGTAGAAGTAAGGAATAAAGTAGTGTTACTTGGCTATTTTTAAGTATGGTGGAGAATTTGTGGGAAGAAAGTTATGAGCCCAGCACTTTAAACATCCCCCCAAAAATCAGTAATCTCTAAGATTGCCTTAAAGGAAACCCTTATCTCCTATAGCCTTATAACCAAAATTTCTGAAAATGAAATACAAAGTCTAATCATACATATAGCTAAACTCATTATTATGGAAATTGAATTGCCAATCACATGGGATCTCTTATGTTAAAGGTAGAGCATTTTTTTCCGAGTATTAGTATTCTGAAAATTAGCCTCACATGTGAATATTCCAGTGAAGCTGAGGATAGTGATCTCCTGTTTGAAGCTTCCCTTCTGTTCCTGCCTGAGGAGGTTAGTATTCTCTTGCCTGAAGAAGCTGAAGTGGTCTCCCTTGAGGTACAGTCCTTGTAGGAGATGCTGTTCCCTTCAAGCCCTGAAATATAGACCTTCCATTGCTTCTAGGCCAAGAGCCTTCTTCAAATCCTGGCAATGCCTTGGAGGGAAAGGTCAAAGTGTGACCTCTCATGAGGTAAAATATGCAACAGAAGAATTCTAAGGTATTATCAATGTATGCTTACAGCAGCCTAGATAATAAGTAAGGAAATGGAGCCTAGAGAGTGGAAGGAATAAGATGTTGGGTCAGGATGAATTTGTTAATATTTCTTCCTAAGTAGTAATTCTGAATTCTGTGTTAGTTGAGTATCTAAGAGTCTCTTTAATATTTTCTTGGTTGATTGAAATGCCATAGTTTCCTATACTAACTGAGGCTAAAATCTCTAAATTTCCTCAAAATATTGGAAGAAGATATGGAAATTCTTAGGAAGATCAGAATACTGCATTTTCCAACTCAGACCTTATTATCTACCCCCTATTTGTGTTCTCTAATGGGTTCTAGACGACAATCTCTACACCAAGGCTGTGATAGAAACATTGTTCAGGAGAGTTTATTTTAAGAGCTCCTTAATGGCTAGTTTCTATAAGACCAAGTGGAAATGACAGTGGGAAATGCTGCTGCAAAATGACTACTTCAATTCAATGGAGATGCTGGGTTTGGGGTGGTAGTGGCCAAGAAGCAGGGTTTAATCACTGAAGATAAGATGGATGTAATAATATTAATAGTCAGCAGAGTCAAGAAGTAGCCAAAATTGTCTGCCCAGAGTAGTTATTGGAATAGGCTACTTGATCATGGTGTCTTTAGAAGTAAAATACATAGGTACCCTATTAAAGGTTTTACTTACTTGTTGAAATGAAAAAAAGAAATCTATGGTGACTCTTCCGAATAGTGAATCCCAGACTTTCAACAGTTTACAGACTTAAGCAAGTTTCCAGATTTAGAACTCATTGAAGGAAGTAAGGCTTCCTTGAAGAATGATCTTGCTAATATTCAAAACTTAATTTGCAAATTTTATCAGTCTTCTTCAAAGGAATTTGAGGATATTTATCAGGTGGACTATGTATTGGTGATGAGAAAATAATCAGCCTTTTGGGAGATGGTTTCATACTTGTTTAGAACTGACATTAGTTCTTAGAGACCTAAAATTCTACTCTGGTCTACCAATCACAGAAGGAAATTATGGAAATCAGGAAGTCAATTGAATTATGAATTGGCTCTATTTCACAGGTCTTACTCCAAACTATCTGCATTTGTTTCTCTATTTCTAAAATGCATGGTTAAAATAAATACTCAGAAATTGGCAAAGCCCATATATTTGTTCCCTGACTCATGAAATGAGGACTGTTACTGTAGTGTGATGGGCATAAATCTAAAGATTTTCCCAAATATTACTACCCCTTAGTTATCCAATCAAACACCAAATAGGCAGTGCTTATATATGAAATTTTTCAGATATAATAACCATTCTAAATCAACTGATCATAAGATTAAGAAATTATTTAGGTGGGCCTCATCTAATCATATGATTGTTTTCAAAGCTAAGAGTTTTCTCCAGCCCATAGAAGCAGGTGAAATCAGAGAGACTTCAATACCAGAGGGTCTGAATATGTCATTACTGGCTTGAAGATGGAGGAGGACATATGATTAAGGCAGGTAGCTAATAACCAACAAAGTCATAGGGACTTTAGTGCTACAACTATAAAGATCTGAATTTTACCAGTAACAGGAATGAAGTTGGAGGGTGACTCTGAGCTCAGAATGAGAATGCAGCTGGCCAATATTTTGATTTCAGCCTGAGTAGAGAATCCACCCATGCTGTATCAGACATATGACGTAAAATATTGTGCACTAATAAATGGCTGTTCTTTTTAAGTCACTAAGTTTGTGGTAATTTGTTAGGTGTTAGTAGAAAACTAATCAAGGTAGGAAAGGCCAAATGGAGACCACTATAATTTCCTCTCCTACCAAAATAGTGAAATAACAATACCACATTCCCATTACTAAGGGAATTACAGAATTTATTGCCACCATCAGATTGAAAGTTGAGAGGGTGGTGATTTGTGACATGACTTCATTTGGTTAAACGTTTTTAGCACTGAAGAAAACAGATGGGTCTTGGTTTTAAAGAATGATAGTAGATTATTATAAATTTAGTGAAATGGTAACTCTAATTGTTGGTCCATTGCTTTGGCAAATGAACACATCCCTCTGCTATGCAACTATTCACCTGGCAAATGCTCTCTTCTGTATCTATTAGTAAAGGCCACCAGTAGTAATTTTATTTCATCTAACAGGAACACTAATATACCTTTACTGTCTTTCTTCAGGGCTACATCAATTCTCTGATACTGTGTCATAGTCTGTCCATAAGGACCTTTCTCATATCTCCAACCCACAGGATTTCATGCTTTTCCTGAACATTGATTATTGTGATAGTCAACTTTTTGTCACTGTAACAAATAACTAAGAAAATCAACTTGTAACAAGAGTTTATTTTGGCTCAAAGATTTAGAGGTTTCACTCCATGGTTAGTTGGACCCATTGTTTTGAGCCTGTGGCAAGACAGTACATCATGGTGGGGCACCTATGGTCACTCACCTCATGGCCAGAATATAGAGAAGAAGAAGAGAAGGGCCCAGAGTCCTGATATCCCCTTCAAGGGTATGCCCTCCAGTCCCCTGACCTCCAGTTCCATGAGACCCCATGACCCAAAGGCTCTACAACCTCCCAATAAAGCCATGGGCTGGGAAACAATCCTTGAACACATGGGCATTTTGGTGACAATCTGGATCCAAACTATAGAAATTGTATTATGATAAGGGTATCCAATAAAAAGGAAGTAAAAATACCTCTAGTCACTTGATTTAAACACTTAGAGGATGCAAATTTCCACACGTATTCACCACATCTTAATATTCATTTTCTAGTTCTGTTGTAACAAACTACCACATACTTAAAGGTCTCAGAACACAAATGTACTATCTCACTGTCTTGAAAGTTAGAAGCAATACTAATTGCTTCTGGAAGGTTTAGGGGACATTCTGCTTGTTTGCCTTTTCTAGCTTCTAAAGATTGCCTGCATTCAGTGCCCTATGATCCCTTCCTCCATCTCAACAACACATAGCATAGCACCTTCAACTCTCTCTGTATCGCTCTCTGGTCTTTCCCTCAATCATGTCTCCTCTGACTTGTACCCTTCTGTCTCCCATTTATAAGAACCTTTGTGATTATGCTCATTCCACCTGGATAATAGAGTGTAATCTTTGCATGTAATATACTCAGTCACATCAGCAGAATCCTTTTTGGCAGTAAGGTAATATGTTCACAGGTTTGGGAGATTTGAATGAAGGCATCTTTGCAGGGGGTGATATTGCTTTGTTAATACCCATCTTTATGAAATTTCTGAGGATTCTTTGATCTAAGGCAGTCAGGATAGCATTTTTAAGATAAAGGGGGCAGTTTCTGTACCTGTCTTTTTTTAACTACTGAGAAATATGCATAAAATTGATGGACATCTTTGTATTTTGGAGCAAATATAGATCTCATTTGGACATGCTACTGCAAGTATTTACTGAGAAATCTGAAAAGGTACCAATTTTGAATTGGATCCTAACAAGAGAAAGAAGGATCTGTAACAGGCCCAGATTGCCATATAAGCTGCTCTGCTTCTTGGGCTATATGACCCAATATATTCAAGGGTCCTTGAAGCGTCAGATAGGATTGCCTTTGGAAGGTTTACATAGGCAAGTCATGTTGCAGACCCTCAGGATTTTGGAAGATAATTGTGCTCATCTCTGCAGATAATAATTATCATTTTGAGAAAGTACTTCTGGCTTATTATTGGGGTTTGGAGAGATGGAATAGTTGGCCATGGACCACCAAATTTCTATGAGACCTAATTCAGCTGTTGTACCACCCTGCATAAATTTGGGCATACACAGCAGCATGTCTATGAAATGGAGAGGCAAATCGATATTGAGCTTAAGCAGATCCTGAAGGCATAGGCAAGTAAGATACCTAATCAAGTGACCCAGATGTTCAGTTTCCTCTTTTCAACATGTATTCCATTAAGTTTTCCCTATGATCAGTAGATATTAGTCACTCTAACTAATATCTCTATCTTTACCGCACAGGCTCATGAACAAAGTGACCAGGATGGTAGGAGTGAAAGTTATGCATGAACTGAGCAACATGGACTTTCATTCATCTAAATGGATCTAGCTACAGCTTTTGTTGAGTGCTCAACCTGCCAGCAGCAGAGACCAACACAAAGTTTATGATATGGTCTACTTCTTTGGGTGGAACAGTCAGTCATGTGGGACAGATTGATTATATCATAATATTACATAGCCAAAAGGCAGAAATTTTACCTCAGTGAAAAAGAGATTTTTTTCTGGATACCGATTTTCCTTCTTTGTCCTCAGTGCTTCTACCCACCCATCTACCCACAGATTTACGTGTATATGATGGTATTCCAAAAAGTGTTGCTTCCGATGAAGGAACACATTTCATGTTGTGTCAAGTCCAACAGTGAGCCCATGCTTATGGAATTAATTTTGACAGGTTTTCTGGAGTCTTGGTGCTAGTGCTAATTGGGAGTAAACATCTCACAGGAATGTATAACATCCTCCATATATTATTTTGCTCTAAATAAATATTTATCGTATACTGCTGTTTCTCCTATAGCTAAAATTCATTGAGTCTGGGAACTAAGTGGAAACAATAAGAGTGGCTCATCTCACCATTAAACCTTTTAATGCACAAACTAAGGTTTTGCTATCTTTCTCCCACACATTAGACTCTGCTAGTTTAGTGGTCACTAGCATGACTTTGACCTAAAAGTAGTCTCAGAGGATATATCCTTATATAGACTTCTCTACCAATTCCCAGAACAGCATAAATAAAATTTTAAATTCCCATATTTTATATCATGCATAGAGATTCTGCCTCTCTGATCAGGCAGAATCTCTATGAATCTCTGATCAGGCAGAATCTCTATGAATGTTTATTGCACTAAGAAAATATAGCTGAAAAGACCCTCAGCCTAACTTTAAAGGTAACACTTGTTATATTCTATTCAGGAAATGAAAATACAAAAAGTACTAGGGGAAGGGAATAAGGGGACAATGAGATATCTAAGGGGTCAGTCAGGGTGAGGGGAGTCAAATGATTCATAACGTGTGCATGACTTTGAAATTTAAGGAAATTTCAATTCATAGGGCTGTTTGTAGGTCTGGGAAAAGAACCATATAATCTTCCGTATTGGAATCTAAGGACGCAGGAGCCAGCATGAAGAAGATATTACTGGCTGGAAATGGGACAATTTGGGAAGCAATAATGATGGAGCAAAATATTTCAGGTATATGTAAAGTCATGAGTTCATATTAATGCAAACAACAGTATACTGTTTACTACTAGAGGATGCTAGAAAATTAAGTCATATCTTTAAAACTGGAAAAAATTTGGAGGCTTCTTAAAAATCTAAACATAAATCTGCCATATGATCCAGCAATCCAACTCTTGGAGATATACCCAAAGGACTGCGACACAGGTTACTCCAGAGGCACCTGCACACCCATGTTTATAGCAGCGCTATTCACAACAGCCAAGATATGGAAACAGCCAAGATGCCCCACAACTGATGAATGGATTAAGAAAATGTGGAATTTTACTCAGCCATGAAGAGGAAAGAAGTGTTATCATTCGCAAGTGTAAATGGATAGAACTGGAGAACATCATTCTGAGCGAGTTAGCCAAACTCAGAAGACCAAAAATCGTATGTTCTCCCTCATATGCAGACTTTAGATCTAGAGCAAGTGCAGCAATGTAGTTGGACTTGGGTCTCATGATAAGGAGTGAGGACTCATGGGAAATATGAGGATAAGTAAGAAACCCAAAACATGAAAGTATTTGATGTCCCTACTATAGAGGAACTAATACAGGAACCTTAATGTGACAGAGCTCAACATGAGAAAGGGATCAGGAACTAGTGAAAAGGTCAATAAAAGATGAATTAACACGTTGGTACATGGAAGCAATGCTGGGATCTCTATGTATAGCTATCCTTACCTCAACTAGCAAAAATGCTTTGACTTTCTTCTTATTGCTTCTCTTTTCTCTCCAACAAAATTAGAGATAAGTGCAGAACAGATTCTGCCTGGAAGAGAGGGAAGGTAGGAGGGAGAGGGAGGGGGTGGGGGGTAGGGAGTAGCAATGACCCAAACAATGTATGCACATGTGAATAAATGAATATAAATTTAAAAAATTGGTAAATAAGAGATAGTCAATCAAATACTTTATTCTGACTTTTCTATATAAACTATACCAGGAGTAAATAAATAAAAGAAGAACAATTCTTTTCTATTAGCACATTACTTTTTTATTAGTACAAGGGAATAAACTGTGACATTTACATATGTGCTTACAATACATCTTAATGACACTAACCTCCACCCCCATCGTTCTCCCTCATCCCTCCTTCCCACTCTTCCTGGGGCAATTTTAACCGGTTTCATTATTCTATTTTCAACATGAATTCAAAATACTCCTATCATATTTGCCATCATTCACCCTTTCCTTATGCCCTCCTCCTACTACTTATAACCTCCCCTCTAAAAAATGAACTGTTTTACCATACGTCCTTTCTGTCCTTCAAAAGTGTGTATGGGTAGTCTAAGGCAATTTCACCTTGACATTTCTGTGCTTTAATCCCCTCCCACTACTTACTTTTTCTCTATCACCATTTTCCCCTATTATTTGCAGTGCATTTCATTATACTGCATTCATATACAGATGGAACGTTTCAATATTTTTCACTCTCTACCATTCTCTTTTCCTCTCTCACCTCTCATAGTTCCCTCAGACAGACCTACTAATACAATCTTGTTCTCTCCCTGTCTGTCTATCTATCTGTATATTTATATAAGATCATACATGTTTTAATTTGTACATTTATCTTATAGGTCTAGCTTCCACATATGAGGGAAGTCATGCAATCTTTGATCTTTTGAGCCTGGCTCAACATTTAACATGATGTTTTCCATTTCCATGCATTTATCTGCAAATAACACGATTTCATTCTTCTTTATAGATAAATAATGCTCCATTGTGTATATCTAGCACATTTTATGAATTCATTCATCAGTTCTGGGACATCTGCACTGTTTCCAAAGCTTGACTATTGTGAATAGTACTGCAATAAGCATGGGTGTGCAAGAGGCTCTATAATATCCTGGAGCACATTCCTTTGGGTATGTGCCCAGGAGTGTATCACTGGGTGTATGGTAGTTCTATTTTTAGTTTTTTGAGGAATCTCCATATTGCGATCCACAGTGGTTGCACTAATTTACATTCTCACCTATAGTGTATAAGTGTTTCTTTTCCCCCACACCCTCACCAGCATTTGTTGTTGTATTATTGATGATAGCCATTTTGACTGGAGTGAAGTAGAATCTCAATGTCACTTTGATTTGCATTTTCTTTATGGTCAAGGATGATGAGCATTTAGAACAATTCTTTCTAACAGTTTTTCAGCTAATAAATGAAGAACAAAGGATATATTTAGAATATTACCAGCTGGCAACTCTCAGTGAATTAATTTTATATATATAGTATATTTACAGTTGATAAATGTGATATGCATAAATTCTACCTATGTAAGATTCTTTTTTTAAAAAATAGAGACTTAAAGATCATGTTAATTAAGGATGAAACTTCATTCAGTCAAACAAATATTAACAAAAAATGACAATAGAAATTTGAACATTTAAAAAATATTAGACAATATTAGGGAATTATTGTTAACTTTATTCTGCATGAGAATAACATGATGATCATACTGAATTTTTAAAACTTTTTATATTTTACAAATTATACTGAAGAATGAAACTTAAAAGTTTTATTTTCAAAATTTAAAGTGTGTGCCTTTTAGCTATGTTCTGTAGCTTGAGAATATCCTCAAAAGAGAGTGAAACTAGCATTGATGTATAAGAAATTCCAAAATAAGGTTCTTTTACTATGGCTTAAAGGAAGACTCACTAGATTATCAGACTTGCCTACAATTTCACCAACATACTAGAACATGAATGTTGGTTCTTGCTATGCTGCCTCAATTTTAATGTCTTGTGACCTTTGCCCCAGGGCACTCTTTCACCTGTTAAATGGAAAAACCCATTTTAAGTTCAAAAAAGTATTTTAAAAATTAACTTAGAGATAAAGTGCATATTAGAGAAAGTAAGTTTATGATTTAGAGTAACCTTATTTTCTCTCTGAAACATTTCTCTAATTTGGATAATTGGTAGGCTATTTAGAGTCACATATTTTTCACACTTTTTTGGAGTTTGCCTTAAATTGAATTCAAATCTTGTTTGTTAGGAGACATTTATTAATAGAATAAACAAAAGCTTAAAATGTATATATATATATATATATATGTTATATATATATAATATATAATTTGGGTATAACTGTGCCCAAATTTATATCAAAGAAGTAGGTATTTTTATGATCATTAATAACTGTTGTAGCTATGCAGGCCAAGACAATGATATGGGTAATTTAATCTCATGCTTCAAAGCACAAAGTGATTGCTGAGAGGAAGTCAGGGGAAAATAGCTTGCCCCATGTAGAGCATAATACATTTGAATACAGGCATAAGGAGGTGAAGAAAGATCACCTTTTCCTGGGGCAAGAGGATTTTGTGCAGTGGAACATTTCATTGGGTAAAACACTGGTTCTACATTAAAATGCATTTCAATTTTCTTTCAACTTCCATGTTATGTGGCACTGTGGGGAGGATCATGTCAAATCTCTGGTTATGTGAGTGACAGCTCTTTTCTGATATATTGAGCAGGCAAAAGGAACAATGGCCTGCAAGACACAAAGAAAGAAAGGAAAGAAAGAAGGAAGGAAGGCATCAGTGAAGGAAGAACTAGAAGACTGTCTTCAAAGTTATAGCACCAAAACCAACTAAGAAACAGAGTTAGACTCAACTGTGGCTCACACTGCCAAATAGAAACAAGACAAAATCTTTTGGTAATTTTAAAAACAACCACCAGCAGCAAAGTTTCTCTATGTTTTTTGTCCAGTGGCAGCTCCTGTAGACTTTGATTCCTTACACCAAGGCAAATGGTGTATGTATCACTCACATGACTTTTCTCTAGACAGCATGGCTATCCTTCCTTTACAGATAGCTCAATGTGGAAAATGTTTACACATATTCTTTTACTCAACAGATACTTCTGGAACACAGAATATGACAACATAATCTAGGAGGAAGAAATACAGAAGGATCCTCCCAACTAGCCTCATCAACTCTATTTACTTGGTCCCATAGAAATAGGTCTTTCCAAAGGCAAGCATATATTGGCCAAACATACAGTTACATTGTTCACTCAGCTTTATCAATAATAAGGATTTCATTTAAATTCATCTGCATGTATTATTTCTTCATTATTCTAAATTTAGGAAGGGCAAAAAAGAATACCCTAAATTCCCAATGTCAAGCCCTAGAAATAATATATAGTGAGTGCTTTCCATGTGTCACCATGCAGCTCATAGTTTAATTTAATAACCCATTTTCCTATGTAGTTCAAGCACTCTGTTTTCCATGAAGTATTTCTTAGAATCCATCCCTTGCCAGGTTGGATCAAGGATTTAAAACCTAGATTATAACTTGGATAGGGTTTAAGATCTCCTTTTTCCCTGTACTTCTTTCTATTGCAGAAATTAGTGCATTGCATTAAAATCAAGTTGTTATTTTTTTCCTAATTTTTGCCCCTACTACACATGAATTCCTTTTGGAGACATGTTTCATATTTGTATTCTCAGTTCCTAACACTACTTTGCCTTCACAGGTTTGCTGAATTTAAATGTATTGTCCTCTAGAACTTACCTGAAATCTGAGTACATATCATATTTGAAGTGATACCTGGACTTAAATGTCTGATATTTTATGTTGTTCATCAGGAAAGACTACAAAAATGGTATATCCTCACCATACCAGAGAAATGTAGGGAATTCCCCCTTTTATATTTCTTTAGCTAAGGAAAGAAGGCTGAAGTCATACTTGTTGACCTTAAAAGTTTCTGAGGGACTCTTAAACCTCTTTATAAGAAAGTTCCCTTGCTTCTAGAACATATGATTACTCCATTGGGGTTCCAGTTACTGTGTCCCTGTTTGTTCTGTCCCACAAAGGCTTACCTCATGTTTAAGGAACAGGCTTATCACAGTATGTGTGGCTTGTGTTTCCTTCATTTTATTTATATATTTTTTGTCCTCCAAGTATGGTGTGGTAGAAAGGGTCTTAGATTGCAAAAGTCATGCCTAAATGTCTGATATTGATCAAATCATTTAACTCTTTAGGATTAGATTATTCTTGAATTGGACTCCCAACGCTTCATTTCTGAAATGCTGCAGTTGAAACTGAAAGCAGCACCGAATTCTAAGATTTAAAAAATAAGAATTTGTTTGTAAGATACCTTCCTCAATTTATCCAGTTCACATATGTCTTCCCTCTTTAAGGGGTTAATATTCTACACCACACAACTTCTCAGTTGATCATTATTTTGTTTTGTAGTGTACATTAATTGTTTCTCATAAAAGGCTCATGTTTCTGTAAATAGACGGTAGAGTCTGTGAGTTTAGGAAACAAGTTTTCTGTTTCCTCATATTCCCCACAAATTGGCTCTTCCTTCCTCTCATTTTCTTTCCACCTGAGTAAATTTCTAGTCTCTTTGTCCTCTCCTCCAGTTCTAACACAGCTGTTTAGAGCTCATAATATATATGAAACATCTTCTTATGAAATGTTAGGACATTTGGTTCTCTAAATCCTGGTCATTAAGCATTAAAAGTATCCGTTTCTATAGATGAAGGAGCTGAGTTTCAAAATTAGGAATTCTTCCTTTCATGTCTATGCAATCTAGTTAAGTAGTAGAAGTGGAACTTGGACTGGAGCTATATTCCTTCTTTTAAGATTTGTGTTTTAACTTTTTGCCTTGTCTAGTGATGAAAGAAGATAAATATAAGAAAGAGTACAAAAAGTGAGATATAGGACATAAAAAAATGTTCACTATATAGCTATTCAGGAGGTGATCAGAAGAATCATGGATTGAGGCCAGTCCACGTGAAAGAATAATGTTACTCCATCTTAACCAACAAGCGAACAAGTTAATCAACAAATGGTTAACTTCTGTAATATAATCTGGAGGCATAGGAAAAAGAATGGGTTATAGGCCGTCCCTGGCAAAAACACAAGACCTCAAAATAACTAAAGCAAATAAATAAATAAATAAATAGGCTGGGGTGTGGTTCAAGTAGTAGAGCACCAGTTTGCAAGTGCAAGGACCTAAGTTCAAACTCTAGTACTGCCAAAAAAAAAAAAGAAAGAAATTTTTACTTTGCAGGTATGGACTTACAATAGGATTACACCCCAATAAACTCATTGTAATTTGAAACTATCCTAAATCAAAGATATGTTTAATACATCTAACTTCTAGAACATCATAGCTTAGCAACACAGTACGTTGTAGAATATGGGTTGTTTACCCTGGTGACCATAGGCTGTCTGGGAGTCATGCTGATATCATTTCTCATAACCTGGAGAGAGTATGGTCCAAATACCACTAACCCAGGGAAATATCACAATTCAAAATTTGAGGTACTATTTCTATTTAGTATGTATGGCTTTTATAGCATCATAAGTTGGGGACACTTTGTATGTCAAATTGTTTGAATAAGTAGATGCAGTGCTATAAAATGGTGGCAGACAAGTATTGAACACTTGACTGAGCACCAGGTGAAAAGAAAAAAGGAGTTCTGAGAGACAAGAATAGCACACAAAATATATGCTGTAAAGATCATAGCCTTTTTCCATAAAGTGTTTTTCATGTACTAAGTCAGAGCCTGCCTACTTGCAGTTATTCTCAATAAACCCTTTATTTCTTGGTGTTTCCTATCTCACATTAGAACAGAAATAAAGTTAGGATAGTGAAACTACAAGGGAGCACTGGTAAAAGCAGCCATGATGGTCAGCATCAAGAATTGGCTGCATATCAGTAAAAGATATGAGACAAAAGTAAGACAAAGATATTTCAAAACTCTATATGATAGCATTCTCACCACTGCATACATATGCAAAGGAAATAAAATCATTGTATCAAAGAGATAATGCAGGCCTATGTTTATTGCCTCACTATTCATAATAGCCCAGATATGGAATCAACCTAGGTGTCTATTGGCAATAGATGAATGGATAAAGAAAATGTTATATGCATATATATATATGTATATATATATGTATATGTATATATATATATATATATATGTATATGTATATATATATATATATATATATATATATATGTATACACAATTGAGTATTATTCAACCATAAAAAGAATGAAGCCCTGTCATTTGTGTCAATAAGAGTAGAACTGGAGGATATCATATTAAGTGAGATAAGCCAGGCATAAAAGGAAAATACCACATATTCTTACTCATTTGTGGAACCTAAAACAATTGATCTCATAGAAACAGAGAGCAGAAAGCATGTAATAGAGGCTAGGAAAGAGGGGGAAGAAAAAGGAAGATTGGATAATTGACCAAAATCAGCTAGATAGGAGGAATTAGTCCTAGTGTTCTGTAGCACAATAGGGTAATTATAGTCATAGAAATTTATTACTTATTTCAAGCCAACTAGAAGAGTCCAAAGTTTTCCATTACATAAAAATAACAAAAACTTAAGGAGATACAAATGCTAGCTACCCTACTTGGTCATTACACATTTTATACATGGATCAAATTATACTATACTCAATACACATCAGTAAATATTACATGCACACACACACCACACACACACACCTTCACTAGATGAGGGCCATGCACAAAAGGACATCATTATTAGAGCCCCACATTATATACTCTTCTAACCATGCATTTCATATTTAAGCAATAATTTAAGTGACAAGCACTGTTGCAATTTGGTGTATATGACAAAGAGTAACCTGTACTACTTGATTCTGTGGCACTGAGTGTCTACTTTGTGGCTAGAAATGAGTAAACCAAGAATTATAATAATGTTTGGGATAATGTCACATAAAAGAAGAATATAGTGTGATGAGTACATTGGGTACCTTGGGAGCAAAGCAAGAGACAGGTAACCCAGCTCGCAGAGAAGAAGGAAGAGAAGGAGATATGTAAATTGGTAGCAGTGAGTATTGTGAGGTAGGGTCAGCAATTATTCACTGTATTAGGACCAAGATGGCAAGGTGAATACTCAAAACTAGCAATAATACTGAAAGCACGAAACTGCATAAATATTTAAATAGGAATAAAAGAGAAGACTGATATAGAAGAAACCATTTCTCTGTGTGTATCTTAGTAATGTCTTCCATGATTTGTCTTTGTGGGATCTTGCAGGCACAATGAAGTAGCTATATTAATAAACATTTTACCCTCTGTGTGAACTGTTTCTGAAACAGAATTTGCTACTGGAGTAGTATGATTTAAAATGTCTTAAACAGTAGTTCTGCCACTCTGTCTGAAATTCCAGTGGTAATGATTTTTTAAAACATCAAAATCCTTTGTTCAGATTGATCATTGTCTAGTAGGTTTAGCATATTAATCTAGAAGTTGTGATTAATGCAGCCACCAATTTATCAGAGCCCAGAGGAAAAGAAATGGCTATCCGGCACATTTTGGTAAAGAATTGTGTGGGGGTAGAGAAAAGTATCACTCAGTAAAGAAAAGGTGGAGACTTCCTGTTTTTAAATCAGAGATACAACTAACATCTGGTAGGGCTTCTGAACAAATATGTGGACTTGCAAGTGATAGGTAGGTGCTGGGGGATACCAATAAAAACCAAGACTCAGAAAGAAGAGAAAAGTTGAAGGGTTAATCATAAGGGCATGTACATTAGGTATATTCTTGGTGTTTGCAGACAGGAGAGAAAATTGATCTGGCATATTGGAGCCCAGACTGCTGCCCACACTTTTTCTAGCCCTTACCACCATCACTGGTAGTGAGGAGGAAGCCTCATCTATTCTTCAACATGTACATATTATCTCACTTATCTTAATTGTCATAAGAAACTCTAGATTTCCTGGTCATCTCTCCTGGTCAAACCCCCATTCTCTCAAGGATCTGCGAGTTACCTACTCGTTCTTCTCATTCTACCTCTCCTAACTCTTGAACGCTTTCTCCTGTGCCTCTGGAATTCCCAATCATGACTGGCAAAAAGCCTGTTTCCTCAACCTCTTCTCTGAAATGCCTCCCATCTTATATTTCTAATGAAGAATTTCTCAGCCTCAGCACTATTGACATTTTGGGCCAGGTAATTATTCATTGTGAGCAACTGGTGTGTGCATTGTGAGATAGTCCATAGTATCTCTGGTCTTTATTGACTAGAGAAGTCAGTAGCTCATCTACCTTAGTTTCCAGATATTGCCAAATGCCAGTAAGAGGGGAGGCTCAGTGGTATAAATCATCTCCCCATTGAATATTTCTATGCTAGTGGCACATACCCAATGACATAGCTTTCATCAAAACTCTCTCAAGGATTTGTTTTCTAGTCTTTCTTAGCCTTCCTACAACTAGGACTGACTTGGTGTACATAACCACGTTGCTACTTATTATTACATCAGACCATTCACTTTTCTTCCTCCCCCAACCTCCCAAACATTTTAGCTTGAAATATCATGTCATCAGATTACATCACCCTCTATTCCTCATTGTGGTTTCATCTACTGGTTTTATATCATTCTTCCCTCATTTTTTGATTATTTCAGCCTCCTGGCTCATTGTATTAATTATTTTCAATTTCAGTACACATGAAAATGACTCTTCTAACAGCTTGACACTTAGTTTCTTGGATTCGTTTCCGCTAATGATTTGCCCTTCACTCTACCTCAACCTCTCTCTCCCTGGACACACTATAAACATTATAATTACTAATACCTGCAATTCCTTCCTCCATGAATTCAATTCCATGCATATTGTCCTCTCTAATGCATTAGCTCTAGTTCACTGAATTAATTCCGGTCCCCTGTAAAGTGCATGAGATTTATGTGGGAAAATATCAATGGAAAAAATTAGGAAGGAAGGTGCAGGGTCTGGTAGAAATTTCCAATTGCAGTGCAAGCCC
The DNA here is from genome assembly GCF_047511655.1 of Castor canadensis. Taxonomy (NCBI): domain Eukaryota; kingdom Metazoa; phylum Chordata; class Mammalia; order Rodentia; family Castoridae; genus Castor; species Castor canadensis. Next base: position 24,703,884 of record NC_133389.1, on the reverse strand, counting down.
TGTGAAGGGGAAAGGGAGGCGTGGAAAGTTGGGCAGGAAAAGTCTTAGGTAACAATGCAGTTCTATGACCATATGTGTAGAGCTAAGTCAGAAGACTCCTACATCTTCCATGAATGGATCTGCTTTAGTGTCCCTCTCACAGTCATCGACAGGGAGCTGATTTTGGGAATTTTGGCTTCGGTGAAAGCACAATGATAGACTTCAGAATGTGGAAGCTGGGGTCATGAGCAACTATTTTCCTTACATTTGGAGATCTGTGACGTGGCTTCTCATGCTACCACAGATTCCTATTTCAACAATCCCATCCTACTTTTCTTTTTTCTCACCCCACCTGGGAATGCTAATCTATTATTAATTTCTTCCTTCAACTATCTTTTGATGTTCCCTTTTCCTTCTTATCCAGCTTAAAATACATAGTCACTTTTGTAACTTTCTTGTACAGCTCCTTTCCCCTCTCTTGCTTCTTAGGTCTTGACTATAAAACCTACAACCACATGCTCAGTGATGTCACAGTATCCTTTTTCTACCCCCATGGCTTTTCCTACACAATTGAGTAAGGCTGGGGAAAAAACAAAACGACAAGAACAATATAATTTCTCTTCCATTTTCATCTCACTTGTGATCTTGCTTTCTATGGTTCCAAAATAAAATTCTAACAATCAGAAGAAAACTTGCACAGATGGTCATGAGTACAACATTTTGTATTTATCTAAATCTTCCTCCCTAGGTCAACCCCTCTGTTTCCGTATTTGACATCATTCCTTTATGTGTAGGACTTTACTCCCTAATCCTTCCCTTGCTTTCCTACAACACTTTTTTTTTTTTTGTGATCATTTTTTTTTCTTTTATTATTCATATGTGCATACAAGGCTTGGGTCATTTCTCCCCCCTGCCCCCACCCCCTCCCTTACCACCCACTCCGCCCCCTCCCTTTCCCCCTCCCCCCCAATACCCGCAGAAACTATTTTGCCCTTATTTCTAATTTTGTTGTAGAGAGAGTATAAGCAATAATAGGAAGGAACAAGGGTTTTTGCTGGTTGAGATGAGGATAGCTATACAGGACATTGACTCACATTGATTTCCTGTGCGTGGGTGTTACCTTCTAGGTTAATTCTTTTTGATCTAACCTTTTCTCTAGTTCCTGGTCCTCTTTTCTTATTGGCCTCAGTTGCTTTTAAGGTATCTGCTTTAGTTTCTCTGTGTTAAGGGCAACAAATGCTAGCTAGTTTTTTAGGTGTCTTACCTATCCTCACCCCTCCCTTGTGTGCTCTCGCTTTTATCATGTGCTCAAAGTCCAATCCCATGGTCCTACAACACTTTTTATCCTTTGTACTGGAGTATTCCCAACAGCATACAAAATTCTGTATTTTCTCTCTTCCTTAAAGATGCAAAAATTTTCTTCTATAACCATACTTGTTTTTGATGATCCCATCCAGTCTAATATCTTTGGATTTCAAGAGCAGGTTGTAAGTTACATTTAAATGCCATTGATCCCAAAATATATACATATAGTCTAGCCCTCTGCACCAAATTCCAGACTTATACATTGAGCTTATTAGTTAATATCTCCACATGTATGTCTAGTAGACATCTCACATTCAATGATTTGAGACTTAACATTACATTGAGAGTAGATAAAGTCCTGACTTGCTTTCCAGAATCTTGTTCTACCCCACTACATTCAACAAAACCTACCCTTTAAAACACTTGAGTCATATTTGATTCTTCTCTTTCACATTCCCTATATTCAAACTGGAAATCCTGTTGTCTCTAATGTCAGAACATCCACAACCTGACCACTTCTCCCCACCTTCATGTCACCACTCAGGTTTCAGTCCCTCCATATCTAATTGCTATTGCTTGCTGAAACATCTACCTGTTTCTATACTTGTTCTCAACATGAACTTGTGACCTTCATAAAACAATTTTTGTGTGTGTGTGTGTGTGTGTGACTGGGGTTTGAACTCAGGGCTTTACACTTGCAAAACAGGCTCCCTACACTCGAAACATATATCCAGTCCATTTTGCTCTGGTTATTTTGGAGATGGGATCTTATGAACTATTTTCCCAGGCTAGGCCTCAAATCATAATCCTCCTGATTTCAGCCTCTCCAGTTGCTAGGATTATAAGCATGAGCCAATGGCACCCAGATCTAAAACAAATTTAAATTATGTCATACTCTGTACAATTTCAGTGACTTTTTATTGTAATCAAACAAAGGCCTAGAAAATTCTACATGGATTGCCTCCTCCAATCCCCATTATCTTCTTTCTCCTAAATCTTTCTTTCACTATACCACAGTCACTTTTGTGTCTTTGTTATTCCCCAAACATGCCAAGAACACTTCCTCCTTTGGCCTCTGCACTGATGTTTCCCACTACCAGATCCCTCATCTGTCAGGTATCCACTTCCTTTATTCATTTGTTCAAATGTTTCATTCAATGTGGCCTACCTACCAGACTATTCTTTTTTCTTTTTTGATTGGGACTGGGGTTCGAACACATGGTCTCAGGCTTGCTAAGCAAGCACTCTACCACTTGAGTCACTCCACCAACCCTGTTTTCTGTTGGGTATTTTCAAGATAGAACCTTGTGAACTATCTGCTCAGTCTGCTTAAAACTGTGATCCTCCTGATCTCTGTCTCTTGAGTAGCTAGGATTTCAGGAATGAGCCACCAGCACCCAGCCAGACTACTCTTTTTAAAATTCCAATTCCCTCTTCCAATTATCAAATTCTTCCTTTTCTTTCTGTACTTAATCTTTTTGTCTACACATATATCACATTCTAATATGTTATATAACTTACTTGTTTATTTTGTTTGTCCTTTATTATCTATCTCCTTGCTAAAATATAAGCTGTATGCTAGGAGGTGTCATTGACTATTTTCTTCACTGACATATCCCAAGTACCTTGAACATTACCAGTCAATAGTAGGGTTTAATAAATTTTGGTGAATTAACAGTGAGAAAATAATAAAGTGAACTTGGTGGAATTAAAAATTTTGCTCATTTGATGCCTGCCTGGTATTGGTGAAGCCTTTATCCCTTTACATATTTATTGAGTATTAATTAAGTCTTGTTCTGCTTGGCCTTCTTCTGCTGAGTATCAATAATTGAAAATAGAATTTTGCTAAGAATAAGCAAAATGGGCAAATTTTTCTTGTGTTATAAGAGAAAAAAAATCTGGTTGTATGCCTAAAGAAAATAGATTTATATGGGAGAAATTTCCTTTTCTTTTGAAATTAAACCATTAATCAGTAGCTCTGCCATTTTGTCACTTTATCATTCATCACTATTTATTGAGAGCCCAATGTGAGCTAACCACTTAGTTTCTTAAGATATCTCCAGTCTCAGGGTGGTAATAGGATCAGGGCTAAGAATGGACAGGAACAGTTACATGATTTTTTCTTGAGCATCCATTTAGAAAATGTCAGCCAATATGTTTCATTCTACAACAAACAAAACACTAGAACATGACAAAAACAAGCCTTTGTTCTTAAGCCAAGAAAACTCCTGTCCAAAAAAGAAGACATACTGGCAGATATAAGCCTAGACATAAAAGGCAGAAAGTATATCTTTTGTCTAGATACAATTTGGGGAACTGTTCTCCTACTTTACCCCCTGAAGGAAAGCACTGTAATATGGTAATGATTTGGGTGGTCTGACTTCAAAATTGTAAATTATTTTAAAGTACGATGTTCTAAATATGGTATATATGGAAATGCTTAGAAAAGTTGAGTGTACTGAGGTCAATTGATTATTAATTAAATGTTCTTTTTATATGTTATAAGAGCTACACCGAGACTTCCAACCTTTCCATACCTCCCTTGCACATGAACTTAAGTTTGCTGTTTAAAGGATGATTTAATTTTTGGAGTGCTTGAAGTACAAAAATACCCCATGCAATTTTCAGGGATGTTCACTGGTATCATTTGTAATCTCTAACCATAACTTCCCCATAACTGGGGCTTTGGGTAACATATGAATGTCCACATAAAGGGATTCCTCTGTCCCAAACAGAATGAGCCAGTAGAACTCTAGCAGATGCATCAACACAGGTTAACAATCCTGATTGATTCCCTAAAACATAAACCTCTGCTTCCATGTGGACTAAGCCAACTTAAATCCAAAACTGCCGAAAGGAGTCAAGTGGAAATTAATTGCTCCAGGTAGCAAGCTAGACAGTAGGGGGTCCCTAGGTTTAACATCAGGCTGTGGTCTGCGTCAACAGGGGCGCAGGAAATTAAACACAAGAACTTGTTGGATACTTCATTTTGACTAAGCAGCCTTCTTCATTTCTCTGCCCAACCCATAAGGAGATGTTTTCAGTTGTTAGGTTTTTAAAAAAATTCTTATTCGTATATGATAGTTATACAGCAGGGTTCTTTGTGATATTTCCATGTACACATATACATATACCCCGGTTTGGTTTGTCCCCTCCATTTCTGTTCTCCCACTCCCTTTCTTAAAATGACTTCTACAGCTTTCCAAAGTACATTCTTGTGCTGTGACTGATTTTCTGTGAATAGTCTCTGTGCTGGTGGCTGAAGAAAGCCACATAAGATCACCTACCACCAGTCTGAGCCCTGGCTTCCCTCCAAATTCCTCCTCTGAGGGTTGCACACTGGCTCATGGAAGCAATGAAAGTTGTGGTGTACATCAGACATTAATGTTTGTTTCTTGCTTGGGAAAATGGTTTCAATTCTTCTAAAGCTGTCATCCTGAAAAAGGTTAATGTGAATTTCCATTAAGCAGAGGATGATTACGTTTGCAAATATGAGTGAAATGATCACAAGTTTCCCTTGAAATATGCTATGGAAGGTCAAAGGGCAATTACCACACTCTGTCTAAAGCTGCAAAAAAGTCATTTCCTATCACTAGAGTTAGTCTATTATTCATGAAGCAGAGAAAAAGGGAGGGAGGTAGTTGAAGATGTGTTCCATCTCATTTATTTTACAGCACAACAACCTGTTGTTGCTAATGACAACTTGGATGTGAAAGTGAAAGATTTGAACTTTGCTTTGGTATTATACATTCATCCTGGCTGCACTAGGGAAAAATGGCTTCCCTGAATCGTGGATGGGTGGTTAGACCAAAATTTAGTTGTCATGGTATCATGGTAGCAGAAATAAGTAATGCATTGAAGAGAGCAAAAGTTTGGGGTCTCCAATGTCCCTGATTCTGTTTGACTGTGTCACTTACCATTGTGACCAAGTGCTTTTTTTAAGCCTTGGTCCATAGCTACCTTGGGTAATGTCTTACTATCCACAATTATGTAGAAGAATTGCACTTTGCAAAAGCATAGGAAACATGAAGAACAATTCACACTTGTTAAACTCGCCATAAAAGTAGTTTATAATATTTTAAAAAAAGGAGATATATAACTACTTCAAGCAGTTAATAACATAGAAATTATTTGCATTAATTTTCAGCATTCTATTTACCATCATACTTCTGAATTGTACTTTTTCTCACCAATGATCATACAATTCCTAAGAATATGAGTTAGAGTGGAAATTCAGGTTTGCGACTCAAGTATTCTTCCTCTTATTCTACTCTACCTTAAATTTTCTGATGTGTTGATGAACAGAAAGCAAAGGAATTATGTTCACATCGAGTAGTGGTTTCACATGAAAAAGTATGTACAAGTAATCATTTACCTCACATAGTTGTCAATACATGACAGTAACAAATTTCTTTTTCTAATCTTTGGGTATAAAATGATATCTTATTATCACAGTATACATGACATTAGTAATGATAGCAAATGTGAAAACAAAATAATATAAGCCCCATCTTTGTTCCAGGATTAAGTGAAATGTATTTGTTTAAATTAATCAGTTTTAATTAACATGAAACTCTGAAGCAAGTCAATCACACCTAACTACACTTAGCTGAGAAAATCTCCATGTTATAAGTTATTTCTTTGTTGAAAAGAAATGCCAAGGTTACAGAATATTTATAACTCAGAGAGATAAACAAAGAACCTACCTGATAAATGATCAGATTGAGATAACGTGCATAAAACAGACATCTTGACTCTGTGCAATTATGGTTGACAGACTTGTGTGTTGTTCAGTTGTTTCATTCCTCATGGATACTCTAAGACTTTGTGTGAATCATGGAACATGCTTAAAAGTAATGAAAAGTCAAAAATCATAACTGGTTTAAGAGTTAAAAATGTTTCATGAATGGGAACTACTTTAAAATTTTTAAAAATAAAATTACAAAACTCAGCCACATTGACTTTTAAAACTCTGAAAGATAAAAATAGTGCCTGAATTTCTACATGACTTCCTTAAAAAGCTATTTAGGTCTTACAAAAATTTAATTATAAAAAATGCTTTCAATAGTTTCAAATTTTAAATATAAAATAGAACTTTGCTGAACTTTGAAACTAATGAGATTGAACATCTTTTTGGATGTTTCTTGAATATCCCTCCTATGTAAAAAATTGTAATGTTGCTTTTCACGTAAGTTGTCATGATTTTTGTAGTTGAATCACATAAATTCTTTGTAATTTTGAAAGTAATTCTTTGTTGGCTCTGTACATTATAAATACCCTGTTTTTGTTTGTAACTTATTTTAACTTCTGTTTATCATAACTTTCTTTAATTTAAAAGAGGGCATTTATAAAAATTTATAGGTACTGTCATACTTAATGGTAAGGTACTGTATGCTTTACCCTTAAGAGAAGAGTGAGTCAAGAATATCTTCCCTCAGTGAAATAAAGCATGAAAAAGAAATAAAGGTACATTGAACTGGGGGCATGGCTCAGTGCAAGGTCCCGAGTTCAGTGCCACAAAAAATAAATAAGAGAAAAAGAACAAACCATGGCTCATTTGAAGAACAAACCATGGCTGATTATATACTGAAGCCCCTCTGTACAATAAAAAGAAATGGGCTAATGATACCTTCAACAACAAGAATAATCTCGAAGGCATTAGGCTGAGTGAAATAAGCAATCTGTAAAGGTTGCATAGTATATGATTCCATTTATGACATTCTGGAGAAGAAAAAAATTACAGGGACATAGAGGAGATCAAGGATTGCCAGGACTTGGGACAGGGAATATTTGAATGTAAAGGTAGATCATGGGTTAGATTTGGGGGTGGTCATGGAACTGTTTCATGTCCTTATTGTGGTAGAAGCTACATAAATACATCCATGTAGCAAAATTCACAGAATTGTATATCCAAAGAAGTGAATGTTATGTATGAAAATTTCAGAATACATTTTTTTACCTAACAGTTCTATGTGTTCGTAGTAGTGAGGTGGAATTAACATCAGGCAAACCATCCTGTCTCATTGTCATGTTTTTATTATTTTTTGTAATAAGAAAAGACAATGCAAGAAAAGTTATTTTGTCAAGAAAAAACAATTATAGTGACAATACTTCAGGCTAAGAATCAAACATCCAGGTGTAAAAATGCATTTTTATGGCAGAATAAAAACCCCCATTCATTCTGAATTTCAAATAGAAGTGGGCTTTGCCTATTTTGCCAAATTTACAAGGGTTAGTATAAAACCTTCATATAATCAGCTCTTAATTAACACCTTTTATCACATCATTATTAAATGACTATATAAATACTGACCTGATCATGGGAGAAGTAGCAAAAAACATGATCCAGAGCAGGCAGAACTTGCTTAGATATTCACTCAGACACACCGGGAAGGAGCAAACAACAAAATCAAATATCCTTCCTTTCATTTTTCTATTTGTACTTCATTCTCTTCTTTCAGTCAAAACCTTGCTCATTGTTTAGGGTTAGAATGGACTTTATCTAGTCCCAAAAGTCTTTTGTGCTCTCTCTACCTCACTTTGATTTTTCTCTTATTTGAATGCAGATGACTCCCACTTTGAATCTGAAAGTAGCCCAGTAATCTCTTATGTAGTATATTCTGTAATATAGATATGTCATCCCTCTAAGTTTATTGAAAACTCATGGATAGATGATAGGAGTCTAATCAAATATGTTGTCATCTTTTTTTCTGGATCCTTCTTGATATGTACATTCCACTAAAGGACCCAAAGGACATGGTTGATGTTGCCTCAGAGATGATGCTCTGTGATGAACCTCATGACCTTATTCCCAACTTGACAGGGACATGGTTTTCCTGAGGCCAAGGGTTCGGTATATGTGAGGACAAAGACTGAAGTGGACCCTTGAAGGGCCAAAATCTGACAGGATGGTATTTGAAACTTCCTGGGCATTATCCTGGCCTCTGAAGTTACGTTGTAATACAATCAAGATGACCAAGAAGAAATACTCTTATCAGCCAGACATTGTTCAGGAACCTCCGTCTACCCACAGAAATACTCACTGCCCTGGTTCTACAGAAAAAATAAAGGGAGAGATGATTTTACTCTTAATGAGAAAATGTTACATTGCACTAGGTCTCTTGACAATTCCATTAATGTAATTAATATATTTCATTTCCTGCAAGCAAAGAGGAAAAGTACAGTTTTCTCCTAAGTTTTGCTTTCTCCTTCAGACAAGGCTCCTAATGAAAAAGGTTTACTATCATCAAATTGATTTAATCAGTAGATTTAAATGGTGCTTGACATTGAACCTAGTGATTATGACTTTGCTGTATTTATGTGTTTAGTACATTTGCACGTGGTGTGCTTATTAAACAGAGCAAATGATTTGCATCAAAGTCTGCTGGGTCTTTGCAAGTTGAAGGAATTCTGGAGCACTATTTCCTGTCTTCTGCCCTCCTGAACACCTTGTTTCTTCCTAACACGTAAAGTGTACAGTCTTAGGAACTAGTTTCCCTTAACTTCAAGTACTCTTTCCAATTTTTTTTCACCATAAGAGTACTCTTTAGTTTTTGGAATTTTAAAATATTTTGATGGGGACAAATGAAAGAGAAAGATTTGTTTCACATTTCAGAAATGGACATATCTCTGAGCTCACTAGGGCTTCCATTAGATAAGGAGAAAGAATACTGGGGAGACAGGGAAGTGGTTTGAATATAAAGTGCTTCTTTGATTCTAAACCCATTCATTTTTTAATCCCACACTCACTTGAAGCCATGCCTAGTGACAACAGCTTATAATGAAATGCTATGGATGACCAGCACCTGTAAGTTAATGCTGCCTTCTGGTGCTTTATCGTGGCTCTCTTTTGTTTTTAAGGACTCAAACTTCTTTTTCTTGAGGACTGGGTGTATGCTGATTCCTTTTTGTGTGTTTCACACAGCCCATGTGGTAGTATAGGCACTCAGGGATACCAAGTGCTTGGATTGCTTGCTCCCTGAAAATGCTTGTTTATTTTCCAACATTGGCGTGAGTACAGTTAGTAGTAGACACTTAAATATTACTTTCTTTCCATTCAGAAAAGAAATAGGTTTCTCTAGCCAGAGGGTTTGTCCTTTGGACCTACAGCATTTTCAGAGTTGTTTAAAATATAGCATAACTGTCACTTTGACTCCATGAAATATTGTACTTCCACTGATCTTATTGGCTTTTCTGAGTTTTAATGGGAATATAAACAATTGTGAAAGATCCAAATTTTAGCTGCTTGACACATCAATACATCCAACACCTGCTGTCCTCAGCTGACTAGTATTTACTTCCCCAACACAATAAGGACAGTGGAGAAGATCTGCCTGGGACGGTCTTGTTAACAAGTGCACATCTTCAGAGTGCCTTTGACAGACCTCTAACTTTATATAAAGCCTGCCCCTCCTGCATCTTCCTCCTACTTTCTCCTTATACAGCCACCATTAAAGAGCAGACTTCTGAAAGTCTGACCACATCAGCAGCCAACATTCAGTATTGCTTTCTCTGGAGGTGGCATTTTCCTAACTGGGCCACAATCTCATAAGGCTGGTACCCCATCCTTTCCTGATAAAATGCTATTTTTTCATTTCCTCAAATCTTATTTTACATAGGAGGCAACATTAAAGATTTAGTCTTATTTAGACATTTTAAGGGTGACAAGGGGCCTGCTTTGGATTGTGCTATTGACTGAATATTTGAGTCCCACACAAATTTAAAAGTTGAAGCTGTAATTGCCAATGTGATGGGTCTTTGAAGGTGGGCCCTTGGAGAGAGAATTGGGTTAAGATGAGGTCATGAGGATAAATCCTCTTAAGGAGGATGAATCCTCCTTATAGGGGATTCATGCCCCTATAAGGATATGAAGAGGCTAGAGCTTTCTTTCTCCTCCATTTGAACATGCAACATGAAGGAGACCATTTATAGAACAGGAAGTACGTTTTCCCAACTGAATTGGCCAGTAATTCAATGTGGAGCTTCCCAATCTCCAGATCTATGACAAATAGGTTTTATAATTTAAACCACCTGTGGTATTTTTTTATAGCAGCCCACACTAAGAAATGTCACCCTGCTCTCAAGACTCCTTTTAGGAATGGGAACTGATTAATTTGCTTAAACTTGTTAATGACTTACCATCTGATAAATTAGCCATTGATACCTTCTGCTTATCTTGGCTTTTCTAGTTGGACAATTGTTTCTAAAGCTGTCCTGTGGGCAGGAGGCCTGGAATTGGGGCCAACATACTGTAGTCCTGATCAGAGCAATGTAATATTAAAGCTGAAAGGCAGAGCATAGCAGTGTAGAGTGGTGTCCTAAAGAACGAGAGTCCTTGATGCCAGCTGTGTGTCAGTCAACCCTGATGCTCACTATACCTCTGGACATCTTAAGAAAATCAACTTTTGTTTTGTTGATCATATTTTCAATTGAAATTTTCTGTGACTTGAAACTGAAAGTATCCCTGGTGTGGTTGAGGAAGTGAAGATTGTTGAGAGTTTCTACATCCTCTACTTCAGTGTCCTCATGAAAATTAGATGATGCATGTGCTGTGCGATAGAGAGTTATTCAATCTTTAAAAAGAAGGAAATCCTGTTATTTGTGACAACAAATGAACAAACCTGGATGACAATGTGCTAAGTGAAATAAACTAGACACAGAATGACAAAACTTCCTGATCTCACTTCTATGTGGAATGTAATAATGTCAAATTCACAAAGGCAAAGTATAGAATGGCAATTGCTAGAGTTTGGGTGAGGAGAAACAGGGAGATATTGGTCAAAACTACAAAGTTTAGGACTGGGGGCACGGCTGAAGTGCTAGAGTGCTTGCCTAATGACTGAAAGGCTTTGAGTTCAAGCCCCGGTATTACCAAAAACTACAAAATTTAGTTATATAGGATGATCTTTAACAATAGTAATCATATGGTTGAAATTTGCTGAGAAGATAAAGCTTAAGTGTCAACATATAAAGACAAAAGAAAATAGTAGCTGGGTTAATTAACTTTATTTTGGTGATTATTTCACAATACATATGTATATCAAAAGATGATGTTTTAAACTATAAATTTAGACTATTTTTACTTCAATAATAAGGAAAAGGTATTTTTATGATATTTATTGTTTGGGGCCCTATGTGCTAAGAAATGATTCTAAGCAGTGGAGAGTCAATTGTAAATAAGAAAATTTCCTGCCTCTACAGAGCTTATAATTCCTGGGAAGAGATAGTATTAAACAAGTAAGTATGCACATAATCATTTCTTTTCAATGATAAGTGTTTCTAAAAGTGGAAAGAACAATGCAAGTGTATAAATACTAAACAACTAAGTGTACTTTTCTGGGAAGATTTCTCTAAGATGTTGTATTTAACCTAAGACTGAAAGAAGAGGAAAACTGGCTCAGGAGGAGTTAGGGTGCTCCAGATAGAGACAAAGCTGATACATGAGATCCCTTGCAGTAGAATAAGGAAGGGTCTGCGTGGCGGGAATAGAGTTACTAAGGAGAGTGGCGCATAGAGGTATACAAATGTATAGTTAAGAAGTGACTGCATTTAGGGTGGATTCAACAAGAGTCCCTATGGTTGTTAATATTACATGAAGGGCATTGTAGGGTTGCTCTACTAAGAATTAGAGGACTAAACTGAAAATCGCCAGTGAGAGCTTTAGATAATAAATTAATATAACATTTATTATAGATTATTTTATAAAAGAGACTATCTGAGGAGGCATTGATGCTCTTTGAAGCACATCTCATCCTAAACTAGAAATACTCATAGTCACTGTCCTCAGTTGTTGAGTCAATGGGTTAGATCCACTGATAGATACCTCCTTGTCTCAGATTCCGTACCTTGCTCTGAGGCATTGACTCACATCCCAGGTCTGTGGCAAGATGTGACTGCACATCAGGCAGAGCAGCCCTTTGGCTTCGTAAACCTACAGTGTAGGCTATTTGTGATGATGACATTAATACTTTGCTGCCTCAAAAATCAATTCTGCTTTCTAAGAGTCTCAAGTCCCACATGGAATATAAAACACGCCCTTGTGCTGAGCAGAGATCAGAAGGAAATACAGATGTTTAAATAGAAGGAGAGGCTGTAAGGGAGGAGGAGAAGCATCGTGTTTATTTTGGAGAGCTTCGTGTGTTTAGAGCATTAAAAAATATCTTGTGCCAATAGCTATTGGTGCTGGCTTGTACCAAAAATGTAAAGTGATAGAGCATTGATTTTTAATAAATCCTGAGGAATAAATGCAATAGCTCATCCATGAAGGATGACTGTGTTTCTTTCACTTATGAAGAGACCTTGATAATATATTAATGAGCAGCATAATGCTTACCCTTCAAGGGTGACATGCTCTATATATATGCAAAAGCCACATCACCCCACACTGAACTTTGGCTAATGTTCAGATGTCCTCCCTCTGTCCTGGTTGTGTGCATCTCATATCTGTTTGGTAGGAGCTTGCTCTGGCACTGCTTGGGTATAAATAATAATGTCTGGAGGTTAAAGAACCTAACCATGTCCTGCTGATTGATCAATTAATCAATTACTATTGATTACCAGAATGTTCTATTAATTCCATTATAGTGTCTAAAGGAGAATCCATAGCAATTAAACAAAAAGACATTTGATAGTTTTTGTGGTAATTGAATTTGTAAATTTATTAGCTTTCAGTTGTTTACTTCCAATACAAGTAATTAATATTTCATGTTACTCTTTTAAATGGGGAAATGCTTATGGGATCATTTTAATTAAGGAGCAGATATTGGTTTGAAATGAAACCTCTAAAAGCCCTGAGTTTGTAATTGGGTAATATCTTTGTTATCAAAGATGATGCATTTTGATTATATTTGTGTTTCTCTGAAATCGTGCTTCCTGACACAGAAGACATAAGGATCTGTGCTTAGATGTCAACTAGAAAAGAGAGCACCATGTCATAAAGAAATCATTAAGGTCCAACTGAAATAATGTGCACTGCAGCAGCAGATGTGAAATATGCATGGATGGTCTTAAGGCAGATGGGTATTGTTAAGATTGAGGCAGAGTTGGTGAAAGAAGTCCTGGTGCTTAGGCAGGAGGATGAGAAAGGGATGTTGGAAAGGTGTGAGGGAAGGGGAAGCTGGGGGTGCTGTGCTAGGATGAGGACTCCAGATAATAAAAGGCTTAGTTTGAAACAATGGAAGAAAATTCTACTAGCCTAACTGAAAGAGGACAACTACAATGGGGAACATGAAAGAAAGTCTTCCTGCTGTATTTATGAACACCAGTGAACCTAAGTTGATCACAGAATAGTGAAGGGGCTATGGTCACAGCAGATCAGAGACATTCATTTGGAAGGAACAAATTCAATCAATGGATGAGCATCAGGTACTGAGGAAGAAGCAGGTGGACTGCCTCTTCAATAGGCCAGGATATCAGGTTACTGTTATAGAAACCTGCTGTTAGCTCCTGAGCAGGCAGACTTGCTGATTTGCTCAAGATAGCATGGTCAGCATCTGGAAGAAAACTTGGTGCATTGTAAGTTCATAAATACATGCAGATGTGACATAGATATAGGCTCCATTGAAGACATAGGCTGTGGGCAGAGTGTGGGAGGTCCAAGGAAGTATATAAATGATAAGGAGCTTACAGTAGTTTTTTAAACTTCCAATTATTATCTTTAATTTTCCTATTGTTCAAAATCTGTCCTAAAGTACAATATTGATTGATTTCTTTCTGTATCTTCCCATGAAATTCCACAATTAGAACACATATACTATCATTACATATTATGTGAATGAGCTTTACTAGGTCAGCTGACAAGAATGTTTACTTGGTCAGCTGACAAGAATGAGTGACATTAGAAAATTTCTTGTTTGGATAATACCTCAAGGGTGAAGGATGTCCAGAGAGAGTGGGAGAGCATTGGGAGTTTTGAAATGGTCATCATTATAAAGTGTGATATATGAGTTAAAAATAAATGCTGCCAATAGACTGTATCAGATTTGTATGTTTATGTATGGAGTCAGACTCATTTATCTTTAATATGAGGACACATATAAAAGTGATTGTAGCCCACCATTAAAGTGATGCTTATGGTTTTATATTGTGCTATGAAGTGGTTTTATTCGCAATGAAATGATCACTACTATAAGTCAATTTTTAAGCCAGTTTGTTTTTCTTGTAGAAGTTATCACTGATGCTTCTTCCATATGGCCAGGACAAAAGTAGATAATTATTAAGTGAAACCTTCCAGATGACACAGGATACCTGTCTTGATCTTTTAAGATACTTTCAAATTTTAGATTCAGTTTTGAGAACTTACAAGTTCAATAACTGAGATAAAAAGCCCCAGAGAAATAGCATAGAAACTTGGAACACACTGAGATGTCAATACCTAGATTCTACTCCTGTCTCATTTACTAGCTGGGTGACCTTGGCCAGGCACTTAACTTTTCTGAACCTCATTTTTCTAATCAGCTAAATTACAAAACTAAACTAGATTATCATTTAGATCACTTATCTCTTGCTCTGATAACCTAGGTATAGAGTCTACAACAGCATTTTCCAATAGGAAGACGTTCTGTGAGCCACAAACATAATTAAAAATTTTGTAGCAGTGCTGCAAAAAAAGTAAGAAGAAGCCAGTGCCAGTGGCTCATGCCTGTAATCCTAACTGCTTGGGAGGCTGAGATGGGAAAGATCCATGGTTCCAGGCAGGAAGTTTGTTGTACTCAAAAGCTGGGCACAGTGTTAGCACCTGTCATCCCAAAGGACAGGGGAAGCTGAGATGAGGAGCATAAAGATTCCACAAGATTTTTGCCTGGGCAAAAAGTTTGTGAGATGCCCATAATAATGGAAAAAAGTTGGGGATGGTAGGGCACAGGCCTGTCATCCCAGTGACATTGGGAAGCTTAAAATAGGAAGATTGCATCCAGTTCAGCCTAAGCAAAAAGCAAGACCCTGTCTCCAAAATAACCACAGGAAAAAAGGGCTGGAGGTGTGGCTCAAATGTTAGAGCTCCTCCCTTCTTCCCTCCCTCCTTTTCTCCCTCTCTTTCTTTTTGATACTGGGTATTAAACCCAAGGCCAAGATACGCTCTACAACTGAACTATATCCTCAAACCCAGCCCTGCTCCTTTTTGAAGTTCTATTTTCTGAATCTGTTGTCACCTGATTCCCAGCTGTGGCTTGAACTCTGCCTTGGCCATCTGACTGTTTTCTGTGAGTTCTGATCCCGAGCCGAATCACTATACTTACAAACATGTTTAGCCTCAGCAGAGGAGGATCCAGCAATCACTGCCCCTGGAGCTTTTGCCTCACTTCAAGGGTTCTCTCTTTAATCCTTGCTTTATCCTTAGCAACACTGACTGCTGTGTGCACTACACTTCACTAACAGTGCAGACATATCTTGACCAAATTAAATATGATGATAGTGGCAAGTTAAAATGGATAATATAATAGAACTGGTTTCAAAGTCAAAGAGAAAGAAAAATAGGAATTTCTGTTGGTAGCATTGCAGATAAAGTTCAGAATTCTGGTTAGATGAAGATTTGAGATAAATAAATATTTTTAGTATAAGTACATCCCAAACATTACATAGTATATGGTTATACTACAAAATTCATTATTTAGCTGATATTCAAATTCAATTGCTCATTTCTGTATTTTTTCCCTGAATCTGACAACCTTTCTTCGTGGGTATCCTCTAGGGTTCTTCAAAGTTGAAATCTATTCTTTGCAATTTGTTAATATCACACCTTTCAGAAAACTCCCTTTTCACACTTTAAAATTTGGTCCTCTGCTGAGTGATTTCTTTCATACACTATTTATGAGTACAGCAATTTATTGAAGAACACTTTTTAGAGTCTAGTACTTCACATAGTGTGGAGACCCCCTTTCATGGCTTTTGAATTTCCAGTATTATTCATCTTAGGGTATATAACTCTTCTGGTATGAATTAATATACAGCTTTCTGACTATGCCTCTATTTATCTTGACTGGAAAATCTCTTTGGGACCTATTTAACCTCCTCAAAGAATAAGTTGCTGTGGGGAGTGGATTATGAGACACTTATGAGAACTTGAAGACAGCCAGAGGCAAAATGCAGCACAGCTGCTTTTCCTAAATTGCTTACATTCAGAGAAGTAGGAATGCAGGTGTCTCTTGTTACAATGTCACACCCCCTCCCTGAGAACTGTTGCTCCACCTCCTTGTTTACCACTGGATATAAAAGACTCACTGAAGGAGGACATGAGATTTTTTGATGGAAGGTTTTTTGATGGGGGATTGATTGGTTGGCTGCTGCTGCTGAGTTATGCTAGAGATTAGAGGAAACATGGGACAGTGCAATTCTGCACCGAGAACTTTATACATAGGCTTTAGAAAAGCTAAGCTAAAGAAAAGCTAAAGAGAACATGAGACAGTGCAAGTCTAAGGACTGAGACTTTAAGAGTTATGCTAATGCAGTTTTTAGACATGGCTGCTATTGTTTGTCTGCAAGTCTGAGGGCAAAGACTTTAAGAGAGATTAAAATCTGGAACAGAGTGAGTCTAAGGCAAGAGACTTTAAAGAACAGAAAAGAAGACTTTAGAAGTGAGGTTTTAAAGATAGAAAAGAAGAAAGAATTTAGAAGCAAGCCTTAAAGAAAAAAAGATAGAGAAAAGAAGTAAAGAGAAGAGAAGTAAAAAAGCAACGAGGCTGTTGTGTGTCTCCATCCAAGCACTCAGCACACCTGGCCCCAATTTTATGCATGTCTATCTTCTTTCCTTTGTCCTTTCTGCATCTCCTGTCACCCCCACTTAGGTCCGGTTAGGTTCAGTAGTAATAGGAGTGAGAAAAAGCTCACTCCAAGTTGCTAGTTAGTGACTGTGATGAACCCCATGAGAGAATTTTTTTCACCTTGCCATTGCTGACTACTGTCTCTGGCAGGTGCTATTACAGTACCATGCCTCTTTGCCTTTCCTGCATCTTCATCCAAATGTTTGACAATATGATTCTGACTCTGCTTCCTAGACTTCCACTGAGGTTCAAACACTCTTGAAATGTAGCCTTTCTAACCTTCCTAAGCACTTCCTCATCTATGTGAATTTTTTCCCTTCAGGTAGGATATGTTCTCTTTCTACCATCATTTGCCAACATTTCTTCTACACCCAAGTGACATTCATGACTTTGTATGGGTTTCACTGGGTTAAATGTGTCAAGTTAATTTTATTTGCTACCTATACGTCTTTCATTGCTATAGACACTCTGAAATTGTTACATTTACCCTGTGATATGATTTTCTTCCCTGCTATTTCCTCTTAGAAATTACTTGGCATCTCCTCCATTGTTTCTTTTTTTCCCCCTAATTCATACCTAATAACCTCTAGAAGCAGTGTTTATAGTGCAAGCTGGGCACATCCCTCCTCTTTTTTTCAAGTTTCAATTGAAATCTCTGTTTATCATGTTGGCAATTCTCCTAGAAAACATATTCTTCTCAGGCCCCATGAGATAAACTGTATTCCTTGCCAGAAGCATTTCATTTGATGTCATAAGTCATAATCTAAAGAAAAAAAGCTTATCCTTTCATTGACACCATCTCTTCAGCTAATTGGTCATATTTAATAACCTCTAGTTGATCCCAAAATAATGACCTTTAGCTGGAAAAAGAGGTAAAATCTCAGCTCTATCCTCAAGATTCTTTATTTTTCACTTAGTAATTTATGGAAATTGCAGGAAAAATTGTCCATTTTTGGTTGAGTGATTTGATCTCATCATACATGGTACAAATATCTGTTGTGATCACAATTAAGTTAAATGAATTGTAACATGAATATATGAAATGCATTGTGCACAATAAAGGAGTATGAGATATAGGTTCCAGCTGGTTAGGAGCTGAGGCTAGAATATACTGATATTAGTTAACTTCAATTCTTAGTTGTGTCTTGTTCAGTTCATTTATTGGAAAGGTTCTAAAAGGCCCATTGAAATATAACTGTATGAATTATAAGCCTTATCAATTATTAGCTTCAGGCATAAACAAGTTTTGTGGATATGGAGGAGGTAGTGGTTATGAAAGCTAGATTATAGATAGATGTCATATACAAATGAAACTCCATGGAGGATGGTGACTCTGACAAAGCAACTAGTCCTAAATGTGAAAAAGATCAAGAGGTTGTCATAAAACACTAGGTAGAACCAAAATTGTCATTAGCTCTATGTTCTTAGAGGAACTTAAGTACCCAGAGACTAAGAGAACTCTATGAAAATACTACAAAAAAGCTTATTACTCCAGGGCATGAAAATGTGGTGGTAGTTTACAAAAGGAATTTATTTGCCTCTTGGATGGATATGCCAGCACCGGAGGTCAAGGCTTGGAAGTGATGGAGAGAAGCTACAGATATCAAAATGCTTTTAATACCCCCAAAAACTACATCACTGCCATCCTGTGAACAGGAATTCCATTACTATTAAATCTATAAGCAAAGCAATGGTGAATAACATCTGAAATGTGTGCAGAAGAGAGCTCCCAGAGCAGAGGGAAAGCCACAGTTACAGTGTCTAAAATGTACCCAGGACTTGTTTTAATCAGATACATTAAAGTAATGTATGGTAACAACTGCCTTTGCAAGAAGAGTTTATTATTCAAATTTCCCAAGAGAAAGGGGCATGCTGTATCATGCAAAGCCATGTCGGAGAAAGCCAGAGTCAATCAGAAAGAAGGATTAAGGAGAAACCATGGGAATGAGCTTTTGTTGCTATCAAGAGTGAAGTGTTTTGGTAGAAATGTCCCCTACTGGGCTAGTAAAAAACTCAGTCTGTCAACATGCTCCTGTGACATTAGATGTCAGTCATAGAATCTCAGAAATTATTATTTTTTTGCAAAATAAGTGCCTGAAAAATCTTACTTTGATGTCTTTGGAGAGAAGTCAGAACCAAATAAGACTGAGATCATACAGATAAAGTGGACTTAGGCAAAGAAGCTTCTCATTTTTGGGAAAGAGAGAACATTTTGGTTACACTTTAAAATGTGAATTAATAGAGCCCTGTTGAAGGCAATCATTCAACAAAGGCATTTTTCCATTCGGGGACTTTTAATCGATCAGCACCTGCATTTTGAAAGTAGAAGCACCCAGGTCCTAACTCAATAATACAAAAATTAAGGCACTTCTCCCTTGAGGGCAAACAGAAGAAGGAAGAAATAATGACTTTTTCATAACTTGGTGAGCCTGCCAGAATGTCCAAAGGAGGAAGATTTTTTTCTCTATTATCCCAGTGTTAGCCATTCTTGTAGGTAGCAGTATTATCTGAACATTCAAAGTTTAAACCAGTACAAATTGTCACAGAATGAAGAATGATAAATAAATGAAAATATTCCAAGATCAGATGAATAAATATCATAGTAATGTTAATTATCTCCAAGTTAATGTAAAATGTTTATGCAATCAGTTTTTAATGGTTTTTATTTATTTAATAAATAAATTACCTATAAAATTAAAATGAAGCAATAAACTTTCAAGAGTAGTTATGGAAATGTTGGAATATAAAAACAATATTGGCATGCTAACTAACCATATCAAATATTAAAAATAAGATCTCTATAATTAAAATGACATGATTTTTTTAATGAACAAATAAAAAGACAAAGGCTCAGAATCAAAATTCTAGAAACAGACAAAATGCCTTTGAAAATTTTATATATTGTGAGTATAGCATCTCAAATTAATTGAGAATATATATAGACTTTTTAATCAAAGAAGTCAGAATATTTAACATTTGAAAATGATAGATCTGTTTCCATGTCTTATACCTGGATAAGTCCACAAAAATCATTGATACAAAAGTAAAAGAAAATGATACCATACATGTCACCAAAAGAAAACATAGTGAAGTTTCTTTACAAGTAGGGAGTGGGAAGATTGACAAAAGCCTTTGTTTTGTAACTGTAATCACCAGAGTGCCATACCTTCTGAAAATGCTACTCCTTGTATTTTCCAGTGTTTAGAAAACAACACTGCTGTCATCTTCACATCTCTCCTCACTCTGACTTTCTTGCTTCGCTTTTATGAAGACCCTTGGAATTAAATTGGGCCCATCCAGACAGTCTCTCCATATCAGGGTCCTTACTTAAATACACAAAGTCCTTTGGGTTTTGTAAAGGACTGTGATTTATGACTTGGACATCTTTGTGAGGCCAATGTTCTGCCTAACATTGTCTTTTTTCAGGGTCACAAAGACTCACACACATCCCACATGTCAAATACATTTTCCACATTTTAAGATTCCCCCAAAGTCTCAACCCATTATGACATCAACTTAAAGTCCATACTTTCATCAAAATCTCATCATGTCTCTTTGCCTAAATCAGGAAAGAATGAGATTTTGGGTATAAATCATATGGAGACAAATCCTTCTCTATCTGTTGACCTGTGAGGGATATTTGCTTCCAAAGTATACCACAGGGAGGCAAGACATAGGATAGCAGTTGGATACATTTCCTTTTGAAAGGGAGAAAATGGAAGGAATAAATGGAGTTATTTGTCCCAGGAAAACTTGAAATCTACCTGGACAGACTCCATTAGGTGTTAAAGCTTGTGGATAATCCTCTGTGGTTTAAGGCTCTTCTATCTAGGCCTACTTTTAGGGTCAACCTGGCTTTCATATTAAGACTAATATGTATTTTAATCTAAGATGTTTTATCAGTCTGTGTCTTGCATATAGAGGGGTTGAAATTCCAGTAGGGGTATTGAAAGCCTTCTTTTTACACTTTTAAAATTAGCATAGACTAATTGTATAAATAATGGGTTTTATTATGATATTTCTATAAGATATGTTACTTTTTATTGTCCCCCATTTCCCCTTCTGCCAGACTCTTCCTCTTTCCAAGTAGTCCCCCTTCTACATTCATGTCATTTTGTTAAAATCTAGATTCTGAATATAGAAAACATGGTATTTGTTTTTCTTAGTCTGGCTTATTTCACTTAACATGATCATCTCCAATTACATCCATTTTTCTGCAAATGATATTACATCATTGTTCTTTATGACAGAATACTACTCCATCGTGTATACATACCACATTTTCTTTATCCATTCTTTAGTTGATGTGCACCCAGTTTGATACATAACTTGGTTATTTTGAATAGTGCCACAATCAACATAGGTGTAAAGGTATTTCTGTAGTGAGTTGATTTTAATTCCTTCAGGGATGTGCCCAGGAGTGGTATAGCTAGATTATATAGTGGACTAATTTACACCAATAGTATATAATAGTTCTTTTTTTTGCATCCTCATAAGCATTTTTTTTGCTGATAACTATTCTGTGTGGAGTGAGATGGAATCTGAATGTAGCTTTGACTTGCCTGTTTTGATGATTAAAGACATTGACCATTTTTCATGAAATGATTAGCCATTTGTACTTCATCTTTTGAGAACTGTCTATTCAGTTAATTGCTCATTTATTAATTAGATTATTTATCCTTTTGGTTTTTAGGGGTTTTTTGGCTCTTTACATAATCTTGATGTTAATCCCCTGTTGGGTGAATAGCTGGCAAAATTTTTCTACCATTTTGTAGGCTGCCTCCTTCACTCTGGTATTATTTCCTTTTCTGTGCAGAAGCTTTTGAATTTGATGCACTTTCATTCATCGGTTTTTGCTCTTTATTTGGGTAATTCTGGGTTCATAGAATGAGTTTGGAAGTATTTCCTTTTCTTTTTACTTTGTGGAATAATTTGAGGATGATTGGTGCTAATTTTTCTTTAAATAGCCAGTAGAACTCACAGTGACTCTGTGGAGTCCTGGGTTTTACTTTGTTTGGGGGACTGTTATCGTTTTAACATTATTGCTTGTTGTTGATCTTTTTAGACTGTTTATGTATCTTCTTGGTTTATTTGAGTTGTACATATGTGCCTGGAACTTTTCTATTAATTCTAGATTTTCTGATTTATTTGAATATAATTTTTCAAAATATTCCCTAACAATCCTCTGAATTTTAGTGGTATCTGTTATAATATCTCCCCATTTCATCTCTAATTTTATTAATTTGGGTTTTATTTCCCTTTCTGTTGGTTACTTTGACCATGGGTGTGCCAATCTTGGTTATCTTTTCAAAGAACCAACTCTGTTTCATTGATCTTTTAGTCTCCATTGCATTACTTTCCATCCTCATCTTTATTATCTCTTCTCATCTACTAATTTGGAGTTTTGCTTGTTTGTTTTCCTAAGATGCTGAGGTGAATCACTGGGGTCTTTATATGAGAGATCTTTGATTTTTTTAATGTAGGCACTTGTCACTATAAACTTCCCAATTAGAACTGTATCCCAAAGTTTCTGGTAAGTTATGTTTTTATTTACACATACATCCTGGGTAATTTCACCTCTATCTTGGCTTCTGCTGAGTTGACTAAGAGGACATATGAGTAATAAGCCAAAGTACACATATGTTCAACAACTTAGATGCATCTCAAATGCACTATTAAGTGAAAAAGACCAAACTCATTCATATGACATCAAGAAAATGCAAAAGTATGGGGACTGAGAACAGATCTGTGGTTGCCAAAGATCACAGTAGAGAGGAGATATGGTTAGGTAGCACAAGGGAATTTGAGGAGAAGAGTGGGTGTTGGTGAAACTGTTCTGTATCTTGATTCCTCTGATGTTTATCCAACTCTACATTTGTCAGCTCATAGAATGAAGACCACAAAGAGTGAATTTACCATATATAAATTGAAGATAATTTATTTTTTTAAAGCAGAAGAGAAGAAAGGAGGGTCATTTAGAGTTCATAGTAGATGACTTCATTTTCTTATAAATGTCCCAGATAGAAATTAAACAATATAGAAGGTGTTTGTCTCAGGAAACAACAGTGCCCTGTTTCCTTCTCTGTCTGTTTCCAAGCTTTCCAAGGAGGGAAGCTTCTGGAGAGAAAGCTTGGCACCTATGTTGGAAGAACCCTGCCAGAAGCTCAGCTTCAAAGCTGAACTTTTATTTCTCTCTCTCTCTCTTTTTAAAAGGTATAACTTTTTAAAAAATTATACCTAGTAAAGGGTTATACTCTCCATTCAAAGTATACAGCATTTACCAACTTTTACTTCATGAATAATGGAATTATTTGGATATTACACTGAATTACCTGAGCATCAGTTTTGATCAGTCTTCCTTTAGTCCCTCTTAAACTTCCTATCACAATCTCCCCACTGACTGAATGTATCCATAACAAACCTCCCTCTTAGAAATGCAAATACCCTGCAGGCTGAGAATTTCTGTTTTCTTCTTAATGCTGTTTTATATTTTTTATGTTTCTACAATAAGCATGAATTACTTTTATAATTAGAAAAAAGCAATAAAAGTTATTTTGCAAAAGCAAATACATCTGGGAGGATTGTTTCAACCTTATTGCTTTTCTTGGAACGATTGAGTTCACATGCACCGCAAAAGTAAGTTTTGACTTGAGAAGGATAAACTAAATCATTTGCGAATGAGGACTGCTTTTAGGATAGGGAATTATAGCAGCTGGAGAACACCAGGGGTTTGATGGGAGATGATACAAAAATGAAGAAAGGGAAAAGGAAGGAGTCAGTAATAAACACTTACATATTCAAACCTGGTTTCTGTTACTAGTACATTCACAATAACAGGAGGAAATTTTTTTCTTTTTTCTACTTCCACTAGACTGACTTGATTTTTGAGAGCAGGAATCCACAGAAACCTCATATTTGCAGGATAAGTATTTCCCAGGCCACAGTCCAGAAGCTAAAGGTAGGGGAATGAGAAAAATAACAGCGTAGACAGTTTTCCAGAGAGTTGTTTGCTCATTTAAGTTTTCTTTGATATTACCTGCTTTCTAATTTCGACTTCTAAAATGTTCTTTATGGAATAATGATAGGAGAATTCAGTTTTTCTTTACAGATTTTTCTAGTCCTTAAAATCAGCATCTGAGCTTTTTATGCTTTGGATTTTAATCTCCATAAAGGTGGGGAGTATGTTTTTGCATTTACCCCTCACCCCAACAATCCTGTCCCCAGCACTGTGTACAACACATAAATACTTTAAGTAACTATCTATTGATTCTCTGACTATAGTAATTCAGCTGTTCATATTTCTGAATTAGTTTGGGGCCTAATCCCATTGAACAACTTTTTAAGTCATGCACTCCAAGTAGACAAAAAGTTTCTAAATGATATGTTCATCTATTATAGATATTTCAAATAGTCAACACTTTCATATCTGATTTGGTATTACTCTGACACTATATTTTGTAAATGTATGATTAATTTGTTGATTTGTTAATATTCTGTCACCTTCTAACCAAATGTAAGCTTCTCTATATCTAGTACATCACCAGGACCAAAGGAAGTGTCAATGTTTTTGTTGTTTTTGAATCAATGAATATTTTACGTCTCCTCCCTCTGCACAATGACAGTGTCTAGTTATATTATATCCTGTGGCCTTTAGGCATACTTGGCATTGAGTAATTGCATTTCTAGCCATCTTTTCTACCATTCGCCCACAAATCATGTGCTATTGTGATGTGCAACCCTCAGAGATCTTGTCTGGGTTGTGTATTAAAAAGATAAGTGTAAAGTTTCCAGGTGTAAATGTTGAGATACTGGAGTAAGGATTGGGATAAGGAGAGAGGGAACCATGTATCAAGTAGAAGAGCATATAATTACACGATCTAGCTGATGAATTATTTCCTTGTCTTAAAATATTTTTACTTCTCCAGGACAAATGACTAGGCAGAATGACTGTCTATAACTTCTTATTTTTGTTTTGGTCTCTTCAGTGAACTTAGAAGGCTTAGAACAACTCTCATTTACCTTTGAGTTTATAGAACCATGCTCAAAAAGCTCTCAATGAATGTTAGTTGAATAAATATTCAAATATATACTTCTCCAATAATAACAGTATTTCTGTAACACTTTATGCCTTGGGGAACCCATTGTTAAATACATAAAACTGTGTGATAGGTGAGGAGGCATTCATCTCTATTTTACAAATAAGGAGTCTTCTGATCAAAGAATTCAGCATAATCCAAGATCACACAACCAGAGTGTAATTAAACTAAGATTTGAATCCAGGTCTCCTTGTCAGCGTTCTTGGTATCCACTCATTCTTTCATTCATGAACAAATGGAATGAATACATTTCTTCAGTATTTATTAGATACTACATTCTTCTGACTTCATGCATTTCCAAACCCCAGGTAAAGTTCATTTTGATAGGATAAGGAATGTAGATTCAGAAGAAGAATCTTCCAAGGTGAGATTAAAGGTGTCTGGGGATAGCTGGAATTGGTGAGGGAAAACAGTAGTCTGGGAAAGGAACATTGTTAATAGTGCAATTAAAGTTCACGAACAGGAAAGACTTAGTCACAAGGAAGTCATTTTAGGGAAAAAAATAAGAGGGGGGACATGAGAGATAAATCTAACAGACAGTCTGGCTACTATTTCTGAGGAACTGCTCAGACAGTAAAAGGGCTCAATTCAAGAATCTGGATTATCTGTGAAAGAGAGCTAGTCAGAAGCCATAGGAATGGCATAAATACTCTCTCCAGGATCCAGAGATCTTTAAGGGGCTGTTACAAATAGAGTTCTGAGAAAGTGTTGCCTTGGAAATATTTAGATATGCATAAACTATGATATCCTTTATTTCCACCCAAAGCTGAGAAATGAATGAGTTTAGTGTTTGAAGGTTCTTATGTTTCCATTTACCAATAATGCTCAAGACAAGATTCCATTTAGTGAATCACATCAATGTTCCAAAATACTGGTTGTTGAATAGCTTTTTCATTTCAGTAGTTCAATATGGTTCCAGAGCCCACACCCTGAGGACCTGGTGCTAAAATGCTTATTATCATTTAGGACAATTATTCTCCATGTTCATAACATATTGTATCTTAAGAATTGACTATAGAATTCAATTTTTAGAACATATTAAATAAAAACTCTACTCTTGCTTTCATTTAGGAAAGAAACTAATAACAACACTAAGACAAAAACAGGCATTGTAAGACCAAATTAAATTACATATCACCCAAAGAGAAATCTATTTTCTTTGCTTTTATTGTCTTCAGCTGAAATCTGTGAAAAATCTAGTTCTGTACCTTCCATTCCATTTAGTGTCTGTAATTATGCTATAACCCATTTGCCTGCTTCCAAACTCTACACTGCATTTTCTTTTTACTTGGAAGGTGATCTCTCAATGACAGGATGGCTAACTGGGATCCCCAGAAAATGTGTAATTGAGATACATGTTGAGACTCCCACTGTCTTAATGTTCTGATAAGATATGTAGTTCCTCTGATGAATTAGCACTATGATCCACTAACTGGAGCCTGATTACAGAATGAAATTAATGCTTCATCACACTGCAATGTCAAGCCTGGACAGAGAGATGTTACGGTGTCAGAATCTCAAAACGCAGCAGAGAAAAAGGCCCAATTTCCATTCAAACAATCTCATCCTCTGTGAATTGCCAAAATTGCCATGAAATTTTTTCCTTTTCAAAGACTTCAGAGAGTCAGGGATGGAAAATGTACGTTATTAGAAGTGCTTAACTTTCTGTAAAGATGAAGATTGTCAAGTTTCTGACTAATAGTTTTGTCACTTCTAGCCTTTCCATATTCTTCTTCAAATTTATTTCCTTGTTGATAGAAAGTCTTATGGCGTTGTGTCCATGACTATTACATATTACCTGATCCTAGATATATCTTTTGAGTCCTGAGTTTGAACTCAGGATTTTGTGCTTGCCAGATAAGTGTGCTACAACTTGAGTCATGTTCATAACCCCTAAATAAATTTTAACACTACTGTAAAAGAAACTCTTAACAAAGTACTGATTCTCTAGGTTTACTCATTCCTTTACTATTCCTGAGATTCCATGCTACTGAACATTAGAACCAGATGTGTCAAAATTTTTAGGTTTCTTTAGGTAGAAGGAAACAGTGAAAACTACTGCTTCAAATATAAAGGAGCAAGCGAGTTGTGATGGGACTATTCTGAGAACAGTTTGGTGTAACAGGGAAAAGGAAAATTAGGCAAATGACTGGAGACATTCACATCTTTCTAAGAGTTTTCTAAAGTATGATCTTTGAAGAGATTGGTAATCACAAATCCTAAAGAAAGATTGCTGGAGAATGGCCCATTAAGCAAGATCAAGGTCTTTTAAAAAACTATATTATATAGCAATTGGAATGATGAATTCAAAGAAAAACCTGAGATGCGGATTAGACTTGTGACTTGACCAGATAGCCTCACCCCACAAGTTCTTAGTGGTATATCAAATGATCCCTAAGGAATTAACACTGACATTTTATTATCTATTATTTAATGGGCATTCTGGCTTTGCATATATGTAATTTTCTTTTTTTCCTGCTCCTTTTGCTAAGTAAAGTAGAAGTTAACCATTAGGGAAAAATGGAATGGCTATTCTAGGTCCTAAAAGACCTTATGTTCAACTTAATAAAAAAAAATAAGCATTAGTTGCATGTCTACTATGCAAATGTCTAGTACTATATTAAAGAGTCAATAGGACTAAGGAAAAAAATATGGCCCAATTGTTTTTTAATGAAGAACTCACAATCTAATTATGATAAAACAAAGTAGCCTAGTAAGAGTGTGAGATTTTACTAAGATTCCAAATTAGATAAACTTTAAAATAGATCATCCACTAGAATATTTTTAAAGGGACTCATTAGGCAACCCTTAGGTTTAATAGTGAAGGTGTTTCTTGTCCTTCATTTAATAATTTGAGAAACTCAGAGGTCAGGGATCACAGGAGTCAAGGTGGGTAAGAATGGATTTCCTATAGCACCTAAACGTGCTTATGGATATAGCAGTTGAGCCTACCTTATTGGTAAAACTCACTTTGATTTTCTTATTTTGATTCATCATCAACTGTGTGTCTGCTTCCCCCACTTCAGCCCCAGGTAAGGACATCTGTTGGAATTCTGCATCGGAAACATAAGTAGCAACTTGATAACACAAGTTTTGTCATTTAGCCTCAAATATATTCACCCAATTAAGAACTCAAATTGCTAACATTCTTGCATACATGTTATTTATAGGAGTAGTATTATTCACAATACACAGAGTTGAGAGAATGAGGTTGAACAGTTAGAAATTGACTTATTTTTCTTAGAATTTCTATTAAATTAGTCTTTTAATTATAGTCAGACAAACATAAGGATTTTCATATGGGAAAAAAGTGGGGAAGTCTCTTTCAGAATGTAATTGGGGAAATGCTCAAGTCATATGCTTAGTTAGAAACAGGTTCTTTGAAAATGAGTCAAAGAGAATATGAAATTCTCTTTCTTCCTAAGTTGCAGAGAAGGTATTCCATATACTGTACCAGGTGGGAGGGGATTAGTGTGCATGATGACCTAATTCTGATAACTGCCCTATGCCATGCACTAAAAATACAAGGTTGTGTATGTGCAGACCAACTCCAAATTAAGAAAGACTTTGGATATTGCTTGTTCACATGTCCCTTAGGAAATAAATTATTCTAGATGAACTGAAGGAACCACAGAGAGGGATTTCATTGATGAGTATCATAGACAGAAAATGTAGTGACTTGCCAAAGAGCAGTATAACAGATTTGAAACATACCAATATTCTCTTTAGATTTAGCTGACCCAACTTGCTACCCTTGCCAGGGCAACGCTGAATGAATTTCTTTTCCAAAAGTATTGTTTCAAAAGGAATATGTATATAAAGTGAACCAAGTCATTTTATTCTTTTTCTCCAGATTTTTTAACTGAGATACTGAAAAGGTGGTGAGTTAAAGCAATTAGCAACACTCCATATGTGAAATATGTAGGAAGTTTTCAGGAGAAGTTACAAAGACATAGACAATATGGGGAGAGAATAGCACATGTTGGGAGGAAGGATAACAAACACTGGTCAATAACAAAGAGCAAGAGTAAGAGACAGGGTGAACAACCCTGACTCAGTTTCCAACTTTCCAGTCCCAGCTTCAGGTCCCATTCAACTTGGCAGTGTTTAAATTTGAAGTGATACTGTCACATCTTTTTTCTCAGCCATATTCCATCACTATGCTCTTGCTAGTCTAAGAAGATTATGCTCCCCAAAACCTAACTGCATGACTAGAAAAGGACCCAGAAAATTAGGTACAGATTTAAGACTTAAAACTTAATCAAGAGCAGGGTGCCGGCAGCTCATACCTGTAATCCTAGAGACTAAGATCATGAGTTCTGGGCCAGAATGGGCATAAAAGTTTACAAGATCCCATCTCAATGGAAAAAAGCTGGACGTGGTGATGAGTGTCTACCATTCCAGCAACAGTGGGATATTTTAACAAGGATTAGAGTCCAGGCCAGCCTGAACAAAAAGTGAAACCCTATCTTCAAAACAACCAGAGCAAAACGAAGTGTATCTCAAGTAGTAGAGCACCTGCCTAGCAAACACAGATGTCCTCTTCAAACCCTATGAGTACCAAAAAAAGGTATCTTAACCAAAATTCCCTACAGGCCAATATTTTATAAATCCACTGTATTTCACTGCCCAACCACACTGCTTATAAGCCAATTTAGTTTTATCCAAGATGTTGTTTGGTTGTTTTCTAGCACTTAGTAAGTTCAATTTTTCCTTAGAATTAAAAGAATATCAAAAAGCCTTAATAAAGAAATCTCATGGGGGAATATATTGTATAGAAGGGGATAGAGTCCAGATACCCATTTCCTCAAATATTGTGCCATTTTTTAGTAGATTCAAACCTTATTAGGAATACTACTACATTAATTTACTCTTTTAAACTGTTGATTATGTTTATTCAAAAATAATTTATCTAAACATCTTATATAATCACAATCACTATTCTTTGGAAACATAATGTAAACCTGAAGGTTACCAAAGCAGAATGTGTAATATACCCCTAAATAACTTTTATAATATCATAAATTTTACTTCTACCTTTGTTTTTGCGTGTGGGTTAGAATTACTACATAGGAGCACTTATTTTCAGCTTTAAAAGCTTCCTTCAGTATTTCTCTGTATGTGTGTGAAAGTGATAGTACTGTTTACCAGGAAATGAATACACTTTCAATAGACTGAAAGCTGATCATCTCTAGAGAGAGAGAACAAGAATTGTCAGTATTTCTTACTAAGTAGATCTGTTAGAAAAAATAATTGTTCTCAGCTTCTGTTTATCTGGGCAGGTCTTTATTTCACTTCCATTTTCCAAAGATAGTTTTCCATTATATAAGATTTTTGAATGAGAGGTTTTCTTTTCAGCACCTGAATAATCATCCCAATAACTCTGGCCTGCATTGTTGCCAAAGAGAAATCTTTTGTTAATCTTACTGAGAAGAGTTTGTACATGAGGAATGACTTACTTTTGCTGCCTTCAAGATTTTCTCTTTGCCTTTTAGCCTTTTAATTATATGTTTCACAGAGTGGATCTATGCATTTTGTTACTTGGAATTTGTTGAGCTTTTGGCATTTTAGGTTAATGTTTTCAATAATGTTTTTAGACATTATTTCTTTGAATAATTTTTCTGCTCCTTTCTGTCTACCATCTCTTTCTGGTACTCCCAGTACTTGTATATTGGTTCATAAAATGGTGTGCTGAACCTCAAATCACATTTTAATTTTTTGTTGTTGTTATTGGGCTTGCTTCATCTGTATCAGTCTATATCAACTTCTCTAATTCTTCCCTCCTCTTGGTCATTGAGCCCCATTACTAACTATTTCCATTGATATTTGTTAAAATATATTCATACTTTATATTCATATATGTTTCAACTTGAAAATCTCCATGCTTTAACATAATTTTTATGTCTGGTGATTTTCTTTGTATGGTAAGGACTTGTCATCATACCTTCCTTTCCTTCTTGAAACACGGTTTCCTCTAGTTCACTGAAAATGTTCATTGAAAAGTCTGGAAGTCTACTCTCTGAGCAGGTATAAAGTCTGTTTCTGCTTCTGGTTTATGCTTCTTTGTGGTTCTTTTGTTTATTTGTTTTCCTATGTAAGAGTAATAATTTCCTGCTTCTCTTCATGTATTTTTGTTGTTGAAAACTAGTCATTTTAGGTAATATAACTGATGCCATACCAACTGGAGTTGTTTTAGGTTTTGCTTGCTTACTTACTTGTTTAATCAGTTGACTCAAGTATCTTCGTGAAGTATATTTCTCCCACAGTGTGACGCTTCTGATGTTGTCCTCCTAAGAGCACAGTGGTGGACATTCACACAATAATCCTGGCATGGTAGTGGTCTTAGCTACCTTGATATCTCTTTCTTGACAGTTGTCTTAATCCATCTACTTCTGTTGGTATGACACTAGGTACTAAACTCTACTAATTTCTGACTGATTGCACCATTGTTTTCAATGTTTGGGGGCATAAATTGCTCCACAGTCTTATCCAGCTAAATTCTAGTACTACTTTAATGGTAAGTTTTTAGACCAGTCTTTGAGATTTGTTCTGATCCAGCATATCTTTTCTTTGCTTTCTCCTTGATTCTCTGTGGTGAAATGGTCTGCTTTTAAGTTAGTGCTCACATGAAGTTATCATCTTCTTAATTGTGTGCTATGAAAATCTTATTCTCTCTTTTTTTTTTTTAAAGAGAGAAAGCTTAGGCTTTATATTCCTTATACATTTTCCCAAATAAAGTCAGGTTTGGGGGAAGAGATATTCAGCCCCTTTTTTTTTCGATCAACTTTCTCTTCCCTGATCAAAATTTCTGAGCCACTCCTTAGAGATGCAAGACAGGATAATGGCTTGCTTCTTGGAATGCCCTGAAAGGAGGCATTCTAAGTTGCCTCTAGTCTGCAGTTGCCTCTAGACTCTTTGGTTTGCCTTTAATGGATAAACTTCTTCCCTGTGAATGAGTTTAAATGAGGGGAATCAGGACTTCAGTGTTCTTTGCCTTCTGAATCTATTATAAACCTTCTAAAAGCTGGATGGAAGACTAGGACTCATGATTTCTCAGCCACATTTTGCAAGAATATAACCTGTGAAACCTAGAAATAGTTGTGGGCAGGGTGAGAAATTCAGATGGCTTTCCTCTCCTGGAGAGACACTGTGTCCCTTGACAGAG
This sequence comes from Castor canadensis, assembly GCF_047511655.1. Lineage (NCBI taxonomy): Eukaryota > Metazoa > Chordata > Mammalia > Rodentia > Castoridae > Castor > Castor canadensis. The sequence goes on along the minus strand of NC_133389.1, from coordinate 24,671,584 downwards.
GCCTGAAGGGTTATCAAGCCTCATCTTCTTGGTCACAGTCATCCAGGTGGAGCTCCTGTCATGTTGCCCTCAAGGGAAAAAGGGAGTAATTTTGTGGCACAAGTACCATAGACCTCAGCTGTCATTAGCAAGATTTAATAGATTTTGTGAATACATGTTTCTTATCCTAATTGACAGTATAGTTGTCATAACTGAATTGGAACAATTTCAAGAGACTTTAAATGGTCATTAAAAAAATACTTCTCACCATTTGTGTTCGTTTCAACAAGGAAGAGGACCACAGAGTTCCTCACTCTGCCATTCAAAAAGTAGAACTCTAGCTAGTTGCTAGTGCAACTTTAATGTGTCAGAATTTTTGCACAATTTTCAATAATTTCTACTATGATTATAATTTATATTATGCATTATCAGACACAGTTAAGAAACGGGTCAAATATTTAAGGAGAAATACTAAGTTTTGTAAAACAAGGAGAAAGCAATGTTCAGTACATTTTCTGAAGATATTCCCTTAATGACTAGAAAAGAATCATTTATAATTGAAATTCCAATTATTTGCATATAAACAGATGTTTTCAATCAGCTTGAAGGCACTTAAAAAGGGTCTGTTCTCTTAAATATTCCAACTCTCCCTTTTCAATCAGTTCTTATACCAAAACTGTGAAGCTTTCAGTCATGCCTCTGTCTAAAGTAGAATACTGATTGTTTTCTCCATTCATCTAGACTGAGAATTACTGAGGTCTCCACGTATTCCATCCTTGGACTCCATAGTATTCATCATTATTGCTTACTTGAAATAAAATTAATTCAGAATTGATGTGTGTCAAAAAGAGTCTGAGATTTACTCTGTGAGTAAGTGAACCATTTGGTATGCTATCATTTCATGGATGCTGGCAAAAGACATGAGAGTATTATTATTATTGTTATTTTTTGTGGTTTTGGGGTTTGAACTCAGGGCCTTCACCTTGAGCCACTCCACCAGCCCTATATTTGTGATGGGCTTTTCAAGATAGGGTCTCTCGAACTATTTGCCCTATTTGCCCGTGCTGGCTTCAAAGCACAATCCTCCTAATCGCTGCTTCCTGAGTAGTTAGGATAACAGGTGTGAGCCTCTGGCGCATAGCATAAAGACACAAGATTCTTAAGTGAATGACAAAGGATAGTTTATCACTCAAAACAATATCAATAGTCAGATTATCGTTGCTTTGTTTCCCTGAGCACCAGTTCCCACAGGGCAATACCATCAGGGCCAGGTAATACTTGTGTCTACTGTAGATTGCATTATAGTAGGGGAACCCCCAAGTTTCAGGGGCCCAAATACTTTGTAAGGACAATAGTCCTTACTGAATTTTGCACTGCTGGCATTGTAGTTATTATAATTGGAGAGTGAATAATCCTGCCTTTTGCTACAGAGGAAGTGTCTATCCTTACCTTCCAAAGTTGTTCACTTACACACACATTGTTAAAAAGACAGTCCAGAACAAAGTTATTTAGTAGTGTATATGCATGAAATGTGTACATAGTTACCATATACTAGTGGAAAAATTGTGAATCTCTCAGGTTCAAAATGTCTTGAAATAACTATCTATTTAAAAAGCAACACCTGGAAATAGACACCTCATTGGAAATGGAGGTGACATTTTCATATAACTGAAGCTTATACTTGCAAGTGCCAAAATTTGAAAGGATAAATATATTTGCCAAAAATATATAACAAATTCTTGTGTCATCTTAAACATATAGTAAAAATTCTGGAGACATATGTAGAAGGCACAACATAACAGTTATAACTAGTAAGATCACTGCGCTTTGGAGAAATCTTGCCATACTTACATAAAAGGCTTCCAGAGTACATATGATTGAGTAGGAACTGGCTAACCATCTCGTCAGACTCAGGGGACTAAATCCTCAGAGCCACAAGTTGGATACATAGTTATTGAGGAAGTAAAATGTCCAAGAACTTGCACCTTACCATGGAGTGGTGGCAAGTATCTTTAAAATATATTAGTTAACCCACATCTTAGATAATATTCCTTTTAATCAATGGAAACCCATCACCATCCTATTTCCAAGTAAAACCCACTAATCTCACCAATGAAAAGCCATCTCTAACACTCAGCCTGCGAATAAACAAAATTCCCAGTGTGGATCAGAATAGTTAAAAATGCTTAGTGGCTAGGTCCTTGGGTATTAAATACTGGAAATCCATTCTTTTTTATAAATGAGATAAATCACAGACATTATTGTGAAGTTTAAAAAGAGAGATTGTTAAATGATGGGTAAAAAATGAGAACATTTAAATTTTATGTACATCACAATAATAATTCATTGTTAATTACATATTAATGTAGTAAAATATGAAAAAAATGCATGAGAACAATATACAATAGTATTTATGAAATGACTGGCCAAGAAAGGGACTGTGCTTTTACACTGAGTAAAAGCACACACTCTATAATTATATGATGAGCACCACATTCTATAATTATACTTATAGGATATGAATGGACTTACTAAGGCTGAGTAAAATGATTCTTGATTAGGGACAAACACCTCCCCTTAGAGTTCAGAATGAAACTAACGAAGCTAGACATGTCTGCTCATGGTTGGTCCTGGCATAGAGTATGAGTTATAAACTTCATAACAAGAGGTTACCATTAATTTCATTTTGCAGCTGCAGCAACAAAAGCACAAAGAGGGCAGAGAATTTGTTCGGGGTCACACAAAGGTAGGAAATACTAGCCCTAGTTCAGAATCAGCATCTGTTTTTACTCTGTGTTATAATTCACTGCTGAAATCTACTGCATCTTTAATTTTTCTCCATATTCTGTCTATATCAAATAGTTAATTTTCATTCTTTAATTCTTTTATGGGGATCCTTTTTCTGGTTCTACTGGTTAGAAAAAATCCACACATAGCAATTTTTTGAGCTTTTTTCTCATTCAGTAGAACCGAATGAAGGGGTAGTGCCTGGATTTGGTGCTGGGATGTTGTGAAGGCTGCTGCCCAGATTCCTAAGGGCTGTGGGAAGCTGTTCTCTTCATAAGTGGTTTGTGACTGTGTTTAATTTTAAGGATAACAAAGGTTGGAAGGGGGGAAGAGGAGCAGGTGACGGCTGGGTTGTGCTTGATGACTCTGGCTCCATTCGGGAGCACGTTTCTTTGGTGACCGGCTGTATTGTGTAAGGTTGATTATTAATTCCAACTATCAGCAGAGCCTGAGCCAGATTAATCTCCATATGGCAGAGACACATAAGATCCAAGTGTAACCATCGATATACACAGGTCCCAACCTTATCTACATGCTGGCATAGAGCGTGTCAGTTTCTAATTCTTCTTTGGGAATATATCATTTGATTCATGTGTGAAAGATCAGCGAGGGAGGAGCATAAATTCCACTTTTGTTCAGCCTTCTGGGGAGCTCGAGCCTGCTAATTTCTGCAATATGCATGATATATAACTGAATGGCAACCCCTCAGATTTACAGTCTCTCCTTTGAGTCAAAATTAAGCAGCAACCATTTATTAACATTTCAAAGACAGAGACCCATGTTCTGGCTAGCACCACAAGTTTAGAGAATTTTGATGAGTGAAGAGCCTTGCTAAATCTCTTTACCCAAGCTGTTGATTTACAGGCATGGGTGAGCATATATGAGTGTTGAAGAGTGTTGCTTGTTCTCTCTGGTCAAAAGTTCCTGTATTTGACAGGTTTTCTCTGACCACATTTCATGAAACAGGACTCTTCCCTATCCATGCCACATTTTTTTCACTTTCCTCCTACTATCCTTTATACCTTCACAGAATTTAAACCACCCCAAACATACTTATACACTGTAATCTTACTTATAACTTTATCTTACCAAGAGCAAAGACTTTGTCTTGCTCAATAGCTACTTCCAACTTGCCTAGAACAGTACATGGTACACAGTAGGGATCCAGTAAATATTTGATAAAGGAAGATTAAATGAAATGCTTGAAAAATCACTTTCCCTCTCTCCAGCAACAATGAGGAAAATGTAAATAGTATTGTTTAATGTTCAAAGTAAAGAACTTTAACTTGCACAATGCTGTTGGCAGAGAATATTTCATTTAACTGCCATTAGCCCTTGTCCTGGAATGACTCCATGCTATTGAATTGCAAATATTTCTGCTTTTACTTGGAAGAAGCAGAATTGTGTGGTAGCAACTAAATGTTTCCTTTTTTTTAAAACATGCAATTTGCTATCTATAGAATAACTAGATTATCCTTAATGGCAAGACACAAATAATAAGCATTTTGATTAAGACAAGTTGGAGAAAGGCCAAAAGCTAATAAAAGAAAAAAAAAACCCTAAAATGGCCTCCTCAAATTAAGTAAATTGACTACATAATGAGAAAAAAGTTTAAATTAGTTACTCAGTGGCTCCAAAATGAAACATCAGTAATGATTATTACTGGAAATCTGTAGCACCTAAAATTAATTATTCTATTACTTTTTTTCTTTAAAGCTTAATTTAACCAGTAGCTATAATGATATAGCAAACCTTTCAGGGAAGAAGGTCATTAGGAAAAAAACAGGTGAGATTTGTCCAATAACTTAGATATGGCTAGTGTTAACAAATATACATATTCTACGATATACTCTTTTTAAAGAATCTTAGCCTTTATGAAACAATTTTTTGTCTCTAGAAGAAAAGGCAAACTTTTCACTTTTCTGAAATGTGTGACTGAATTCTAAAATCAAATCCGACAAGGGCTCTCAGGATATTCCTCATGTCTTCATGTTTTTCACCCATGATCTAGTAAAATCAAGGTGAGGTTCAATAGCCAAAGAATAGCGTACACAACTTGGGCCATTCACAGTTCAAGAGGCCAATGTCAGATGCTATCTTCATGTGGATTCCAAGTTGTCATGTCTACATAGATTTTTCTTCTCATTTGTAAAGGTCTTTTCTCAGCTTTCATTTCCCTTCCAATCTCCAATACTTGGATAATCTTTACCCTCATCTTGAAGTTCAGGCCTGGTTCTTCCAGCTCATTGGTGTCTATACTCACTGCCATATAAAACCATTATGGTAATGATGATGACATCATAATATAAACATTTGTTAAGCTCTTTTATTGTTTCATTTGATCTTCCCAATGCCCTATGAGGTAGATACTATCATTATCTACATTTTGAGGCTTTGAGCATTTGTGAATGCCTATGGCTATTTACTAGCTAGAGGTAAAGATGCAATCAAACCCAAAGACTTCTCACAATACAGAACTTAATTCCATGCTGTCTTATCATCATTGTCCCATGCTTAATTTTGCTTGCCAAACTACAAAAGGACTTTTAAGGCAGAAGACCATCACTTCTTTACTGATATACTGCTTAAAAGTTTTGATGACCAAAGGTTTTGATAATCACCAAATGAACGTTAGTAAGCAGGTGATGTTTGATTGACAATGTGGTCTTAAGACTATTTCCTCTTCCAGAGTCCCAGAGGACAGATAGCTATCACATCTTGTTTATCCTTTGTCTTCCTGTCCTTGAGAGCCTCTTGAGGTAGTTTCTTCACTAGCAGCAAATAGTGCTTTATCCACTCAAACTCAACATAAGGCAATACGTTCTCTCAGTGACTTAATAGCTAGGCTAGATAATGCCTGTTAGCTTAACCATTTCTCGTAGCAACTACTTCAGAGGGTTTCTATGAGCCATGCAGCTGGCCTATGGTTGTCCATTCACTGATCTGTAATCAGTCATAGAATATTTCAGCTGAAATTGAATGGGATAAAAATCCAACTTACTCTTTCCCTCTTACAGGCAAGGAAACTGAGGCTAGTTGGCCAAAGCAGGAACCATGTTTTCCTAGTATTGGTTTCTGGCTCCTTTCTCTGAATCATTAGTGAGATATTGCAAAAAGATTATAAAGAATATTGAGTAGGGGCACATCCTCTGATGAAGAGTTATAAAATCCTATACAACAGGTAAATAAATAGATAAAGACAGATCTCAGCAAAGCAAGGTAATGGGTAACACTCTTAAGAGTTCACAGAAGGCAGAGGACACTCAACAGAATGATCAGAAAAAGTTTCCCAGAGAAGAAATAACAGAGTTAGAAATTAATGATTGTAAAAGATTTTGTCAAAGGGAAAGATGAAAAAGCATTCTATACTGAAGTATGGAAGCAGTGCAGACAGCTAAAGCCATTCATGGGAGCTATGAGGGTACTGGGCTGGAGGGGAGGACCTCTTAAAATAGTGAGAGGAGAATTTTATCTATGACAGTTCTCTGCATCCAAAGATGCAGTGAGCCTAAGAAATTTGGGGAATGGAAATTGTGGAGGTTTTTGAATATTAAGATGGTATAACCATAGGAGAGATGTTTCATGAAAATTCATTTAATGTGGTTTATAAGTTGGATTTACAAGTTGGAATTCGGCCAGACAATTTAGAGGCTGCTAGAGAGACATTTTAGAACCTGATTACCTCAGAACTCCCACATGTAATAATGAAATCAGCTAGGATCTTATGACTCAGAGAAATGAGATTTAATTTTTGATCTACACTTTTTTCTGGTAAATGCAAAGAAGGCTTTCTATGGGGGAGTTGTACTAGACATAGAGAAGCTTTTCCCAGGTTCTCTTTTAAGGAAGGACTTGGCATTTCACTTTGGGGATAAGGTCACAAGGCAGCCTCCAGTTGTCAGCATGATCAGCAGGGCCATAATGGCAGAGAACTGCTTCACCACAAGGCACTATGTTTTTCGACTAAGGGAAGTGAGGCATAAAGTCTGACCATTTCTGCCTGAGGCTGATCTTGTGAAAAATAACACTTGTTCCAGGATTCCCAGATGAGAGGGTTGGAGTCTACATTCAAGTTCAGCATTTCTTTCTGCTCAATTCTACTTTCACCACCCTTTTTCTCCTTAAGTATTGATCTCTGACAAATATCTTGCTTCAAAACCCCATCATGACCTCAGTTTCCAGAGAAACCAACTAGTGACCAGAGGAAGGCAAGGATAAAGGTTAATAGAAGACAGTCCATAGCTGTGTATATGGTACTGAAACATATGCTGGTGACATGCTTCAGTTTTCTACCCAGAAGGTGTTCAAGGTTAATAACCTGATTAGGAAAAGGAATCTGCTCTTGCCTAGTCCTTATACTGAAATGATAAATAATAATTTCCACATCAAAGCATTGGTGATGAGAGACAAGTTCTGCTAATGAATCTATGACTGTGACATTATGTGCATTAAATTCTTCTCTAACCCTCCAGCCACCTCTTGGCATTGCCAAGAACTTTGTCAATCCTTTTAGTGGTGACATTTACTTTTGTTATTAAACCTTCTAGAATAAGGATGGACTAGAATAACACGCTCTACTTCAAACAACTCCCAAATCCCAGTAGTTAAGAACCACAGAGATCCAGTTTTCTCACATAACAAAGGTTCATAGCAGGTGTCCTAGGGACTTGGCTCTCCTTTGTCCATGTTCTGGGACCTAGAATGTTGTAATGAAAACTAACAGTACTATAGATTTCTCTACCCAGTTATTTCCTTGCTACCTACTGTGCTGGTGGGTGTGTCAGAGAGGACAAGGAAGTTTTGGAGGGTCTCATATTCAAATGAAAGGCTTGAACCTGGAAATTGGCACACATGACTTTGACTCTTACTCACCAGTCAGAAAAGACCAAGTGGATTCACCCAACTGTCTAGGATATGCAAGCCTATCATGAGCCCAGAAAGAGGTAGACCTAGAAATATTTGATGAAGACTGCAAATAACTAAAAACATGTTCATTTTCTCTTTCCACTTCTCTAATATCCCACTCATATTATTTTGCAATTGGCCATCTGAGCTTTAAGCCTGTGAGGACAGCCACAGGCGCTGGGTTGAGTGTGTGTTTTTTAATAATACATGTATATACAAACAGTGGAGTGAGTTACAGTGACTCTATGACTCATTGGGCATACATTAATATCCAGTGTCCAATAAAAACAGGTGCAGAAGGTTTGAGTACCTTGCCCAATACTACATAGATAAAATAGTAACAGAAACAAGCTGCATCCTCAGGTCTGAAAAAAGCTCAACTCTATGTTGAAGCAAAGGGAATTTATTCTTTTTAGTAGTATGACAACAATGATGACAGCAAAAATGACACTCAATAACAGTTGATTAAATGCTTAATGCATATCGGCCTATCCTGTAAGCATTATTGATATATTAACCCAATAAGTCCTCAGAAATCCACTGGAGTGAGTGCAAATGTACCACTTCATAGATGAAGAGATTGAGGCGAAAGTAAGAGGTTATGGTGGTGATAGCAGTCATTAGAAAGATGATCTGGGCTCATTCCGATTAACCTTAATTGTCTCTGACAAGTAAGACATGAGACCAATGTGTAGAACTACAGCTCTCTCCATCCATTTTTCTTCATTGCCAGTGTCAATCCACTGCCAATAACTTGACTTATAAGACATTGTGAAATACATGGCTAAACTTGTGAAGCAAAAGTAGATTATCTGAGTCCTCATCATAGCTGAGTAGATATTAAGAAATGTATCTTCAACAATTCTGTATGGCTGTTGCAACAAATTACCAAAAACTAGATGGCTTAGAACAATTGAAAATTTTTCTCTCACAGTCCAGAGGTTGAAAGTCTGAAATTAAAATGACAGCAGGGCTGTGCTTTTGCTAAAGGTACTAGAAAAGGATCTGTTCCAGGCCTTTCTAATAGATGCTGGTGGTTGCCAGCAATCCCAGCATTCCTGGTCTTGTAGACATGTCACCCCAACGTCTGCCTCTTTCTTTACATGGCATTCTCTTGAGTTTCTCTGTTCCTAATTTCCTCTTCTTATAAGGACACCAGTGATAATGGACTTAAGTCCTACTCTAATCAAGTATGGCTCATATTAACTCAATTTCACTTGCAATGACATTGTTTTCACATTCACATTATGGGTGGATATGAATTTCTGAGGGGATACTATTCAAACCATTGTAGTCCCTAAAATTCTTTCCATGAGTAAAATGACAGAGAAGTTACATTGATATCATAGGTTTGATGTGAGACTTACTATATGTGAAGCTTTTAAAACAGGGCTCAGCACAGAGTGAATGCCATAGAGTGTTAACTATTTTAATACATGACTAATGGAACTTGATAGACTCAAGAGTTATGCTAGGCCTGGTCCTATTAAAAATAGGCATGTGCCTTCTTTCCCTAGACATTGTATTTTCCTATAAAATTAATAAGCTGATGGCTGAAGTTGGTGCTTACACAAGTTGGTTTCACTGCAGCAAAGGAAGCTTTGATCCTAATCAATGCAGCAACATAGTAAGATCAATATACAAGTCATTATTTATATAGTGACATAAAAATGCTAGATTGCATTTTACACATTTTTTTGGGGGGGAATGTTCTGCCTTTCTTTTTCTTTAGGTTGTTATCTTTCCTCTTTTCTTTGTAAAGATTTTGTATCTTGTAAGGTATTTGCAAGATTTCAAAGGGAACTTTCACCATAGTCCCAGCATAAGAGATTTTCAGCTCTAAGAAAATAAGTGAATTCAAACAACAATCACATCTGCTGCTTCAGATGACAATTACATCTACTACTATGAATGAAATAAGATTTCATTTTGGGGATTGGGCGTGATCCTGAAACAAATTAAGATTATCTGACAGTGCAGAGAAAGTGTGGAGGTTTCTATGCTTTAAAAATAAATCCTGTGGTAGATTCTGATTCTACTTGGTATTTCTTACTAACTTTAATGAATGATGTAACTTGATTGGGCAAGGTTTATTTTTAATTACAACATTTTTAACTTGAGACCTGGAGAGTGTTTTGGCCACCCCCATATTTTATAGATGAGGGAATTTTTATCCATTTTTGTCTGTGATAGGCTGTGAGATATGAAATGGTGTCTCTTCTCATCATCCTCCAACAATTTCATTTCATTCTTAAGCTGAAAATTAGTGGCACTGTATATGCAGAGATGATTTTCAGAAAATAAAAGTTTGCATCACCAGAAAAAGAAAGAACCATAGAAAATGAAAACAAGCTAAAGACCTGCCAGTTACTGGAAAGAGTTTAAGGAAGTCAAACCCATGGAGCAGTGCAGTTTCTGAGTTTTTACATGTAGCTAAACCTTGCTGATCTGCAGTTGTTTTAGGTTCATATCAATTAAATTTTAAAGTTTAGAAAAATGGTTTTGCAAGTTCTAATTTTGCTCAAAGATGACTTTATTTCTACTATTACTTTTGGTAGCACGTCTACAAATATTTTTAAAGGTTATTTTGTCTTTGCTCTATTTGAATTTTTAATGACTGTGTATTTGGTTAGCATTCCCTTTAACCCTAGCCATGCTTGGTGAAAATTTATCCTCTAAGAAATTGCTTTGTAGTTTCTAGAATAAGTGAATGAGGCATTCTACTTACGCTCTGTTTTAAAAGACATCACAATGCAACCATGACAACTCTGGCTAATGGCCATAGAAAAAATAATAGAAGATATGAACGTAGGGCCTATAATGAAATGCTCTATCTTACTTTTCTCCTGAGAGCATGCGCTGTTTACCCTTAGAAGACTGTGCCGGGACTAAGAAGGACCATCTCGAGATCAATTGCCATTTTGTTTGACCTCTGAGATTAGTGTTGGCTTTATCCTTGTCTGTCATGGGCTCCTTGCACAGCCATTTTCTTACCTGTAAAAGGTGTATCCTAGACCCAGAGAACTTTATGTGTCTTCATGGTGTGATATTCAAAATCTTTAACATTCTGGCCAGAGAACAGTAGGGCACTGATCTCAAAACACTTGTAGCAAAACTAAAAGGAAAAACAAGCAAATCTACTCTGATGGAAGTCCCAGTCTGGTGAACTAACTGCTATATGCTCCCCCATTAGGGTCAATTATAAGAAAAAATTTACACTGCACCTGGAGCCAGGAAATCTGGATTCGTCTTCTACTTTACCACTTCCTGGGAAAGTCTCTTTTGTTTCATTCCCCTTAACTGTAAAAGGAAGATAACAGTACTTTCCCTTCTGACCATTTAAGGTTTTTACAGTGAGCTAGTGAGAAATCATTGTACTTAGAAATCATTTGTAAGCTTTATAGTGTTCTATACTAAACCTTCTGCTGTAAAAATGTGCACATCACAGAAAAAAACAAATATCCTTTTAGGAGAGAACATTGTATTTCATTTAGCTCCAGCTTCTTCCTCACACAAAGTTTATCAACCATAGTTCTCCATACATTTTCACCCTACACAATAACTTATAAAGCCCTTAGAAGGAAAGAGACATCATGTACCTACCTATCTGATGAGCTCATGGTTTCTGGTCACCCTCAATATGTATTTCTCGTAACCAGAAACAATGGCTACAAAGAGGTTGTGGACATTTTTCCTGTTCTTGGCCATAAGGGCTCTGGAACTTCCCTTTGAAGATATCATTAGTGCTGAAATTTCATCTGACTTGGGAACTTTCTCTCAGTGATTCATGCCTTTAAAAGCATCTCAATATTCAACTTTTTACTCAGTCATATAATATGAATATTACTATGTACTTGACATGGTTGGGTCCTGGGTATACAGATTTGAACTTGACAAAGTACTGGTCTCCATGCACATTATGAATGTGAAAAGGCACCACCAGAAGTTTCTAAGCTCTTCAGGATCTCTTGAGCCCATCTTTATTATATATGGGGAAACACATTTCCCATGCCTTAAATCTCCCTTTCTCTCAAAAGAAGTGGAGAAATTCCTTTGTGGTTTTCTTTTATTCTTGAGAAGGAACATTTTATTTGAATAGAGACTCAGGAAATAGCTATTTTTCAATTCATGCATAATGTAGAGACCTGGTTTACATCTATTCTCATTGGAAATAATAAACTCAGATGGCCCTAACGGGGCCAATTTTCAAACTCAAAGGAGGGAGGATGAGAAACAGAGTTTCCTGCATTTCCTATATTTTAATTTATGAGCTTTTCTTTCTGTAGATTGGCTTTGTCCAGAAATTCTTTCTGGTGACCTTGTCCTGTCCTTGATGTTCAGGTACCATTGACAAATCTCTGATTGTGAGGAATAATGCCTATGTGACATACTGGACTCATAGCTACAGATGAGATTAGAGTTACTGCAGCTCTGAAGAGCAAAGTTGGAGTCTACTGCAGTATAATTGCTAATCATCAACGTTGATTAGTCGATTGAAGGAGAGAGTGAGTAAGCATCTGTTAACCACTGCTATCCAACAGGTGAGAAGATGGTGCATTTTGGCAGGGATGCTATGAATCTTGTGTGTCTGCATGGAGTGGAAGTGACTCAGAGCCTAAATTAAGAAAGTAGAGGAGCCTAGCACAGCTGTATTACCTCATCTTGCTGCATTCCTGAGCCAGCACCCAGGGTACTTAGTGCCAATGGACATTTGAATGAATATTTATTTGTTGAGTCTTTCTCTCTCTCTCTTTCCGTCTCACACACTCACTCTCTCACACACACACACATATACACACACCCACACACACATGCAGAGAGACATGGACCATAAAATCTACCCATTTTCAGTGTATAAGATTCTTAGAAAATTTACACACATGGACAATCATCAACTAATGTTTTCTCAGAACATTTTCATAGTTCTCAAAAGATCACCTAATGTTTGTTAGCAGTCAATACCCATTCCCATCCCCAGGCCCAGACAACCAGTAAATCTACTTTCTTTTTCCACAGGTTTGCCTTTGTTGGCTATTTTCGTGTACATGGAGTCAGAAGTTGAATAATTTTTTTTTGTGTGTGTGCACGCACCTGTGTGTGCATTCTCTTTTGGCTTTCACTTAGCATGATGTTTTGGAGGCCTACTGATGATGTGGCATATAAGTAACCTGACCCTTTTTATAAGTGAGTAACAGTCCACTCTATGGATAAATTGTGTTTTGTTTATCCATTTATCCAGTGATAGACATTTGACTTGTTTCTATTTGTTGGCAATTAAGGATAATGTTTCTATGCACATTTACATATGCATTTCTAGATTATTCTCAAATTTGAGTTTTCCATCATTAAAATTACTTATGTACTAGACACTTTCTCTTAGTTTTTATGTTTAGAATTCTCTCAAAGAAATGTATATATGTTACACATAGACATGCACACACACACACATACACAGAAATCTATATAGACACATGTATGCCATGCAATTGTTCCTCTGTATCAAACAAATAAAAATGTCACAGAATAACAAAGAGCTATTGAACAGTCAAATGGTATAATATACTTTTAGTTAGAATACCAGAAGGAAAATGGATAGAAAACAATAAAATAGAAATATCTAAAAAATGAAGATGAAGACATTTTAAACAAATATAAAGTTTTTTTCAGTGTCTATATTTTATTTTATTTTTTGTCTTTTTTAAAAATTTTATTCATATGTGCATAAAATGTTTGGGTCATTTCTTCCCCCTTCCCCCCCTCCCCTTCTTTCCCCTCCAAGCAGAAACTATTTTGCCTTTATCTCTAATTTTGTTGAAGAGAGAGTATAAGCAATAATAGGAAGGAACAAGGGTTTTTGCTGGTTGAGATAAGGATAGCTGTACAGGGAGCTGACTCACATTAATTTCCTGTGTGTGTGTTACCTCCTAGGTTAATTCTTTTTGATCTCACCTTTTCTCTAGTTCCTGGTCCCCTTCTCCTATTGGCCTCAGTCTCTTTAAAGTATCTGCATTAGTTTCTCTACGTTGAGGGCAACAAATGCTATCTAGTTTTTTGAGTGTCTTACCTATCCTCACCCCTCCCTTGTGTGCTCTCGCTTTATCATGTGATCTAAGTCCAATCCCCTTGTTGTGTTCGCCCTTGATCTAATGTCCGCATATGAGGGAGAACATACGATTTTTGGTCTTTTGGGCCAGGCTAACCTCACTCAGAATGATGTTCTCCAGTTCCATCCATTTACCTGCAAATGATAACATTTCGTTCTTCTTCATGGCTGCATAAAATTCCATTGTGTATAAATACCACATTTTCTTAATCCATTCATCGGTAGTGGGGCATCTTGGCTGTTTCCATAACTTGGCTATTGTGAATAGTGCTGCAATAAACATGGGTGTGCAGGTGCCTCTGGAGTAACCTGAGTCACATTCTTTTGGGTATATCCCCAAGAATGGTATTGCTGGATTGTATGGTAATTCTATGTTTAGATTTTTAAGAAGCCTCCAATTTTTTTCCAGAGTGGTTGTACTAGTTTACATTCCCACCAGCAGTGTGAAATGTTTCCTTTTTCCCCCGCAACCTCACCAACACCTGCTGTTATTGGTGTTGCTAATGATGGCTATTCTAACAGGGGTGAGGTGGAACTTAGTGTGTTTTTAATTTGCATTTCCTTTATTGCTAGAGATGGTGAGCATTTTTTCATGTGTTTTTAGGCCATTTGAATTTCTTCTTTTGAGAAATTTCTGTTTAGTTCATTTGCCCATTTCTTTATTGGTTCATTAATTTTGGGAGAATTTAGTTTTTTGAGTTCTCTATATATTCTGGTTATCAGTCCTTTGTCTGATGTGTAGCTGGCAAATATTTTCTCCCACTCTGTGGGTGGTCTCTTCAGTGTAGAGACCATTTCTTTTGTTGAGCAGAAGCTTTTTAGTTTTAGGAAGTCCCATTCATCTATGCTATCTCTTAGTTACTGAGCTGCTGGTTTCATTGAGAAAGTTCTTGCCTATACCTATTAGTTCCAAAGTATTTCCTACTCTTTCCTGTACCAACTTTAGAGTTTGTGCTCTGATATTAAGATCCTTGATCCACTTTGAGTTAATATTGGTATAAGGTGATAAACATGGATCTAGTTTCAGTTTTTTGCAGACTGTTAACCAGTTTTCCCAGAAGTTTTTATTGAAGAGGCTGTCTTTTCTCCATCATATATTTTTAGCGCCTTTGTCAAAGATAAGTTGGTTATAGTTGTGTGGCTTCATATCTGGGTCCTCTATTCTGTTCCACTGGTCTTCATGTTTGTTTTTGTGCCAGTACCATGCTGTTTTTATTGCTATTGCTTTATAATATAGTTTGAAGTTGGGTATTGTGATACCTCCAGTATTGCTCTTTTTACTGAGTATTGCCTTAGCTATTCATGGCCTCTTGTGTTTCCATATAAATTTAATGGTAGATTTTGCAGTCTCTTTGATGAATGTCATTGGTATTTTATGGGAATTGCATTAAACATGTAGATTACTTTTGGGAGTATAGACATTTTTACTATGTTGATTCTACCAATCCATGAGCATGGGAGATCTCTCCACTTTCTATAGTCTTCCTCAATCTCTTTCTTCAGAAGTTTATAGTTTTCCTTGTAGAGGTCATTCACATCCTTTGTTAAGTTTACACCTAGGTATTTGATTTTTTTTTGAGGCTATTGCAAATGGAATTGTTTTCATATATTCTTTCTCAGTTTGTTCATTATTAGTGTTAAACAAATATAAAGTTTATTCAAACATACCTTCACATATTTTAAAGAACATATTTCAGGAAGAAGAAAAATGATAACAGGAAGATCTGATTTGATAGAAATACTGATTAATAAAAGAAAATGACAGTTGTCCAAAAAGCTAATAAAACAAAGACAATAAAAGTAACATACACTGGACCCTTCATATCCATGGGATCTGCATCCATGGATTCAACCAACTGTTGAATTCAAAAACACTTGAAAAACACTGCTTCTGCACTGAACATGTTCAGACTTCCTTTTCTCATCATTGTTCCCTAACAACTTTTTCCATGACAGTTTCCTTATATTGGGTCTCACAAGTAATAAAGAGATAATTTAAAGTGTTTCAGAAGACCAGTCATGGTGGTGCACACCTATAAGCTCAGCGCTTAGAGGCTGAGACAGTAAGATTACAAGTTCAAGGTTAGCCTGGGATACACAGCAAGACTAAGACCAATCTGAGACACATAGCAAGACCCTGTTTCAAAGATAAAATAAAAACAAATAGGATAAAATAAAATAGAAAGTGTATGGGAAGATGTGCATAGATTATATGCTAATCCTATGCATATGAGACTTGAGCATGTACAGATTTTGTTATCCATGGTAAGGGAAGATCATAGAACCAACCCTCTGAAGATACCAAGGGATAACTACATATACTTATTGTTTTTCTTTATTATCTGAGCTTATAAGGTATCATTTCAGGATGTACCTCAATTTTCTTGTGAAGAAATAGCAAAAATAGTCAAATATTCCAGAGATGTTGAGTCACTATGATAAATCAGTGGGGCAGAACTCAGGAGAAGCAGTGTTCTGGCTCTTCTACCTGTTCATCTCAAAGGTAGCTAGTCTCAGATGGAGATATGTATAAGGAAGAGAGGTGATAAGAAGGAGGGGGGAACAGTAGAGGAGGTCATTCAGATCCCGTTGGCTCTTTACAAGGAGGTAATGGGAAAAGGTGTGCAACATTTATTGTATATACACTAATGTTCTGCATTCCTAGATACATTGACTCTTTAGAACTTCCTTAAGAGGTATATGGAGTTTCAGATGTTTGCTATATGATAAAATTAGGGAGCTAGGAAATTGAGACATATGTTTAAAGATATACTACTCATAATAGAGAATCAAGTCCAAGTATATATGATCATAAGGCTTAGGCCATAAATAGATGTAATTGTCTCTGAAGCTGGGATAAGAGAACATAAATGTGTCCTGAAGTCTCCATTCATCTTATAAGAGTTTTAGAGATAGATTTGGTGTACCAGAAAATAACTCCCTCGTTGGGTTTCCCATCTGCCACCAAGGTAAACACAAAATTCAGGTCAGCAAACTTGCATGAAATTTCCATGTTCTGATCTGAGAGAAGCTAAAGAGATGATAAACAAGATATAGTATCTGGTTGTGAAGTACTCTTATGTGTATATAGTAAGGAAGAAAACCAAATCTATCCAATCAGAAGAGCTGGAAATGCTAGCCAGAAGCTAGTTTGCTGAACATATTAGAGAGTTTTTCTTTGGGTAGATATTACAATCATAATAATAGCTGCAATAAACTCTAACTAATAACAACTTATATAATTCTATACATCAGTACATGTCATAATGTTTTATTTATATAACAAATTTCATTCTTATAGCAAGATTTTGAGGTGAGTGTTTGCATTTGACAGTAGAAGCTATCTTATGCCATAAGAACAAAAACAAGGAGTATCTTAACCTCAGTGACATAAAAAATAAGCTTATTTCCTGATGATGTTGTATGTCCACTGTAGATAGGCAGAAGAATTGGCTCATCTTACTCTCTCAGTAGTCCATGTTGATGGAGGCTCCTTTTGACATATGCCTCTGTGATTGCTGAAAGTAAAAAGTGGATGTGGAGTACTGGGAACTGGCTATCAAGGCTTCTTCTTGGACACATTTGATACATGTCACTTTCCTTCACCTTTGATTGTCCAAAGCAAACTGCTATAAAGCTGGGGAAATGCAGTCTTTCATGTGAATAAAGTTGAGGAAGAGCTAGAACATTTGATGAGTGTCTTTTAAATACTTTTTTTGGAGTGGTTTTAGATTTATTACAAAGAGTTCCTGTATTCACCCCACCCAGTTTCTCCTAATTTTAACATCTGAAAATCCATGATAATGGATAGCTATAATGACTACCATAGTCCATCCTTATTGTCACCAAATACTTGGCCACTCCTCTTTCTCTATGGAAAATACACTACTGACATCATAAGTGAGACAGAAGAAAAGTCTCATCCAATATGTCATCAAGGTTGGAGCCCAGGATTCTGAGTGACGTTCTGTGGTTTCTTCATAGATGATGATGGGTCTGTAGTAGCCCATGTCAGGGACAAATATGGCTCTCTTTGGGACAGACTTATCCAAACTAATGATATGAACTATCTTCCCATGTATATAAAATAGAACAGCAGAACAGTAACAATATGAACAGTGCAAATACTTCAGTTTGGGAAAAGGGAAAAAAGAAACAGACACAGCAGTCACTTTGTCCACAAGGTCCTGGAACTGAAGCATTTCCTATTAGGTACTTTTTGTGGCCTTCAAGGGCTCCCAGTCCATCTATCTCTCTGGCCTTTGACTAAACTCTCTGAGGAATTCTCATTCCTCTTCTATCCACCTTGGTCATCCACAACTGAATTGTGCTTTGGAGAATGTGTTTACTTTGAGTTAAGCAGGATTGTCAGCCTATTTTCTGCCATTAAAAGATTAGGACCAAAGATTTCTTTGAAGCCTTGCACAATCACACAGAGGTTTTTTTTGTTGTTGTTTTGTTTTTTTGTTTGTTTGTTTGTTTCTTAAAATCTAGGAAGAAAAAAATAGAGAGATTTTAAAACGTCATGAATACAGTCACAAACAACTCACCTCACAAAACCAGGAGGCCAATTTAGTTAATAAAATCAAGGACCCCATCCACCATTTTACAAAAATACTAGATGACAAAGTAGTACTATTAGCTTATGCAAGTGATTAGGTACAGAACACTTATATCAAGGCCTGTGTGGTGTCAACAGCTACGTAGGAGCAAAGGGAAGGAAATGAGGGAATTTGATGTCTGAAAGATCTCCTACATCCTCCAAAAAATAAAAACAAAAATCCACCCATGTTCTTAAAGATGTCTTCTAATACTGTGAAAAGTTTTGTGGGGCAATGTAAAAACAGAATAAAATTAGGAAGTGGTTTGCAAATTGGTGAGTCAGTACAAAGGACTGCAAAAAGTTCAGATGCACCTAGAATGGTCTGGGCTTAACAAACTTTTTCTTTTCAATACTGGAGTTTGAGCTCAGAGCTTTACACTTGCTATGTTAGGACCCGGAATCCTATTCCCCCGAGAGACAGAGAGCCAGGCGTGAATGCAATCAACAAAGCAGAGTTTATTGGGCTGGCTAGCCAGGGTCGAGCTCCCACACGGACACGCAGGACCGGTTAGGAAAACACGACCCTGAGCCTCTTTAGGGGAAATCTTATATAGACCGCGGTGGCGTGCATATTTTCGTTATCAACATTGGGCAAGCAGGCAGAGCACATCTTGTGCGTACCTCACATCTTGCACGTGCTTCACATCTTGCACGTACCTCCTGCTCACATTTCTCACATTCTATATGCCCTGACCGCGCCCTGCCGCATTGCTTATCTTATCTACACGGGGTGTTTGGTACTGGTTTCTCCAACAAGGGGGTTGGGGCCCGCTGAGACCTCCTATTCGTTTCAGCTAGGCAAGTATTCTACCCTTCTACCCTTTGAGGCAATGCCTTCAGCCCTTTTTGCTTTAGGTTTTTTTTCAGATAGTGCCTCACACTTTTTTCCCATGTTGGCCTAAAACCTCAATTCTCCTACCCATAAATCCTGCATCGGTGAGATTACAAATGTGTAATACGATGCCTGGCATATTTGTTGAGATGGGTACTGAGTTCTTTCTAACTTCTTGCCTGGGATGGCCTCAAATTTCAGTCATCCTGATCTCTGCCTTCCAAGTAGGTAGGCTTACAGGTGAGCCACTGTACCTGGCTAACTTTTTTAACAGCTGTATGGGAATAGTTCATGTACTTCACACTTTATTAATTCTCATTTAAAGCACACAAGTCAATAGATTTCAGTAGTCACAGAGTTGTATAACCATCACCATAATCAATCTGAGAATATTTTTCATTGCTCCAAAAAGAATCTTTATACCCATTTTCAGTCACTCTGTTTTTTCCTAATCTCACCAAAAATCTACTGTATGTCTATAGATTTGTCTATTCTGAGAAATCCATACAAATAGAGTCATACAATACATAGTATTTTGTGATTTGTTTCTTTCTCTTACCATGATCTTTCTGAGGTTCACACATATTATATGTAGCACATATTGGCACTTCACTCCTTTTATTTCCAAACAATGGTCTATTATATGGATATAGCATGTTCTTTATCTCTTCATCAGTTTATGCCCTTTGAGTTACCATCACTTTCAACTATCATAGAAATACGGTATAAATATTCATGTACAAGTATTTGTATAGGCATATTTTTCATTCATCTTGGATGTATTCTAGGGGTAGAATTGCTTGGTAATATTGTAATCTTAAATTTAAACTTTTGATGATCTGCTTGACTATTCTCCATAGCAGATGAACTCACTTTACATTTTCACCAATAATATATTGAGTCCCAGTTTCTCTAATTCCTTACCATAATTTGTTAACATTTATCTTTTTTTGCAACAGGCATGTATAATGTGGTATCTCTTTATGCCTTTGATTTGCAGTCTTCTGATGCAACTCATGCAACTCTTGTGGTAAATAATTTTATACCTTCCTTCTAATAAATATTTTTCATTTGTTAGAATCCACTGACAACTTTTAATTTAAATACTTCTATTTGTCTTTTCAATTATTGAGTTATAAGAGTATTTATTATTTTTAATGATCTTTGTACAAATCCTTTATCAAATATGTGACCTACAAGTACCTTCTGCCATTTTGTGGGTTGTCTTATCACTTTCTTGGTGGTATCTCATAAAGCACAAAAATTTTTAATATTGATGAAGTCTAATTTGTCTGTCTTGTCTTTTATTGTTTATACTTTTGTTATCTTGTCTACCTAATCATAGCTTAAGCCATGGTCATGAAGCCTTACTACTATGTTTTCTCCCAAAAAGTTTACATTTGTAGCTCTTATATTAAATCTATGATCCATCTTGAATTAATTTTGTGTGTGGCCTAATAAGCAGTCTCAAATTTCCAAATTCATGTTTTTGTATCTGAATATGCAGGTGTACTAATCCTATTTATTGAAGAAACTACTCTTTGCTCATTGAATTGTTTTGTCACCCTTGTCAAAAATAAATGAGCCATAAGAGCAAATGTATATTTCTAGAATATTAGTTCTATTCCACTGAATCATTTTTATTTTTTTGACAGTACTACACCATCTTGATTACTGTGTAGTACTGTAGAAAATGTTGTGAGTGTTCCAACATTATTCTATTTTTCTCATTTGATATTCTGGGTGACCCCTTATACTTCAATACGATATTTTAGAATCAAGTTGTTAATCTCTCTTTAAAAAGCCCTGGTATTTTAGTAGGAATTGCCTGAATCCATAAATCAGTTTGTAGAGTTTTGCCACCTTAACAATATTAAATCTCTGGTACATTAGATACATTTTCATTTATTTAAGTCTTTTTAAAAACACTTTTATTAGTGTATGATAGTTATACAGGGAATTCCATTGTAACATTTCCATATATACATATATTGTACCCTGGTTTGGTTCATCCCTTCCATTATTCTCCCCCTTTGTGAGCTACTTTTATTGATGTTCTATAATTTTCAGAATATAAGCTTTGCATTTCCCTGTCATATTTATTCCTAAGCATTTCATTCTTTATATACTATTGTAAGTAGAGTTGTTTTCCTGATTTCTTTTGCAGATTGTTCACTGGTAGTGTGTAGAAAAAAATTAGTTTTGCATACAAATGTAATTGATTTTGCATGTTGACCTTGTGCCCTTTGGTGTTGCTACATTCATTCATTAATTCTAGCATCTTTTTAGTGAATTCTTATAATTTTTAGATATATGATGAAGTCATTTGTAAAAACAGGCATTTTATTTCTTCCTTTCTATTTTGGATTTCTTTTATTTCTGTTTCTTTCTTAATTTCCTTTAGTAAAACCATACTACAATGTAGAATATAGGTGAAAAGAACAGACATCCCTAGCTTATTTCTGGTTTTATAGGGAAACCATTCAGTCTTCTACTATTAAATATGATGGTAGCCATGGGTTTTACTTAGCGGCCCTTTATTTAGTTGAAGATGTGTCCTTCCATTTGTACTTTTTGAGTATTTTTATTGTCTTTCTTTCTTCCTTCTTTCCTTCCTTCCTTCCTTTCTTCCTCCCTCCCTCCCTTCCTTCCTTTCTTCCTTCCAATCCCCCTCCCTTCCTTCCTTCCCTTCTCCTCCTCCTCTTTCTTCTTTATTCTCTCTCTCTTTCTGCTGTAGAGTTAGTTTGTTCTTCATTTTCAGTGTCTTAAAGAAGAATGTTAATTGATTGATTTGAGATTTTGTTTGTTTTTGGTTTTTATTAGTATGAGTTTACAGCTATGTTTCTCATTGAGAATTACATTAATGGTATTGCATAGATTTGGTATTTTGTGTCTTTATATCAACTGATCTCAAAATATTTTCTGAATTCTTTGTAGCTTTTTCTTTGACTCATTGATTAGTTAGGAGTTATTTAATGCCTACATACTTGTAAATTCTCCAAATTTCTTTCTTGTATTGATTTCTAACTTTATTCTTTTGTGTTCAGAGACCAATTTTGCCTCATTCAAAAAAATACTTCTTTGTGGTAGTAACTTTAGTGAAAGTATGTAACAGGACACAAAGTGAAAGGAGCCTGAAAGTCTTTACCTTTTGTGTTCTAAAAGTTTAAATTCCTTTTGTTAATTTAGATGATTTTAGAAAAAAAATTGTTGGAAGGAGAAGAAAGTGGTGTTCCACACTTACTCTCAACCATGACAGAAAAATAATCACACAGGTAGAAAATAAAAGAGAGATGTTAAAGTGATAAAAGAAGGAAATTATAGATCTTTGAGAAAGTTAGACCTATAACTTGATTCCACAAATAGATTTCGGAGGGTGGGAGAAGAGGCAGAAAAGCATCATAATACCTGTATTATGACTCTAGGTAGGCAGAATCCTAGAGAGATATGCACTTTCCTTTGCCCCAAAGTGGGAGAGAAGCTGCACACAGATGTTTATGTTTCATTCTGCTCTGGTCATAACAGAGAGATGACCACATACTTGAAAGAATCTTATGGACAGGAAATGAGCTGCTGTCTCAAAAGAGACCTATATGTATCTGTTTTCTCAAAATAGAGAAATATAGTTGACAATCATCTGCTTGTACAGATGATTCAAGAACAGATGCACAAGGGTTCTTTAGCTCTATTTGAATCTGTAAAACTTGGAATCAACCATAAAATTCCTACAGTGTGAGTAATTTGAAAAAAATTAAGTTGTGATATAGAAAAAAGGGAAGAATTTTTGTGTACATGTACATACACACACACAAGAACAATCAGGAAAACAGTGAAGAGTAGTAAGAGGAGAATAATTATATAATACATTGAAATATATTATATAGCCTCTATGTTTAAAATAATGTAGTTGGATTAGAAAGATGGCTTCATATGACAGAAAAAAACCAAAAAATAAATTCAATCATGTACAGAAAGCTAAAATGCAATAAACACAACTTGTGAGTTAGTGGATAAAATTACAGATTTTGTAATAAGCTGTTCTGAGATAAGTAATTTTTTATTAAATATATCAAGTTTGATCCATTCCTGATACTGCATACCAGAATAAATTTCAACTGGATTAGGTCTTTAACATAAAAAATTAAACCATATATTGAGTAAACATTATCTAGTGGCTGAAGTTCGCCATGTCCAGAGAAATACAAAACTCCTGATCATGAAAAAAACTTCCACACGCAAAGTAAAAAGAAAAATGATAAGTTGAAGCACAGTATTTGCAATAGCCCATACTGAAAGTTAATATTCCTAAAATATAAAGAACCTCTAAAGAAAGAAATAAAGATACCAACAATTCAACTTTTAAAGGAGACAAAAATAAGCTTTGGACGGATCACATAAAATAAGATGAAAACTGCCCTTACACATAAAAATATGATCAATCTTTCATATTAGCAAGAATACCAATTTAAAGTATAATTATTCTTTAGGAAATTCTTCTCACAAGGTCAGTTGCCTCAGCATCACTTTCAGCACACTTTCTGCACTGTTTTTTTATAGCTCCTGACACAATTTGACTTATACTTAGTTTGCCAAATGGAGATTTAGGAAAATTACTCCCTTCACACACTCTCTACCTTACCAAGGCCAAGACTGGGGTGATATCATTGTCACTCTACTGCTTGTGTATTGAATTGAATTTACCTGACTTGTGCATCTGATTGATTAATGCTCTAACAAATTTTTAGCATCATGATGATCCACCTAGAAAACCAGCATTGTCTAATCTATCCTAACTTTCTACTAAGAAGCAGCATGGTGTAGTGGGCAAATACATATTTTGGGGCCAGATTATTTTAGGTTCAATTGCTGGCTCTGCAACTTTCAGATGTGTGACTCTGGGCAAGATATTTATTCTCTCTGTTTTTTTTTAATCTTCTCTAAATAATGGTATAAAGGAAAACCTATCAATCTGTTTTTTTGTGAGGAATAAATGATTTATTATATGTTAAACTCTTACAATAATGGCAGCTTATAAATTTGAACACTGTGTAATTTTTCCATTATTAATCACAGAACTAGCATATACTGTCAACTGGAAGATATTAGAAAAGATCAGCAAAAAATGATCAAATGGAATGCATTTAGTCTGGTGGGAGTGAAGTGAGGGTCTCTGTTTTTTCTTATTTTACCTCTTTGTTTCCTATAGTAAGTTGTGATAATTGTTACATATTGGAGCAGTGGGTTTTGTACTTTTCTTCCTACCTACAGTAGGACTTTAGAATGTCATGTCAGACATTATTTTTGACAGACAGGCTTCCAGGTATTCCAAAATTGTATATCTGAATAAATCAAAGAACTGTTGAAGTAACTGAAATCAAATACTACATGTTGGCATTTGTAAACTTGTGATGTAACAATAGCTGCCAAACACCATTCTTTGGCTGCATTTTGGGGAAACTGTTCCATCCAAAGAACGGCTGGAGGATTCAGATTCAACTTCTCTAAAATTTCTGTCCTCTCAAAAATATTAGTAATTGTAATGATAATAATAGTAATCTAGTCCTTAACCACAAAGACCAGTATTTCTTAGTTATATGTAAAGTATGATTACAGGCTTGTTATTTTTATACATTTTAGAGAGGCTTGTTATTTTTATACATCTTAGACATAAAATATATGAAATGCTTACTACAGGTAGAATGGCTCAAGTGGTAGAGTGCCTGCCTAGCAAGTGTAAGGTCCTGAATTCAAACTCCAGTACTACCAATACAAAAATGTATGTTAACAAATGCTTACTATGAAAATTAGTTTTAAGTTGCCATTCTCCCAACTCTAAGCTACCTTAATACAGAAAATATGGAGCTACCTGCCATCTGGATCCATTGATGAATAGTAGCTGTAACAATGCATAGGGAGAGGAAAAAGAGTGCTAAACCCTCCCACAAATGGAAACACATTTACACACAAATATAATATTCCTGCTGTACAAGTAACCTTAAGTTCAAAGCTATGAACATTCACTTGCTTTATAGACAAGGAGTTAGAATCACTTGTTTTATTATTAGCACATCCTAAAATGAGAAGCCACATAATCTGGAGGAAATAGAATAGTCAGTATGGAAATTTGGATCCATCTCTTAACAACTGGGCCATGAATGGATAGAATTATCTTTAAATACTTGTTTAATTAAATTCGCGAATAAGACAATCTAGGCTAAATTCAAGGTTGTAGATTGCAAGGTTGTAGATGCAGGACAGCATCATGTATCAGGGATGGAAGTAAGCCTGGACCAGGTGAGGGTTGTTGGCTAAGCATAAAATCTTATTTGGTGTCAAGAGCTCTTGTTTGTAGGAAATAGGGCTCCAGGCAAGAATGTGTAGACTGATGATCAAGTCAGAAAACCAGTGACTGGGGAAATACGAATCAACTTTAGAGTAACGCTGGCAATGTGGAAAGGAAATTGAATCAGGCCTTTCTCATAAGACATCTCATTGGGGAAAGGCTGACTCAATATTCACCTGCTAAACCATGAGAAGGCTCTTTATATTTTCCTCTCTACAGACAACAAGAAACCCAGTGCTTAGACTTGGGCCAGGCCATGGGGAGAAAAGATTCAGTGATGCTTATTTCTAAGTTTAGAGACATCAGAAGAGCAGGAATCCAGGCAAGCCTTGATTATCTGTGTTCCTCACAGAGCTGCCTTGAGAACCTGTCCTAGGTAATAGAAAGTGTTGGGCTCTGGAATGAGACATCTGGACTGCATCTGGGTTCCATCATTCACTACTTGTCCCACATTGCCTAGTTTTCTTCACCACTCCCTCTCAAAGCATCGTCATCTAGCCACTGCTGAAAATAACTGGTAGGAGAGGTCAAAAATCTAATAAAGTCTGACACAGAATGTGTGCTCAAAAACTAATATACTATTAACATACCTAGGGGCTGAGCACCCCACATCTATAACTCCAAACCCAACATGTTCCAAAATCTCAAATGCCAGTATTCATACTCAAACCAGTAAGTCTATATAAGTATTTCACAAAGATTCCAAAATCTGAAACTCTCTGGTCCCAAGCAATTCAGAAAAGGGATACTGAACCTGTAGCATTAATTTTGAACTCTGTTGAAGGGAGCTCAAAAATCTTTTCAAAAATTTTCTCGTCTTTTAATCTAAATCAACTATGCCCTCATCATTTGGCAATTGATAATTTATCTAATTTAAAAACATCCATATCTAGTAATTAAGCCTTTAAGATTTTTTCCCCAGAGACATGACTTAGGATGAATTTTAATTATAACTGAAGAGAACAGACAGATGAAGAAAGAAGAAAGCCACATGAAGATGGAGTCAAAGATTGGAAATACACAACTACAAAGGTACCAATGATTGCCAGAAAACAATAGAAACTAAGAAAATGGTAACAGACACTTTATTCCCTAGAGCCTTCAGGGAGAACATAGCTCTGCCAAAACCTGGATTTGAATTTCTACCATCCAAAACTGTAAGGTAATACATTTCTGTTGTTTTTAGTCATGTCAGTTTGTGGTACTTTCTTACTTAAGCCCTGGGAACCCATATACCTACTCATTCAACAAATATGTATTGAGCAGTTTAAGAAAAGGATGAAGGAGAATGGTGGAGGGGGTGAATTTAAGTATGAGATATTTGACACATTTTAAGAACCTTTGTCAATGCCACAATGTACCCCTATCCAGCACAACAATAAATAAAATAAAAAAGAAAAAGATGAGGGATATGCATTTTTGCATCAAATTTTTAATAAGAAAATTCTGATTTTCCTACTAACAAATTGAAAGTTTTAGGTCAAGATTTAACCTCTTTGCTTCAGCTTCATTGTCTATAAGTGACTGTGGCAATGGACCCTGGTTCATAGAATTTTTATGGGAATGGCATAGTTAATATTTGTAAAACATTTACAGGATGAACATACTAATATTACCATATTGACAGTACACCAAGTACACACTAGCTGTTATCTTCACTAACATAAACTGTTCTTATTGATAAGGAATCTGTTTATTAAGCAACTCTATTTGTTGCCTTCTTAAGATGATTTGCTAAAGTTATTTTGATGCAACTTCTCTGCTCCAAACATTTAAAGTGACAGATAAAATATTTAGTAGAAGGCAAAAATCTCAGGGAGTATATTTAGATGGAAAAAGAAGATAAATGTTTCTAATGCAAAGAATGAATGAAGCTTAAGCAAATCTGAAAGTTTAGTGTATGAGCACAATGGGGTCTAAGTCATCACAGTGAAAATTAGATAATATTTAGAATTGAATGAAAACAACTTTATGACATATCAGAGGTTGTAATAAAATTGAGTAAGAGCCTAGAAGTAGATTTATAGCCTTAATTTTTCTGTCATTTGCAACAATATGGATAATCCTTGGGGATATTTTACAAAGTGAAATAAGCCAAACACAGAAAGACAAATACCAAGTGAACTCCCTTATTATGTGGATCTAAAAAGTTGAACTCATACAAGAACTGAGTAGAATGGTGATTGCCAGAGTCTGGCAGGTGGCAAGGGAGGGAAGAGGAAGGAAAGGGGAGCTGCTAATTAAGGGTTACAAAGTTTCAGTTAAGATAGAGATAATAGTGATTTAACTAAATAGATTATTTAGTTAGATCACTAAATAGATTTAGTGATACATTGCACAGCAGTGGTGACTATAATTTTGTATATTTTAAGGTTATCAAAATAGTACATTTTAAGTGTTCTTACCCCAAAGAAATAAGTATGGCAGGTGAGGGATCTATATTAACTAACCTGATTTAATCATTCTATTGTAAAATGAATTATAATATCCCATTATAGTCCATAAATATGTACAATTATTAAAAATAAAATCTGCACAATTTTATACACTTTTTTCTGTTTGTTTAAAATGTTAAAAATGCCTAATTTCTTTTGCAGTTCTGGAGGTTTGAGTACAGAACCTTGCATATTATTTAATATTTCTAATAAAACATACCTCATTCCTGTTTCCATAAGATCATTCTCATTTATTCTTTCAAAACTGTACTTTGGAACAGAGTTCTAATTTATTTAAAAACCTAAGAAAACACATGAAATAACTTTTAATCACCAGAACAAAGATCTAAGAGAAATTTAACAAGAGAAATAGAACTGTGGAGAACCAGAAATAATTTTGCAAGTGATATCCTAGAAAGGTTAAATTCTTATTAAGCATTCTAGACATGAAGATAACTAGAAGGTTTTACTTTAAAAGACAATGGTATTTTAAACTTATTTTACTATTTGAAGTTTAGTTTAAAAAACTTAAGAATTTTATGGCTTCTGTATCCAACACAAAGACAGCATGAGGCTTACATCTTAGGTATATTAACCATGTCAGAAAGCTATTTGGAGCAAGTGATGACTTACTTTGTGTAGTGCTTGGACAGGGCTGAACAGATTGCAACTATCCACTATTATCGCTGACTAATAGAGGCCAAGCTATTCCTATCTTCACATCATCAGATCTTGAGTAACATATGTCGTGCTATCAGTCACAGTCAGATGTAGACAGAGTAAGATGAACTTCATCCATTCTCCCTGCCATCTTCATCCATCACTGCCTTGGGGAATTCCACAAAGCCAAAAGAGGAGCTGTAAGTAGTGTAGAAAATGAACCCAGAATGAGAACTTAGGAGATATGTGTGCTTGTCCCAACTATGTTATAAAAATAATACAATTTTAGAATGTTAGCATTAAAGGGAACTCATAGATCAACCTGCCTTAGTGCCATCACTGTAAAGATGAGATTTACAGAGACAAAGTGACTGGCCATTGCCATTTTCAAACCATCATCAATTATTTATTGAGAAACAGATGGATTAAAGTGAGAGGTGTGCCCGTGAACAAATCCTGGACTCAGAATCTTGAACACATCACAGATCTGTGACTGTGTCTGAGTCAATTAATAACCTCTGTCAGTGTTCTTAATTTTCAGCACATTAAATGGGGATCCTGCTCTCATGTTTATTGTTGGAACAGAACATAATGGAGACACTTACCCACTTTCTCTGTTTTGCTTTTGCTTATGCCTTATGTCTCTCTTTCATCCTTTGTTTTATTAATTCTGGGTCACAAAGAGCTCTGTCATCACCTTCTCCTATGGAGATCATAGGAAGGATTAAATTTAAACATTGATGTTACCCTTTCATGTAAAATGTTATAGAAATACAAAAGCTAATTGGAGATTTGTTTGCTCATTGTTTGACAGACTATGGCTTTCCATCCTCAGTCATTGTACCAACATTGTGTGTGTGCATGTGTACTGAGTGTGTGTGTGTGTGTGTGTGTGTATGGGTTTGTGTGTGTATACTGAGGGTGGAAAAAATAGAGGTAAGTGGTATGGGGGAAGGTGTACAAAGAACCAGGCAGACACAGAATTAATTTGGAAAACAATCTAACAAGGATACAGTAGAGAGTGATTGGAGTTGGAAGACAGACTAATTTCATAATCTGAATGAACTCTGACCAAATTCATCTCTGGATGTGCTAAGCTGTTTGTAATTCAACTGCATTTAACATCTTCATGTACAACAAGCATCCTTTCTGTGTCATGTTAGAGTCATATTGTAGTTCTTGGAAACATAGCTGATACAAGCCCTTACCAAGGCTAACTACCCATTTGTCATTTGTCATTAGTGAAACTGGCCTCCAGTCAGCCTTGGCTACCCCATCGCCTCACTGAAGGTCCATATTTCTCAACCCAAGATCACACTCTTGGCTCCTAACCATGGCCTTAAAGCTATAACATAAGTATTCATGGATGGCTAATTTAGTTTGAAAATTTAGAGAAGGAAGATTTTATGTTTTTTAATAATTTAAAATTTTTCCATTTGATATGGACATATTCTAGGGTAGAATGCACCACATATCTGCTTTAAGGAAAACAACAACCAAGAGAAGTTTCCCATGAGTGGATGCTTTAAATGATCCATAGCCTTGGGACTAGGCCTTTGTGGCCTGTGCCACAGGGGACAGTTATCCAAAACGGTAGAGAAAAGGTGTTCTGGGAAATCATAGAATAGAAAGTGAGCAACTCTCCAGACTTGTCATTTTGTCTCTCCAAATTTCAAGATGTGTGAGCTGGGTTACAACATAAACGACTGAGGCCAAAAGCAAAGCCTGCTGAGACTGAGCTCTAAACCTGAAGATGCTAATGCACAGAGCCACATAGTCTGTGTGCATAAAGCTATCCCTGGGGGTCCTCCATCACCTCCTCCCACATCCTGCAGTCTTACTCACATCTCTATTTATATTGCAATTTCAATTCACTTTTTGAGATTTGAGTGTTATTATTTTGAATAGCCATATCCCATAGTCCTGAGAAACAAGGGCACATGTAATGAGCAATACAGTATGTATCACTAAGTCAACACCAGGACTGTCTGCTCAAATAAGGTTCACCCATACCTTTTCTGTTCCTTCTGGATAGCTGTTAGGACTCTTTACTCAGTGAATGATCACAATCCACCCAATATGAATTTAAGAACAGAAACTAATGGAAAACACTGAGGTTCAAATGCTGATAAATATAACATTAGTTAATTCAATGGGCATTCTTTGAACAGATAGCATTGTGTCAGAACACAATGTTTAGTGATAAAATTTTTAGTCATGCAGTTTTCTGCCTTGCAGGAGAGATAAATGAATGATGTCCATGCATTTTATAGCTTAACAACATAGGCAAGTACAAATAAAGAGGCAAATAAAGCTGCCATAGCCCAGTCCCCCATAAGCAGGCTCTGAGATAGATGTTTATGGTAGAAATTTGATGGGAAATTCCCTTGAGGGAAATACTGACAGAGAAGTAGAGGATGTTGGATTCAACAGAGTGAGTGCAGACCTCTGAGTGGTCCTCACATGGTGCTCCATACCATGGGGAGCCCTGCATCCAGAGGAGTCCTTCAGAGTTGTTCTATCTTTGAGGCAAGGGAACTGGGCCTTAATTTCTTCACCTCACCATGTACCAAGCATTGGATAACAGTTTCCTTCTGGGGTGGGGCATGACCTGAAGTGAAATAGAGATGAGTTTTTTTGGGCTAATGTCAAAGAGGAACTCAACTGAGATAGACAGCCACCACCTAGTGTCAGCTGGAGCAATGGGAACTCAGTCCTGAAGGGAGATATGAGCTGCACACCACAGGACCTGCTATACCCTGTGTTGGCTAGTTACTCTCCTTACAGGATTTTCCTCTGTCTATCTCACACAAAGTAGTGGTGAAAATTATGGGTCACCATGGGGCTATTATGTAAGCCTGCAGCCTTAGTGAGTGGGACTGTTTCGACAGAACCATCTATGATCTTCAAGAGATGAGTGTGGGTTAAATTCAGAAACAAGTAAACAGGAAAAGCATTTTCACAAACCGCCCAAAAAGCTTATTTTCCAAAATTACCACTTTCTTTGACTCCCTTCCTGTCCTACCATCAACCAAATTATTTCCATTTCAAGGTACCATGATTTCCACTTAATGATGGGGATATTTGGATAAGAAAAGTCTTTCCTCTTGTTATGTATATTTTCTCCTATATAATGGTCATAAAATTGATCCTGATTGAACTCAACAATACTGTTTTTCAGGGCTAAAAATTTCCAATCAGTCTTATTTCCTTGGTGATGAGAGAATGCTTTTTCACCAGTTTTTTTTCCAGGAAAAAGAAAGTAAAGAAAATGTACTTTCAAATACCTAGAATGCTTTCTTTATGTAAAAGCCAAGTGTCTCAATGTTAAAACAACACACACACACACACACACACACACAAATCTATCTATCTCCATATCTATATATAATTAAAAAGTTCAAAAAGTTAACATTTTACAAAGCATGAAATGTTACTTAGGTTTGTGGTCAGGTACAACTCAACTAATTTTGATGCTAAATGCTGCTATAAAAGTTGTCTTCATACAATTCTCTTCACTTCTACCTAGCCTCATCCAAACTCCAGGATGAGCCTTTACTTTTTCCTTATACATGGGGTCTGGGACATGAAAAGGAAGGATAAGCTTGGAGATATGTGACAAAGCAAACTCAAATTATACGATAATAAGAAAAATGAAAGAAGAGCTAAGAGTAAGAAAAATGACAATGTCCTGCAAATGAAGAAGTAAGAAAATTAACTTCTGTGTACCTGAAATCCACAAGAAGAAAGGAAGCAAGGTGAGGGATATTAAAGTCAAAACCCTTAAAATAAAAGCACAAAGTAAGGAAAGTCACTGTGTTTGTTTGATGTTATTCATAGTGTCAAACAGATATAAAAAAATAGTAGTTTTTAGACAGGCAATAGGAAAGAACAAATTTTGAAGAAAAAGCACAGTTTTTTAAAAAAAATATAGAAACAAATTTTTAATTTGTCTTAGAATTGTCAATTTTTATTATTTAAAAAATTTAAAGTCATCTCTTTGAACTGAAAACTAAAGAGTTTCATTTCTAATTTCTAGAGAGGAATAATGAGTGCTGTTACTGGATTCCCCTGATTTATTGCTGTCTGAGGCCCAAGCAGTAACTGAACGTTCAAGGGCCCCACATCACTTAGAAATTGCTGAGCCAGTAACCAAAACACAAACCCTAGAGTCTGTGGAAGTGACTTTCTAGCATATCAACTTCATAAATTTGAACTTTTTCTCAGATTTTCCTTCCCTGCACAGTTCTGGGATAGTGAGGACTAAAGGAGGAGGGGGAAAGTGGAAGAGAATCCATCATTTTTGCTGTGCACTGCCAGCTGTTGCCAAACTGTGGCACAGTAACAGCACACCCACATTGATTGTCTCTTGGTTTACCCCATTGGTGGGACAGTGGCCAGACCGCAGATTACCTAGCTCACACTGATCTCTAAATTTCCTGATCTTAATCCAAGCAAATATTCAGTATACCCCTATCATCTAAGCTGGAGGCTTGGAGAAGTAAGCAATGATGCAAGTTTCAATTGGTTCTCACAGCAAACTCTCAAAACCTGCAGTTTATCTTTGCTTCCTTCACTTTGTGTCATTTTTCTCTTCCCAAAAGCTTGCCCTGTGGACCTCAGTCTCCAGCACCAGATGCAAAAGCATAAGACTCATACAGAGTGCACAACCAACCCAATAATCTTACATGATAAAATCTATAAATTGCTAGATTTTTGTTTTTTCCTTTTGGGCACAGTGACCTAAACATGGCAACATTGACTGGCTCCTGGTACCTTCATCTTTAAATATTCCTCTCAACAGCACTTCCCCTTGTGCCTGGCTTATTTAGTGAGCCAGCTCAAACACAGGGAGAATGAAACATTTCCATTGACTACAGGATCAAAAGCAGATAAGAGTAAGCTAGTAAGCAAGAAGGCAACAAAGTCTCTTTCTTTCTCTTGGGAAAATGTCAATGTTCCCTGGTGGTACAGATTCATTTTATTCTTTTATTGTTGTTTAAACTATACTGAGATAATAATAGTCTGATATTTAATGCAGTTTAACATGAAAATCTTTCTGGTGAGAAGTTTCTCTGTGTAGGTTAGCATATGATCATCTTTATTAGTTTTTAAAGTAGCATTTGTAGTTATAATTTGACAAGCATTTGAGAAGAATAGGTGAATGGAAATATGTATAGATGTAAATCCCAGGAATTAGGTGGGTTTAATAAGAATGGGAAGTTCTTACCTTCTTTTTCTCTCACTCTCTCATTTTGCTGTTTTTAGTTAAGACTGAGTTGGGACCTAAGCTTCTAAGCTTCTCCCTTCTTATAATTAAATTCCTTTCTTTCCGCCTTCCTTCCCTCTTTTCTTTCTTTCCTTTTTTGTTGGTGGTACTGGTGTTTGAATTCAGGGCTTTTCACTTGCTAGGCCAGTACTCTACCACTTGAGCTATGCCCTCAGCCTTTTTTTGCTTTATATATTTTTCAGATAGGGACTCAAGCTTTTTGCCTAGAGCTGTCCTCAAACCCAGATCCTCTTACCTTCCACATAGCTGACATTATATTTATCTGCCACTCATACTCTTACTTATTGAGATGGGATCTTGTTAGCTTTTTGCTTGAACTTCCCTTGAACCACAATCTTCCCAATCTCTGTCCCCTGAGTAGTTGAGATTATAGGTGTGATACACTGTGCCTAGTCCTATAATTAAATGCTTAAATTTGAGAAATTTTGTAAACTTTTCCCAGAAGTATAAGTTATTACCTTTTCAAAGATAAATCAATGGATAAGTGTGACTTTTACAAGTAGATCAATAAGTTCAGTTAAATATTTGAGTTATCTTACAAAAACATAATTTATGTATAATTATTTATATTAATAGAACTAAGCATATCCATAACTAAATAATTCTTTAAGTACTTTCTTTTTTATCAATGGCTTGTTAAGTTTTACACATGTAGTTAGTAACTCACGGTTCTAAAATAGGTAATATGCTAACCAATAAAAGATTCAAATGAACAAGGAAAATCTCATGTTTTATTACACCTTATATTCATCAGGGACTCATCTGTGTGTAAGTAGCCCTCATTCTGGGAAATAGTCTTTTTTAATGTTTTACCTCATTTTCCTTAATTGGTCCTTACAATCACACTCTAATGTTACTAGTCCCAGATTATGTTTTCAAAGACTGAGTAACTGAAGTACAGGAAGTTCAAGTTATGAGAACAAGGCACAATCAGTGACAGCACTCACTCCATCCCACTGCCTTTGATCTGGTAGAAGTCAATTTCGTCAATATGCTCTTGCTCTCCCTGTCCTTCAGATAGGTCCTTGTGTTATTGGTGTGCTCTTGGTTTTCTTAAAGACCTGCTTTCACTTGATTGTACCTCTGACTTACAAATGATAGTCAATGTTTCCACTTGTGTTCTATGGAAATAACTTCACTCCTTTTTTAGGACCCAGCAGACTCTCTCTAGAGTCCTGGTTCTTGAACCCAGGGTGAATAGGACTGATTTGTTTGGGGAATACTTGGAGATCCCAAATGCCCTTGGTTTCTTCTGTTGCTCAGGGTCCTCATGCCCTGACCACATGACCACCTATCTTGCATCCCAGCCTTATTTCTCTCTTCAACCTTCTCTTGCAGTAAACACCTTGTCTTTCTGCTGCATTTCTCAGGTTCTTCTTAATTACTTTTGCTGCACTAATTTCTATGATCTTAAGGACTTCCATCCAGTTCTATCCTAGCTATGCCCTAGAATGCCACAGAGGGGCCTTTAAATAATACAATCAGCCCACTTCCTACCAGGGAAAAAGCTGTTCCTCTCCTCCCATCCCCTAAAGTGGCTGACTTTAACTCTGCAGACAAATTACAGAGTCTTTGCTTAGCACCACAGAGTTCTTAATATTCTGGCTGTAGCTTACCTTCTCTAAACATCTCCATGAAAATCCCTCACACCAATCACATAAAACTTGTCACATCTCCTGTAGTTATTGTATCAGTTTCCTATGGCTGCTGTGATGTAGTACCACAAACTCAAAACAATAATGTACCTTCTCACAGTTCTGCAGGCCAAAAGTTCAAAATTGGCATCATTGGTCTGAGATCAGAGTGTCATAAAAATGATCCATACCCATCCTCTCTCTGGGTGTAGGAATCTCGTATTGCCTCTGAAGGCTTCTAGTAGCTACTAACATTCCTTGGTTAATATCCTCATCACTCCTATCTCTGTCTCAGTGGTCACATTGCCTTCTCCCTGGGTCTAGACTCCTTCTGCCTCTCTGCTTCCCTCTCATAAGCAGACACTTGTGATCCCATTTAGGGACTACCTGGATAATCCAGGAAAATATCATATCACATTCCTTAACTTAATCCTTTCTACAAAGCATTTGCCATGCAAGACAACACTGTTTCTGGGGGTAAAGAATGTGGACATATCTTTAGGGGTCATATTTAGCCTACTACACTTATCTATTACTCAGTAGCATATTCCCCATTTTGCAACTTACAACACTACACTATGTTTCTTTTTGTTTCTGTGGGATAGAAGTCTGAGTGTGACTTGGCTGTATCTTTGGGCTCGCAGCCTTTCACAAGTCTACTGTCATCAAAATATTTGGTTTTCAAGGACCCCTTTCTTGTTTACAAGAAAGTGACATGAAGTCACTGCAGTCTTCAGTTCTTCATGGGTTATTGAACTGGGGCCTCAGGTCATGAGCTGCTAGCTGGAAGCTTCTCCCAGCCT
The DNA here is from genome assembly GCF_047511655.1 of Castor canadensis. Classification (NCBI taxonomy): domain Eukaryota; kingdom Metazoa; phylum Chordata; class Mammalia; order Rodentia; family Castoridae; genus Castor; species Castor canadensis. The sequence continues at coordinate 24,635,210 of NC_133389.1, read as the reverse complement.
ATTGCTACACAACTTGTCTCTTCATTAATCTCACATCATGGCAGCTGTTTTATCAGAGAGTGAGTCAGCAAGAGACAGCACCAGCAAAAGTGTGCTAGCAAGATAGAAGGCACAATCTTTTAACTTAATCCTGGAAGTCACATCCATCACTTTTTTCTTGTTCTGCTTGTAAGAATACAGTCACTAGATGTACTCTGTACTTAGGAGGAGAAAATTTGATAGAAGCGTGGATGCTAGAGCAGAGACCACTGGAGCCTGTCTACCATAGCTCCTCCAACATAGCATCGCTTTCATGACTGCCTGTCTTTGTATTGCTTTCCTCCTCACACTGGTCAAAAGCTGTCCACCTGGAGGACTCTTCTATAGCTTTCTACCCTGATCCCAGAGGGCATCTTTATTGGAAAGATTTTGTCCAAGAAAGTTGAAGAATTCCACAGCATCTTTTTTATACCTTTGTATTACTGGAGCTGTTCATCCATTTGATTTTCCCATTTACTGGGGTTCTTTGAGGTCAGGGACTGCCCTCTTCCTTTTGTGTTCTCAGTGCCTCTCAAGCACATTTCTCTGAATGAACACTTTGTAAATGTTGCTTTGAATATTAGTTTTTTCACAATTGTACAATGTTGTGCTTATTTGGTTGAAATGTGATCATTGAACTTCAGATATTCATAGTTAGCCTCACAAAATTGGAGTTAATATGTAATGCTCTTGCAATGTTTCTTTAGCTTTATTGTACAAATAAGTCCCTTGGGAATTTGATTAATACATAAATTCTTATTCTTTTGAGCTGGGTGGAGCTCAAGATTCTGACTTTATAACAGTAAATAGTAAAGCAGAAAAATGAGGGAGAAATGAATGTTAAAGAAATTATAAGGAGAGCTGTTTTCAAAGCAAGAGGATTTGCCAATAAAAAGACCTGTATAAAATCGATGTTAATAATTATCCATGGATTCAACTGGATACAAGTATACTTGTTGGGATGTGTGTTGAAGGGACTAAAGTAACAGAGTAAGTTGGGATTTACTCTGCTGAGGTCCTTAGAAAACCCATGAGCAGCCAGAAAAACTTAGTCTTAACTTTAATTTTATGCATTTTTGCTTAACAAAGTTCTATATATGATTTTTAAAACTAAGTCATTTGCTTTGAACCCAGACTCACATACAATATACACAAATGTGCACATACTATTACCAAAAGAGTTGCTTTGATGGTATGAGCCCTTATCAGTTGACCACAGTCAAATTAAAAAAAAAAAGTGTTCCCCAATTTGATATATAGAGCTTATTTACCTCCCCAAATACTTGATTATGCTGCAATGCTAACTCAAGATACACCACCAGTACCCAATGCAAAATAACTCACAAAGTCCACAGAGCAATGACTATATGTTTATATGCTTTGTGCATGAGGAAACCCTGTAGGCCTTCCTTCTCCAAGATTTATTTGTTCTTATTTTATTGACATTAAGAAACAAGATGACAAAATGATAGAAATGAGAAGTAGGAGTCCAGAGACATAATCAAGTTTCACCTCTGCCAGTAATAATTCTTGAGGGATTGGTCATATCCCTTTCTCTCTCTGAGCCTCAGTTTCCTCATGAGAGAGTTTCTTACACCAAAGGTTAGCAAACTTACTGTGTAATGGGTCAAATAGTCTTTGTAGTTTTGCAACTATTCAAATCTGTCATAGACAACATGTAAATAAAAATTCTGTCTGTATTCCAAGCAAAACTTTCTTAACAAAAATAGATAGTGTACTAGATTTGGTCTATGATCTATATTTTGCTCACTCCATTCTACAAACTCTCTATGTACCTGCCCAACTGAGAAACTTGGTATTTAAAATTAGACAGACTTTGGTAAATTTTCACTGTGATATTAATAGATTATACTTAATTAAAATACATTTGCTTTTGAACAGGGAACAGTATGTTAACTCAAAATGACATGATTCTATAGATGATTTTCAGGCATCAGAGTCAGGCAGTAGCAGGGATATTTTTGATCCAAAGGTCTTTAGAGGGACCTGAAATTGTACTATTGGAAGTTACTTGCTCAGTCTATATATAAGGTCAATGTGGCTTCTCAGAGGGAATTGTTAGCCTTTTGAGGTCCCTGCTGATGCCTTTCTGAGGCTGTTCACTGGCCAAGTCAGCTGAGAAGCCACAAGGGGAACAATGAACCCTGTTGTTGGAACTGTAAATAATGGACTGACTGCAGTAGTTCAGCTCCATAGGGCCCCATACCGACTGCTATTCAAGTGTAAATATCCTGTTCTGGTGATGTACTGGAGGGCAGAAAGATTTTGCCATATATTATGCTAAATATTCCCCGGAATCCAACTGCAGGAAGATAGGACAATGCAGGCAGCAAAACCAACCCATTAACTTACTGTACATCTGTTTCTGTTTCCTCATAACTCAAGGTGCTAAGACAACCTATGCCTTCCCTTTGAGGCACATGGATATTTTTATAGGCATGGAATGCCTATGTGTGTATACAAATCTATCACTTGATTCCTTCAGTAGCACCTTGCTGAACATGAAAGAGATTGACTTATGTCATTTATTGTTCCCTGAAGCATTTTCCCTTCTTTTTGGTCTTGTTTTGCTTTAGCTGATGCAAAGCATTTCTTTCCCCTGAGAAGCTACTAAGTAGCTGGGGACATATTTCAGAGAGGCTTAAATTAATATCCATTTACATCTGCTGCTTAATACTGTCACCAAGTCCTAAGCTTAGCTTCCTGACCAGTTATTTCATTACCTCTTTTCCTAGATGTATTCTTTTTATTTGCCATGTTCTGGATTGATTCCTGACTCTCCTGCTATTTTGAGCTTTGAGATTCTGAACTCTGATCTACAGTTTGTCTCTTGGGATGGTATCCAGTTCTGTTTTCATCCATAAACTTGATTTTCAAGTTGTTAGGATGCCTGCAGGACTTTGAGATCTTTTCCTTGCTTCTCATAGAATAGAGTAGGATAGTTGTTAAAAAAAGTAAACTTATAGAGATTCAGATCTTAAAGAGACCCTTGAAGTCATTAATGATAACCCTTATACTATAAAATGAAGACTGAAAGGCAGAGATATTGCCTGAATGATCAGAACCAGTCAGATGCCATCAAGTGCAAGCTTCCCCGACTTCACCCGCTTCTTCCTAGGCAGTCCACTCTTATTTAAGTGTACTTGAGGAAAAGGGTAGTAATATTTTCTCTCAGCCTCTCCTGCCTTGATTCCAATCTTAAGTTCTGAAACAAGTGGTTTTTGGAAATGCTGGAATATTTGGGGAATTTGTCAATATTTTGCCCCCATTCTTTAAAGTGCCATCAATTCAAGGATGTTTGTATGACAGAGTCCTCCAAATATCCAGGTAAGATAAAAGTGGCAATTTTTCAACATACCATAAGTTAGAAATGGAACACAATGGTAGATATCTACACTGTTATAAAGCTTTTATTCCTTCTGTCTTCGAGATATTTTCATCGCTTTCTTTTCCAAAAAGACCCAGCCTGAAGATATATTACTCAGCCACTTACTATTTTTATTGCCAAGAATTCCAAAGAATGCCCTGTCTAGGGTTTCATCCAAATGCCCTTAATTTACATTTACTTATGAAGAATAATTTAACTCTATTTTCTTTCACCATACTCTGAGGAGCTTGAATTTTCTTCCTATAATGGCCTACCAAACCATTTTGATAAACAAGTCATCTAATATGGAGAGGAACTGTCTTAATAAATGGCTTCAAGTATCTCTCTCTCTCTCAGATAACAGATAGACAGCTTAGACTGAAATTTCAAATTTCTTTTAACTCAATGTTCTGAACATTTTTAATAAATGTAAACATTCTACACTGGGACATGGAGGTAAGATAGCAACTGAGTAATACCTCCTGGTGTTCCTCTTGGTGGGCACTTCCTAATGAAAGAAAATATTTTGGACCTAACTCCCTGAAAAACTGCAGAGAATCAACAGTCTAGGAGCCAAAGAAGGTAAGTGCAGCAGCAAGCACCCACAAGGGCAGAAGTTCTTACTTGGAGCAGAAATGCCCACTATGAACATGATCACCAGCACCCAGAAACCCCAGCACTGTAACACTCTGCACAGGAATTTGGCTGGGCACCCAGCGGTTCCCATGTGATGCTCCAGTGTGGTGCAGCTAGTGCACTGATTGCAAAGGAGCAGAGGAGCCAGTAAGAAACAATAGCCAACAGAACTATTCCTAGAGTGACAAAAAGATAGAGTTCTTAAGACTGGTGGGGGCACTGTTGCCAGTCATGAGCCTCATCTGAGAAAGTGCAGTGAAGTGTATCCTTGTCGGAAGCTGCCTCTCTGTGCTTCCCATCATCCTGTATTGGTGTGCCACCACAAAAGACACCAATAAAAGACTGTGCCCAGATTAATAGTTTGTAAGTAGTCAGAGGCATGGGAGAGGGGAAAGCTACAAGTGAAGGAGGACAGTGTGAGACTTGCAAATTGAGAACCTTTTACAAGAGACAATATTCAGATATCAAAATTTCCCCCCACCCACACACTAGAAAAGGAGCAGAAGTCAGTAAACTGACACCATTCCAGAATCAGGTATTCCTCTTGACAGCCACTTAAAAGTCTAAAAGACTCTATTCCGATACTGAGGGTAGAAAAACACCTATTCAGAAGAGCATAAAGAACTCTGAAAATTTCTTATATGTCAATTTGTTTTCATTGCTGTTAAGTTTTTAGTGGTTTGATTTTTTATGTTTGTATTTTTTTCTTTTTATTTTGTACATCTGAGATAATTTTGCATTGTTTTTTCCCATTTCTCTTCAGTTCTACTTTTCTCCCCTTCTATGTTTCTGTGAATACTGTAAGAGAGCCACAGAACTTGCTTTCCAGTATTCAGTCTTAATCTTTCTTCTCCTTCCCTTCCCTGTTTATAATCAACTCCCACTCCTACCATCTACAACTAGAACTGCTCTCTAGCTCATATTTTCTTCAATCTCTGTTTACTCACCCATAATCCTCCTTAGTTACCAATACTTTCAGCTGGTAAATAGATTGCCAGGTCATCTTTTTATTTTTTGTTCTTGTTTATTTTTGTCTGCCTACTTAATTCTCTCCATCACTCTTTCTTCCCTGTCTCTCAACACAATGTTGACTAAATCTCTTTTACCTACCTTACTTCACTTTCTCATTAGCCACTTCCACTAACCTTAGCTGCTGCCCTTTTCTGCCTTATGAAACCATGTATCTTCTATTATCCATTAGAACTATCCCCTATATTGCCTCATCATTACCACCCTTATAACCTTGGATCTTTCTAGACCATGAAGATTCATTTTTATTACAATTTACCTCTAAAGATACTGTAACAGCAGCAGTGGCTGATCTTTTTTAAGGATTGGCACAATCTCAAGGCTGTGGTTTATCAGCTATGATAGTTTTAGAAATTAAGCTTCCTCTCCTTGTGTGGAGTAGGGGTTGGGACCCAGCATCTTGAGAACAGAAGCTGAATATCTGAATACTGCTCCACACATTCAAGTCTAAAGGTAAGAAAATACACTATGATCTAGTCACTACCCATTCCTAAGTAGTCTTTGAGACAGTCCCAACTGAAAGGACACAGAGGATTGGAGTTTCCAACCCAAAACAACCCCAGATGTGTTAATCACAATGAAGACACATGAAGCAAGCAACACAGCCACAGCTCTCCCCCAAACCCAAACAATTCCATAATAAAAGCCTCAAACAATAGTGAAGAGGAAGAATTATCAGCAATGATAAAAGCTGCCTCCCTGTGCTTCCCATCATCCTGCATTGGTGTGCCACCACAAAAGACACCTAATAAAAGACTGTGCTCAGATTAATAGTTTGTAAGTAGTCAGAGGCATGGGAGAGGGGAAAGCTACAAGTGAAGGAAGACAATGTGAGACTTGCAAATTGAGACCCCTTTACAAGAGATAATATTCAGATATCAAAATGAATATCATTCAAAATAGCAATGATAAAAATGATTAGTGAATTCAAAGAGTAGATGTATAAGCAAATGAATGAATTCAAACAGGATACGAATAAACAACTAACTGAACTCAAAGAGAATTAAAAAAAATGAAGACAATGAAGAATATGAAATATGAATTCAATAAAGATATAGAAATCCTAAAAAATTAAAATTGATATCTTGGAAATAAAACGTTCAATATCCCAAACAAAAACCTCAATAGAGAGTCTGACTAACAGAGTGGAACAGGTTGAAAATAGAGAATCAGGGATGGAAGATAAAGTAAAGTAATTAAATCAATCAGTTAAAGACTATAAAAATCATTAAGGAAATATGAATGGAATATGCAAGACCTCTGTGACATCATTGAAATATGAAACCTAAGAATCATAGGTATAGAAGAAGGAGAAGAGATATGAACTAAAGGCACAGATAATCTGTTCAATAATATAGTCAGAAAACTTTCCCAATCTCAAGAAAGAGAGGGATTTCTTGTTATGGGAGTCTTTCAGGATGTCAAACAGGCAAGATTGGAAAATAAATACCCCCAGACCTATTATAATTAAAACACATACTATATAGAACAAAGAAAGAATTTTGAAAACTGCAAAGGAGAAGAGACAGGTCACATATAAGGGCAAATCCATCAGAATAACATCAGATTTCTTATCATAGACTCTAAGTAAAAGGAGGTCATAGAATGATATATTTCAGGTCATGAAAGAAAACAACTGTCCACTTAGACTAGTCTACCTAGAAAGGAGTAGTCTACCAAGAAGGAGGGCCAGGTGCTGGTGGCTCATGCCTGTAATTCTAGCTACTCAGGAGGCAGAGGTCAGGAGGATTTTTGTTCAATGCCAGCCCAGGAAAAATAGCTCACAAGACCCTGTCTTGAAATACCCAAGCCACAACAGGTTTGGTTCAATTGATAGTGTGCCTGCCTAGCAAGTGTGAGGCCCTAAGTTCAATCCCCAGTATCACCAAAAATAAATAAATAAATAAAAAATAAGAAAATAATTGAGGGAAAGATAAAAACTTTTAACAATAAGCAAAAACTAAAGGAATTCATGACCATCAAACTAGCACTAAAGAAAATCCTTGAAGGAAACTTACATACAGAAGAAGAAGATAGACACAACCAGGAAACTGCAAGAAAGAATAAACCCTAACAACCAAGTATATCAACAAACAAGGTAGAATGGAAAGGTAAAAATAAGAAAAACAAAACAATGCCTGGACATACTTCATACTTTTCAATAGCAATACTGAATGTATTTGGCCTTATTTCCTAATCAACATAGAATTGTGAATTGGTTTAAAAAGCAAGAGACAACTGTTTGTTGCTTATAAGAAACACATTTCACTGACAAAGGCAAACATTAGTTTAGAGTGAAAAGGTAGAATAAGACTTACCAAGAAAATGGACTCCAAAAGCAGGCCAGGGTAGCTATACTCATATCTCATAAAAAATATTACAGGAGAGACATTCTGAGAAGAGGTAATGAAGATTACTACATATACATGAAGAGAATGATTCATCAAGAAGAAATAAGAATTCTTAAATATATGTGCCAAATGTTAGTGCCCTCAGTTAAACTGGAAAAACACTCACTATTGGATTTTAAAGTAGAAGACAGACTCCAACACACTAATAGTGGGGGACTTCAATATACCACTCTCAACAATAGTCATCCAGCCAAAAAAATCAACAAGAAACCTCAGAAATAGGTGACACTATAGACAAAATGGACTTAACAGACATCTATAGAGTATTTCACTTAGCTACTACACAATACACATTTTTCTCATCAGCCCATGGAACTTTCTCCAAAATAGATAATATTTAAAGACTCAGTAGAAGACTTAGCAAAAGTAAGCAAGTTGAAATAACTCCATGTACTCTATCAGACCACAATGGAATAAAGTTAGAAGTCAACAGCAAAAGAAACTATAGAGATTTTTCAAACATATGGAGACGGAACAAGTCATTGTTGAATGACCAGTGGGTCATTGAAGTAATAAAGAGGGAAATCAAAAAGTTCCTAGAATTTAATGAAAATGAAAACACAACCTATAGAACCTTTAGGATATAGCAAAGGCAGTTGTAAGAGGAAAGTGTATAGCTTTGAGTTGCTATATGAAAAAAAGAACAGAGATCAAAAATAGATAATTTTATGATGTTCTTTAAGCTTTTCAAAAAACAAGAACAAGCTAAACTCAAAACTAGTATGCAGGAAGAAATAATAAAAATCACCACCAAAATCAATTAAATTGAAACAAACAAATAAACAAATGCTACATGGAAAATAAATGAAACAAAAAATTGGTTCTTTGAAAAGATGAATAAGATTGATAAATCCTTAGCCAATTTGGCTAGAAGGATGAAGGAAAAGATCCAAATTAATAAAATTAGAGAAAACAGGGGGGGCAATCACAACAAATACAAATAAAATCCAGAGGATCATTTGGGAAAACTACAAAACTTATATTCAACTAAACTGGAAAATAGAGAAGAAATGGATAAATTTCTAGATGGATTTAAGCAATCAAAACTAAACCAAGAAGAGACAAACCTCCTAAATAAATCAATAGCAAGCAGTAAAGATTGAGCCAGTAATAAAGAGTCTCCTGACAAGAGCTCAGGAGCTCATGGACTTACTACCAAATTCTGTGAGACCTTTAAAGAAAATGGGGAGGAAGGAGGGGGTGAATAGTGATACAGGTAAGGGAATATGGTTGATGGGCTTCATATACATATATGAAATAGAATAATGAAATATCTAGCAATTCCTTTAAGTGGGGTGGGAAATGGGGTCTACGGGAAGATAGTGGGGGTGATCTAATGTACAATGTAAGCCTATTCAGAATTGTCACAATGAATTCTCCCCATACAAGGAACATATCCTAACAAAAATAAGAAAAAAACAGAATGAGAATCACAATGCCAATACCCCTCAAATTTTTACTTGAATAGAAAGGGAAAGAAAATACCAAACAATTCTATGAACCTAGTATTACACTCATCCAAAAATCATATAAGGACACACAGTAATAAAAGGAGAATTATAGGCCAAATGGTTTAATGAACACTGATGCAAAATTTCTCAATATAATACTTGCAAACAAAATTCAATAACACATCAAAAAGGTAACATATCATGATCAAGTAGGTTTCTTTCCAAGGATGCAGGGATAGTTTAATATATGTAAATTAATAAATATAATATAGCATATGAACAGAAGCAAGGGCAAAATCACATGAGATTATATCTCAAATGATGCAATAAAAGCCTTTGACATAATTCAACATCTTTTCATGATACAATGTCTTAAGAAATGAATAGAAGGAATATATCACAACACTAAAAGGCTATATATAACAAACCTATAGCAATCAACATACTAAATAGGGAAAACTGAAAGCATTTCCTCTAAAGTTAGGGATGAGACAAGAGTGTCCACTCTCCCTACTCTTATTCAATGTAGTTTTGGAATGCCTAGTGAGATCAATAAGACAATTGTAAGAAATTAAAGGAATTCAAATAGGAAAGATAGAAATCAAATTATTCCTATATGCAGATGATTTGATCATATACCTAAAAGACCTTAAAATCTCCACCAAAACCTCTTATACATTATAAACACTTTCAGCAAAGTAGCAGGATATGAAATCAATACACAAAAATTAGTAGCTTTTCTATACACTAGCAATGAATACACTGAGAAATCAGGAAAACAATCCCATTCACAATAACCTCAAAATAACAAAATACCGTAGGAATAAATTTAACAAAGTTAAAGACCTACACAATGAAAATGATAAATCACTGAATAAAGAAAATGAAGAAGACATCAGAAAAGATCTTCATGCTCATGAATCAGCAGAATCAATATTGTGAAAATGGCCATCTTACCAAAAGCAATCTGTATGTTTAGTGCAATCCCTATCAAAATTCCAAAGACATTGTTCACAGAGACAGAAAAATCAATCCTAAAATTAATATAGAAAAACAAAAGACCTCGAATAGCCAAAGCAATCCTGAGCGAAAAGAACAAAACTGGAGGTTTGTTCAAACAACATAAGGAGCCATAGTAATAAAAACAGCATGGTAACTTCCTTCTTGTACCCTCCCTCTCTCATATGTGAAGTTAAGAAGGTGAATATGGTTGATGTACTCTCTAAGCAAGAATGAATACAGAATTTTTAAAACTGTTGAAACCACCATAAGAAAAGGACTAAGGTTGAGAGAAGAAAAATAGAGATGAATCAATTCAGGTTATAATGTGTATATATATATATACACACATTATATATATATGGAAATATCACAAGGAAACTTTTTTCTTTTACAAAATATGAGAACAGGAGAGCAGAAGAGGTTCTGTCTGGGGGGATTATTTGTACCAGTGGGAGTGGGGAGGATGTGGAGAAAGGGTGTAGGAGGATGAATATGGTGCAAATACTATGTATAAATGTATATAAATGGAAAAATGAGGCCTGTTGAAACTATTTCAGGAATGGTGGGAGGGAGGGGATAAAGGAGAATGATGGAGGGGTGAATTCAAGTATGATATATTTGATATACTGTAAGAACTATTGTAAATGCCACCTGTATCCCTAGCACAACAATAGAAAATTGGAACAAACAAACAAACCCAGCATGGTACTGGCACAAAAACAGGCATGAAGACCAACGTAACAGAATAGAAGACCCAGACACAAACCCACACAGCTACAGTCATTTGATTTTTGATTATGGTGCTCAAAACATGCATTGGGGAAAATAAGGCCTCTTTAAAAAATGGTGCTGAGAAAACTGGATATTCACCTGTAGAAGACCAAAAGTAGATCCCAGTTTCTCACCTTGTACTGGTAGCAATTCAAAGTGGGTCAAGGTCTTAATTTAAGATCTGAAACTGTGAAACAACAAAAAGGAAAGGATAAAAAATGCACTAGAACATATAGGCATAGGTAATAACTTCATGAATAGAACTGCAATAGCTCAGCAATTAAGAGAAAGGATCAGCAAATGGAATTGCATCAAAGTAAAAACCTTCTGCATGGAAAAGAAAACTGTCATTAAACAAAAGAGACATCCTACAGAATGGGAGAAAATTTTTGCCATCTAAGCATCCGACAAGAGATTAGTTACCAGAGTATACCTGGAGCTCAAAAAACTAACTGCACAAAATCAACAATTTACTGAATAAATGGGCAAATGAACTTAACAGATAATTGAAAAAGAAGAAATACAAATGACTGATAAAAACATGAAGAAATGCTCAGCATCCTTGGCTATAAAGGAAATTCAAATCAAAATGTCATTGAGATTTTATCCTGCTCCATTCAGACGGACTACCAATAACCCACGTAGCAAATGCTGACAAGGATGCAGGGGAAAAGGAACCTTTATACATTGTTGTTGGGAATGTAAATTAGTGTAGCCACTATGGAAAGCAGTATGGAGGTTTCTCAAGAAACTAAAAGTAGACCTATCATATGAAGCAGTGGTACCACTGCTGGAAGTATACCCAAAGGAATATAACCAGGATACAATAGAAACAATTGTACACCCATGTTTATTCCAGCACTATTCACAATAGCTAAGATTTGGAAACAGCCCAGATGCCCTACAACTGATGAATGGATTAAGCAAATATGATACAAATACACAATGGCATATTATTCAACCAAAATGAAGAATGAAATTATGTTGTTTACAGGTAAGTGGATGGACCTGAAGATATCATATTAAGCAAAATAAGCCAGGCTCATAAGGACAATATTAACAAGTTTTCCCTCAGATGTGAAAGCTAGATCTATAAATACATATAAAAGCTTGTATATACACACATATCACACACACACACATACACGCACACACACACATAGAGAGAGAGAGGGAGAACACGATTGTGAGTCTGTCTGAAGGGATTATGGGTTTAGGGAGGTGGAAGAGGAAAAAAGAATGATAGAGGTTAATAATATTGAAATATATTGCATCTATGTATGAATACAATATAACGATGCACTGAAATCTGTTGCATAATAGAGAAGCAGGGCATTAGAGAAAAAGAAAATAATAGAGGGGGTTAATCTGATTAAAGTATGATTTATAAATGTGTGAAATACCAAGGTAAAATCCCCTTGAACAATCAATACACACTTACCAAATGAAGTACAGGAAGAAAACACAAAGAAAGAGCGTGAAGTAGGGTGAATACGTTGTATGTACTTTGTATATGTGTATGAAAATAGAGCAATGAAACCTGCTGAAAATGTTCTAAGAAAGGAGTGGGGGATTGTGGGAGAATGATGGAGGGGATGAATCTAATTAACATAAACTGTAAGCACATATGTAAATTTTGCATATGTGAATCCCCCTGTAAAATTAATATATACTAACAAACAACAACAAAAACCCATAAATGTAGAGATTTGCGTTTTGGGATAGAAGGAAAAGAATCTTTACCTCACTTTTCCATTGTGCAAGTGTAGGCTGCATTAAGTGGTATGGAATCCTTATATTTTCTTCTTCTTGAATATTTCTCCAACACGTCTCACTTGTAGTTTCAGCAAATTGTCCTCTCCTGTGGAACTGCATTATAGAAGAACATTAGGTTGGAAGTCTCTAATCCTGGATTCCAATCCTAGTTCTCCAAATAGTTTAGACATATGACTTTGGTTAAATCATTTTACCTGTTTAGAATTGAATTTCCTGGAGGAATACTTTGGCTGTGAGAAACAGAAAAAAGGTGCAACAACAGCTTTATCAAATAGAAGGTTATTCTCTCCTGGAACAAGGAATTGAACCGAAGGCATAATTGTAGCTCAAAAGTGTTGTTAGGGTCAGTGACTCAATTCTTCTGGCCTTCTCTTATTGCCTCAATACTGAAGATGTAGCTCCAGTCTACATTTAGGGTAGGAAGAAATTTAGGTAAGTAGTCCTCTGTATTTATCTCTTTAATCAGCAAAATAAAAGGCATCTCAGAAGCTCCTAGCAGATTTTACCTCTTTGACAGAACCACATGAATGACCTAGCTATAAAGGAGGCTGAGAAGTTATACAAGTTATACAGGAAGTTACATGACTGTGTCCAGTTAATACCGTCTCCATGTGAAGGCAAGCTAAAGAAAGGATTGGGGGCTTGCACTGAGTTAGCTGACCTATAGTGTCCAACACACCTCCTTGTACATGAAAGGCATTAGTTGCGCTTAAAATAACTTATAAGATCTTTCCTGGCTCCATCTGTATGTGAATCACTAAACATAGAGAAAGAATTCAGTGTGAAGTATCACATTGATTTGTACAAAAATTCCTGATTTTTATCCAAGTCCGTCCTTAAAATTATGTACAGGTTAGGGCAGGAGTTGAAGAAACCATCATATATTTATCATATGGCAACACAGTGTCATCACCAGAAGGAAACAGACTGAGAATTCACAATATAACGTGGTTCTTACAGGTATAGGAAAGGAAACGAAAACAGAAAAAAATAAGAAAACAAAAGAGCACCTAGGTATGTGTAAATACTCCCAAGAAACATGTATATCAATATTAAGTAATTAAATATGTATCAATGCTTTTACATTTTAGAAAATTTAGAAAGTCAAGAGGAAAATGTTTTTGTTTTTAAAGTTCACTTTCATACCTGATTCATATATAATTTTGTACAGCGAAATCATACACACATGCCATTTAATGCCCTAAACTTTCCATTTAACATGATCAAATTGTTATTATTTTATAGAGTAGAGTAAGAGGAAATAGTAGGGACAGGAATGACTGAGGGAAAAGTTTCACAGCAAAGTGAAGAGAGAGGGATAGCAGAATCCTGAGGTCTAACGAAAAACTCGGTACCTTCACTAATGTGCTCAATTGTGTGATTACAAAAAACAGGGACACAATAAAGCAATGTGAGTTATAGCTTCTTGGACAATTGTGATTCTTTGTTTTTTCCTTCATTGTGCTGGATGAGGGTACATTGTGGCATTTACACCATTTCTTACAATGTATCAAGTATATCATACTTGAATTCACCCCCTCTACCTTTCTCCTTTACCCCTCTCCCCACCGATTCCTGGAATAGTTTCAATAGGCATCATTTTTGCATTTACATACGTATGTGCACATTTTTTGCATCCATGTTCACCCTCTCACATCTTTTCCCTGCTACCTTCCCCTTCCCACTAGTGCGATCCCTCCTCCCTGCGTAGTACCTGTCCCACCCTCCTGTTCTCTGATTTTGTTGAAGAAAAAGAGAAAAGATAAAAAGAAAAATATGATGTTTTAGCTTGTTAGATAAAGGTAGCTACTCAGGGAGTTTCCTTGTGGCATTTCCATGTATATATGTATTAGAACCCCAGTTGGTTTACCTCCTCTAATATTCTTCATTCTACTTTAGTTTGTTATGGTGGTTTCAGCCAGCTTAGTATTTCTATATTCATTCTTGTATAGAGACTATATTGACCACATTCAAGTTCTTAGTTTCCTTCTTTTACCATACCACTCCTGTGGGTAATCTCCCATTAGTGTGACCAGTATTTCATAATTTCACTGCATTTGTTTTAGGTCTATATTCCACATATGAGAGACAACATGCGTCTTTTGGCTTTCTGAGTCTGGCTAACTTCACTTAAGATGATGTTCTCCAGTTCTATCCATTTACCTGCGAATGACAAAATTTCACTCTTCCTTGTGGCTGAGGAACATCACATTGCTTATAAATACCACATTTTCTTAATCCGTTCATGGGGTATCTTTGCTGTTTCCATAGCTTAGCTATTAAGAATAGTGCTGCAATAAATATGGGTGTGCAGGTGCCTTTGTTGTAAGGTGACTCACATCTTTGGGTATATCTCTATCAGTGCTATTGCTGGATCATATGGCAGATCTATGTTTAGTTTTTTAAGGAATCTCCATACTGTTTTCCATAGTGGTTGTACTAGCTTACATTCCCACCAGCAACATATAAGGGTTCCTTTTTCCAGACATCCTCACCAACATTTGTTGTTGGTTGTGTTCTTGGTGGTAGCCATTCTAGCAGGAGTGAGGTGGAATTTTTAAGTAGTTTTGATTTGAGTATGCTTTATGGCCAGGGATATTGAGCATTTTTTCATGTGTTTTTTGGCCACTTGGACTTCTTCCTTTGAAAAGGGTCTATTCAGTTCATTTTCCCATTTCTTCATTGTGTCATTGATTTTTTGGGAGTTTAGTTTTTGAGCTCCCAGTATATTCTGGCAAACAGTTCCTTATCTGACATATATCTGGCAATGATTTTCTCCATTCTGTTGGTGGTCTCTTCAATTTAGAGACTATTTCATTTGCTGTGCAGAAGCTTTTTAATTTTATGTCGTCTAATTTGTCCATAATTTCTCTTAGTTGCTTAGCCACTTGAGTTTTACCGAGGAAGTCCTTGCCTATACGTATTGCTTTTACCATATTCCCTGCTCCTTCCTGTACTAGCTTCATGGGTTCAGGTCTTATATTAAGGTCTTAAATCACTTTGAGTTGATACTTATACAGGGTGTAAACCATGGATCAAGTTTCAGTTTTCTGCGAGCAGGCATCCAGTTTTCCCAGCAAAATTGTTGAAGAGGCTCTTTTCTCCTTCGTATATAATTGACACCTTTGTCAAAAATTAGGTGGGAGTAGCTGTATGGATTCATATCCAGGTCTTCTATTATATTCCACTGATTGGCCTATAGTTCTTTTTTTTTTTTCTTGATGTGTCCTTTTCTGGTTTTGGGATGAGTCTAATACTTGCTTCATAGAATGAGTTAGGCAGTGTTCTTTCCCTATATGGAGAAGTTTAAGGAGTGTTGGTGTTAGTTCTTCTTTAAAGGTCTGGTAGAGTTCAATAGAAAAATCTGTCAGGACCTGGACTTTTCTGTTTTGATTTCATTGTGTGTTATAGATCTGTTTCGGCAATTAACATCCTCTTGGTTCAGTTTTGGATGATCATATGTATCTAGAAATTTGTCCATTTCTTCTAGATTTTCCAATTTGTTTGAAAATAAGTTTTCAAAGTAGTCCTTGATGATTCCCTGGATAAAAACAGCTTTTTAAGTAGCCTCCAAATTTTTTTCCAGAGTGGTTGTACTAGTTTACACTCCCACCAGCAGTGTAAGAGTGTTCCTTTTCCCCGCATCCTCGCCAACACCTGTTGTTGGTGGTATTGCTAATGATGGCTATTCTAACAGGGGTGATGTGGAATCTCAGTGTGGTTTTGATTTGCATTTCCTTAAGAGATAGAGATAGTGTCTGCTGTTGCTTTTGTTGTTGAGTTCTAGTTTTATTTAGTTGTACTAAATAACCCACTGTATGCAGTGGGTTATTTCAGTTTTCTTATATTTGCTGAGACTTGCTTTGTGCCCTTTGATATGGCCTATTTTGGAGGAAGTTCCATGAGCTGCTGAGAAGACTGTATATTGTTCTGTTGCAGGATGCCATACTCTATAGACATCTGTCACGTTCATTAGATCTAAGGTGTCATTCAATTCTAGAGTTTCTTTGTTGACTTTTTTGTCTGGTTGACCTGTCTATTGTTGATAGATGAGTATTAAAGTCTCCCACTACCAGTGTGTTGGGGTCTATCTGTGGTTTTAAGTCCATTAGTGTATGTTTAATGATGTTGAGTGCACCAGCATTGGGTGCATATAACTTGATAACTGTTATTTCCTCTTGATGTATTGATTCTTTTATCAGTATCAAGTGACATTCTTTGTCTCTTTTGACTAATTTAGGTTTGAAGTCCACTTTATCTGATATAAGTATTGCTACTCCTGGCTGTTTTCAGGTGCCATTAGTTTGGTAAATCTTCTTCCACCCTTTCACCCAAAGACAGTGTTTGTTTCTGTGAATAAGTGTCAATAAGTAAACAACAGATTGTCCCATCTTCATTTTTAATTCAGTTTGCCAAATGGCGTCTTTTGATGGAGGAGTTGAGTCCATTAACATTCAGTGTTAATATGGAGAGGTATGTGGTGATTCCTGCCATTCAGTTGTTTTGTTGTTTAAGAGTTTGAGTGCATGAGTCAATTCTATGCTGTTTTCTGAGTACTTGTCTGTCCTTCTCATGAGGTTTAATACTTCCCAATCTTTTGTAGTTATGTTTGTTTTCATCTTCTATGTATAGGATTCCTTTCAGAATCTTCTGTAGTGGTGGTATGGTGGTCATGTCTTGTTTTAGTTTCCGTTTATTGTGGAAGACTTGTACTGCTCCATCAATTTTGAATGACAGTTTTGCTGGGTAGAGTATCCTAGACCTTTAATTTTTTTCTTTCAGTGCTCAAAATATCTCATTCCATGCCCTTCTTGCTTTTAAGGTTTCTGTTGAGAAGTGGATTTACCTTTATATGTTATTCGTTTTTTCTTTCTTACAGTCCTAAGTATTTTTTTCTTGTTCTCTGTCCTAGTTGTTTTAATGATAATGTCCTGTGGAGAGGTTCTATTTTGGTCATGTCTGTTTGGTGTACTGGAGGTGTCCTGTACCTAAATGGGAATCTCTTTCTTGAGACTTGGGAAATTTTCTGCCATTATTTTGTTTAATACATTGTATATTCCTTTGGCTTGCAACTTTTCTCCTTTGATGCTTATAATTCGCAAGTTGGTCTTTTGATGGTCTTTCACTGAGTTCTTGTGTTTCACAGTTCTTGAGTCTTGTCTAATTCTTCTGTTTTTTCTTTAATATGTATTTTGTTCTCCAGCCCTGAGAGTCTGTCTTCCAGTTGTTCTAGTATGCTGGAGTGGCTTTCAACTGTATTTTTATTCGACTTGAAATTTTTATTTCTAAGTTTTCTGTTTGATTCTTTTTTCTGAGGTTTTCTATATCTTTGTTTAACTCCTCTTTCATATCTTGTGGTATCTTCTTCATTTCATCTCTCTCTCTCTTTTTTTAATAGTCTTCTTAGTTTCATTTTGGAATTTGTCGAAGTCCTCTCTGAGTTCATTTAGTTGTTTCTGTGTCTTCTCAAGTTTTTTCTTGTGTGCGTGTGTTGTCTTGATATTCTTTGAATTGATTTTATTGATTTTATATGTTCTATTTAAGTATCTTTTGAAGCACCTCCATGAGTATCTAAATGAGCTACTTTTTTGAGTTCCTCTTTGAGAATCATCTATCATCATTCTACTGGCATCAGTAATGGGGTATTCATTTCCTTCATTTCCCAATAAACCCCTATTCAATTGTTCATCTTTTGAGGGGTGGAATTCTCCTGCCTTCTTCTTCTCCCCATGCTTGCATTTTGTGCCATGCTCCTATGTTATTGGTTGGCTAGTTGAGGGTTTTAATCACCTGTTGTCATTCCCTTGATTTAATTACTGTGCTGTGACTAGCTTAGTTGTTAGGTAGGTTTATGTGCTATTTCTGTCCCTGACCTGAGGTGTAAGTTAGCAATAAGAAATTCACAGATTCAAGTGATTTACATAATATATAGCAACCCTCTTGGTGATATTATCTATATGCAGTTGAAATTGGGGGATAACATTTGTTTGGATAGAGATAGGTACTGATGCAATTGAAAAGATGGTTCTGGGGGGCAGAAAGGAGAGGAATGGGGAAAGAGGCACAGGGGATATAGGGTTTTAGGGCCTGTGGATGTGAGGGTGTAGTTCTATTGTTGTAGGGGAGGGTGCTTGTGTCAGGCATTGCAGAGGGATAGGGATATGTAGGGTTGGTACAGTAGACTAATCAGCCTGTGGTGAATGTGCAGGAGGTAGGGTCAGTGGTATGAAAGGTAGGGGGAGGTAAGGAGAGGAAATGTGAAGAGAGGAGAGAATGGAAAAAAAGGAGCAGAAAAAATAGTTGGGGGGGGTGGACCATGGATTGTAGCAAAAGTGAAGGGAATAAAAATAAAAATAAGAAAATAGTTATAATAAAATTAAAAATACTAAACCAAAAAGGTGGAAAAAATTTAAAAATAAGATAAAGTGAAAAAAAAAAAGAAAAATTTGGCAAAAACTCTGAACTTATTCCTTTGACATCAAATCCAGGTACTGGCATTTATGACTGGGCTTTTCTCAGTGTTTTTGTCTCTTCTCAAGGTTGTATGCTGGACTGTGTGGTGATGGATTCTGCCCCTCTTTGTCAAACAACTTAGGGGGGAATCAGCTCTGGGGTTTTTGAGCCCAGTGTTTCCTTGGTCTGATAAGCCATCTGGTGGAAGTGGGATCTCTAAAGTGGTCTTGCCAGGAGGCTGGTTTGTGAATAGTCATTGGTCCCTTCTGCCCACAAGGCAAGGTGCGATTGAGCTCTGTGTATCTCACTACCAGATTGTCTAAGGTGGTCAGATGTTTAGGTTTTTACCAAGCAGCAGATGAGTCACTCCACAGCTGCTTTAGCTTGGCTGGTCAGCTCCTCCCACAACAAGGTGGGGCTACTCAGCATTGTACCTAGCTCACAGTCTCATCAGGTAAGATCCACCATGCCCCTGCTCAGGGAGGTTGACTTCTCACTCCACTCTTGCACGCAGAGTATGTATGACTCCTAACCCTACCCCTGCTCTCTGAAGTTGGCTCCACATTCCACCCCACCCCCCCAGGCAGTGGTGAATTATGCTCTCTGTCTATGGCATTCAATTTTGTTTGGGGATGGTAGTGCAATCTGCCCATGAACTACACTGGATAATGTTCCCTGGAGGGCATGTGGTGTGTGGTGCTCACCTGTTGGGATTGCAGATTCACACTAGTGGAGTTGGGATCAGGTCTGTAGGGAGAACTGGCCAGCAGCTTTTCCCAAGGCTAATGCATGCTGGGGCTTTGCTGGTCCCAATACAGGGTCCAGGTCAATGGGGTTTATGTAAGCTGTGTGATCTGGGTTCAGTATGTCACAGAGTCTAGTTCAGTTTGATCTGCAATCTTCTGCTTTTTGCAAGGAGAGAAAAACAAACAAAAAAACAACCAGAGGTTTTGCTCAAGGCAGACATGCCCTAGAGGCTGCCAGCCCCATGCCGTAACTTCCCTGACTGTTATGTGCAATTAAAAGCTGTTTTAAGGGTCAGTCCTTGAATTTTATGTGGATCCTATGTATTAGCCATAATTTAGTTGTCTAAAATGAATCAGAATTACCCAAATGTAGCTATCATGTCTCTAAAGTGTTTTCTGAAATTGTGGAGCTCAGGAATTCTGATTTCCTCTGCTATTTGCCATCTTGGATCTCTCCAGTCGGGATTCTTTAAAGGAACCTGGCATTAGTCTTTGAGGCCCAACTGTCTTTTGGCTCTTCTTAAGCATTTGATACAGAAAATAACTTCAACCCACTGAGCTCACTTCTCTTTGAAGTCAGTCATTGTTTTTATGAAGGAAGCTAGCTCATGGCTTCTTTCTTTAGAAGGGCATGTTTGAATAACTTTTCAAAGGGAAAGACCTCTTTAACAAATAACATGTCCTCTGATACCACCACAGTACTCATAAAATTCTGTGAGAACCAGAGAACATCCATGTGTGATTTCCTTGAAGAGAGATGAGAGAATGGTAGAACCACTGTCAACCTCAGAGTGCATACATCTTCTCCTCAGCCTTCATTTGTTTAATACTGTATAACTTCCTTGGTGTTTGGGGAATGTCTTCAAATACGGAAATGTTTTGTACTTCAATTTTGATTTTATGGGCTTGCTCACAAACTATTGTGGTTTGCCCTCTTTGATACATGTTACATTGACAACTTGGCTTCTTAGACAAGTGTGATTCTATATGTTCTGTTTTGGACATAGTGTTGTAGAAGGTACAAAAATGGCAGGTTAAATGTTCTTGGAATCATTGATGCAATTTGCCAAAGTTGTTTTAGTTTTCTTTCTTTTTAAGCATGTAGTAGAATTGTATCTCTTGGATTCTTTGTGGTTGGTTGGCATAATATTAGGTTTTTAAAAAAAATGAATTATGAGCCTAAGTAATAAGTACTACTTTATTAATATATAATAAAGCATCTCATTATATATTGTAGATGGGAGACTTTCTACAGCTCTTTTTTCCTCTATCACAAGCAATTAACAATGTTCAAGGTGGTCACTGCTCATTTAGTCTGTGTTCATGAGTAACCATGTAGAAAAGAACCATTGAGAAGTTTCTGTTATCAGGAATGAGAAATATGCCTTCCTTATTAAGCCATTCAGGTTTGGAAAATGTTTGTTATCATACCAAAACTTAGTTAATCCTGACAGATAAAACCTTCTTCTTGAATCTTTTACCTGAGGCAATAAAGAACAAGGGAATCTGTCATATCATAACAGAAGTGTAAATATAGCATAGAAATATAGTTTTATTCAGTAGAAAGAGAACTGGACCTGGTCTTGCCTTCTGCCTCTGATCAGTTAAGTGACCTGTATCTAATCACATGTGCCTTCAATGGCACCTCCAGTTCATGTAAGAAAGACAGGAAAACAGTATGCCTTTTCTTTTATTTAACTAGTTTTTGAGATAATTAATTGGTTAATTAAAATTGGTTTCAAGATAACTAACTGGAAAGATGAAGACAATGTATTTCCTTGTAGATTTGTTTATAATCTACAAGGGTAGATTGTTTATTGTCCAGTGTGATACAAATATCTCTCCATGGGGCAAAGGACTGTGCATCAGTCAGAACCAACCAAAATATATAGAGAGACTTCTTTAAAGGAATTATCTCATGTGTTTGTGGGGTCTAGCAAGTCTGAAATTCATAGGACAGGACAGAAACAAGCTACAAACTCAGACAGAACTTGATGTTATAACCTTGAGGCAGAATTTCTTCTCCAATTTTTACTTTAAAGAACTTCAACTAAAAACACTAAGTCTTCTTTTCAACAAAATTGGAGAAAAGGGCAAAACAGGTTCTGTGTGGAAGTGAGGGGGGTTGAGGGGAGAGAGAAGAGATGGGGGGGCAGAGCAGGGGGGAGAAATTGCCCAAACAATGTATGTACATATGAATAAATGAATAAAGAAAAAAAAAAAGACCTTCAACTAATTAAATGAACTCAATAACATTACCAAATATAATCTCCTTTACTTAAAATCAACTGATTCTAGATCTTAAACCTATCTATAAAACATCTTACACTTAGATTAATGTTTGATTAAATTACCTGGAATTATATATCCTAATCAAGATTATAGAAAAGTAACTATCACAAGCAGGTTTGCTCACAGCCAATTACAAAAGGTTAATTTTTCCTAAACTCCTACTCAGCTATGATGCAAACTTCCAGCATGTGCAGAATCAACCCAAGCTGATTCATTGTGGGTCTTGGGGAGAAAAGAAGATGGATAGAAATACAAAGCTTATGGTGATTGAAGTGTATAATAAAGTCATGGGTAATACATTATTTCATTTCTGACCCCAAAGCTTATGTATTCTGCCAGCATCTATGCAACTGTGACTGTCTCCTTTGTTAGCTCCCAAGTAGGGTTAAAAACTCAGACCTTTAATAGTTCTTGACAGTCATACCTATAACTATTTTCCTCCACCCTGAGAATTTTGGTCCTCAAAAACAAGCGGCCAATAGAGTTAGAATGTCATAATCATATTCATTTGTTTTATTCAACCTTATACACCTCAGTCCCAGAATAACAATATTTATGATACTATCCCTTAATATTATTACTTAGAAGAGTTACTTTGTCTTTGTCTATGCTTATCCATTTTGTACATATCTCATCCATTATTAAGTCTTTTCTTATTTTCTAAAGCAGGTACTGTATCTGTGTTCTCAGGTCACATGGTCATCAAAATCTCTCCTCTAACTCTCATTTAGGTTCAGTTTTACAAGTAGCTATACCTGTCATACTCAGCACCAATCTATATGTTCACTTCTTTCTAGTAATTTTGGTTGTTTTGGATAATCTTCTGACAATATAGGACAATGTTATATGAACTTTTCATGCTGGTAACAGTCTGCATTTTTTATACTTGGAGAATAGTGTTTAATTGTAATAAAATCTTTGTTTCATATCTTCTTTCCTTGCATATATAAAATATGTTACTCAATACTCTTCTGACATATAGCATCTGTCAGAATATCTGATGATAATCTAATATTCTTTCCTTTGTATTCACAGGGAAATTTGCCTAGATGACCAAACATTTTTTTCTCAACAAAAGTCCAAGAATTAGACTTTGTCTTGGTGATAGTAGTTTTAGGCATAGGGTATGTTTTTTCAATGTTTTAAGTTTTATTTTTTCTATAAAATTATTTTTGAACTTTGGTTTTAGTATTTGTTTGCTTTTCTTTCTGTTTTCTTCAGAAAATCCTTTTATTTATATATTAGATCATCATTGTTGGTCTTTAATACTTGTCTATTTGTTTCAAATTACTGTTACATCATTTTGCTCTCTTTTATATTACTTTCATTTATATAAAATTCTTTTGTAAATAAAATGAATTCTTTGAATGAAAAATAACTAGGTGAATTCTGTAAAGATGATAGTTGTGTTGTGTATGGTCTTTGGTCTTCTTGAATTTATAACAAATAATGCCTTCAGAGATAATAGAAGATAAAAGAAGGAAAATTTCAGAAGTCAGAAAGAAAACCCTCTATCAAGTAACTAGTAAAAAATTAAGAAAAAGCTTTGAATTCTGTGGCATTTTCTCTCTGGTTTTTAAATTTAATTTCCTTTTGAAGTATATTCTACATATTGAAAAGTACACATTTCATAAGTGTATGACTCAGTGAGTTCTCGTGTAGTAATCAAACTGTAGAACCAATATTCACATTAAGAAACAATTATTGTCAGTATTCTGTCAGCTTTTCTGTGCCCTTCCTTTCCTTATCTCTGGTAGGAGTAACCAGTAAAGCATGGATGAGCTTTACTTGCTTTTGTTCTTTATAGGAATGGAACCATACAATATGTATTTGTTTTTTCTTTGCTGAGCACGGTGTCTGTTATCATCACTATTTTTGCTATGTATAGTTATGGATTGTGTGCTTTCATGTAGTGCAAATATATCACAGTTATTCATTCTACAAAGTGTAAGCATTTGCATATCCTTGCTTGATGCTATTATGAAAAATGCTGCTACAGGCGGCATTATTTGTCTTTTGATCAACTAATATGTGCACCTTTATTTTAGCCTATACACAACCGGGGCTAGAATTACTGAGTCACAGATTACAGGTATATTTAGATTCAATAAATACTTACAAACTCTTTTAAAAGATGATGGTTTCACTTGCATTTGCATTCAATGTTATGGGAAGCCACACATCTAAACAGTAGGGAAAAGCTGTGACCAAAATTGTCTTAGAAGAATTAAGAGTAGATTGGAAGCAGAAGACAGCAGAGGCAAAGACTAGTTGTATTGTTCTAGAATAAAATAAGAGGATAGGAATATCTTAAATAGAATAAAAGGAAAGTTATGGAGATGAGTCTCTGTGTGCTGATCAAATCTGTTAAACCTTTGTGAGAGAGAGAAAAGAATAATGACAGCTCACATAGAAGTTTGAGTAGGGTGAGGATGGTAGCTTAGGTAGGCTCTGTCAATGCAGAAAGACCTCAGGGCAATTCTACCCTTCCCTTATTTTCCATTTCTGCAAGTCCTAACCTGATCCTGCAAGCTTTCAGGAACCATATCAACTGACAAATAAAGAACTACATTTTTTTTATACTTAACTAGTAATGCAATTATTTCAATAATACAGGGTCACAATAATATAAAACGCCCATTGAGAAGAATCTACAATTATTGCTTTCCATTTCATACTACTGTATTATTTTTATTTTATGTCACACACAAAAGTTCTTTAAAGGAGCTAATCGAGATTGACAGCACCTGGGCTGCAGCTCTTCCCTCTGAGGAAAACAAGCGAACACCCACTTCTTTATGCTCAGGCAGAGCTACACCCACCCCATCCCGTGTTAAAAGCCAGAAGCTCTAAATTGCAATGGCCTAGTTGCTGTGCTGTTACCCAGTTCACTCTCCTTAGAAGCAGAAAGGAAACTAAGTGCTCCCTGGTGACCAACGAAGGGCATCTGACTCCAGTAAATCCTCCTCATGGTACAGAAATCTCATTTGGGCTGAGCCTTCCTATTTCCTACAGTTTTCTTCAATCTTCTAGTACTGATGAAATTTGCATATGAACAGACTATTTGCTTCTTATGGGCCCATCTGTTCCTGCTGTTGATTTTTCACCTGGAGCCCTAATTATAATTGACTCACAGACGGAAATGTCTGTGATGTCATTGTCAGGAGATTGGGGCTTCAGGTGGGAAGTAAGGTGCTGAAGCAGATGGACATTGTCTGAACAAAGGTCCTGATATTTTGTAAATATCTATTCCATAAGAATAAAAGGAAATACTGAAAATAAAAGCAAGGAAAATGACTATATTGCTTCTTACTTTATTCCTTTCTAACTTACCACATGGTACCAGTCATTCAGTAAAAAGAGAAATTTGTAGGCATTAGAACTACAGTTTTAGTAAGCCTGTTTTCCCCAGGATCGTGCATAATGGAGTAGCAGCCCTCTTGGCTTACGTGTTAAGAGAGAACTCTATGGATCTCATGACATCAGCATCCTAGAAATGACCAATGTAGCACCTCAAGACCATTTATAGAAGAGCATTAGCACAAAGTTTATGTAATCTAAGTTCTCTCCACATTGCAAACATATCTATAATTCTTCCAGATTCAGCCCTACTCCCTTGTCATGATTAGTCATAAGATCACTGTTGTAATAAGGGGCCAGTGAGGCATATTTTCTCTATCTGGTCTATGTGATGTCAAGCTTCAGCCAATCAACACTCAGGGAAGTAACCTGCAAGGTGCAGCTCTCAACAATGTGTGTGTGCTAAGAATATACAAAATTCTTCTTCAAAGGTGAAACATGGACTAACAAATACAGAAAGATGAAATGGGTTTAAGATTAAATGCAAAATTATGACCAATAGAAGAGGGAGATTTAAGAAGTATACATTAGTTTCCAAACAATGAAATATTCACTTCCTGTTAAAAATCCCTTCCTCTACTTCCTTTTCTCCACAAATGTTTTCAATAAGATCATTCTTCTATGACTGTTCTATTGACCGTATTTTCTCATAAAGCATTATGTGGAAAAAATTTGCCAAACTAGTGGAAGCATGTTTAATTTCTGTCATTAGAGAGTTGGTGAATTTTCTATAAAGTCCCAGCAGGGAATTCAAAGATCTCTAGCCATCTTTGAACTTTTCTATGTGATATGGTAAAAAGTTTAGGATTTGGGGATCAGAAGATCTGAGTTCAAATCTCATCTCCATCACTTATAATTGTTAGAATTATGACAAGTTTCAGAATTTCTCTTAACTTCTTTCACAGTGGTTTCAAAATGCTTGGTTCACAAAATTTTTGTGAGGATTAAATTCTGAGCACTGAACATGAATTATCTTATTATTTCTTCCTTTGCATCACCCGATTTGAGGTTTTAGTGGGCATTGTGTTCTTGCTAACTGTGTTATGCAGTTCCTTAGTGAGGAACTTGGAAAGAAGTCATTTGAAAGGGGATTTTCTCACCTTTGTTCTGGGCGATCCCAGGGATTTAAATAAGCACAACTGCTGACAGTTTCTGAGAAAGGATTGGCCCCATTCACCTTGTACTACATGCTGTCGTGATTTCTTTTACAAAAGAACAAATTGACCTTGTTCCTCTCCACCAGAAAAGAAAAAAAATAGAAAGAAAGGAAAAAGGAAGGGAGGAAGGAAAGAAGAAAGAAGGAAGGAAGGAAAGAAAGAAGAAAGAAAGAAAGAAAGAAAGAAAGAAAGAAAGAAAGAAAGAAAGAAAGAAAGAAAGAAAAGAAAAGAAAGAAAGAAAAAGACATCTAAGTTCTAATAGAAGGGTCCCTGACTCCAGCTTTTCTGTTGATTGAAAAGAGGTCTCAGCCCTGCTTTGATTAAAGCCTTCTAATCAAACATTCTGCTCACCTTAATAGGCATTTGGGTAGAAATCAAAATGGAGAGTAAAATGTTTCTTTCAAATACCCACTTAATGAATCTGCCTCAGTATTTTGTATTCTGTAAATAACTGAGGGTATTCTAGAAATAACAATAAAACTTTGCTCATTTTATCCTGCATTATGGCCTTCAAGTGTCTCAGGTTTCTTGCTGAAAATCAGAAGACAGAGCCCAAAAGCACACTTTCAATAGCAGAGCAGCCCTGATTTACCATGTTACCTCAGAAAACTTGCATATTCTCTCTAAGCTTTGTCTTCCATGTTGTGAGATGATCTGTGGTGATTTAACCCACCTTAAGACATTTGTGTATTGTCATCAAATAAGTAATTTTTTTGTGTGTGTAACACATGTAGTCAGTCCATAACTAATGAATGGATTTTATTTGTTTATTTTTGTCTTAAATCTTATTTTGTCTTGAAGTTGTTTGTTAGGAATTCAAAATTTATTTTCCCACAGAAAAATATTATAAAACATAGATAGTTAATTTAGACTGCCACGTTTTAGTTCTTTAGAGAATGTAGATGAATATTAAAATGTATTTACAACTCTGCATTCTCATTCACAATGGTATTTTTCTATAGGACCCATTTCAATTTCTCAGATGCAGTTCCTATGAGACCAATTTATACCCAACATAATTCCTCTTCCTCACACCAGGGGAGGGAAGAGCAGATGAAGTCTCAGTGATGACAATGGAAAAGGTAGAAAAAGAGTGTCCATGACAACCACCACTCACTGAGGATGCTCAGTCTCAAGGCTTAGACATCCCCCTCCTCCATGGATGAAGGAAAAGGGATTCTGAGGATCCCCTAGGAGATAAGGAAAAGTAAAGAAAATTCCAAGATTCTATCTGTTGAGGAATGGTTAAAGAAAGAGAAGTATTTGTATGTGAGGAAGATTTACTAATTGAGCATTGTAAGCCTTTTAATGACATTCATTTTCTGTGTCTTATTAGTTGGTTCATCCTTAGCTTCTAACATAAGCAAATATAGACTTTAAATGTGTGTTTGAGTATACATGCGTGTGCGTATGTGTGTGTGTATGTGTGTGTGTACATACATACGTACACATATTTAATTATACTGGGAGGCAATCCTTGGAAAGGTAAAATTAAATCCCTTTGGATAGGGTCTAGCTAAAGCAATCTTGTACAAATTTATATCAGGAGTAGCAACTGCTGATTAAGTTGAACTGAAATGAACTCTGGCCAGAAGTTTACTGGGGATAGAATAGAATAGAAATTATGTTACTCCAACATTCTACTAATACAAAGCAGCCTGCCAAAAAGTCGTACAGCAGCGGAGGTAAGGGCATACATTTTAGAATTATACCAAACTGGATTGGAATGATAATTCTGTGTGACGTAGCCAAGACCGTTTTCTTAAAACCTACATTTCTTTTCATATGCAAAAATAAAAAAAACTGTTACTGCCACTTTGGGGTTGTGTTGAAGATTAAATGAGATAAAGCATGAAAAGGGCCTACTATAGTAAAAACTTAATATTTCTCACTTTTGGAAAATGGTATCTGAAGACATAGTGAAAGCATTCCTACAGACCATGCACCTAGGTTGGGAATAAATTTCAAAAGCTCAACTACCATACCCAAACTGGCTTGAATGCTGATCACAGCCATTTCAGCTCATCAGGATGAGGGAGTGAGGGACAGGAGAGGTGATGGTCACGTGTTCCCCTGTGGATTTGTGTCGCCCACCATGACTTCCACAGCCTTTGTGTCTGTGCTCCAGGCTGCTCTATTATTAGTTTCAGCTGCTGTTTCTCCTCCAGCTGTGTGTCCATCACAGTCCACAGCAGAATACCAATCTGTCCTCACATGGCACGAAAGAAGCACGGCAGTCTATTAAGAAATTCTTCCTGGAACCTGAGGCTTCCAATAGTCTCAGTCCTCACTGGAGTCTGCTTGGAATAGATTGTTCTGGAAGTTTCCTTTGTTATATGCCTCTTATCAGTTATACCTGCAGCTTGTCACTGTGAACTGACTAGTCCCCTGGCCAAACCTTTGAACAAACATTCTTGCTTTTGATGGTATTATGTTTCCTCTGCAGAGAAGTCAAAGCTGGACATGTTTGATTTTGAGAGATTATGGTTTCATTCATCCTGGAAATACATGCAAGAGTTATCTTTCGTCTTCTGCCTTGGAGTCATTCTTTGAAGTCAATATGTCATTACTTCACGTGTCACCTATGCCACAACCTTTTCTTTAACTATACAGTGTGTGATGTCACAATATAAAACTGCCCCATGCTTGCATGTGTCCTCTCGCCACATCTGCATCTTCTCTCCATGGATCCACATCTCATATGCTTTTTTTGTGTCTGTCTTAGCTCTGAAATCCCACATTTTGGAAAGGGTATATAAACATATTCCTATGATGTATGGAGCAAACAATACTTTTTGGGCTCTTGCTTTTGCAGAATAGTTGATGTTCATGCCGTAAGGTCCTGGCTCACATGTAGTGTGGAGCTCTTGCTCCAATGACTTATAAATCCTCCATGTGCTTGTGAAGTCTGCTTTCTCTTCCTACCTGTCCCAACAGTTTAGGTGAAAGAATTGGATAGAAGAGCAGTTAGTTAACAAACATTCACTGATCATGTTGTGGTTGCTGGGGTCAGTTTAACCAAGAGGGAGTCAGAATAAAAGTAAAAGAGATGATAGAAATAGGGATCAAACCACAAAAAGACAGTGAAAATAACACTCAAGGCCAACGTATGGATTGTTATGTGCTAGGAACTGTTCGAAGCTCATTCTGCATATGAACAGTTCATTCTTGTGCTAAGCATTTGAAATAGATACAGGAATGAGAACACCATAGCATATTTATGGAGTGCACACTTTGGGGGCCAGTTGCCTAACTCTTCTGCTTATTGTGAGGCCTTGAGAAAGCTCCTTAATGCTGTGTCTCAGGTTCCTCATTTACAAAATGAAGCTAATTATACCTACTTTGTATGGTTCTCCCAGGAATTAAATGTGTTAGTACATATAAAATATGTAGAACAGATCCCATGCCTAATAAGCATCCATTAAGAATTAGCTATTATTATTAAAATATGTATGCATTGGTATACTGTGTTCTCACTTCACAGCCGGCCATGTCTATGGTGTATTTCCAATAAGGATAGTGCAACCTGACTGTGACCATCATAGTCTAGGCAGGCACCCCTAGAGGTCACTGTCAGCTGCCCCCCTCAATATTTCAGAAGAATAGGACACTCCCTGCTCCATGTCCACCTCCCCTTGTAGCACCAATTGCATCCCATACTCTGTTCAGTGGCTATGTTTAGCATATGTTTCAAGAGCATTTCAACTTTTCATATTATTACCATCAACCCTTAAATCCCTTCTGTTTCTTGAAGCAAATTGGGAACTAATTAAATGTAATTTTTTCTGGGAAAAAAATTCTGTTTTTGCTTTTCAGAGTGGGACGGGTTGTATTTTATAACTGCTTCCTAAGAATTCCCTACTCTCCATTTAGAATTTTTTCATTTATTTATTAGTTCAAGAAAAATACCCAGGTAAGATTTCATGGACAGATAAACACAGTGAAAGAAATATATTTTTTATTAGGACACTTTGTCCACCCTGCTCACTAGGCACCATTCAGTCATTACTTGATATATAATTGTTCATGTGCTAAAATATCTAGTTTTTAATCATAAGCTCATAAACCATGTCATATATATTCTCCCTTATTATGTCTGGCAAGCCCTAAGCTCATCTTTTTGTTGATAAGCACAGGATTTCCCTTCAAATTCCATCTTGTAGAACATGTAAGTTACAACTGTTCTGAAGACCCACCTAGTTCACCTGGCTCCACTATAATGGCCAACTCTCACCTCTACATTTTCATCAAACAGTGCTCCTGTTTTATGAGCCTCCTGTCATTATTTTGAAAGTGCTAGGGATTCTACCACAGTGCTTTGAACACACTATTGCCTCAGTTTCAATATTCTTTCTCTATCCTTGTTCTTCTTAATATCCCCTTTCTCCACCCCCATACTTGAACCCATTCATCCATTAATCTTTCTTGACCCTTTCTACCATACCCCTTCACCTTCCTCACCTCCACTCATATCTAAATCACAGTTCTTTGATATAAGCAGTAAAGGAAATACCTTCAATTCAGTGAAAGTATTTCTCAATATTTGTAATTAAACTTGTATTAGTGCAACTATTTGACAAATGTCATTTTTCTGACTAAGCTATAACCTACATAAGAGGAGGAACTTCTTTTTATTCACCATTGCACCTTCAGCATTCAACACAGAATTTAGCAAACAAGAGAGCTGCAATAAATACTATTGAGCTAATTAATGCTTAATAAATATTAGGTTTTCAGTGATTAAGGTGTTATTAGATTTGTAGACTCAATAAAATTGTCTAGAGTGGGTAGTTCTTGCTGAAAAGGTGCTATGAATGGATATGTCTGGTGTGCAGAAGGGTGTATGATGTAAAGGATAGGACTCAGACTAGAAGGCACTTCCTGGTGGGTCATCCTGACCAAGTAAGCAGCATCATCAGGGTAAGTTATTATGGACCAGGATGACAAAGTAGGAATAGGATTGTGGACGATCAAGAATTAGAGAATTCAGATTAGAGCAGAAATCCAGATGGTAGGCAGGAGATCTGGACTCCTGTTTAATGAATTCATGTACTTACTGCAGAAATACTTTGTGCTGGACACTGTACTAAGCAATGGAAATCTATAGGTAAATATCAAATCCCTCCCCTAGAGTCTTCAGAGTAGAAGTGGACAATGGACTAAATGTTTGCATTTCTTCAAAATTCATATATTGAAATCCTAACCCCAATTTGATGGTATTTGGAGGTACAACCTTTGGGAGGTGATTAGGCCATGTGGGTGGATTCTTCATGAGTTCTTTCTTTTTTTTCTTTCTTTCCTTCCTTCCTTCCTTCCTTTCTCTCTCTCTCTCTCTCTCTCTCTCTCTCTGTCTCCTTTCCATTCATTCTTTCTTTCTCCTTGTTGGAGATCAAACTTAGGACCTTGCACATGCTAAGCAAGCATGTAATCACCAAACTATAGTCCCAACCCTACATTACATTGTTATAGCTGCCTAAGTCTAAAGACAGAGGAGGAGGGTGGGAAAAATTAATTACAATACTTTGTAGAGAATTCTGTGATAGAAATGCTCTACAAAAACAAAATTTCAGTCTTTGAGTTTAATGGAAAGCTTCTTTGAGCAGATAACACCTTGGCTTATCCTTGAAGAAAACACAAAAGTGAAAACACAAGTAGTGGGTGTGGAGGGAAATATATTAAGAGCAGCAAGATGGAAGGTCAAAAGACTAATTTTTGAGAACATGGACCTCTTAAGGATAATCAGACTTTAGGGGGCAAAATGCCAGGGTGGGGTTAGTTGATAAGGTTGTAGTAAAGACCATTAGTTTAGGAGTCATGAATTTATGAGTGACACATGATCATGATAGGACTGGAAGGCACATTGGAGTTTGAGGAGAGAAGATAGACAGTAGTGGTATTTAAGATACAGGGTCAATAATGTTTGGCCATGCTGCATATGGGAGGTAAAGAATGAGGAGATTACACCTTGGACAATTTAGTAGATGATTGTGATATTTACCAAGATAGCAAATATAAGAGAAAGTCAGATCTCATTGTTTAGAAGTGAGTGAATATTTTTGGAAATATATTGAGGATTTTTAATTTTTTCTTTCAGATTAACTTCATTTTATTCAACAACAGCAAAAATATTAGCTGCTGTATGATTATCTGACCAGAGGGTTTTTCTTCAATGAAGATACTAGAAACCCACACAAATGCAAAGGTTCATGCCTTATAGAAGTTTTATCCAATATAGCTCTTTATACAGTAGGCTAATTCACAAGTGTCTAGAGAATGTAGTGGGAACAAACAGGCGACCATAGGGTGGATCCTAATCCCCCCATGCTAAGAATCAGTGAAGGTCTTCTACTTGCTGGACAAAGCATTTTGCTCTAAGGACCAAAGACACTGTAAAAACCACAGTCACAGAGGACATCAGGCCATGAATTTTACAGCACAAACTATTTTTTGTCCACTCTGTATTCTTTTTTTTATTGTTGTGCTGGGTGCAGTACATTGTGGCATTTACAAATGTGCTTACAAATGTACATATATTGGACTTGAATATACCCCCTTCACTATTCTCC
The DNA here is from genome assembly GCF_047511655.1 of Castor canadensis. Classification (NCBI taxonomy): domain Eukaryota; kingdom Metazoa; phylum Chordata; class Mammalia; order Rodentia; family Castoridae; genus Castor; species Castor canadensis. Next base: position 24,602,154 of record NC_133389.1, on the reverse strand, counting down.
TTCATGCCACCCCATTCCATTTACATACATGTGTACACAGTATTTGAATCTTATTCACCCTTGTTTATCATATCCCTACCTCCTCCCTCCTCCACTGGTAACAACCACCCTATGCAGGATCTGTTATGCTTGCCTGTTCCCTAATTTTGTATAAGAAAAGAAGAAGAAAAAGATGGAATTCTTGGTTGCTTAAGATAGCTACACAAGGAGTTTCCTTATGTTACTTCCATGTTTATATGTATTATAACCTGATTTGGTTCATCTCTTCTATTTTTCTTCTTTCTACCTTAGTCCCTTTCTTATGGTGGTTTCGACGAGTTTAAAAACTCTATATTCATTCTTGGATAAAGAGTACATCAACCATATTCACCTCAACTTCCTTCTTTTACTCTCCCCCTCTCTTCTGTGACCTCCCTTAGTGTGAACCTGTTTTTCATAGGATTGCTATATTTTTATTAGGTCTATATTCCACTTATGAGAGAAAACATCTGACTTCTGGCCTTCTGCACCTGGCAAACTTTACTTAAGATGATGTTCTCAAGGTCAATTCATTTAACTGTAAATGACAAATTTCATTCTTCCTTGTGGCTGAATAAAATTCTATTGTATATAAATACCACATATTGTATATAAATTCAATTCTATTGTATATAAATACCACAATCTTTTCTTAAATAATTGATCACTAGTGGGGCATCTTGGCTATTTCCCTAGCTTAGCTATTTGAATAATGCTGCAATAAATATGGGTATGCAGGTGCCTTTGTTGTAACCTGACTTACATTCCCTTGGGAATATCCCTTGGACTGGGGTTGCTGAATCATATGACAGTTCTATTTTTAGTTTTCTGAGGAGTATCCACACTGTTTTCCATAGTAGTTGTACTAATTTTCATTCCCACTAGCAGTGTATGACAGTTCCTTTTTCCCCACATCCTTGCCAACATTTGTTGTTGTTTGTGATCTTGATGGCAACCATTCTAATGGGAGTGAGGTGGAATCTTAACGTGGCTTTGATTTACATTTCCTTTATGGCCAGGGATGTTGAGCATTCTTTCATGTATTTCTTAGCCATTTAGACTTCTTCCTTTGAAGAAACTCTGTTCAGTTCTTTTGCCCATTTCTTCATTTGGGCCATTGGTTTTTTGGGAGTTTAGTTTTTTGAGTTCCCTGTATATTCTGGTTATCAGTCCCTTGTGAGATGTATAGATAACAAAGATTGTTGTGCTGTGGGTACATTGTGACATTTACAAAAGTTCTCACAGTATAACATAGTTAAATTCAGCCCCTCCATCATTCTCCTTTACCTCCCCATCCTCCATTCCTGAAATAGTTTCAAGTCTCATTTTTCCATTTACATACATGTATATACAATATTCATATCGAATTCCCCTCTAAGATGGTTTGCTGCTCCCAAATATCAATTTTCTCCCTTTATCTTAACAATGGATGCACATAATTTAGCTTGGCACTTCCCAGCTTGCCTGCAGCTGGATGTGACCATGTGATTAAGTTTTGGCCAGTATGATATAAGCACATTTGTTGGGGACTCTTCTAGCAGGTGTTCTTCTTCTCCCTGTTTCTCATTTCTTCAGACTCATTTTTGGGAATGTGGGCATGTTGGCTAGAGCTTCAACAAACATCTTAGAGCATTAGTCAGAAGCTGCATATTGAAAATAGTGGAGCACTGAATAAGTGACTATAAAACTACCTTTCTATCCTTGATCTGCTCTTGTCAAGGTTAAAAAAAAAAGATGGCATCATGGCTCATATCTGTAATCCCAGCTACATGGGAGGCATAGGTAGGAGGATCACCATCCAGGGATGTCTTGGGCAAAAAATGAAAAATCCAACAGAAACAACTAAAGCACAAAAGGGATGAGGATAAGGTTCAAGTGGTAAAGCATCTGCCTAGTAAGCACAGGCCTTGAGTTCAACAGTACTACAAAAATGAAACACAACAAACAAACAAACAAACAAAAACAAGAAAATGTATTTAAACTTCTGATATTCAATCACAGCCAAACTTAATCCCAACTAATACATCAAATCTCACATACCCATATCTGGCCACATGAAAATGTCCAGAAGCCAGTTAGACATAGAAATCTGGAGCACACAACAAAGATCTATACTACTAATTAAAAGTATGTAATATAAACAGTGAGGTGAGGCTTCTCAGAGAGGGCGTATAATGTGAAAGAGGGTTAAGGATAGAATCCTGGGGACCACAAGAATCTAATGAATAAAAATAGGATGAAGAAGCTGCCAAGAAAATTGAAAAGGACAGTGAGCAAGAAAACTCAGAGAGAGTGTTAAGAAAGAAGGATAACCAAGTAGCTAAATGCTGCTGAAAACTGGTCAGAGAAGTGAAACCTTAAGTGCCCTTAAGATTTATTAACCAGAAAATCATTGGTACTCCTGGGAAGGACATTATACGCAGAGTGAACATGGTAGAAAATAGGTGCACTGACTGGATGGAATAAGATAAGAAGGCAGCATGGTTAAAGGCATCATCCAAAATGCCTTTTATTAGGAGAAGGAAAGAAATAGTGAAATATCATGGCAATAAAGTGTTAAAGCAAGGTTGTTGGATGCTTTCATTATTTTCCTTACTTTTAAAATATAAGGACACTTGAACTTACGCTGAGAGAGAACCAACTTACTTGCTCCCATATTAACCAGTCTCTCTCCCAGTATCACAGTAACAGTTTGTTTTGAATGCGATTTTTTTTCCCTACTCCTTCTTTAATTTCTTGTAACTAGGGCAGTGACTTGCAGGACTAGACTCTTTCTCCATTCTACCCTGTCTCATCACAAGTCTGGTTTGAATCTGCCAGATGCAAATTTCCCTCATATAAGACATTTAACTTTATTTCTTAGACCACTGCTTCATCTCTATTAATATGGAGAGTTTCCAATGAAATGTCTTCAATGTTGTTATTGTTATTCCCTCTTTGAACCTATAATACTTTGGGAGAAAAATACACTGGAATTTTTCTCAGTTGCATTCCCTTCAAAGCTTTTCCTTGCCTCATCACATGAGAGCTATAGTTCATCCTCTACTCTCACATGGGGTTATTGTGAGGAAAGTTTCCCAGTGAATTACCAGGAATTGTTGGTTCCAGGTTCTTCTATGTTCTTGAAATAGAGAAGGTCCCTGAATCCATAGACTCAGTAAGGATAGTTGTGGCATGCATAAATGAAAACTTACTCATATTAGAGCTTTTTTCCAAAAGTATGTATATAATGTCATTGCTACAACTCAAAGCTATTTAACACTTGAATGAATGTTTTTATAATATACTGTCTTTAGACTCCAGTTTTTGGAATCTGGTCTGTTATATATTTAATACCTGTGTAATTTTAAGAAAATTACCTAAACTCTCAGCATACTTAATGCTGAGATTAAATGGTGATTAAAATATCTTCATCACATTAAGATTCCACCTCACTCCTGTTAGAATGTCTATCATCAAGAACATAAATAACAACAAATGTTGGTGAGGATGTGGTGGAAAATGAACCCTAATACACTGTTGGAGGGAATGTAAATTAGTTCAACCAGTATGGGAAACAGTATGGAGGCTCCTCAAAAAAGTAAAACTAGAACTACCATATGATCTAGCAATCCCACTCCTAGGGATATACGTGAGGGAATGTAAGTCAGGTTACAATAAAGACACCAGCACCCTCATCTTTATTGCATCATTATTCACAATAGCCAAACAATGGAAACAATGAAGATGCTCCACTACTGATGAATAAAGTAAGAAAATGTAGCATTTATGTACAATAGAATTTTACTGAGCCATGAAGAAAGATTAAGTTTTTTGTTACAGGTAAATGGATGGAACTGGAGAACATCATCTTAAGTAAATTTAGTCAGGGTCAGAAAGCCAAAGGTCATATTTTTTCTTTCATATGGTCCCACACAAATTCAAGCAATGCTATATACACATTCAAATGTATACAGAACATGTACCCAAACGTTGGACTGAGAGAGGACATCAAGGGAGGAGGAAAAGAAGGAAAGAAAGATAGTGAGTAATAATGAGATACATCATACCTGTGTAGGAACAAGACACAAGGAAACACCCTGAAAACTGTTAAACGACACAGGATAGAGGGAAAAGAGCAAGGAAGTACAGGGGTGGGGGTTTACACTGATGAAAGCAGAATGCATGTACAGGTATAATACCAAGGCAAAAATCCCACTGAACAATGAACAGACACCTAACCAATGAATGACAAGAATGAAAAACACTAAGGGGAGGGCACTAGCAAGAAGGGGAGGGTAAAAGAAGGAAGTAAACAAGGTGAATATGGTTGATGTGGTTTTTATATAACAATGAATATAGAATACCTAAATCTGTTGAAATCACCCTAGAAGAGGACTAAAGTAGAAAGGAGAAAATTGAAGGGGATAAATGAATTCAGGATATAATACATAAATACATGGAAATGTCATAATGAAACTCCCTATATAGTTATTTTAAATAAACAGAAATGTCTTTTTTCAATAACAAAGGACAGGAAGATAAAATATGTCCAGGTTGGGAGTTGGTACAAGGTAGGAGGGGGAGGATATAAGGAAAGGGTGAAGGAGGGTGAATATGATGGAAATACTATGTCTCATGTGTGAAAATGGAAAAATGAGTCCTGTTGAAAGTAATCTAAAAAGGGAGGAGGGGAACAAAGGCGAAGGATGAAGGGGGTGAATTTAACTAAGATACATTGTAAGCACTTTTTGTAAATGTCGCAATGTACCATCAGTACAAAATAATATGATAATAAAAATAAAATAAAAATTAAAAAGGAATGCCTCCCAAGGGTATTATGCTTTTAGTTGGCACAATCATTATCATCTAGTTAATTCTGAGTAAACATTGACTAATAATTCCATTCATAAATATTAATAAAGTGTCTATTACCTATATAAGAGGAAATTAATTCACTTCTCTGGCAACCTTTTGAAATTGCTATTTCAATTGTGTGTATATATATGTGTGTATATCTTTATCACATGGCTATTATAAGATTTAAAGGAGAAAATGTGTGTAAAGTGCTTAATATTGTGTTGGTATATGCCATGGATTTAGTCAATCATTAGTATTATTGTTCTAGAAGCACTATCGTGTGATAGTCCAAAACTTATTTATTTATTTATATAGTTTTTTCTTTTTGCTAGATCAGGGATCTGCAAACTATATCCATCAAGCCAAATCTGTCCCCCAATTTTTAATACTAAAATGTTTATATCCCAAAGGAGCTATCTACATTATCATTAGAACTTCTCTCCCACCAGCAGGCAATCGGTGTGTGTCCTTGGTTCAATACCTGCAGTGTAAACTAATTAGTGTAAGCTAATGTGCTTAACTCATCTGTGCTAATGATTTAATTTGTTTCCCCTCCCAAGTAACCTTTGCATGTTAGAGGGAGCTTCTCAGTGCCTTTATAAGAATAAGTGACTAATGGAAAAACTACAGGCTCCTGGCAGGGCCAGGGAGTAAGATTCTGCTGGGTGTCACCCAGGGACTTCTACGTCATTCCACACACAAAAAGCCACTTAGCCTGCCTAACGGTAAGGCTGCAAAGGTATTCTTGCTCTATGGAAGAGTAAATCTGTGAAAAAACAATCCCAGAAACTGTTGTTTTCATTTTACTCCCTGCTTTCAGGCTGCAGAGACAGAGTAAGCACTCAGTAAATGCTTATAGAATGCCATGGTTAAACATGAGTGCAAAGCTGGGAGCTGTGATACACATCTGTAATCCCAGTTATTTGGAGGCTGAGGCAGGAAGACCATGAGTTCTAGGCCAGCCTGGGCTGGACTTAGTAAGACTCTATGTCAAAAAAAAAAAAAATAAAAGATAGCATGGAGCCAGGAACAATTGTCTAGACCATCTCAAGAAGTCAAGACAATATCTGAAGAATCATCATTTGAGCTCAAGAGCTTAAAGAGGAAGCATATAGCTGATTCAATATAATTTTCTTTCATTTTTGTCATTGTTTTCCTCCTTTCTTGTTTATACTTTTTTACTTAGCCTATGAAAAAAAGCATAATAACTTCCAACTAACTTTTCCAGTCCAGAGTAAAATATAAGAGAGCTTATAAACTAACATTGATAATCTATGCAGTGACTGCCACTCTGCTGATAGAATACATATCAGCAGATATGTATATATGGCTATAAAGTTAAAAATATTATGCTATAAAAATTTCAGATACAGAAATTGAGAAAGGCCTGTAGATATCATCTAATTCACAGATATTTTTATATTAAAAAGAAACTCTCGGAGAACATGAAAATTTGACTTAACCAACAAAATGTGTAGACATACAGAATTCCACATACAGTTTTCAAGGGTTATGGATTCTCTGAATGTCACTTATAAACTTTCCAGATGACTAAAGATCCCAAGTTAAGATCATCAAATCAAGTCCCTTTATTTTACGGAAGAAGAAACTGAGACCCAGAAGAGTTAAAATCCTAAATCCAAAGTCACAGAGAATGTGCAAGTCCTGGACTAGAATCCAGGGCTCAAAATTTCTATTGCTATCCCAAGTTTTTGAAAAAGTCTGTGAGGGAACATACATGTCCTCCTAATCACTCAGGCAGGGATTGTCCAAAAGCAAACCAGTCCTGGTGTTTTTAAGTTATACTCCCTGTCTTTAAAGAACCCTGCATTTCGTTACCTGAAAACATACATTAAAATTTAATTTAGTCATCATTCTGCCCTCAAGTGGGATTCTAGTTCACTTCCTAATCACATTAGCAGAGCTTGTTATTGTTGTTATTTTACCAAAAGTATCAGAGTGGACGATCACAGAAGTGTCTTTAAATATTCTATTTTAGGACACAATAACCCTCAAACTGGGAAATTTATCACTATCCTCTCCCTGATGTTTACATTTAAAGAAAGTTTATTCAGACCCAGCACCCTATGCCTTTTGTACTCATCTTGGGTAATAAGGACTTAGAACAAGATTATGTTTGTTTTTGTTTTCCAATTTATATCGGCTGAGAAAGATTGTGTATCATTTCATAGAGTTCTTAAAAGATTTTAGTTACTATTTACTTAGGTTTTTACTTTTTATTCATTATATTTGCAATATCAGAAAAATCTGACATATTGGAAAAGTGTTTGCAAATGTGTTATTATTTATTAAAATGTAAATTTGTTCTTCCATTTTATCTGGCCATTTTTAATGTGCTTTAATTAGTTCATTTATGCTATTGATTAAGATGTATTTCTTTCCTATCACAACTGCAAATTTACAGAAAATTTTGACTTGAGGTCTCATATTCAGAAAGCATTCACTGTGTGAGCCTACTATGTGTACAACCCAGGGCTACAAAAAGAACAAATTCTTATTTATGCAACTATGAATGTGCAGCACTGAAGGGCAAACTGGCTTGTAAGCAGTGTGAGTGTAAATATGCAAAAGGAAGGTAGTGGAGCTAATAGTTACTGTGATAATCATGAGTTGGCACAGGGAAAATACTCTATATGCTATGTTGCGAGACACATTTCTATTTTCAGCTTCCTAGAGAACATTATTCAACTGATGGAGGACTCATCTCACCTTATCTATCAGTAATACCCCCATCACCACCCACACTTACACACCAAACTGCTAACTTGTGAACGTCATATCTTAGAAAACAGTGTCACCAGAGAGAACAGATTATGTTGCGAGAAAGTCAACAGAAGGATTAGGAATGGGGAGACATGTAAAGATAACATATTAGCCATCAATCAGGCTGACCAGTAGCTACTGAAGGGGCATGATGGGAGTGGAGAATAGACTCCAGTGTTGAACTCTGGTCTGTGAGGAGGATGGGAAGATGTTACTTCATCTTGCACTTAGTATGTATCGGTAGGAAGAGTCAGATTTTGCAGGTATGAGTTCAGAATCTGTTTAAGAAAAAGAATACTAAACCCAATACAAAACTAAGCAGAAAGTGAATAATTATTTAGAATGGGAAATAAATTAAGAAAAATTATAAAGATATGAAAGCACCAAGTATTACAAAGTTTAAAAATCCAGAAAAATATTGTAATTTGATTTTTAAGAATATATTTATAAACTTCCATCTATACCTTTATGATACTTTTTAACCTAATTTTTTCACTGTATACTTTTCTATCACTTTTTACTTAACAATTTTACAATATTATTTTCTATAAAGAGAATAGAAATATAATTTAGTCTTTTCTTAATGATTTTTCCTTAAAATTTATTTTTCACTAGGAATTTAGATTTTTGTCTCTCCATTTCACAACTTACTTTGAAATTAGGATCATTGGGGAAAATATCTATGTTTTTTTATAAATTAGCTATTACATATATACTTCTATTTGTAGGACTACTTTAGACTTCTACAACCACAGAGGTTCTGATAAATTCTATTCCTTGTAATTTCCGTCAGAAAGAAAAAAATGTCAGAGGCATTTATAATTACATACTCTCAATTTTCTAGAATATTTCTGATAGGAGAAAACTTTTGTTTTGACAAAGTACCTGAATCCTCTAGTCACAATTTTATATATCTGATAATTAGAAGAACATTCTAGCAGAGCTTTGAGACTCATACATTTCAGACTATATTTCTCCTCCATTACTCTTGCATGCCTGGTGCTAGGAACTGTAAGATACAGGAATTCTGGTCCTGTACCTTGCTATTACCAGTGCCACTGAGCTAGCTCCTTAGAGATTAAGAATCCTCCTGAAAGCCAGACTATAACAGGGAGCAAAAACTTAATTATACACAGAAATGACTATGAGTCATATTAATAGATCCTATAAACTTGAACCAAATATATTTCCAAAGTCTCTTAAAGGTTCCCAAAAATGAATCTTCTGTTATAAGTGCAAGAGATGGAGCTGAAGAAGTAGACAATGATCTTAATTGAACTGTGATTAAAACATCTTGCTTTTGCAAGTTTTAAAACACATAGGACTACTTGAAGGCATTACTGGAGCCCTACCTCCAGCCATGGAAAGGCTAAAACTGAAACTCAAGCCCCATCAGCTTCACAATTAAGCTGGCTTTAATGCCAGAAGTCCTAATGTACTGACTCTTTCCACCTTCCACTGCCCCAGGACTCAGAAATTAATCTTTTTTCATCCTATTGTTTCTTCCTTTAATGATCTCAGCTGGCTTCCTGACTTTAAATATCATCTACAGTCAGATAATGTCTAAATTCTATTATGAACTCTCTGGAGCTTCAGAAGCATATATTTATTTCCTCAATCTCTCTACTCAGAGTCTAAGAAAGCTCTCAAATTCAATATCACTACCACTGACTTCCAGATCTTGCTCCCTGAAGCTTCTACATCTAAGGCCTCTCAGTTAGTGACAATTTTATCCTTGCAGCTATTTATACCAACAATATTAGAATCATTCTGCCTATAAGGAAATCCTGTGGCTTCACTTTGAAAATACACATAAAACTTGATCTCCTCTCACCTATACCTATACCTTTGGCCATAGCCATAATCATCGCTTACTGGTACTACAACCAAACCCTCCTAAAGGCCTGCTATTTTTGTCCCCTTGTGGTAGTTTCAACACAGCAGCCTTTAACATGTAAATCAAGTCACTCCTCTGCCCAAATCCATTCCATTCCAACAAGTCAAAGGCCACAGAATGGCCTGGAAGCCCTAGTGACCAGGCCTCACATGCTAGGCTGGTCCCTTCTCCACACCCTCCCCTTTTCCCAGCACTGCAGCCATAGTGCTTCCTGATGCTTGTTGACTTACATCAGCAGAGGCCTCAGGACCTTTATCCCTGTGTTAGATCACCTTCTCCTCTTCTTCAAGTATTTCCTCAAATCTACCTCCTCAATGAGGCATCCTGGTCACCCTGTTGAATGGTATGTTATGCCATCTCATCTTCTCAACATTCCCATTCCTTTAACCCTGCTTCAGTTGCTCTGTACCTCCATAGCACTCATGACTTGCTAACATGACATAGATTCACTGCATTGTTTACTGTCGTATCCATCATTAGAATGCAAACAGTACACGAACAGGGTTCTGTGTATTTTTCAATGCTGGAAGCATTGAAATTCATCTAGTTCCAAAAGAAAAAATAATCTGAAATAAAGAAAAGTAGCTCCAAAAGATCATAAAGGTAATAGAGATGGAATTTAAACCAAGCAATCTCCACAGTCTACACCCTTAACCTGTATGCAACACCTCCCCCTAGTGTGTGGAGGGGAAAAGCAGCCAATGCAATGAGAACTGAATGTGGCCCTGAACTAATGACTGGCTTCATGCATGCTCATTCTAGGTTGCTAACTTCTGAGTTAAACCCCAACCTCACAATAAATGTTCTAGTATTAAAATTTCTTTTTAAAAAAATAAGCCACTTATAAATATCCCCGGGAAATAGTTTCCCCTTTTCCTGGGCCAGTTAGTACATTCCATTTGGCCTTTTTGCATGGCTCAATTACTTTCATCAGAAGAAGTGTTGTACACTGGGCTATCATTCTGTGTTAATGAGAGACATTAAAATCACAACAGTATTCCCAGACACATTATTATAATACTACAATGTTTTGGAGATCATGATGATTTGCATAGTATAAGAATCACCTGAGTTCTGGTTCAACATCTTCTGAGGGAAGGGCAATTAGTAAAATCAGAGATATCTTACACAATCCAGGCACTGAAAGCCACTTACTTGTGGCTCTCAAGTTTATTTGAGAAATAAAAACTGTAAGGATTCTAATAACTCTTCACCATGCCTTCATCATTTCTGAGGTTAGAGGCAAGTGTGTATGTATTAATGGGGAAGAATGCAACTGACATCAGCCAATTTTTAGCCTATATTTTGAGAATCCACCTACCACTATATACATGTGTGCATGTGTACACACAAAAGAAAGTATTTCTGGATTGTTGCTCAACTTTTACATCTAGTTTTTTATCTGCCTTTAGTGTTCCTCTGTTCAGGTCCTGAACACACTGCCCCTAAAATTACCTTTCTCAGAACCTGTGCTGGGACATGCCACTTCTCTAAGGATAATCTTCCTTTGACACCCCTTTATCTACCATAGAAATATTATCATTTTCAGGGCAAACAAAGTCATTTAGATTGGGCAGACTTACTCTTTGCCCCATTTCTCTATATTATATTCTATTTCCTAATCATAATGCTTTCCCCAGACATGACCTGCCTTGACTAAACTTTTTGGTTGTGGTTCCCCTGAAACTTTCTCCTCTGGCTTTATCTAGCCAAGTCACACCTGTCTTTTTGAGGACCAGTTCAGTTATTAACCATTTCTGGGAAGCCTTTCTGGCAAAACCTCAAATCCACCAAGGCCTGCAAATAAGCAAACAAAACACAGACAGACTCATTCTATAGAGATCACAGTCTTCTATTCTGTATTTCCACAGGACATTGTTCATACAGGTGGTAAAACATCAATCACCTATGAGCAGTTAGGGGATGGAGAGCAGTTCTCCTTAGTAAGTTCTAATGCCTTTAAGTAAAGAGTTCAGAATCTCTTCTTTTTTGGATACATAATAATCATACAGATTTATGAGGTACAATGTGATATTTCAATACATGTATGCATTGTATAATGTTTAAAAGAATCTATTTTTGCATACGTTGCACCAGCCAATGCCCTGACTCTAAAAGCCTTTCATTTTTTCATTGAATTACACCAAATTGATTAGGTAACTGTGGCCTGCCAGTGGGATGCTCTTACCATGTTATTTTGACCTGTACTGCTCAGGTTAAAGGAGGGGCAAGCATTCAGTCTCTGCTCACCTGACAGTGTTTGGAGTCCTGTGTTCAGATTTATAGATTATCAATATCTAAGGGACATTAAGAAGATCAGTAGGCTACATGGGCTTAAAATCCTAGGGACAAAGAGTATTACCCTGGAAAAGAGGACATGCCTTAAGTGGTTTTAAGATATTGGGTGTAAGGTTGAGCTAGGAGAAGGCAAAGGGAAAGTAGGGGATATTTAGAGGTGTCTAATTTTGAAAAATAATTAAATTAATTTTGTTAATTTCTAGAGGCTTGTGGAATAATTGTAAGTAAACAATAGCCAAGTAATTTTAATCTTTTTTAAAAAGAGTCAGTTCTTATCATATAGTTTTCAAATAAAGGAAAAGGATCTCTTACAAAATTCTTGCACCTCATCACATCATTTTTTAATGGAACCTGACACAATACCTGTTAGGGATGTTTTGGAAAGGTTCCCATGCAAGCTGAATGACCATCTGAGGACACTAAAACATCTAATAAATGAAGGCAATATGCAAAAAAGAAAAAAACATGTATGTGGAAATTTTAAGTAACTTTAAAGTTGTTTTCTCTTGTTGCTTGCATTGTACAGAAGGAAATCTGCAGAGTTCTGGAGTTTAGAGAATTTATCTTCAGGGAATATGGTTCTGATTATATTGTCATGATTTCTGCTTGTTTTACCATGGTTTGGAGAACCTCCAAAAGTTTCCAAGACTTAGAAAAATTTCTTTTGGTGCTTTTTGAGGTATGTTGGCAGGTCTCTGTGTGCCTAGATTTCTCACAATATGGGTTGTGACCTCAAGGTTGATTTGGAGGCTCACAGACTCAGCAGCCAGAAAATGTGCTGGTTCCATGCACATGCAGTGTCCATTTGTTCACTCACCCACTTATGTAGTTGCTTCAAGAAACTATGGAGTCTCATTTCTGCTAAGAACCAATGAAGTTACACAGATAGCTCTTAAACTATCTGTGTTTACAAAGAGAGAGAGAGAGTTTATGTTTTATTCACTTTTGCATCTCCTTCTATCTAATATATTGTGATTAGAAAGGTAAAGACTTTTTTCTTCATGAAGTATTTAAAAAATGGCCAATGAAAGAAGGAAGGAGGGAGAGATGAAGAAAGGGACACTGGTTATCATCTAAAGCCTCTGATTCCAACTACAAGAAGAAAATCAACAACCTCTTCAAAGGAATGTTACTGCAAACTCAGGGGACACTGACCCCAAAACCAGTAGTAGCAAAAAAGAAAGTAAAAACACAAATTAAACTAAAATCCTTGGCAAACAGCCCAAGCAAGATGCGACCACAGAAGAAGAGCATTCCCTTGGGAAATGACAACTCGGCCGTCCTCTTCTATATCTGTCTTTTCCTTTCATGACTTAGAAAAGAGTCTTTGAGGGTTTACATGCTTAGGAGGCTTTGGGGATTACATGGAGACAAACAGCATGCATTTAACAGAACCACATTTATCTCTTCTTTGTTTTCTTTCCCTCTTCATTCCTGTGGGGCTCTGGAAAAGTTATTGTCTGTATTGAAGCAATGCACTGAGTATGGGGTAAAGTCCTACTTGTGCCATGAAAATCTCTCAGCAGCTTGCAACACTGAAGGATGGATGATGGAAAGCAAGATTAAAGGACGAACCTGGTATTGATTGAGACAACAAGTACAGCAAAAAAACCTATGGGTCTCTCCCAACAAGCTCAGAGGGAGTTTCGAGGTGGAACAGATGCAAAAGTGTTAGACAAAGTCAGAAAAGCTGATACTCTGTTCTGCTCTTACAAGTTAAAACACCAGGTACTTTGCAGAAAGTTTGTCCCTCAAATATATGCATCTGCTGCAGAGAAGAAACTAGCATCCATTCCCCTTACCCTTGTGTTTTTTTATCTGCCACCTCAGAATAGGACAAAAGGAAAGATTATTGAGAGTGGGGAAGTTTTCCCATGTACTTATCCTCCTGTTCTGTTCCAATCACCTCAATATTTTAAAAACTAGATTTAAAAGAAGACTCACATAGGGAAAAGAACAGCCAAGCTGCTGAAGGGTGTTGAATTTTTAATCCCCTAACATTTTTCTCCCCTTTTGCTATTTATTGTCTTTTTCCAAAGCTCCAAAGTAAGGGATTGTCTAAAACCCATTCATTGGCAGTCATCCAAAAAGCTTCATCTTGTAGCACAACTAGGAGAAAACCAAAAGTGAATTTTTAGAAAAATTTGGTAGGAGTAAGTTAAGTAGTCAGAAAATACTTAGTATTTAATATTGGGATGAGAAATATAAGTAACGAAAATGATGGCTCAGTTATGAAAGAGTAAACAGATCTCTGTGTACAATTTCTGGGATCCTCATATTCATGGTCCTGTCTGACCCCCCTGGCAGAAGACAGCTAGTGATCTGTTCGTGGGTAATCATACATGCCTGTGATCCCCCAGAGAACCAGTTGTGACTTGGTTCCTTCCTCAGACTCCATGAGTCTTCACCTGTGCCCTAAGGCAGTAGGATTTGCAGCCCTTCCTCAAATGGCTTAAGCCTTTTATTCTGGGGTTCAAAAGGGAAGGGTCCAAGAGGGGTTCTGTGCTTTGCCTGTGGTCACTGCTTTTCTCTTTTTATCCACGTTTCCTGATCTTTCTCCTGAGTGTCCAAAGGTACATGGGGAAGAAGCCTTCCAAATTTTCCTTGGGTCTACTGTGACCAGAGTTATGTATGCTCCTACCGTCCAACATTCTGCCTTTACTAAATTGTTTAAATTTTTAACCAATTTATAGTGTTCATGAGCATTTATTGCAGGTAAGCATCCTCATTTTGGTGGAGGATCCTTACATTTTGGGATAGCTGTTTGATCTGCAACTTCAACTCTCTGATGGAATCAATGTAATTGTCAATTTGCAGATTGTCTGGTGTTTTCTTTCATTATCGTTGTTGGTAAATGTTGCTCATTTTCTCTTTCTCTTCCTTAGCGGAAGACAGAAATCATGTAATATGTAGATTGAATTCTGTTTCAAAGGCTGTATTTTAAAGGGGTGTTTTCAAATGGTAGCTCATCCAGAAAAAAGCAGAAGCAGTTGGGATTGTCATGGAACTAGAAATATCAAAAGGAAAATGGAATGTCTAAAATTAAGATGAAAAGGGAACTCTCTTCAAAATATTCTCAGGTGAGCCATTTGGAAGAAAGATTAGACTTGGTTTGTAATTGGAGATTATAGAGAAGCAGAATTCTACTCAATATAAAGGGAAAAGTCTCCATTAAAAGCTGGTTGAGTGACATTTTATTTTGTTTTGTTTGTGAGGTCAAGATCTCTTCCTGTGATACTTGAAATAGTAGAGCTGAGTCTGCATGAAAATTTTGCTGGATATTTCTGAAGATGGTTTTAGAATTGTTAAGACTTCAGAACAGATGACCTCTGACATACTTTCAACTCATAATTAAGAGGAATACATTCCCTCTTCTCAGCCTCTCTTTTAAGCACACTCTCAACTCTAGGGAAAAGCTCACTGATTTTTAAGTCCTTTTTATGTGACTGAAAAGAAAGTGTGGCTTTTAAGACAAAGAATGTATGGTACAGTCTTGAATATTTAGCTATTAAATAAGGTTCTTTTCTGTCCCAGTCTGAAAATGAGTATCACAAATTATAGTTAGTGTTATGGTTGTTTTCTGCTTGAAGTGGTTGGACTCTTCATCAAAATGCTCAGAAATAAACATAAAAATTGAATACAAAACAATGATAGGTTACCTTATCATATGTGCTAGAATTTCAGTGATTATTTTATTAACATTCATTATACAAAGGGGTTTCATTATGATATTTCCATTCTTGGATCATATTTTAGGGACAATTATTTTCCATTTTTATTAGCATATATTCATTGTACAGTGAATGAATTTGTGACAATTCTGAATAACCTCACATTGTACATTGGTTAGATCACTCCCTCCATCTCATGCCTCCCCCCATCTCCCTGTCCCACTTAAAGCAATTATAAGAGATTTCAGCATTCTGTTTCCTTTATGTATGTGAAGCCCATCAATCCTATTCCTTCATCCTCATCACCTCCATTCAATCCCCTTACCACACATATCCCCCAACACACACTGTACCTATTTGTTGTCATTCATTATTAATTCCAAAGTCAATGTTCAAAGGGGGTTCTCAATGTATCCCAGCAGTGAATATGCTTCACTTTGGTCAGTTCAACACCCTCTGTTACTCTCACTTACCCCCTCCCTCCCACCCCCAATTGTTTTGTAGCTTTCAGTAGATAATAGTATGTCTTCTACCTGTGCAGCTGTGAAGTATTTCAGTATTGCTGACTATCATTCTCTTTTCCTTCCCCCTCTCCCCCAAGTTCCATAATGTAGTTCCATATTGCTGACATATTCTACCTGTAGATGTGTATGTGATCATGTTTGTCTTTGTGTATACATTTATCTTCTGGATCTATCTTTTAGGGACAAAATTAAGAGATAGCCAAAGGTCCAAATGATTTAGTTTTGAGGAGAGGGAAAAGAATCACATAGCTTAGCTGAAGTGAGCCATGTATGAATGCACACATATAAGTTTATTTACGTATGTGAATGAATATGCAATGGAACGTGAAATACAAGGTATAAGGTTTGTTTGAAGAAAAAGGGAAACATGGTTTATTATGCAATGGCATAAAAGCCAGAGTAATTTAGTGCCTCTCATTTACCAATCAGAATAAAAAAACTCTACTTGTTGAAAAGAAACCATTTGGAGGCAGGCCTTCAGAAACAGAGTTCTAGGAGGTGACAGAGCAGTGGTGAGGAACATGTCTTTGGTTTGCTCAGTGGCTATGTTGCATGCCAACACAACATTTTCTTACAAGGAGTAAAGCTGATTTGATGACATCTCTAGGTCTTCTATATATGGAGACAACAGAGCCAGAAGGTTAAACAGTTTCTGGGATACCATATCTAGTCTTTGTCCTGGATGTACTCCATATTACAAAATGAAATATCTTTTCTTCTAAAATGTCATATAGTGAGAGTTTTCAGCCAGTTCAATATATACACAAAGGAATCTGTGGCGCTATTTTGAAGCAAGCAATGTCTACCCCCATCTCATTTCCTGTTCTGCAAGTTTTGCACTGGCTCCTCTCTCTGCCATAATCAGCCTCTCTTATGGAAAGAGTCAGCCCTATGTGTCTTTATTCTGAAAGTTCACTGTTTACCATTTGGAAATAATATGGGCTTATAAGCAAAGATTGATTTGGTAGCCATATAAGTGCTGAGAAAGGGGTAGGTAGCAGATCTTCTGTTGAAAATAATTATACCTATTGAAGGATAAGATTAATTCTGCCTAAAACCATAGACCTTACCAACTCTTGTGTTCCATTTTGTTTCAAGGCATGAAAATCAGCATGTAGTTAGCTAGTCTACACACTGTCTGGATCCTTTGCTTCTCCTCCTGATATTCTTGTGTCCTTCCTGCCATTTATTTCTCTTCTCCACACTTTCATTAGAGACATCCTGAGAGAGTCCCCAAAAATGAAGCTGAGGAAAGAAAATGGAAATTGACCTATTTTTCTAATTTTAGATTCTGTGGTTAGAGTTTTGATAGGGAACGAATTTGAAAATATCAACCAAACTCAGGTTAGTGCAGTATAAGTAATTTATCAGTAGATTATTATTCTCATTTCCACAACTTTCTTGAAAATCAGAGTTCATTATTACTAGTTTTTTTTTTTAAAGAATGGTATTTTCGACTTTGGACATTATGTTATTCTCATCATTAATTCATTTAAAAATTATGGTGATTGCTATATGCCAAGTACTTACTGAATTCACTTCTGGAACACATATTAAAGGAAATAAAATTCAATCTGTGCTGGCATTATGTCTTCATTGTCCTGGCAGTGTGAAGATACAGAGATGTCTTAAGATGTAGACTAGGAGAAGAGAAAGAATATATCCACAAGGGATAGAAAAGATCATTGGAAAAGTACTGGCAATTTACATAACATCTTAGAAGTCCAAGGGGTTATGAAGGAAAATGAGTTAAACCTTATGAGAGTTGGGGCAAGTGGAGTGTGAGAGGTGAAGTTAATTCTAGTGCAGTACATGGGACAGTGGAAATAACAGAATGTTTCCATTAGATATTGTGAACACACATAAATGGAGAAAACTAGATTATTTAGTATTGAGAAGGTATTATGTGATCAGTACAAATCCAAAAGGTGCAGGTTATACACAGCATCATGAAGTATAATTGTTTTAATCAAGAGCTTACAACTTTGTTAGGGTTCCACGAATACTGTACTTGGAGCAATTATTAACTAATTGCATAATAGAAAGTGATTTGCTGCTAATTAGTGTAGCTGGTTCTTATGTATTACATGAATTACTGAAAAAAGGAAGCTGAGAAGGCTGGAGAAATAGCAAATGCCTTCATAGAAAAGGAGAGACCTTAAAAGGCCTAGAAGATTTGGAGAGCTGTGGTGAAGGCATGGAGGAAGACCATTTTATGTAAAGTTGAAATTTTCAGAGGGTTGCCAATGAAGAGCAATGTAAAATGATGCTGGCCCATTAGACAGAAAACCACCTACAGATGGCCTTTGTACTGTGGAAGGAGATCCTATGGTATTAGTAAGACAGAGCCTTTGAGAAGTATCTATGGGTGTGATTAAGAGAATGGAAGGAAATTATTAGAATAGTTCCCTCCTGTAAGCAGGGCCACTGGAGAACCAGATGCATGGGGTTGAATCATCAAGGACTCTAATTTATAGGAATTACAGGAATAGAAACATAGGTGGAAAAGAAATATTTGTGGGCCAAAGCAGAGTAGGATAAATTTTGTGGTGTTATAACCATCTTTTTATCCAATATCATTTTTTCACTGACCATTTGACTTAATCAATGCCTGACTTTGCTAAAATCAATTCCACCTTTCCCCACCCCGCCCTTCTCTTACAAACTCTGTTTAAGAGACTCGTTTGCCCATTGGGTTCCATGAAGTTCTACTCAGTGCAAAGCACAGTTAGAGAACTGGCAGGAGGGAGAAGGAAATGGGAATGAATCAGAGTGCGTCTCCACTGCTTTTTGGAGGAAGGGGATTGAGTTTTCCTATCAGTATCTCTGCCTCTTTGTAGCACCAGCACTCTAGAGAAACCACTCTGTGCTTCTACATCTTGCCAGAGACTTCTGGGCTCTGACAACATCAGTTCTTCCCTAAGTCCCTCCAGCCTTTGGATGCTAACAGCCTCTTGTACTAGTTAATCCCTGGGTTAATTATTTACTGCTTTGTGTCTCAGCTTTTTATTTTTTTTTACCAGCATAATAAAGTCCATATAAGATATTCTTACTGATTAAAATACATAGAAATATTCCAATTTTCTAACCAGATGGTGACTGACATACTGTGTAGCCATGTGTAAAATATTTTAAAATATTTCTGGTTCATGTCTGTAATGTCTAAAACTAATTGACTTTTATAAGAACTACTTGATTATACAAATAAATGTTTAAACTCAGAACATCAGATATATATTTGTCATTTTTGTAATTTATTTATGCACATAACTTTCTCATATGAGATGTGGCACTCTTCTGAACATTTGCTAAGTTCAAGTTTTAAAAGAATTGTTCAGCATTGGTAGAACTTAAGTGACAGAGATTGACCAAACATAGGGAGCCTTTTTAAGGACAATGTGTTGTAGATTCACAGAGAATAGAGGGGAGGATAGAAGGATGATTTCATGTGAGAAAATACAACAACCAAAAAGGTGGCAAGAGATGGAAGTACATTTAGCCCCAGAGAATGAGCATCTGGAGCAAGAAAGGTCAACAAGCATAGAAAAAAAGAAATAAAGAAATCCTTCTTCATAGCATTTGCTAACACCCACCCACAGTGTCACATTCTTCATTTGAGTCTCTGTCTCTTCAGTGATCACAGCTACCCTATTGCATTGTAAGTATCTACTTCAATCATATGACAAGAAATTTAGAATTTTTGTAATCTAAGGATTAACAGTGGAGTAGGCTTTGTTAGTTCCCAATTGAATGCTCCATTTTAAGCCATAATTGGAAAGATTTCCAGTAATTTGTGGTAGTTATATTTATTAAAATGAATGGAGGTGATTTTTTATTACTTTATTCTTTTGTTAGATCTTTATAGTCCATATTTTGGCAGGGGTATGAGATAATCTATGGCAGTATACATCCTGGATGAGATTTTTTTCTTTTTGAATCAACTGCAAAAGAGGTTGAAATTAACCTATCTTGCTAGTTGTTTATTCTTCCTAGGAATTATCAGGCATCACTTTTCTTTATACTAAAAGATGGAGCAGTTTTCCTGTCAATGGGAAACCAAGGAAGTTAAGTTTTGTCCCAAGTTAATCCTTCCATACTTTCCAGTGTATTATTGAATTATGAAATAGTTTATTAAATCACTGATGTGATAAATTATTAAGACTCTTTAAGACCTGCAAAAGAAAAACATGATGACATATTTCTTCCACTTTAAGTTTGCAGATCAGCTGTAGATAGAATAATAACAAAAAAAATAATGTTTTGTTTAAGCTCTGCAGCAGTTTTAGAGCAAATTATTAACTTTTGAGTAGAATAGTTAACAAAGTTATCATCTGCTAATTCCCAGTAAAACACTGGGTTTGTAAGTCAGTGACACTAGAATCATGTGACCTGTAGTTTAGTCTTGGCTCTGTTATTATGTGGTGATAATAATTGACATTTTGTTTATATATCTATAAAATATGCAAGTTGGAATAGGGTGTTGAATCTCATGGCATGTCAAGCTACTAAATTCTTCAGAATTGTGCTGTTGGATTTTGATGAGTGTGTACATTTTATTTTAATGCAAATGAAGAAAATTTGAGCTGGATAGGAAATGTGACATAGCATAAAGTGGTGCACAATTTATCGTGAGTAAGATATGGTTCGATATGAAACCATAGCACAAGATAGAATTTGTGTTTAGTGAAACATGTGACTAGTTTGCCTGTTTGATAATTCAAATTGTATGTTCAACGTGGCAAACAGCTTGATATAAATAGCTAGCCAAGGATAAAGAGTGACCAATAAGTAGTTTAACAACTATTGAAGATTTATTTTTTTCATTGTTGTTTTACAAACTTTATTTTTAAAATTCTTGCTGGCGTATTAATCCTTTCAGTCATGTTTTCACAAAGCCAAGGATTCCTACCAACATAAAATGCATGGTAACAACTGTCCTAGAGGATTTTAAAATATTTCTTTCAGCTTTTAAATTTGATGATGCTATCTGTATTAAATCCAGATAAAAATTTCCACCTTGTTTAGGATGCAAAAGGCACAGGAAACATCATTCTCACCCTAACAATTATAAAAAATGGTGGATAATCTACAAAAATCATAACTTCTCCTTATCTCCTCAGATTGTTAAATTTGCAAAGGATCTGTTTCAAATGGAAGCATTCTTATACAAAGAAAGATGGAATAAAAGAGATGTTTCACTTTTGGCGCAGAAAATGAAGGAGATTATATCTATACAAGTATTTAAGAATAAATTAACTAATTTGTACTGAGACTCAAATTCTGAATCTAGACCAGTATATGAGTTTTGAATAATTGTGATCTCCAGATATAAGGAAAATGTGCACTTCTTTGCAATCTCTTATCTATGGCCTCCACTGGGTGCTCTTGAAACACATTTGGAGCAGAGGAAACTAAGGTAAGACCCTTCTGCAGCACAGTTTTGCAGCAGTTTATTGATTGAAATGCAGGTGGTAACAGAAACAAAACCCTTTCTGCTTCCCTATACACATTTATTCAAAATCCTAGTCTCTGTCAATAGAAGAAGAGTATCAGGTACTCCAGTTTGGGGCTCATGTGAAGATTAATGGTTTCTGGTTGAAGGGTAGAGGCAAAAGCCTTTGGGAAAACAGGAAAGTCTCTTGAGGCAAAGTCTTTTACAAACTAGAGGCCTTTACACAAGGAGATGGGTAGGAAACCCTCTCCAGCTCAAGATATACTACAGTTATCAAGAGATGTCAAGCATAGCTTAGTTCCATTGGCAACACTGAGAAGTTTCCCCTCCCTGAGGCCCAGAGGCATTTCCTAGAACTCATGCATGATCACAAGACCCTGCCCACGTCCACAGTGAAACTAAAACCAATGTAGTTGTCAAGAGAAATAAAAACAGAGAAGTATAAAACTGAGCATGGAGAGAGACCTCTCTAGTGCACATATTTTTGGGGGTGGGTAGAAACACTTGGATAAAATATTCTGGCACCCAAGGCCTTAGGTTATATACAAGACCACTGCAGGAAGAAAAATACAGTGAACTGAAAGTAGGAGCAAAAGCAACAAAATTTAACTCAACTGCTGATTCAATTGACTCAACCCTCCAAAGTATGCTAGACAGAAGATGAGACATGCTTATCAGGAAAAATAACATAGAACTCAGTCTTCTTTGTTTTTCTACAAGTGATACAAGGTCTCAGTCAAAATTATGAGAGGTAAGGCAATAAAAGACTAAAGTTAGATTTGTCCTAGATATTAGAACTATCAGAGAAAGACTTTAAGATTACTATAATTAAGTTGCAAAAGAATCTGGTTGAAAAACAGATGACATACATAGGAAATATCAGCAAATGAATCAATACTAAAAGAAAGATAAAAAAGGAGGTGCTAGAATAAAATACTTGATATTAGATAAGGGATTCCTTTGAGAGACTCATCAGCAGACTTAATAAAGCATAACAATAATCAGATAATTAGAATATTGAATTAAACAAATTATCCAAAATATAGCAAAAAAGGTAAAAAAGACTAACCAAGAGCAAAGCATCTGAGAGGTAGATATTTGATAGCAAATAATCTAACATGGCTGTAATTAGAGTCTGAAAAACAGAAGAGAATATCAAGAGAACAGAAAAATATTTGAAGACATAATAGTTTTTTCTAAAAATAACAAAAGACAAACTACCACTCCAAGAAAGTTAGAGAAAGCACAAGTGAAACACACACACACACACACACACACACACACACACTCACACACACTCACTACACACAATCCTAAAGAAATCAAATTCAAACTGATGAAAACTAAATTTAAGGAAAATTCTGATGGTGGCCGGAGGAAAAAAAAGAAATATTAAACAAAAGTAACAAATCAAATATATAGAGAATGAAACAATAGTTACCAGTGGGAAGGGGGAGTGAGAGGTATAGGCCAGAGGATACAAAACAGCAGATGTGGAGGATGAACAAGTCTTAGAGATCTAATAACATACATTATGAAGACGATAGGTTATCAATTGTACTGGAATTTGAATTTGGGATTCATGCTAAATTAGTAGATTTTAAGGGTAAGTATGTGAAATGATGAATATGTTAATTGGCTTCACTATTTCTATGACTTTACTACTGTACTATCTTTATGTATCCCATAATGTCATGTTTTATAACTTAATTATACATAACTTATTTTAAAATAAGTAAATATACACAAAGAAATAATGTAAGAATTACTGCAGACTTTTCATCAGAAGTTATGCCAGTTAGAAATAAATAGCATGATATCTTTGCACTGCTAGAAAAAAAAAAGAAACTGTCAACCAAAAATTCTAGAATCATGGAAAATATTCTGCAACAGCAAAGGAGGAAAAAAAATGGTAAGAGCACATGTCTACTTTTGCTCCCACTCAATACTCTACTTAAACTACAGCAAATGGATTTTGTTTTAACTGCTTTCATTTTATTTATTCATTTAAAAATTAAATGGGAAAAACCAAGGCAAAAAAGTTATAGTGCATAATAACAATAATGTAAAAACCAGAAAGTTGATGATAAATATTAATGGATACAAGAGAGACAAACCTGTGTGAATGGGGCAGAAAGGGCTCAGGACTCAGCACTGGTGGGAAATATACAAAAAAAGTAGTTTGACTCGCAAATCCCATCTCTGATTCCTCACAGATGGGCAAATCACATTCTCTAACAGCAAACATTTGGACATTTATTTTGTAGACAGAACGAACTGCTAAAGAGCTAGACAGGAGTTGATGTAGGGGGTTAGTGTCTGGTGATGGGGGTCCTTACTTTCTAAATCTAAAGAATTGAAAGTAGAAGCACTAGCAAAGTACAAACAGAATAACTTTATTTCCAGAAGTGACAGTAAAAAAGGCTACCCAGTGAAGAGCTGAGCAGCGGGACTGGGAAACTGGTAGTCTGATGAAATGCTTTGGGTTTCTCCTTTTTTCCTTTTTTAGCTCCACCTTTATTCCCCCTCCCTCCAAAGTTCACTGGTTCCCAGAGTATGCATTTAGAGCTGCTGCATCTTGGTTGGTTTTGTCACCTCATTTTCAGTGTGTTCTTGCTGCAGGTAGAGACTTCTGAGAAAGACCACCATCATTCTCTTATTGCCAGCTGGCACTCTGTGGTTTCTTGCTGCAACTCTAGCTACACAGGAAGTTCAGCTAACCAGGCTGTCAGCAGGGCTGTCAGCTCAACCTTGCAGCAAAGTCTTTACAGAGCAGCTGGTATTATTGACCTCAGGCTGGGGTCTGCAAAACCAGCAGTACTATTCCCTTTCAGGTGTATATCTACTGAACACGCAGAATGCAAGAAACCAGGATTATACCATTTAGTAAAGGGCAATGCCAACTTTGCTCAACAACAAGAACAGTTTGGGGTTTAATTTGACTCTCAGACTCACAAGAGATAATAATGTACACCCAGACTTAAGAAAAAGGCAACAATATAACACAACATTAAGCAACAACATGGTGCAAGAACAAAATCTAAGATTCTCACTTATGGATTCAATATTTTCCAGCCACTACAGACTTGGGAAATAATTGGTCAAAAAAGACAAACTTGAGTAAGATCTATCCCAGGCAAGGAAAACCATCCATTCTTGGGTATTTCAGGTATTCTGTCTTCCTAGGCAGTGTGGCCTTCAGAGTGATATAAGTAGTGCTCCAACTACAGTTCAGCTGTTTCTCCTTGCTCATTACCAAGTATCCATGACAGACTCAACAATGAAGTACTTATGCTTGGTTTGGTACCTAGTTACCTCAGCTGAATGCTCACTTATTTTGGATATAGCATATTGTTAAATTCCTTGACTTAGCATTCCAAAGAGAATTGAATCTGAGGTCATCCCTGTGTCTAAAGAAATGGCCATAAACCAGTACTGGGAGATGATCTGTAATGGTCTGTCAGGCTTCTTTATGTCTAAGCATTGACTTATCTTTGGTATAGATTATTGTTTAAAATAATTAATGAATGACCTTTGAAGATACAGTATCTCCCTCCTGAGAAAAGGCAGGCATGCTGATTATCAAGTACAGCAAAGATAATGTCTGCCTCCAAAGAAGAAGTTAGGCATGCTTGCTATCCACTATAAGATACTGTACCTTCCCCAAGTTCAGGGTTTCTCTCAAATAACCCCACCCATAGAATAAAGCATACATCAGCTAGAACCTCAACAACACTCAAAGCATCACAGTGCTTCGTCCTGGAACTGAAGAAACTATGTACCATGATCCTTTTTGGCATTACCAACTTGTGATAGTGCACTATCATTAAGTCAAATTTTAATGATTCTACTGTTCTGTAGTATTCACTCTGCCTCATTTCTCTTCTGATTCTTCCTGCCATTCCTGAGATCTTTCCATTGAACTTCTAGGATCAACTTTTAATTTTGAAAATATTTTACTCTGTTCAAACTCCTTGTCTCATCATAGATAGCTTGTTTCTGAAACTCCTCTATCCCATGAGTATTCTGCAAAGATGATACATTCTCACATCACACTTACATTGTTATCTGGGGATGATCTATAGATGGCTTTTCTATACTCATGCAATAATTCCTCCTTTATTCTAATGTATGCTATCCAGCTAGCCCACTAATTATCTGACATGACCCTGGTCATTTTGAAGCCTCATTGGTTAAATCATTGAGAAATTTGATATTTCCTTCCTTTCCTATCTTTGCTAGTATTTGTGTCAACCTTAACACTCATATTATTCATGAAAACCTATTCAGTATGCTGGCCTTACCCATTTGATGATCTCTATCTATGATTTGGGTCAGTATCGACTTCTGTGCCCTATCTTGAACTTAATTACCACCAAAAAGGTGCACACACTTGGGAACATCTAAAAATATAATGTAGAAATGTTCAATGACAAAATTTTTCAGTAATTTTCCTTTTATTTCTACTTCAACTATTCATAGACAATGTTGAGACTTCACTTCCTATCCTCTAGTTTCTTTAGTGCCATTATATTTTCATGGATTGACATTTTCTTCTTCCAGGATAGTCTCCTGGTACATCAAATTATCCTTAGGAAGTTATCTTCAGTGCCTTCTCAGCTACCAAACAGAAGAGAGTCTTTGCTCCTTTTGCCTTAAGACATGGTACAACTATAGCATTGTTTAACGAGTTTTATGGGTTTCTTTGTCTCTCTGGTAGGAGTGTAGGTCTAGAGATTTATCCTATTTGTTTTTGCACATATTCTCAGCACCTAGAACAGTTGAAGACCCATATTCACCTCTCAAGGAATAATTAGTAAAACATATGACAGAATGAAAGACCTTGTTTTATCTCAACAATTACCAATTTATAGACTGGTGCCAGAATGAGGTCAATATGACTTAAAGACATTTTCTTCAGGAAGTGGGTAATCTTTAGGGAGAATTGCAAAGAGAAAGTGATCAGCTCTGAATTCAATGTATCAATCACAAGTATGTAATTGTGTCCCCTTAGTTTGCTCTTTGAGAAAATTGAAGCAGTTAATTGAGGGTAAGTGACATGATGAATCTCACCTATTCTGCCAGGTACAGAGCACAGATTAGAAACCTCAGTGTAGTTGCAAATTTATTACCCAGAGCATTTAGCCACATCACTAAACCTCAAAATGTATTTTCTTCCTAACATCATTATATCCCTGACTTGAAAAAGGTAAACAAATAAACCAAAATTCTGTTTTTCAAATAGCATGTGATTAATCCTTAAATTTGTGACCCTGATCACATATTACTTACCAGTGGATCAAGAATTAGAGAGGTAGGAGAAAGATAACCAGATTTCAAAAATCAGAAGTCCCAGTTTTTTTCTTTTCTTTTTTTAAATTCATAGTTCTAGGAATTGAACCCAAGGCCTGCAGTATGCTAGGCAAGCAGTCACTTGAGCTATGTCCCAGCCCTTTTGTTTTCATTTTTTGTTTTTAAGATAGGAT
The DNA here is from genome assembly GCF_047511655.1 of Castor canadensis. Lineage (NCBI taxonomy): Eukaryota > Metazoa > Chordata > Mammalia > Rodentia > Castoridae > Castor > Castor canadensis. The sequence continues at coordinate 24,575,185 of NC_133389.1, read as the reverse complement.
CTTACTAACTTTGCCAGGGTTGGCTGAAACTCACTATCTTCCTGCCTCTACCTCCAGAGTAGCTGAGATAACAGGTCTGTACCACCAAGCCTGGCCTTCTTTCACTTTTAAATGTGTTACTTTGAGCTAGTATCTTGCCACTTTCAACATCAGTTGCCCACAGTGTAAGTATGGGATTCAACTTCATTATGGATTTAAAGATTAGAAAAGTGATGTGTTCTTAGTTAACTGCTTAACATCCCTGAATTTTTATTTTAGCTATTTGAAATCTCATTAAGGCATACAATTTACTACCATTAAATAATACAAGCTATATGTTTTGATTAGTATTAAGGTTAGTTGAAAATAACAAAAAAAACCCTACTACAGTGATATTAAACATGGCTTGTGTTCTCCTATGGAGATATGCAATGCAGGTGAGAAGATAGGTAAACATATTAACTGACTCAGGTACATTTTGGGTTTTGCATCACTGTCCTTATTGTTAGATCAAAAGATAGGGGAGGGGACTTGGACTTTTAAGTTCACTGCCATTCATAGTACAGTAGGTTGGGGATGAGAAGAAACCATGGCTAGAAGACACAGACAAAAAAAATCTCTCCTTTGTCAAGGTTGCTTTTGAGATTGACAGCAAGAGAGAAACTGAAGAATAACATTTTCTTTTCTGATTCCTTTCTTTGTGCTAAGAGACTGACAGAAAGGAATCCCTGTTCTTACGGCTGAGAGAAAGGGAAGAATTAATGACATCTTAGTCTGAAGAACAGATAAGAAGACACTTGCTCACAATCTTCCTCCCTTCTTCTTTTCCAGAAGTGGATATGGACTGGGAAAACAAGTTGGCCTCAAATAAAAGTATACTAGTATATCTAGTATACAACATTGAAGTTTGTAACATTGCTAGTCTTGAGATAAACTAATCTATCTACTTGGACTAAAATCATGCATAGCAACTCACCAGGAGTCTGAAACTCACCACTTTAGCAAGTGATTCTAAATCACAGATCAGATAGCCTTAGAACCTACAATTGTGGATATTCTATGTAAACATCCTTGTGATTCCTGAAACACACCCTCTTATGTATCTAGATATCTGGGGATCTAAAAAAACAAAGAGCCACATTAGCTGTTGGTTATGAGTGACTCTGTTGAAGTCTTTGGAAAGAATTCAGGACTTATAATCACATAGATAATGGGTTGAGGATTCCTAGTACATTACTCACAATCAAGATTCAAATAATACCATCATGGCAATACAAAAAAGTGAGAAGAGGGGGCAGAAGAACATCATCACTATTTCAAATGTGTTCCTCTACTGTGATCTCCACAGGACATCCAAGTTTGACTTTTCCATAAAAATAAGTGTTTGATATTTACTTTTTATGGAAAAGTCAAAATTTTGGCTGAGTATGGATAACTACCCTAGGACTTCAGATAGAAGTTTGTTAGTAATGAAGGGAGATAGACATACAAGTAGAGTACCTATGTACATATATATTCTATATAATATATGTATAAAGTACATATGTACATATATATAAAATCTAAGATCCTACTATGGATAATAAATAATATATGATCACATTTGTATTAATAATATAGACAAATAAGAAACCATTCTGGGTCTCCTTTTTTCAAAGTTATATGTGGCATACACTGTTGCAAAGCTCAGATTCTCATTCATGAAAGGACATTCTGTCCCTCTCTGAGAAATGTCATTAATTGACAAACTTTAACTATCACACACATTCATATCCTTTTTCAAGTTTTGGGAAGCCCTCAGCCAATGACTGAGCAAGGTAGTGGTTGCTGAGCCCATAGTCTTCTCATAATGGTCCCTAGACAATAACTCAACAAGATGGTGGCTCAATGGCATATTCATTTTCATCCAGGAGATGATTCTTTTGAGAAAAAAACCTTTGGCCAGAGGCTGAGATTGGGCTGAACTTGTCACATGTGCATCATCACAGAAGGTGCAACACTTTTTCTCGTCTTTTCCCACCTGGGAAATATATATTACACACATTTTTAACACTAAGCTCTATTTTAGGGGAAATTTCCCAGATAACCCAGCCTGGAAGTCTGTAATACTTTTTTAAAAGTAATGTTCAGAGCTGGGTGTGTTGGGTCACATCATCCCTGTACTTGGGAGGCTGAGACAGGAGGACCACAAGTTGGAGACCAATCTGGGCTACATAGCAAGACCTATCTCTGAAAAAGAGATTTTTAAGTATGAAAATTTAACAAATTTCCCAGGTTGCTTCAGAAGCCATAATATTAAATGTGGCCCTCGTTAATATTTCAATGTGACACATTGCAAGGGCAAATAGCAACAGACCAGTGTGGAGGCACACAGCAAAGGGAGTTTTATATAGAAAAGGCCAATTGTGTCTTGAAAACTCTCTGCTGAGGGAAACTACCCTTGAAATCCATGTTGCTCCTGGGCGAATGTGGACATGATCTTTTTCTCTTTTTTTTGCTCTTTGCTTTGCTGTGAGAGAGAAAGGAGTCAAAGGCTTGAGCAGGGAATTTATACGGGCAAATATAACCTTTGGTTTGATGCACAGTAAGCTGACAGTTAAAGGTGTATCATGCTAGATAAATGTCAAAAGCCAAATAAAAGCCTGGATAATAAGCTGTCCAGAGGCTAAAATCCAGAACCCTGAAGCAAAAGGGAAGGATTAATCATTGGAAACAAATTTTAACCCTAACTGAAACTATCCAAGGTAGCATAGAGTGCTGTGATGTACTTAATCTCAGGGTTGCAGGGTGGTGGTTATGAAAAAAAGGGAACAAAGACAGGACTAACCCAAAAGAGAAAAGGTACCTAACTATGCCAAGATTTTTACTTATTTAGCTCTTGCTCTTAAAACTAGTAGAGTGGAAGCAAACCCAATAATTCTTGTATACTAAATTGTGTCCACAGAGGATTCATATGTTGAAATCCTAACCCTAGTACTTCAGAATGTATCTGTATTTGAACATAGGGTCTATTTTCAAAAGATTGTAAAAGAAGGTAATCAAGCTGGGAATGCATGTGGTGTGACTGGTGTTTCACAGAATCATAGAAATTTAGGTTGCAATGAACCAGAAGAATTGTCATTACTATTGCTTCGTTATTCATTATAGCAAAACTGGATAAAATTTAAATGTCTGTCAATATAGGATTGGTTAAATAAATGATGGTAAATCTTCATAATGACATAATAAATGATAAACCATATCGAAAAATATAGACTACACATACTATGTTTCAGTGTCTGCATTAAGTAGGACAGCAAAACATTTGTTAGTATATAGCCAGATGCCAACTCCCCAATCTCATTTTCTTATTCTTTAATGGGTAGCTCAATAGTTTCAGTGGAATGTAAGACTTTCTATTGACCCTACTTCTGTAGTTAAAAATCTCACTTTCAGTCACTAAAAACTCCAATCTTTTGTCCAATTAAAAAAATCCTCCCTTCTTTCAATGTCCAGGCTTAATGCTCCAGTGACCTGCACAGGTGAGTTCTGTTACATCTGCCTCCTCAATATGGAGCTGGGAACTGCCAGGGCTCTGCTCTGATGCTCCTCCTCTTTTTTCTAGTTTAGAATTAGAAACAGGGAGGCCTCTAGAGGGGAAAATATGGTGACAGACTGTCCTACGGAGATGACTTATTTTCATCAAGAATAAATTCTCTGTTATGCTGGTGAAACTGAGACACAGGAAATTGGAGGAGGATTCGTGATGCAAAGCTAAAAATGACACACAATCCTGTCTTCTATCCCCAGCTTGCTCTCCCTACTCACATTGTCCAGCACCTGACTTTAAAGATCTTCATATGGCCTTAATGCTTATGATTAAAATCTACAAAGAGCAATTCAACTGTGATACAAATATTTTCCACATACTAACACAGGACCATACCTATTAATACTTATTTTGACTTTTGCATAATACTGCTCAGCTTATTCCTTTATGTGCTAGAATTAAACCTCTAAAATGCAAACATTTTCTATACTTGAAAATGCTACCTGGGACTGTCAGTCAACACTTCAAAATAATCTACTTACGTTTTCTGGTCACAAAATCTTGCAAGAAGAAAAGCACTGGATTTTTGTTCATCTTAAAGAAAATATGTGCTGAATGGATTCAGAATTTTTGGATTATTAATCTACTATGCAATGAACTGGATAGATGGGTTTTGAGAGGGTAGGGACTTGTTGAGAGCTGACTAGAATTTAAGAGCTCACCTCCTCCTGAGTTAATTTTTCCACAGTAGTGTTTTTTAAGCCATAATCTGCTTTCTAGTGATAAGACTCTAAGCCGTCCATTATTCAGACTCGAGACTGATCAAATTTTGATCTTACCACCTGCTGTCACCTACTGACATGACTTTGTGGACAATTCTAAAGCTAAAATAATTGAATTATCAAAGGAAGTATCATCTGGATTTCCACCTGTCCCATGCAAGGTATGCTTACACAGTTTCCTACCATAGGAGTGACTTGACCTATACTCATATGAATTTCTTAATATCTTAGCAGAGGATACATAGTATAACTAATAATATGGTTTGGATACATAGATCCATTCCCATATGGCTTTGCTGGGATTGCAGCATGACTGAAAAAGGAAAGTGCTTTCAGAAATTGAAGTCACTTCTGCATGTAATAGAGCCACACAGAACACAAGAACAATATATATATATTATAGCTGTAAACCTAGGCAGCCCTTTCAAAGAATGGTTTGGATTCTTTATAGCTTTGGAGACTGAAATAATCCAGTTTCTTTCTGTAACTGGAACAGTCTTGTTTTCTTCTCTTACTACCTCCATCAGTAAGTTGGGGTAGCTTCAATCTTTCTGGTGAAGATTCTACTAAACCATCATTGTTCCTGTATCTCTGGTTTGAGGCTTTGAAAAATAACTTGTAACTTACATCATGACAGCCAAAGCAAGCCAGAAAGTCAAAATATGTTACATGTTTGTTTTGACATTTGCTTTTGTATGGTGAGAAATTACACAAAGAGTAATACTGGAGATGATGGAAACAGACACTAGCATCTTACTCTAAATATGATATTCTTTACTTCAGTGGGTCTGGCCACAGGTTAATGGTTAGAATCACCTGGAGAGTTTTTCAGATATGGCTACACCTGGGTCACTGTCCTCAAAAGCTTGATGAAATGATTGGCAGCTGGATCAATCATATGTAAGTGTGAACATGAGTGTATGTATTTTTAAAAGCATATTAAGTTCTAATTCTTGTCATAACTTTTTAAAAGATTGTTAAACTATCAAAATACATATGAAACATGCTTTAATATGCTAAAGGTGGATGGCTTTCCATTGTTCCATTCTTCTCTTTGAGTTCTCAGGCTTGGTTTGGCAATGCAAGAATTCTGTCACATTAATGCATTTAATAAAAAGTAAATATGTGAAGAAAATAATGAAATACACATAAACTTAAAACATATACAATAAGCTGATCACAATGAAAGGGTATGCACCTCACAAGATGAAGCTACTGTAGTCATTCTTCTATAAAATGGAAGCTTGGATAACCCCTTAATCAACTGTGAGCTCCCTGCTTTTTCATTCTTATTTTGGGTTATTTTTGAAGCAGGATCTAGACTGATTTAAAGTTCACATCCTATCCTAAATTTATCAGCGTTGAAATTCACTATTTAATGTCCAAATATTTCAGATTTCCCCTGAAGAAGACTTCAAGCTAGATTTTAAAGAAGTAAGATACATAGATGAAATTGACAGATTGTGACAATCACATATGAATGGATCATAGGAAATGGGAGTCAAAAGAGGAGGATTTAGGGACAAATGATACTACAAATATCCCCATGCCTGTGGAGGAACCTCAGCCCATGATAAGGACATACCCGAGATCTAGGGGATTCAGAGTTAAAAGTTGTTCAACCTTTCATGACTTGTTTTCAGTTGGTCCCATATTCCTCAGAGAACAAAGAAATATTTACAAATAAAATAGAATTATCTGTTCAATAACAGAAACCAAGAAGAAAAATAATACCCTGTTTGTGAACTGAGGATCATAGACACAGACTTCTCAGGCCCGAGTCTATATAACACCACACTCTGAGACCTTCAGACAGGTGGGCTCTAAATACAGATGGTAGATTGCTGACAGCCCTGAACCCCAGAGCTCTCACAAACCTGAATGAAGTGAGCAGAGAGCTCTACATGAACCCAAAAGAATGATGTAATACAATACATGGAGAAACCGTTTACAGGATTACACTCCCAGTGCCTCCAAGCTGAGTGTCAGCTCCTCCAACAACAAGGGGGAAGCTGAATCTTCACCACAAGAACTGAGTAGAGGTTGGTGCCCAAATAAGCCATGTGCTCAACATGTGACTTGCTGAGGAAAGCTGCTGAGATCTGGTGATCATAAGCACAGCGATACCACGTGGCATAGCATGGGTTTGAACAAACCCTTCCCAGCAGCCCACAGGCCTGGCACTAGCAGCAGTGAAAACCAGTGTGGAATAGGTATCCACCAGGGAATATTTACTGAGACTCAGTAAAAAGAAGTAGAGCCCCACTGTGTGGTATATTTTTGAACAAAGACCCTCCCTGGAGTCCACACATGCACTGGGGGTCATAGTGAAGGCCAACGTAGAGCAGGTACCCATCAGGGAAAATTTACTGGGACCCAACAGTAGCCCACAGAGGTCACAGAGAACATTGCACAGTGTGGTCTAAGAACTTGCTGAGCTCACAGCAGTGGCAATGGTAACAGGGATGACCTACCAACAGCAAACTGCTCCTCTAACCCAGTCCAACTGAGGACATCTGGACAAAACCTTGCATTTGTGTACAACTACAGTCTGTAAGTTCTGGGGAGCTTAAGAGAAGGAAAAATTGTAAGTGTGGATGGTGTGAGGGTAGCTAATTAACAGTAGAAACTCCAGAGATCCTACTTTGATCTCCAAACAAACTCTCTCTCCCCAGCATCAAGCAACATTCCAGAGACAGGTATCCAATTAGTCTGCCATCTAGTGGACTGACAGACTCAAACATGGGGGTAGTGTTGGGGGAGAGCAACTGCTCAGAAAAGCAATAGAAAATTTATAATTTTTATGTAAAATTTGTATTTGTTGCTGTTAAATCTGTTATGTAGATTTTTTACTCATTTGTAGTTTATTTTTCTGTACACTTCAACAGCAATTTTGTATTCTTACTCCCCAATTTTCTCTTTAGTCCTACTTTCCTTCCTTCCCCTTCTCTGTAGTAATCATATGAAAGTCCTGCAACCCACATTTAAATTTACAACCCTAAATCATTTTTTCTTCTTCCCCTTTCTATCATCCTCTCCAGTTTATACTTTCTACCTGTCAACCACTAAAACAACTTCCTGGATGTCAATTTCCCTACTTTGTAACTACCCACCCACATTCCTTCTTCACTACCAATACTTTCAATGCCTAGATTCCCAGATTTTTTTCATTTCTGTGGTATTTATATTTGTCTGTATGTCTGTTTAATTTTCTTCATTGTTCTTCCCTCTCTCCCCTATCTTAATACTGACTTGATTTTTTTCTACCTATCCCAGTCTGCTTCTTAATTAACCCTTCTATTAGCTTAGCTACCACCCCTTTCTGCAACATAAATTTTTCACCTCATATTATCTACTAGAGCTACCCACTAGTCTCCCTCCCTTACTACTTTTAGTCTTCCAGGACCATGAAGATTCACCTTTGTTTCAATAGACAACTAAAAATACTAGAACAGTAGCAGTAATTGATCCTTACTAGGGATCACTTTAACTTTAAGGCTGCAACTTAACAACTGTGATAGCTTTCGCAGCTAAGCCTTCTCACCCTATGTGGAACAGGGGTAGAACCCAGCATCTTGAGAACAAAAAGCTAAAGATTTTACTATTGAGTCACTACTCTCCCTTTTAGAGACAAGAAAACACACCAGTGCCCAACCACCACCCAGTCCTGTATAATCTTTCATGAAACTCCAATTAAAGGGACAAAGGGGATGGGAACCTTCAACCAAAAATCACCCCAGACACATAGATCTCAATTCAGAAACATAAAGCAACAAGGCAACAGCTCTCCCTCAAAAGCTACCTCCATTACTAAGGATCTAAACAACAGCAAAGATATGGAAATATGAAATACTGAATTCAAAAAAATGATAGTAAGAATGATCAATGAGCTCAAAAAGGAGACCCATAAGCAGGTGACTGAAAGCAAAGGGGATGAATAAACAACTAAAAGGATTCAAAGAAAATATAAACAGGTGAAGAGGAAATTAAGAAGACCATGAAGGATACAGAAAAGGAAATCAATAAAGGTATAGAAATTCTGAAAAATCACCAATTTGAAATGAACAGCTCAATATCCCAAATGAAAACCTCAATTGAAAACTTAGCAAACAGAGTGGAACAAGTTGAAAATAGAGTATCTGAAACAGAAGACAAAGTAGAGGAACTAGATCAAATAGTTAGACTGAAAAAATTTAAGAAAACTTGAATGGAACATGCAAAACATCTGGGACACCATCAAAAGTCCAAATCTATGAATCATGGATATAAAGGAAGGAGAAGAGATTAAAAACTAAGGGCATAAATAATTTATTCAATAACACAATAGCAGAAAATTTCTCTAACTTTGAGAAAGGGAGGGACATCCAGGTACAGGAGGTTTATAGAGAATCAAACTATTAGGACCAGAAAAGAAACACCCCCAGACATGTCATAACCAAAATACTCAAGATACAAAACAAAGAAAAAATATTGAAGAGAAAGGATATGTTATATATTAAGGCAAACTCTTTAGAATAACAGCAGATTTCTCAACACAAACTGTAAATGTAAGAAGTTCATGGAAAGATACATTTCAGGCCCTGAAAGAAAACAACTGTCAACCTACACTAGGCTATCTAGCAAAAGTATCTTTCCAAATTGAAGGAGAAACAAAAACCTTCCACAATAAACAAAAAAACAAAGGAATTCATGATCATCAAGCCAGCACTGCAAAAAATACTTAGGAGATTCCTTCACACAGAAGAAGAAATTAGTCAGCCAGGAAAATGCAAGCAAGGGTAAACCAACCCCTTTGACCAAGCAGACTAGCAAACAAGGAATAGGGGAAAAGTAAATATAGGGGAATAAAAATGACTGGAAATACCACTCACCTCTCAGTGCTCATACAAAATGCTAATGTCCTAAATGCCTTAATCAAAAGACACAGAATAGTAAATTGGATTTAAAAATGAGACCCAACCATTTATTACTAATAAGAAACACATCTCAATATGAAAAATAAACATTGGGTTAGGTGAAAGGGTGGAAAAAAATTTCCAAACAAATGGACCCCCAAAAAAGGCAGGAGGAGCTACACTTATATCAAAATAGACTTCAGAGTAAAACCAGTCAGAAGAGATGATGAAAGTCACCTCATATTAATAAAAGGAACAATTCATCAAGAGGAACTAACAATTCTTAACATATTTGTGGGAAACATCAGTGCAACCAACTATACTAAAAAACACTAATGGATTTAAAAGTACAGATAGACTACAACACAGTGATAGTGGGAGACCTCAATACCCCAATTTCACTTTTTTCATCAAAAAGTTCTTAGAATCTAAAGAAAATGAAAATATAACCCATTAGAACCTGTAGTAAACAGTGAAAACTATGCTAAGGGGAAAGTTTATAAGTGCCTACATTAAAAAAAATAGGCATCTCAAACAAACAACCTAATGATGCACCTTAAGCTTCTAGAAAAACAAGAACAAAAAACAAAATAAAAAACTAGCAAACAGAGAGAAATAATAAAGATCAGGCTAAGATCAATGAGAGCAAGACCAAAACCAACCAACCAAACAAAAAACCTACAAAGAATCAGTGAAACAAAAAGTTGGCTCTTCAAAAAGATTTTTAAAAATTAAATTGGTAAACCCTTAGCTAACCTGACTAAATGGATGGTGGTAAAGATCCAAATTAATAAAATCAAAGATGAAAAAGCAGACATAACCAAACATACTAATGAAATCCAGAGGATCATTAGGAAATACTTTGAAAACTTATATTCAAGCAAAAACTGGAAAATCTAGAAGAAATAAAATTCTAAATGCATTTAGCCAACCAAAATTAAAACAAGAGATAACAATCATCTAAAAGCTTTCTAACAAGCAATGAGATTGAAGCAATAACAAAGAAGATCCTAGAACCTGATGGATTCAAGACTGAATTCTAACAAACCTTTAAAGAAGAACTAATACCAATTCTCCTCAAACTTTTCCACAAAATAGAAAGGGAAGGAACACTATCAAACTCATTCTATGATGACAGTATTGCACTCATTACAAAACCCAACAAAAATGTAAGAAAGAGAATTATGGACCAATATATTTAATGATTATAGACTCAAAAATATAATGACAAACTGAGTTCAATAACACATCAAAAAAATCATGATGTGACCAAGTTCATTTCATTCCAGGATATAAGGATGGTTCAACATACACAAATCTAAAAATATATGATAGCATGTAAACAGAGACAAGATGAAAATCACATGATCATCTCAATAGATGTAGAAAAACCCCTTGACAAAATTTAGCACCCTTTCATGATAGAGGAAGCACTGAAGAAACTAGGAATAAAAAGAATGTTCCTCAGCATAATAAAGGCTTTATATGACAAACCTATTGCCAACATTATATTAAATGGAAAAAAACTGAAACCATTTCTGCTGTCAGAAATGAGATAAGGATGTTCACTTTCCCTCACTCTTTTTCAATATAGCTTTGGAATTCCAAACAAAAGCAATAATACAACAGCAAGAAATAAAAGGGATTCAAATAGGGAAAGAAGGAGTCTAACTATCCATATTTGCAGATGATATAATTTAATACCCAAAGGACCCTAAAAACTCCACCAGAAAATTCTTAGAAATCATAAACACTTTTGTCAAAGTAGCAGAATACAAAATTAATATACAGAAATCAGTAGCCTTTCTATACACCAACAATGAACAGACTGAGAAAAAAATCAGGGAAACAATCCCATTTATAATAGCCTTACAATGACAAAATATCAAAATATAAATTTAACACAGGAAACCAAAGACTTTTTCAATAAAAACTATAAATCATTGCAGGGAGAAATCAAAGAAGGCATCAAAAAATGGAAAGATCTCCCATGCTCGTGGATCAGCACAATAAACATTGTGAAAATGGCTGTATTATCAAAAGTAATCTATGTGGTCAATGCAATTCCTATCAAAATTCCAATGAAATTCTTCACAGGGAAAGAAAAATTAATCCTAAATTTATATGGAAACACAAAAGACCTCTAATAACCAAAGCAATTCTGAGAAAAAAGTCAAATGCTGGAGATATCACAATACCTGACTTCAAACTATTCTAAAGAGCCATAACAATAAAAACAGCATAGTATTGACAAAAATTAGACATGAAGACAAATACAACAGAAGACCCAGACATAAATCCATGCAACTACAGCTAACTGAGTTTTGACAAAGAAGCCCGCAACACAAAACAGAGAAAAGTCAGCCTTCTTCAACAAATATTGGGAAAGCTGGATATCCACATGTAGAAGACTGAAACTAGATCCCTGTCTTTCAACCTTGCACCAATATCAACTCAAAGTGGGCCGAAGATCTTAGTATAAGGCCTGAAATTTTGAAATATCTACAGGAAACAGGAGGAAATATACTGGAACATATATGCATAGGCAACGACTTCCAAAATAGAACTCCATGGCTCAGCAACTACGAAAGAATGAACAAATCATACTGCATCAAACCAAGAAGCTTCTGCACAGCAAAAGAAACAGTCACTAGATTTAAGAGACTGTCCACAGATGGGATAAAATTTTTGCCAGTTATTATCTGATAAGGGACTAATATCCAGAATCTACAGAGAGCTCAAAAAACTCAACCCCCAAAGAATCACCATTCCAAAGAAGAAATGGGCAGATGAATAGGGAATTTTCAAAGGAAAGGTACAAATGGCCAATAAATTCATGAAAAAGTGTTCAACTTTCCTGGCCATAAAAGAAATGCAAATCAAAACTACACTGAGCTTTCATCTCACCTCAGTTACAATGGCCATCTTCAAGAGATTAAAAACAAAAATACTGTTGAGGATGGGGGTGAAACAGGCACATTTATACACTGATGGTGGAAATGCAAATTAGTACACCATTATGGAAGGCATTATGGGAGATTCCTTAAAAATTAAGAATAGAACTCCCATATGATCCAGTGATACCACTCCCGGGCATGCATCCAAAGGAACATAGGTCAGGATACAAAAGAGATACCTGCACAGTGATATTTATCCGTGAACTGTTCACCATAGCCAAACTATGGAAACAAACTAGATGCCCTAAAACTGATGAATGGATTAAGAAAATGTGATAGATAATGGAGTTTTACTCAGCCATAAAGAAAAATGAAACTATGTGGCTTGAAGATAAATGTATGAAATTGGAGGACATCCTGTTAAGTGAAGCAAGGCAGGTTCAGAAAGACAAAAGTCACCTATGTCAAAGATATAGTCAAAAGATTAATATATGCACAAAACCAAAAATGGTCATATACAAACTTATATGAAGAACCTGTTTGCAATAGTAGAACTACTCTATGGAACTTGAGATAGGAAAAGAGAATGATATAAACTCAAAAATATTGATTTTATTCTCTATTATCTCTGTATAGATACAGAATATAACAATATGTACTGAAAGTTGTTGAATAATAGGGAGTGGGAGTGAAGGGGGAAGGGAGAGTAATGAAAAGGGTTTAACTCACCAAAGTAAAGTTTACTCACAGTGCGGAAATATCGAGAAACCCATTGAACATTGACTTTGGAATTAATAAGGAAAGACAGACTATAAAACAGGTACAGTATATAGGGTAATTGTGAGGCGGGGAAGGTGAACAGAGGAAGAAGAGGGGAAGAAATACGGTTGATGGGGTTCATATACGTATACAAAATAGAATGATGAACCTTCATGCAATTGCTTGAAGTGGAATGGGGAGGAGTTTACCAGGAGGGGCAAGATGGTGGGAACAATCTAACCAATGTACAATGTAAAGCTATTCAGAATTATCACAGTAAATACCCTTTTACAATGAATATATCCTAATGAAAATGAAAAAAAAAAAGAGTTGGGAATCTTGGTACTGTTTGAGATCCAGCTTGATATGATACTTCTTCCCAGAACAATACTGTGCTTGCCAGTGAAATATTTGATGGGAAACTCTCAGCTTTGTCTGTAGCAGACCAGTTCCCTTCCCATTCCTGTATTCAGATCCTACATAATCTTTTCAATAACAGAAATCACATCTTCTTTTGTATGTGCCACATAATTCTGAAGGAAAGTTTTCACATTGTAAGCACTGATTATTTTCCTTGTTAATTTGAAACAATTTATGTCCTAGTTAAGCTAGCAATTAGAGAAAAGGGATCACAGAGAATAAGACTTTTTATATATAACCAAACTCAACACATTTGTCTTAAGCAATAAGACAGAAGGAAGATTCTCAGTTTTGTTGTTTAAAATCTTCTAAGTCTTGACAATCAAGTAAGATGAATGCCTCTTTGAGGAAGTGTAAAGTTTACTGTGGGTAGTGAAGCTCTTCAAAACTCTTGGATATGTGGTGGAAATGGTGAAGCAGGACTTACAAGTATAAATTTTTCACATTAATAGTTGTTTCAAATATCACTAAAACAAATGATTTGTGTAAGTGTGATAATACTCTCTCATAAGTGAGTATCTCATTAAGACCAGCAAGGAACCTCCTTAGCTGTGCTAAAAACCATTTTACCACCTATTTTATAGGTTCATTTAAATGATTTTCAACCTTTCAGGGAAATTATTTTGCATCAGAAAAAGAAAAAGCTTGAAACATTTCAATGAATTATTAGCAATAGCATTCTCTGTTCAAAGTATCAGACCAATTTTATAAAATGAAATCCACAGCCAATATGTATATGTTCTCTCTATATAATTTCACATATATATTATACATAGTGTTAACTTTAAAGTAAAATAAAGCAATCATCTTTAGTGAATTTTGCTCTATGTATTAGTACCCTTGAATCAGTGTTGTTTTAATTAGGTTCAAAGGTACCATGCTTACCCAAATAGGATGACTCTCCCTCAACCAAAACAAACTGTACGGTAGCAATGTCATTGGTATTCAGCTTTTCTACCTCTCCTCAGTGAGATGGGGCCATCAAAAAGTCAACAGAATACTTGGTGGATTTTTATATAGGGAGAATGTAAAAAAAATTCATTGTGTCCAATATCCTTCAAATGCATAGTTACTCTCCTGATATTAAGATGCAGAATAAATACCAGAAGAGAGATTAGTCACAAAAGAGATAAGGATGGAAATAGTCTTTCTCTTTCATGAGCCAAGACTTCTTTCAGAAGTGTGTCACTTCTTAGTAGCTTAGTGAAATAGGAACCAAGACATTTTCCCTCACTCTGTGCACCTGGCTGGTCCTCCATGAAACCACTCCAAAATCTGAAGGAGCAGTGTGTCATGTCCATACCTGATTTTCATATCTCAGCATACAGTTCCTCATCATCTGTCTATGCTGGCCACTTGATCACCAATAGTTCATTTATTAGATCTAAAATTAACAGATGCCCTGTTATACTAGGAGAGTTATATACAAAATCTCAAATTATTTAATTACATATAAGATGTTATTTGTCTTGCTTAATAAAAGCTAGAGGCCGACAAGGGCAGGAATGCAGAGTTTCCACACTGTGTTTTGACCTCCTTGGTAGAGTTTATGGATTTGAGCTCCCCAAACTGTCCTGTATGAGTCCTAGACTTGGTTATGCCATGCATTCACATGAGAATTCATTTCTAAGCTACAATTTCATTTTCTGTAAAACTAGGAGAATGGTGGTAAGTTTCTCAGGGTTCAGGCAAACATTAGAGGAGATGATGTTTGTTAAGCACTAAGCACTATTCTGAAATATATTGAACACTCAAAAATGTTTTTTTTTAAGCACTATTACTTTATATAGATACCTTTGGTTCTCACATTGCAATTCAGTCACTGTCAGTTTTCCATGTGCATCTGTGCCCAAAGTTCACTAAAACTGACATCACATTCAGTATATTTGTAAAAGAAATGAAAAGATAGCAGGGTTTAGAGACAGTATTAAAATGTCTGAAAACATGATGGTTAGTCCACTAATCATGAAGTTTTTGAAGATCCCATATATTTTTCTCAGAAAAATTCTGTGACTATAATATTTACATGTATCATTTAATAACAGTTCCTGTTTTGAATTACTGATCTTATAATATTTTACCTTATATTTAAACTGAATACTCACTGTAACACATATGACATAGTGTTACTAGAAATGAATATGACTAGAATTAAACATGGATATCCCACTGGTGGTTATTTTCCTTAAAGTGATTTTTTTTTTTTTTTTGCAATTGTGGCGGCAGTCCCCTGACTGCCACTAATAAATCATCTTTTCTCCCTCCATATTGCAGAGTTTTTGCTGGCAACTGCTTATGCAAGGATTGTATTTCCTAGAATCCTTCACATCTAAGTAAAACAGAAGCAAAGTAGCAAGTTCCCACAAATGGAGTGAATACATAAAATGTGCATCATTTTCAGCATGTGAATGAGAAGAAACAAATGTGTTGTTTCTTCCTTTTCTTTTCCCATCTAGCTGATATGGTGGGGAGGGGGAGAGGGACACTGAGGCTCAAAAAATGATGGGTTGTATAATGAAGAAGTTGTCTGTCTGAATTACATGGGGAGACCCTTCAACTTGCCCACCAGGAATGCCTGTAATTCAGTGTTGTATACAATTAATGAACTTTACTGTGGTTAGCCCTGGACATTTTAGTGTTCTGCTTCATCAGTTTCTTCTAATATAAAAAGTAATGAAGTTCTCTCAGTGATTCATTGTTGCTTCAAATATCTTTAAATTCCTCTGGATTTACTATTTGGGTTTTTCACGATTGGTAAATTTTCATTATTTTATTTTATTTATTTTTCTTTTTTTTATTATATCCATATGTGCATACAATGTTTGCGTCATTTCTTCCCCCATCCCTCCCTTATCCCCCACCCCTGGTCCCTCCCTTATCCCCCCTAACCCCTCGCTACCAGGCAGAAACTACTTTGGCCTTATCTCTAGTTTTGTTGAAGAGAGAGTATAAGCACTAATAGGAAGGACCAAGGGTTTTTGCTGGCTGAGATAAGGATAGCTATACAGGGAGTTGACTCGCATTGCTTTCCTGTGCATGTGTGTTACCTTCTAGGTTAATTTTTCTTGATCTAACCTTTTCTCTAATTCCTGGTCCCCTTCTCCTATTGGCCTCAGTTGCTTTAAAGTATCTGCTTTAGTTTCTCTTCTTTGAGGGCAACAAATGCTATCTACTTTTTTTGGTGTTTTACCTATCCTCATACATTCCTTGTGTGCTCCCACTTTATCATGTGATCAAAGTCCAATCCCCTTGTTGTGTTTGCCCTTGATCTAATGTACGCATATCAGGGAAAACATATGGTTTTTGGTCTTTTGGGCCAGGCTAACCTCACTCAGAATGATGTTCTCCAGTTCCATCCATTTACCAGCGAATGATAATATTTCATACTTCTTCATGGCTGCATAAAATTCTATTGTATATAAATACCACATTTTCCTAATCCATTTGTCAGTGGTGGGGCATCTTGGCTATTTCCATAACTTGGCTATTGTGAATAGTGCCACAATAAACATGGGTGTGCAGGTGCCTCTGGAGTAACCTGTGTCACAGTCTTTTGGGTATATCCCCAGAGTGGTATTGCTGGATCAAATGGTAGATCAATATCTAGCTTTTTAAGTAACCTCCAAATTTTTTTCCAGAGTGGTTGTACTAGTTTACATTCCCACCAACAGTGTAAGAGGGTTCCTTTTTCCCCCGCATCCTCGCCAACACCTGTTGTTTGTGGTGTTGCTAATGATGGCTATTGTAACAGGGGTGAGGTGGAATCTTAGTGTGGTTTTAATTTGCTAGAGATGGTGAGCATTTTTTCATGTGTTTTTTGGCCATCTGAATTTCTTCTTTTGAGAAAGTTCTGTTTAGTTCACTTGCCCATTTCTTTATTGGTTCATTAATTTTAGGATAATTTAGTTTTTTGAGTTCCCTATATATTCTGGCTATCAGTCCTTTGTCTGATGTGTAGCTGGCAAATATTTTCTCCCACTCTGTGGGTGGTCTCCTCAGTTAGAGACCATTTCTTTTGTTGAGAAGAAGCTTTTTAGTTTTAGGAAGTCCCATTTATCTATGCTATCTCTTAGTTGCTGAGCTGCTGGGGTTCCATTAAGAAAGTTCTTGCCTATACCTATCAATTCCAGAGTATTTCTTATTCTTTCCTGTACCAACTTCAGAGTTTGGGGTCTGATGTTAAGATCCTTGATCCATTTGAGTTAATCTTGGTATAGGGTGATATACATGGATCTAGTTTCAGTTTTTTGCAGACTGTTAACCAGTTTTCTCAGCAGTTTTTGTTGAAGAGGCTGCTTTTTCTCCATCATATATTTTTAGTGCCTTTGTCAAAGATAAGTTGGTTATAGTTGTGTGGCTTCATATCTGGGTCCTCTATTCTGTTCCACTGGTCTTTATGTCTGTTTTTGTGCCAGTACCATGCTGTTTTTATTGCTATTGCTTTGTAATATAGTTTGAAGTCAGGTATTGTGATACCTCCAGCGTTGTTCTTTTTACTGAGTATTGCCTTAGCTATTTGTGGCCTCTTGTGTTTCCATATAAATTTAACGGTAGATTTTTCAATCTCTTTGATGAATGTCATTAGGATTTTGATGGGAATTGCATTAATTAAACATGTAGATTACTTTGGGGAGTATAGACATTTTTACTACATTGATTCTACCAATCCATGTGCATGGTAGATCTCTCCACTTTCTATAGTCTTCCTCAGTCTCTTTCTTCAGAGGTTTATAGTTTTCCTTGTAGAGGTCATTTACATCCTTTGTTATGTTTACACCTACGTATTTGATTGTTTTTGGGCTATTGTAAATGGAATTGTTTTCATATATTCTTTCTCAGTTTGTTCATTATTAGTGTATAGAAATGCTAATGATTTTTCTATGTTGATTTCATATCCTGCTACCTTGATATAGCTATTGATGATGTCTAGAAGCTTCTGAGTAGAGTTTTTTTTGGGTCTTTAAGGTATAGAATCGTGTCATCTGCAAATAGGGATATTTTGACAGTTTCTTTACCTATTTGTATTCCTTTTATTTCTTCTTCTTGCCTAAGTGCTCTGGCTAGGAATTCCAGTACTGTGTTGAATAGGAGTGGAGATAGTGGGCATCCTTGTCTAGTTCCTGATTTTAGAGGGAATGGTTTCAATTTTTCTCCGTTAAGTATAATGCTGGCTGTAGGTTTGTCATATATAGCTTTTATAATGTTGAAGTACTTTCCTTCCTTCTATTCTTAGTTTCCTTAGAGCTTTTATCATTAAATTGTGTTGGATTTAATCAAAGGCTTTTTCTGCATCTATTGAGATGATCAAGTAGTTTTTTCCTTTGCTTTTGTTAATGTGGTTTATTATGTTTATTCATTTTTGTATGTTGAAACACCCCTGCATTCCTGGGATGAAGCTTACTTGGTTGTGGGGAATGATCTTCTTGATGTGTTGTTGAATTCTGTTTTCCATTATTTTATTGAGGATTTTTGCATCAATGTTCATTAAGGAGATTGGCCTATAGTTCTCCTTTTTGGAGGTGTCTTTGCCTGGTTTTGGGATAAGTGTAATACTGGCTTCATAAAATGTGTTTGGCAGTTTTCCTTCCCTTTCTATTTCGTGGAACAGTTTAAGGAGGGTTAGTATCAGTTCTTCTTTAAAGATCTGATAGAATTCAGCAGAGAATCCATCAGGTCCTGGACTTTTCTTTTTAGGGAAACTCTTGATTGCTGCTTCAATTTCATTTTGTGTTATAGATCTATTCAGGTGACTAATGTCTTCTTGGTTCAGTTTTGGATGATCATAAGTATCTAGAAATCTGTGCATTCTTTAAGATTTTCAAATTTATTTGAATATAGGTTCTCAAAGTAGTCTCTGATGATTTCCTGGACTTCCATTATGTTTGTTGTTATCTCCCCTTTTGTATTCCTGATTTCACAAATTTGGGTTTTTTTCTCTCCTCATTTTAGTCAGGTTTGCCAGGGGTCTATCGATCTTGTTTATTTTTTCAAAGAACCAACTTTTTGCTTCATTAATTCTTTGTATGGTTTTTGGTTCCTATTTCATTGATTTCAGCTCTTATTTTTATTATTTCTCTCCTTCTATTTGTTTTGGGATTTGCTTGTTCTTGTTTTTCTAGGAGTTTGAGATGTATCATTAGGTCATTGATTTGGGATCTTTCAGTCTTTTTAATATATGCACTCATGGCTATAAACTTTCCTCTCAGGACTGCCTTTGCTGTGTCCCATAGGTTCCGGTAGGTTGTGTTTTCATTTTCATTGACTTCCAGGAACTTTTTAATTTCCTCTTTTATTTCATCAATGACCCATTGTTCATTAAGCAATGAGTTATTCAGTTTCCAGCTGTTTGCATGTTTTTTGTCTTATTTTTGTTGTTGAGTTCTAGTTTTATTGCATTGTGATCAGATAGAATGCATGACATAATTTCTATTTTCTTATATTTGCTGAGGCTTGCTTTGTGCCCTGGGATATGATCTATTTTGGAGAAGGTTCCATGGGCTGCTGAGAAGAATGTATATTGTGTAGAAGGTGGATGAAAATGTTCCGTAGACATTGACTAGGTCCATTTGATCTATGGTATATTTTAGATATAGGATTTCTTTATTGATTTTTTGTTTGGATGACCTATCTATTGAGGATAATGGGGTGTTAAAGTCTCCCACAACCACCATGTTGGAGTTAATATATGCTTTTAGGTCCTTCAGGGTATGTTTGATGAAATTGGGTGCTTTGATATTTGGTGCATATAGGTTGTTAATTGTTATTACCTTTTTGTCTATTTCCCCTTTTATTAGTATAATGTTCTCCTTTATCTCATTTGATCAATGTAGGTTTGAAGTCTACTTTGTCAGAGATAAGGTTTGCTACTCCTGCCTGTTTTTGGGGGCCTCTGCTTGGTAAATCTTCTTCCAGCCTTTCATCCTAAGCCTATGCTTATTTCTGTTGGTGAGATGGGTCTCCTGTAAGCAACAAATTGTTGGGTTTTTCTTTTTAATCCATTTTGTCAAATGGTGCCTTTTGATGGAGGAATTAAATCCATTAACATTAAGTGTTAGTACCAATAGTTATGTGGTGATTCCTGTCATTTAGTTGTCTTTGTTGTTGAAGGTTTGATTGTGTGTACCTAAATTGATGTTACTCTCTACTTTCTTGCTTTTTCTTTTCCTGTAGTTTGGTACTGCCTGCCCTTTTATGGTTATGTTGGGTTTCACTTTCTGTGTGTAGAATCCTTTGAAGAATCTTTTGTAGCGGTGGCTTTGTGGTCACATATTGTTTTAGTTTCTGCTTATCATGGAAGACTTTTATTGCCTCATCTATTTTGAATGATAGTTTTGCTGGGTAGAGTATCCTGGGTTTGAAGTTATTTTCATTTGTGCCTGGAAGACTTCACCCCAAGCTCTTCTTTTAATGTTTCTGTTGAGAAGTCTGCTGTGATTTTAATGGATTTGTCTTTGTATGTTATTTGTTTTTTCTCTCTTACAGCTTTCAATATTCTTTCTCAAGTCTCTGTACTTGTTGTTTTAATGATAATATGCCGTGGGGTAGTTCTATTTTGGTCAGGTCTGTTTGGTGTTCTGGAGGTTTTGTGCACCTGTATGGGCATAGATTTCTCTAGATTTGGGAAATTTTCTGTAATTATTTTGTTGAATATATTACACATTCCCTTTGCTTGCACCTCTTCTCCTTTTTCAATGCCCACGATTCTCAGGTTTGGTCTTTTGATGGAGTCTGTGATTTCCTGTATTTTCTTTTCACAGGTCTTGAGTTGTTTAAGTATTAGTTCTTCAGTTTTTCCTTTAATTACCATTTCATCTTCAAGTTCTGAGATTCTGTCTTCTGCTTGTTCTATTCTGCTGGATTGGCCTTACATTTTGTTTTGCAATTATGTTTCCGTTCTTTTTTCTGAGGTTTTCCATATCCTGAGTTGTTTCCTCTTTAATGTTTTCTGTTTTCATTCTGAGTTCATTTATCTCTTTATTAATTGTGTTCTTTGTTTCACTTTGGTGTTTATACAGTGCTTCTATAGAGTTTCTTTTGTTTGTTCTTGTGCTTTCTCAAATTCTCTATTTTTGTTGTCTTGGAATTTCTTGAATGTCTCCTGTACATTTTGGTTGACCATATCCAGTATCATCTCTATAAAATTCTCATTGATTACTTGCAGGATTTCTTCTTTCAGATTGTTCTTGTGGGCTTTATTGGGTTCTTTGGCATAGTTTATCTTCGTTTTGTTGGAGTCTGAATCTGAGTGTCTGTTTTCTTCATTTCCTTCTGGTTCCAGTAATAATTTATTGCTGGGGGGAAACTGGTTTCCCTCTTTTTTCTGTCTTCCCATCATTTCCCTTGCTATTGTTACTGTCCCTGTACTGTGTGCAATTAAGTATTTTCTAGCTTGTAATAATAACAATGGTGATATCTAGAATGGAAGGGTGAGAGGAGAGGGAAAGCAATGAAGGCAAAGGTAAAGGGAAAAACAAACAAGTAAAAAACAAAACAAAACAAACTACAACAAAAAAACCAGTGTCAAAGAAATAAACAGGGAGAGATAGTGTACCTATCAAGAGTAAGCTAAACAGGCATTAGAGAGATAGGGAGAGGAGTAAAAAAAAAAAAATCCCCAAGTTCAAATGCAATAAAGTTTCAGTCTTAATAATTTTGGTGTTAGTCCCTCAGCCTCCAATCCTGGAGATGGTGTCTCAGAAGTAGTTCTGTTGTTGTCTCATTAAAGCAGAAAAAACAAAAAAAAAATACACAACAAAAAACCCAAGTTCAAAGGCAGTACAGTTTCAGTAAGTCTTTCAGCATTAGGTTGTAGTTCAGTCATTGTCTCACCAATGGAAGAGAAAAAGAAAAAAGAAAAAAAAGTCTGGAGACAGTTCTGTGGTTGTCTATCTGAGGCTGCAGCTCACCTGCCAGCTACTGTCAGCCAGCTGTTGCTGGAGGCTTTATTGATTGCAGATCTCAGGAGTGAGCTTAACACTCACCCAGCCCCACAGGCTTTGTTTATTTAGAGTTCTCCTGGGTGCAACCACCACTGTTACAATTTTCCCCTCTCCAAGCACAGTGGGGGAGGTAGCACTACATTCACCTTCTCTGGCTGGTGTGTTTATTTGCAGTTCACATCGGAAGTGTCCCTTCCCACTTTTCCAGTAGGGCTTCCTGGGCGGGTGCTGCCATTCCTGCCTTCTCTGGCTGGCTTGTTTATTTAGAGTTCCACTTCAGTGATCAGTGCACCCTGCCCTTTTTGCTATGTGTCTTTTGTTGTTGTTGTTGTTTATTATTCACTTTGGGTTTTTTTCTCTTTTTTCCCTGGGTGGGGGTCAGTCTGTCCCAGGGACTATGCTGATCTGGCCCAGGGTTGTTTGTGGGAGTACCAAGTGCCGCTTAGCTCACCTGGTGGTCTGTGTCTCTCGAGCCAGTAGGAGGTGGCATCTGGCGGTGTGGCAACCCTCCTGGTTTCTCCATTTAATGTGGAGTAGGGATGCTATGTGTGGGCTGGGGTTGTGGATGAGTTGGAGGAGTTGGAGTTTTGCTTCTTCTGGTGGTTTTTCCTGTAAGGTGTATCTCCAGCATCTCTCCAAGATTTTACTTTAGGAGGCATGCTTTCTGCTTCCTCCCTATAGTAGCCATCTTGGAATCTTCAAATTTTCATAATTTTAACTGAGTTTATTTTTTAGAGTTGACCAAAAGCCATTCAAAGTCTCAGTGTAGAAAGTTTATTTAGGTGTAGAAGTTCCCAATATCTTTTTAGAAATGAGTCTTACTACATAAACACAGAAGTAATCCAGCAAATGGGCCACATAATAAAGTAAGTTAAATATAACAACACCACTCACACTGAGAAACCATGTTCAATCAGACTTCTCATCAGACCCAGTTTCTGATTCCTGCTATGCTTCTTTTTTTTTTTTTTTTTGCCATTCTCTCTTTTTTTTTTTTCATTTTTCTTTTATTATTCATATGTGCATACAAGGCTTGGTTCATTTCTCCCCCCTGCCCCCACCCCCTCCCTTACCAACCACTCCACCCCCTCCTGCTCCCCCCCTCAATACCCAGCAGAAACTATTTTGCCCTTATCTCTAATTTTGTTGTAGAGAGAGTATAAGCAATAATAGGAAGGAACAAGGGGTTTTGCTGGTTGAGATAAGGATAGCTATACAGGGCATTGACTCACATTGATTTCCTGTGCATGGGTGTTACCTTCTAGGTTAATTCTTTTTGATCTAACCTTTTCTCTAGTTCCTGGTCCCCTTTTCCTATTGGCCTCAGTTGCTTTAAGGTATCTGCTTTAGTTTCTCTGCATTAAGGGCAACAAATGCTAGCTAGTTTTTTAGGTGTCTTACCTATCCTCACCCCTCCCTGTGTGCTCTCGCTTTTATCATGTGCTCATAGTCCAATCCCCTTGTTGTGTTTGCCCTTGATCTAATGTCCACATATGAGGGAGAACATACGATTTTTGGTCTTTTGGGCCAGGCTAACCTCACTCAGAATGATGTTCTCCAGTTCCATCCATTTACCAGCGAATGATAACATTTCGTTCTTCTTCATGGCTGCATAGAATTCCATTGTGTATAGATACCACATTTTCTTAATCCATTCGTCAGTGCTGGGGCATCTTGGCTGTTTCCATAACTTGGCTATTGTGAATAGTGCCGCAATAAACATGGATGCCTGCTATGCTTCTTAACCCCTCTGTCTCAGTATCTTCATCATGAAATGGAGACAAAAAATGTCTGTACTGATTATTCCTAAGAGTTGTTTTAAGGTTCACACAAGGTGTATGTGAGGGCGATCTGGCTGTGACATCTGTCACCTCATTGATCGCCAGGGTTGATTCGGCTGATCTGGCTGGCTAGGTGGGTGTCCCCTTCCTCCCTCACCGCTCCATGTGCATCCAATTTTAACCCTGTGTCTAGCACATGTTCTGAGCTTATTTAACAATAGCTACCATGACTGTGTTTTGGCTTCATAGGGCAGGGCATCAGTACCAGTGCTGATTCTAATTATAGACAACAATCTTAATAGACAATTAGTGAGAGGAATTCTAGCCTGTGAACACTGCAGGAGGGAATTGAGGACAAATACATAGAACTGATAAATTCTCTGATACATTTTTAAAGTGTAGATCTAAAATAACAAAAATGTTACATCTAATTTATTGCTAAAGTTAGTAAGAAATATCCATTGTGAGTTTAGAGTTTTGTTCATGAATATAAGAAATAAGAAATAATAGCCAGGAATCTTGAATTTTCTTTACCTTCCATTATGTAAACTAATAAAGTGTAGACTAATTTGGTTGTATATAAACTAGAGAAAATGGTATTAGAATTATAAATTAGTCAGTGAATTTCATCATTGTAAGCCACTGTGAAGAAAATTTTTGGTCTAGCAGCATTGATTGGTGGCAAATGTAAGTGTATCCCTTGTACATAGTGAGAATTATTAAGTAATTATTTTGGGTAACTTTGCCTTCAGTGATCAAATTGCAAGAACTTACTTTTCTTTTATATTAAGGTAAGGAACAGACATTTGAAGAGAGAATTTACAGAGACTGTAGCAGGAGCAAATATAAGAGTACAAGTTAATGGTTATCATACTTGGTCCCAAGAGGAACAGCATGAGTATTATTAGAAATGAAAATTTTGGACTTCAAACACTTACTGACTCAGAAATACTATGGATGAGTTCCAGGGATATGAGTTTAACTGGCTCTCCAAGTAATTAAGATGCAAACCAATGTTTGAGAAATGCAGGTATATGAAAGAAGAAGACAGCTGGCAAAGAGAGAGCTGGAAAGAAAGTGGTATAAGATGAGCTCAGGAGGAGAAAGATTTGGAGATGTAGCTCTTAACCAATCCGATTAAAACCAATTTGGTTTTGTTGAAAACCAAAATGTTATCCTGCAAGCAAAAGGAAAACAGTGGTTTAAGCATGATGGAATTTGTGGGAAACTAGACATAATGTTCTTTTTAAAAAGATCATTCTGGTTGTAGGAAACTTCTTCAAGGAAGCCAAGGTAATTTTAATATGAATGAAGTTGAACATTTATTTATATTGTAATTGAGAAACACAAATAAAACATAGTTCCTTTATTTTATTTAAAATTGATCTGTTATTCTTTGCAAAATTTCACCCACTTTCCAGGAGGAAAAACACAAAGTCTGAACCATTAAAATGAGTGACCATTTAACTATCTGAGATCCACAATTTACATTCTAATTTCTGCCAGTTATTAAACCTTACAATGTTTTGGAATTTACCTTTTTGAAAGTGAAAAAAATTCATTTTCCTACCTCACTAAAGTATTTTAATGATCTTATTAGTCAATAGACATAGGCATATTAAAAACATTAGATATTAAAAACATTAGTTATATTATTTTTTAAAAATAAAAGCTATTATTAACTTTTCTATAATAATTAGAGCAATTAAGGAAGAAATGCATTTTGTTATGACCATGAAAATGTTATTTATTTTGTTAAGGTAAAAATATGAGATTTGATCTTATTTTCACTCAGTTTTAGCCAAAGTTTCACTTTTATTTCCCAAAAGCAAGATGACAAATTGTGGACATAGTATAAAAATATTATTTTAAGTCTTGACATTTTTATAAATAAATATCAGGCTATACTTTGAATGGAAAGTAAAATAAGTTATCAAATATCCTTACTTGTTGCAACAAAAGATGGTATAATTTTCTACACATAGTCAAATAGTCTTTTTAAAAATTACTTTATTTAAAATTCTAAAACCACCTTTTAGTGAGGTACTTCCCATAATCAGATGAATAATATTGGAATATAGAGTTGTACAATATTTATCCCTTCCTGCATGTTATCAGCAAGCCAAAAACAGCTGCAGACAAAAATTCAAAGGATTCCTGATGTGGCTGAATGGGTCTCTGGTGCAGGACTCATTTTCTATAAAATAGTGAAGAGAGATAATTTGATATATGGTTCTTCCCTCCAAACTTTTGCTTAACTACCACTTTCCCATGACTCTCTTCCAAATTGTACCTTGAATATATGGGAATCCACATAAATATTTTCTAGATGTCTATCAATATAAATAATTTCATTTAAAATGAATATATATGCTCTCTACCTACATATCTGCATTTATATATTCAAGATGAATATGGAGCCTTCTGTAGTGCCACTAAGTAAGAAAATGCTCCCAAAATATAAATAAAGTGATGGGAATATACCAAAGGGACATAAAACAAGTGAAGGACTCTAGTGGTCAGAATTGGAATAATTTTAAAAACAAAATAAATATCAGATTATAACTCAAGATGTAACAAATATTCATGAGTCCATGCTGGTATCAATAAATGGTTAAAAAGTCAATAAATATAGCAGAAGTGAGAAGCCACTGATGAGAAGAATTTGAAAAAATTTGTGCAGATACTCTATTCCCTGTTAAAATTTTTTATCATATTGTTTGTACTAGAGGTACATAGTGCTTACAAGATATCTTAGTTAAATTCACCCCCTCCTTCATCCTCTTTTAGCCCCTCTCCTCCCATTCTTAGAATAGTTTCAAAGGATCTCATTTTTCCATTTTCAACTCCATGATCAAGGAAGTGGAATATAACTCCTTGCTCCTTAAATGTGACTACATATAGTGACTTCCTTCCAAAGAGTACAGTATGGATAAGGGGGTAAAAGAGTAAATTTACAGTGTAGAAATCTGACAAATACTATCTCAACCAGATAATTAACATCAACAATATTAGGTCAAGTTGACAGTATGTATCTTTGATATGATATAATGGAAATGAAACTTTTTTTATGTGATCTCCTTCACCAGTTGTCATAGCCCCAATCTAATCATGAGAAAAAATGTCACAGAAATACCAACTGAGGGACAGTCTACAATATACCTAGCTAGTACTCCTTAAAACTATCCAGATCATCAAAAACAAGGAAAGTCTGAAAAATCATCACTGGCAATAATATCCTAAAACATTATCTTGTATCTTGGATAGATCTGATCCTAGAACAGAAAATTCACTTTTTGAGAAAAGTTAAGAAATCTAAATAAGGTATGGCTTCAGTTAGCAATTGTGTATCAATATTGGTTCATTAGTTATAACAAATGTAAGATGTTAATAACAAAGAAATGTGGGTGTGGAGTATATAGATCTCTGTATTTTCTGAAATTTTCCTGCAATACTAAAATTATTCTAAACTTAAAAGTTTGTAAATGCTATTACAAAATTCAAGAGCCTTATAAAATAAAGTCATTTATTGATGATGATTTAAAACTGACTCTGGAAAACATTTTCTATAAATATCCAGGTAGTAAATAATTTAGGCTTTGTGAACTACATAAAACTATGTCTCTGTTGCATATTGTTCTTTATTTTGTTTTCTTTTAAAAAATAAAACATTAGAAATTTAAAAGCCATTCCTATTTGAAGAGCCACACAGAAACAAGCAGAAGCAGCTGTAGCACAAAGGCCATGGTGGCAAATCCCCCATTTAAAATAATCTATAGCCAGTTAGCATATGGTTATAGCCTATCTGTATACATGTAGATTTTTCCTAATATCAAGCCACTACTTCTTGTTTAGGTCCAAGAACCATAAAGAACTTTGCCATGTTGTTCATCTTTTTTTCCTACTTTTTTCCTAAAACCATGTTTATTTGCATTGGAAGTTTTAAATTGGATTCACCAATATTCAAATAAGTGACTTTCTTTTATCCCCTTAAGTTCAGCCACTACAGTACAGCCTCTTTTCACACCTATACTTACTTTCTCATTTCTACCCCTTGTTTGTCTTTATCCCACCCATTGTTCAAGGTCAGAGATACTTTTCAAAGTTTTGCTTTCTTTTGCTTTGTTTTCCAGCTTTTTTGTTGTTTGATTGACATATATACACATATATACATATAAATACACATATTATGAAATGATTTCCACAATCCAATTAATCTATCAATCACCTTCAACATTTACCTTGTGTGTGCAAGAGATGGTTCAATTAGCCAATTAATCTTAGCTACTGCCAAGTATACCACACTACACATTATATACCCACTATGCTATTATTAGTGATCCAGAACATATTCATCTTAAAACTGAGAGTTTGTACCCTTTAGCAACATCTTCCCATTTTCCCTACATGGAAATTACAATTTTACTGCCTGCTTCTATGAATTTGACTTTTTAAAAAATTCTACATGTGAGGTCTTGCAATATTTGTTTTCCTGTATTTGTCTTATTTCACTTAGCATAATGTTGTCCAAGTTCAGCCATAATGTTGCAAATGGCAAAATTTCCCTATTTTTAAAAACTGAATATTCCATTATGTAAGTGAGTGTCGAGGCATATGTATACATTTGTATGAATAGGATCATTTCTGGATTTTTCTATTCTGTTGTTGGTTAATGTGGCAGCATAATTTAGGTTTGATTACTGTAGCTTTGTAATACAATTTGACATTTATAAATAAGATGCTGGCCCTTCTCCATAGCTGCCTTGGTGGATACACACAGGGCTCCCTGAGGAGCAATTGAGCTGTGTCTGCTGCTGGTCATCGAGGATGCCATCCATCCCTGTGCTCATAACAAAGCCCTGGAGGGATTCCAAGATGGCGGTTAGAGGGAGGAAGCAGAAAGCGAGCCTCCTATAGTGAAATCTTGGAGCGACGCTGGAGACACACTTTGCAGGCATAATCACTGAGAAGAGGCAAAACTTTGACCCCTCCACACCTCCAGCCGGTGCAGAGAATCTCCACTTCACATTAAACGGAGAAACAAGGAGGGCCCCCGGGCCGCCAGTCGCTGACACCCAGACGGCTTGGGAAGACGTGGACCAGGTGAGCTTCACGGTATGTGGTACTCCCACAGACAAGCCTTGGACAGAGCAGCATAGCCCCCTGGACAGACCAACCTCCACTGGGGGAAAAAAGAGAAACTGAGCAATAAGCAATAAGAGCAATAAAGACATGCGGGAAAGAGGGTGGGGCGCACTGAGCACCGAAGATTGGGGGAAGGGAATCCTTCCTGGGACTGTAAATAAACAAGCCAGCCTGGCCGGAGAGGCTCTGGCAGGAGTGGGGGCACAGTCCCAGCAACAAGGAGTGGGAAAGCTTGTGAGAGTGGTGGAGGGAGGAAAACTCCACAGGGGAGGAGGGAAGACCCACTTCCCACGTGAAGTGTAAACAAACATGGCGGCTGGCAGGAGCAACAGCACTGCCCAGTAATCAGAAGCAGGAAAGCTTGTGAAAGTGGCGGTGGGAGGAAAACTGCACAGGAGAGGGGGGAAGACCCACCTCCCACATGAACTGTAAATAAACATGCAGGCCTGACAACGTGGGTGCAGTGTCACCTTTCCCAGTGTGATTGGAAAGGGGAAACCTTGTAGCAGAAGCTCACGCACAGGAGAAATCTGAGTAAACAAAGCCTGCAGGGCAAGGTGAGTGCTAAACTCACCCCTGAGATCTGTGTAAATAATGCCTCCAGCAACAGTAGGCTGACAGCAGCAGGCAGGCAAGCCACAGCTGCAGATACCATTCTCAGAACTGTCTCCAGACTCTTTTTTTTTCTTTGTCTCCCTACCTTTGATGACAGAACAACCAAATTACACCTGCAAGCTGAAAAACTTACTGAAACTGTATTGCATTTGAACTTGGGACACTTGGTGGGGTTTTTTTGTGCATGTGTGTGTAGTTTTGTTCTACTTTATGCATCCTCTTTGACGAGACAACTACAGAACAACATCTGAGGCACCATCTCCAGGATTGGAGACTGAGAAGGACACCCAAATTATTAAGACTGAAACTTCATTGCATGTGAACTTGGAGGTTTTTTGGTTTTTTAGTTTTTTTAAATTTTCTATTTTTTCATTTTATTTTAATACATTTTTATATACAGATTTTTCTTTCATTTACTTATTTTTTATTTTTATTCTTATCTTTTTTTATTATTGATTTTCAATCCTCTCTCTGTCTCTCTAATGTCTGTTTAGCTTACTGTTGATTAGTACACTAAAGCTCCCTATTTATACCTTTGAAAACTTCTTGTCTGATACCTTGTTCTGTTTTCTCCTTCCATTCTGTGCATTTGTTTTTCCCATTTCTTCAACTTCTTGCTTTCCATCTCAGCTCACCCTTCCAATCTAAATATTACTATTGTTATTATTACAAGCTAGAAAATACTTAATTGCACACAGTACAGGGACAGTAACAACACCAAAGACAATGATGGGAAGACAGAAAAAACAGGGAAACCAGTTTCCCCACAGCAAAAATTTAGTACAGGAACCAGAGGGGAATGAAGAAAACAGGTACTCAGATCCAGACTCCAACAAAATGAAGATAAACTATGCCAAATGACCCAATGAAGCCCACAAGAATAATTTAAAAGAAGACATACTACAGGTACTCAATGAGAATTTTATAGAGATGATACTGGATAGGGTCAACCAAAATGTACAGGAGACACTCAAGAAATTCCAAGACAACAAAAATAGAGAATTTGAAAAAGCAAAAGAAGAAATAAAGGAAACCATAGAAGCACTGTATAAACACCAAAGTGAAAGAGAGAACATGATGAATAAACAGATAAATGAACTCAGGACAAAAATAGACAACATTAAAGAGGAAACCAGCCAGGATATAGAAACCTCAGAAAAAAGAATGAAACAGAACTGCAAAACAAAACGGAAGGCCAATCTAGCAGAATAGAACAAACAGAAGACAGAATCTCAGAACTTGAAGATGAAATGGTAATTAAAGGAAAAACCAAAGAACTATTAATTAAACAACTCAAGACCTGTGAAAAGAAAATGCAAGAACTCACTGACTCCATCAAAAGACCAAACTTGAGAATCATGGGCATCGAAGAAGGAGAAGAGGTGCAAGCGAAGGGAATGCGTAATATATTTAACAAAATAATAACGGAAAATTTCCCAAATCTAGAGAAAGATATTCTCATACAGATGCAAGAGTCCTCCAGGACACCAAACAGACCAGATCAAAATAGAACTACTCCACGACATATCATCATTAAAACAACAAGTTCAGAAACTAGGAAAGAATATTGAAGGCTGTAAGAGAGAAAAAACAAGTAATATACAAAGGTAAATCCATCAAAATCACAGCAGACTTCTCAACAGAAACATTAAAAGCAAGAAGAGCATGGGGCGAGATCTTCTGGGCACTGAATGAAAATAACTTCAACCCCAGGATACTCTACCCAGCAAAGCTATCATTCAAAATAGATGGAGCAATAAAAGTCTTCCATGATAAGCAGAAACTAAAACAATATGTGACCACAAAGCCACCACTACAAAAGATTCTGCAAGGGATCCTGCACACAGAAAGTGACACCCAACTTAATCATGAAAAGACAGGCAGCACCAAACCACAGGAAAAGAAAAAGCAAGACAGTAGAGAGTAACTTCAACTTAGGTACACACAATCAAACCTTCAAACAACTAAGAAAACTAAATGACAGGAATCACCACATACCTATCAGTACTAACGCTTAATGTTAACAGACTTAATTCACCCATCAAATGGCACCGATTGATGAAATGGATTAAAAAGGAAGATCCAACAATTTGTTGTTTACAGGAGACCCATCTCACCGACATAAATAAGCATAGGCTAAGGATGAAAGGCTGGAAGAAGATTTACCAAGCCAATGGCCCCCAAAAGCAGGCAGGAGTAGCAATACTTATCTCAGACAAAGTAGACTTCAAACCTACATTGATCAAATGAGATAAAGAAGGACATTCCATACTAATAAAAGGGGAAATAGACCAAAAGGAAATAATAATTATCAACCTGTATCTACCCAATGTCAATGCACCCAATTTCATCAAACATACCCTGAAAGACCTAAAAGCATATATAAACGCCAACACAGTGGTTGTGAGAGACTTTAACACCTTATTATCCTCAATAGATAGGTCATCCAAACAAAAAATCAATAAAGATATCCAAGGTCTAAAATATGCAATAGATCAAATGGACCTAGTTGATGTCTACAGAACATTTCATCCACCTTCTACACAATATACATTCTTCTCAGCAGCCCATGGAACCTTCTCCAAAATAGATCATATCCCAGGGCACAAAGCAAGCCTCAGCAAATATAAGAAATAGAAATTATACCATGCATTCTATATGATCACAATGCAATAAAACTAGAACTCAACAACAAAAATAAGACAAAAAACATGCAAACAGCTGGAAACTGAATAACTCATTGCTTAATGAACAATGGGTCATTGATGAAATAAAAGAGGAAATTAAAAAGTTCCTGGAAGTCAATGAAAATGAAAACACAACCTACCGGAACCTATGGGACACAGCAAAGGCAGTCCTGAGAGGAAAGTTTATAGCCATGAGTGTATATATTAAAAAGACTGAAAGATCCCAAATCAATGACCTAATAATACATCTCAACCTCCTAGAAAAACAAGAACAAGCAAATCCCAAAACAAATAGAAGGAGAGAAATAATAAAAATAAGAGCTGAAATCAACGAAATAGAAACCAAAAAAACCATACAAAGAATTAATGAAGCAAAAAGTTGGTTCTTTGAAAAAATAAACAAGATCGATAGACCCCTGGCAAACCTGACTAAAATGAGGAGAGAAAAAACCCAAATTAGTAGAATCAGGAATGCAAAAGGGGAGATAACAACAAATACCATCAAGTCCAGGAAATCATCAGAGACTACTTTGAGAACCTATATTCAAATAAATTTGAAAATCTTAATGAAATGGACAGATTTCTAGATACATATGACCATCCAAAACTGAACCAAGAGGAAATTAATCACCTGAATAGACCTATAACACAAAATGAAACTGAAGCAGCAATCAAGAGTCTCCCCAAAAAGAAAGGTCCAGGACCTGATGGATTCTCTGCTGAATTCTATCAGATCTTTGAAGAAGAACTGATACTAACCCTCCTTAAACTGTTCCATGAAATAGAAAGGGAAGGAAAACTGCCAAACACATTTTATGAAGCCAGTATTACACTTATCCCAAAACCAGGCAAAGACACCTCCAAAAAGGAGAACTATAGGCCAATCTCCTTAATGAACATTGATGCAAAAATCCTCAATAAAATAATGGAAAACAGAATTCAACAACACATCAAGAAGATCATTCCCCACGACCAAGTAGACTTCTTCCCAGGGATGCAGGGGTGGTTCAACATACAAAAAACAATAAACGTAATAAACCACATTAACAGAAGCAAAGACAGAAACCACTTGATCATCTCAATAGATGCAGAAAAAGCCTTTGATAAGATCCAACACCATTTCATGATAAAAGCTCTAAGGGAACTAAGAATAGAAGGAAAGTACCTCAACATTATAAAAGCTATATATGACAAACATACAGCCAACATTATACGTAACGGAGAAAAACTGAAACCATTCCCTCTAAAATCAGGAACTAGACAAGGATGCCCACTATCTCCACTCCTATTCAACACAGTACTGGAATTCCTAGCCAGAGCAATTAGGCAAGAAGAAGGAATAAAAGGAATACAAATAGGTAAAGAAACTGTCAAAATATCCCTATTTGCATATCACATGATCCTATACCTTAAAGACCCAAAAAGCTGTACTCAGAAGATTCTAGATGTCATCAATAGCTACAGCAATGTAGCAGGATATAAAATGAACAAAGAAAAATCATCAGCATTTCTATACACTAACAATGAGCAAACGGAAAAAGAATGTTTGAAAACATTTGCATTTACAATAGCCTCAAAAAAAATCAAATACCTAGGTGTAAACCTAACAAAAGATGTGAAAGACCTCTACAAGGAAAACTATACACTTCTGAAGAAAGAGATTGAGGAAGACTATAGAAAGTGGAGAGATCTCCCATGTTCATGGATTGGTAGAATCAACATAGTAAAAATGTCAATACTCCCAAAAGTAATCTACATGTTTAATGCAATTCTCATCAAAATTCCAATGACATTCATCAAAGAGATTGCAAAATCTACCATTAAATTTATATGGAAACACAAGAGGCCACGAATAGCCAAGGCAATACTCAGTCAAAAGAACAATGCAGGAGGTATCACAATACCTGACTTCAAACTATATTACAAAGCAATAGCAATAAAAACAGCATGGTACTGGCACAAAAACAGACATGAAGACCAGTGGAACAGAATAGAGGACCCAGATATGAAGCCACACAACTATAGCCAACTTGTCTTTGACAAAGGAGCTAAAAATATACGATGGAGAAATAGCACCCTCTTCAACAAAAACTGCTGGGAAAACTGGTTAGCAGTCTGCAAAAAACTGAAACTAGATCCATGTATATCACCCTATACCAAGATTAACTCAAAATGGATCAAGGATCTTAATATCAGACCACAAACTCTAAAGTTGATACAGGAAAGAGTAGGAAATACTCTGGAGTTAGTAGGTATAGGTTAGAACTTTCTCAACAAAACCCCAGCAGCACAGCAACTAAGAGATAGCACCGATAAATGGGACCTCATAAAGCTAAAAAGCTTCTGTTCATCAAAAGAAATGGTCTCTAAACTGAAGAGAACACCCACAGAGTGGGAGAAAATATTTGCCAACTATACATCAGACAAAGGACTGATAATCAGAACATATAGGGAACTTAAAAAACTAAATTCTCCCAAAACTAATGAACCAATAAAGAAATGGGCAAGTGAACTAAACAGAACTTTCTCAAAAGAAGAAATTCAAATGGCCAGAAAACACATGAAAAAATGCTCACCATCTCTAGCAATAAAGGAAATGCAAATTAAAACCACACTAAGATTCCACCTCACCCCTGTTAGAATAGCCATCATTAGCAACACCAACAACAACAGGTATTGGCGAGGATGTGGGGGAAAAAGGAACTCTCTTACGCTGTTGGTGGGAATGTAAACTAGTACAACCACTCTGGAAAAAAATTTGGAGGTTACTTAAAAAGCTAGACATTGATCTACCACTTGATCCAGCAATACCACTCTGGGGATATACCCAAAAGACTGTGACACAGGTTACTCCAGAGGCACCTGCACACCCATGTTTATTGCGGCACTATTCACAATAGCCAAGTTGTGGAAACAGCCAAGATGCCCCAGCACTGACGAATGGATTAAGAAAATGTGGTATCTATACACAATGGAATTTTATGCAGCCATGAAGAAGAACGAAATGTTATCATTTGCTGGTAAATGGATGGAATTGGAGAACATCATTCTGAGTGAGGTTAGCCTGGCCCAAAAGACCAAAAATTGTATGTTCTCCCTCATATGTGGACATTAGATCAAGGGCAAACACAGCAAGGGGATTGGACTTTGAGCACATGATAAAAGAGAGAGCAGACAAGGGAGGGGTGAGGATTGGTAAGACACCTAAAAAATTTGTTAGCATTTGTTGCCCTTAACACAGAGAAACTAAAGCAGATACCTTAAAGCAACTGAGGCCAATAGGAAAAGGGGACCAGGAACTAGAGGAAAGGTGAGATCAAAAAGAATTAACCTAGAAGGTAACACACACGCACAGGAAATCAATGTGAGTCAACTCCCTGTATAGCTATCCTTATCTCAACCAGCAAAAACCCTTGTTCCTTGCTTTATGGTTTATACTCTCTGTACAACAAAACTAGAAATAAGGACAAAATAGTTTCTGCTGGGTATTGAAGGGGTAGTGGGGAGAGGGAGGGGGCCGAGTGGGTGATAAGGGAGGGGGTGGGGGCAGGGGGAAGAAATGACCCAAGCCTTGTATGCACATATGAATAAAAAAAAATAAGATGCTTTCAGCTTTTACTGTCTCAAGTATGTTATAGTTATTCAGAGACTTTTCTGGTCATATTAATTTTAGATGGTTTGTTCTATATCTTTGAAAAATACCATTGAAATCTTGATAGGGATTTCATTGACTCTGTAGACAATTTTAGACACTATGGATATTTTTATAGTACTACCAAACCATGAACACAGACTATCTTTCCATTTATTCCATCTTCTTGAATTTTCTTTTATCATTGTTCTATAGTTTTCAGTATACAGATTTCTCATCTGATTGGTTAAATTCATTCCTAAGTATTTTATCATTTTATGCTATTATAAAGGAGATAATTATCTTAATTTATTTTTATATAGTATGTTGTTGGTTGTTGGCATTGAGAAATGCAACTTGTTTTTTGTGTTGATTTTGTATCCTATAACTTTCCTTGAATTTGTGTGTGTGTCTGTGTGTGTGTATGTGTGTTTTCTGTGTGTGTGTGTGTGTGTGTGTGTGTGGTATTTGGTGTTTTCTTAATGCTTATAAATATCACAGATCTACCATAGAGACAATTTAACTTTCTTTGTTATGTGAATGCATTGTATTTCTTTTTCTTGCCTAATTGCTCTGACTAGAACTTTCAGTCTTATTTGGAATAAAAATGATAAGAATGGGCATGTATGTCTTACTCCTGATTGTAGAGAAAAATTTTCAGCTATTCATTGCTTAGTATAATGTTATCTATAGGTTGTCACATAGATCCCTTGGAGTCCCTTTTTTTCTATTCCTAATTTCTTAAGTTTTTATCATGAAAGTTTGTTGAATTTTATTGAAATTTTTAATTTTTTTCTGTATCTATTGAGATGACTATAGATTTTTTTCCATTAATTTTATCAATGCAAAGTATTGTACGGATTTGCATAGGCTGAATTATCCTTCCATTCTAGGAATAAGTACTAATCCTGGTGTATGATCTTTTCAATATGGTGTTTAATATTTTGCTATTTTGTGGAGGATTTTTTTGCTCTACATTCACAAATGATATTGTCCTGTAATTTACTTCTTTCTTTCTTTCAAAAAACTTTCTGACTTTGGTATCAGGGTAACCCTGACCTCACAAAAGGTATTTGTAATTTTCCCTCCTCTTCAAATTTTTGGAAGCCATTGAGAAGTATTAGTATTATTTACTTTTTAAATGTTTGGTAGAAATCACTTCGAAAACTCTCTAGTCTGGACTTTCTTAGGGTTGGGGAGGGTTGATTACTGATACAATCTCCTTACTAGTGAGAGTTCTGTTCAGTTTCTATTTCTTTATGGTTCAGTCTTGGTAGGTTGTTATGATTGTAGGAATTTATCTTTTTTTTCCCCAGGTTATCCAATTTGTTGGCATATAATTATTCTTACTAGTCTCTTAGGGCTCTTTGTATTTCTGTAGAAATACATTATAGCTGCAATGTATCCTTTTTATTTTATTATTTTATTCACTTTGGTCTTGTGATGATTAATTTTGTATCATCTTGATAAAGTATGGAATACCTAGATAGCTGTTAAACCATTGTATCTGAGTATATGAGTGATTGTATCTGGTAAGAGATTACACTTGAATCAGTAGACTAAGCAATGAAAATCTGCCCTGAGAAACAAGAATGGGCCTCATTTGATGTGTGGAAGGCCTTAAAACATTAAAAAGGCAGTGAAATAATAAATCTGCCCTCTCTTCTATAACTGAGACATTCATTTTCTCCTCCCTTTGGACATCTGAGTTCCTGGTGCTCTGGCATTTGGACTCAACCTGATTATTGCTTGACTGCCTGGATTCTTAATTCTTCAGGCCTGGACTGAATCACATCTCAGCTTTCCTGGTTCTCCAGCATGCAGGTAGTAGATCAGGGTATTCCTCAGCCTCTAGTATCTCATGAGCCAATTACTATTATAAACCTTCTCACATATTCAATGATTCTGTTTCTCTGAAGAATCCTGACTAACACAAGTCTGTTCTCTCATTTTCTTAGTTAAAGTTTTGTCAATTGTATTATTCTTTTGGTAAAGTCAATTTTATTATCACTGTCATTTTCTTGTCATTTCATTTACTTCTTCTTTTATCTTTATTAATTTTTTTCTTCTTCTAACTTTGAGTTTGCTTTTTTTATAGTTCTTTGAAGTGTACATTTATGTGTTTTATTTGAGATCCTTTTTTTGTATTAATGCATGTGCTCATCACCATAAACTTTTTAGAACATCTTTTGCTGCCTCTCATGAGTTTGGTAGGTTGTATTTACATTTCTATTTTTCTCAAGTTAGCTTTTCTGATTCCTTCTTTGACCTATCAGCTGTTGGGACTATTTTATGTTCTACATATTTGTGAGTTTTTCAGCTTCCCTCCTGGTATTGATTTCTAGTTTTATACCATTATTTTCAGAAAAAGATACTTAGTATGATTTCAGTTTTCTTAAATGTGAAGTGTATTTTGTAGCCTAAAATATGGTCTATCCTAAAGAATGTTCTGTGTGTTCTTTAGAAGAATATGCACCTATGGTTGTGGATTAGACTGTTATTATTATATGTCTTTTAGGTGCATTTGGTCTAGAGTCTAGTTCAAGTCCAATGGTCCTTTGTTATTTCCTGTCTGGATAATCTATCCATTGCTTAAAGTGGGGTATTTAATTTCTAAGTATTACTGTCTTGTTGCCACTGTCTATCTTCAGATATGTTCTTTATACATTTTCATAGCCATATGTTAGGTGCATGCATATTAATATTTATATCTCTTGGCGACTTGATCTCATTATTATTATATAATGACCTTCTTTGACCTACTTATGATCTATTTTGATGGTAGAAGTAAAGCTACCCTTATTCTGTTCTCTTTTGGTTTCCATTTTCATACAATATCTTTTGCTATCCCTTCTCTTTCTACTTGGTTGTGTCCATTACAAAGTTTCTCCTCAAAGGGCTCATGTACCAAAGGCCTGGTCTCAAATGCAAACAGTATTCAATGGTGGGGCTTTGAAGAAATGATTGAATCATGAGAGCTCTGCCATCATTATTGGTTCATTGACAGATTCAAAATTTGAATAGACTATTGGGTGGTGGAGGAATTGTGGATGGTGGGACCTGGTTGAAAGAAGTAGATCATATGGTGCATGACTTTGAAGAGTATATTGTTCTTGACCCAACTTGTCTGTCCATCTCTCTACTTCTTGGCCACCATGAGGTAAGGAGCTCTGTTCTAATACATGCTCTCTGCCATGATACTCTTTCTACCACAGCCTAAAAGCAATGGAGCCAGCCAACTGTGGACTCAAGCCTCTGAACCTATAAGCCAAATAACTCTTTCCTTATTTTTAATTGTTCTCTCTGGTATTTCTCACAATGGTGAAAAAACTGACTAACACAGTGTTCTTAAATCTAAATGAGTGTCTGTAAGCAGCCTATGGCTAGGTCTTGTTTTTCTAATGCAATCAGGCATTAATTATTATAATTTAATATATTTACATTTAAAGTTATTATTGTTAGGGAAGATTTGCTACTACCATTTTGTTGTTTTCTGACTTTTTCAAATAATTCATTGTTCATTCCTTTCTCCATGACTCTCTACTTTTGTGATTTGATGATTACTTATATTGGTATGCTTTGATTCTTTTGTCTTTTATGTTTCAACTGTAGGTTTTGATTTGTGGCTACTATGATGCTTACATAAAATATATTAAAGTTATAAAAGTCTATTTTAAGTTGATAATAACTTTTACCACATAGAAAAACCACCATTTTGCTCCCATTTTAACATTTTTGATGTCACAATTACCACATTTTTATATTATATACCCGTTAACAAATTATTGTAGCTATAGTTATTTTAATTATACTGCATTTTAACCTTATAGTTAAGTGATGTACAGACCACAATTATGGTATTAGAGTATTCTGAATTTGACTTACCTTTACCAGTGAGTTTTATGCTTTCACATGTTGCATGTTACTCACTAGTGTCCCTTTGTATCAGCTTGTAAAACTCCCTCTAGTACTTTTTATAAGGCAGG
Source organism: Castor canadensis (assembly GCF_047511655.1). Lineage (NCBI taxonomy): Eukaryota > Metazoa > Chordata > Mammalia > Rodentia > Castoridae > Castor > Castor canadensis. Next base: position 24,535,140 of record NC_133389.1, on the reverse strand, counting down.
TCTAAAGTGATGAAGTATACAGCTTTTGTGTACCCGGTAAAGTCCATCTCTTCTTCATTTCTGAAAACCAGTTTTTGGTTAGGTGATATTCGGGATTCTGAGTGGGGTGAGAAAGAAATGCACATCTTGAGCAGTGGCCACAGGCCTAGGGATGCTTGGTACCCATTCACTGTGCTGTCACTTTCCTCCATGGAAGAAGTCATGGGTCAGAGGATTCTCTCTTGGTACTGAGATATGCCACTTTGCAGGAGGGGTGATGCAAGTAAGGTGAAACTGTTTCTCAGACTCTCTGAAGCATGCATATTCTCAGACGTTTTGCTCTAATGATATGGGAGAAATTCTCTGTTAGAACATAGGACTTCCATAAAGGTACTTTCATTCCTGATTTCTTGCTCTTATTCCACTATTCCCTCCTCTTACTCCAGTATTACCCTCTCTTGTTCATCATTACCAAATGCATCATTCCTGGTTAATTTCATATCATTCACCAATAGACAAAGTTAGGAAGGATGGTATCACTCCAAATGCCATAGTCTTTTGGAAACTGCCTTATTGAAACAGTATAAATCTTCCTGCTTTGCACTTTTCTGTACTATTCACTTGTGATGCTGTAGCATCTACTGAGCCACTCCTGAATGCTAGCTTCTGATGACTCAAAAAAGATGCTTTTTTGATAATGATCTCAAAAAAGAGTCTTAATCATATTATTCAGGCAAATTCAAGCAAAAATTAATTTTAGGGACATGATAATTTTACTCATCACTAATTTCTAGGATTAAAGTTGAAAAACATACTTTCACTCATGTCTTCCTTTGGACTCTCTGGGCATTGTCACTGTATTGCTAGAATGTAATCTTTCAGTGTTGGCTATATTACTATCTTCCACACATTCCCACCAGTGGAAAGGGGGAGAGAAGGGCCCTTAGTGCAAAACAAGGAAGTCATTTCTTTTTGGGCAAGGGCTGTGCATCTTTGTCCAGCAAGAAATTACCCAAATTAAAGAAGCATGATGCCACTACACTGAAAAAAAGACATTGGATTAAAAGGGCCAGCTGGTGTTTGAGAAGTCACAGTCTCAAGCCATCTGAGAAAGAAAGCATGACCATACCAAGGGGTCATTCATGACTCAAAGCCTGTGGAGGAACCAGGACAACTTCCCTGGCAGTTATTAAAGGTAGCACTGCCACCATAAGGAAACTCTGCCACCATTACAATCCACCACAGCTTTTACTGCCTTTCAGTGCATAGATTAGAGCAGCCCTGTCGTCAGAATATACAGGCCCATATATCCTATTCAAATCCTAGGTCTGTGGTATATGGTGGCTCAGAGTCCTGAAGTTTTCTAAGGTCCAAAGTGAGTAAGAGTCACCCCAAATCTCTGTTAGCACCCTTGTGACAATGATCTCACATAGTCACCCCAAAGAAGCACCCTATCTGCCAGCTGTAATGATCTGTTCTCTTTTCCAATACTGTTGCTCAACCACAGGACTTTGGGATGGTCACATGAGCAGAAATTTTAGGGCATCTGGTTGACATATGACAGCAAGTTTAGAGGGTCAGAGAGATTCTGACTGAGAAAACAGATTGGGTTGCCTGACTCAGTTGCCACTGCTAGCTCCAGCTAGTCCCAAGCCACCAGAGGGAGAGAGTTTGGTAATTTTGACAAAGACTCTCCAAAATACAGGACATCTTGAGGTGGAGGACACAGGAGCTCTGCTTATTTGTTCTAAGAATGGATGGTACTCATCTCTTCAACCCCTCCCCTCAAGTTAAGAGACAGACAATGTCCTAGGCTGAACCTAGATTCCAACCACTCTTTAAAATTCCTCCCAGAATCAAAAAATTATATTGCAAAATTTCACTGGAATCTTTTTTTGTCACTGTTATAGGCATTGGGGGGATACAGAGATGTCAAACATTTGTGGACCTTTTTAAAAAAATGCATGTATCCAGAATCTTATTCTTTCAGGCCCCTGCTCTCTAATAACTAATTGGCAGAAGTAACAGACTAAAATGTTAATCCTGATAATATCTTAATTCCTGATAATGACTTTTATTTAACAAGATCTTTTTAAATTCGTTAACATAAACTTTTAACCTCCCCTGGCTATACCTATTGAAACATGGAGATTCACAGTTAGCTGTCCACAGAACATTGCTGATCTCCAGCTTCCCATCAGGGATTATCTTTTTAAGTTTACCCTGCTAAATACATTTTAAAGACTAAACTAGGAGAAGCAATATTTATTTAAGATTTTTGTGGGGGTCATATTCAGTCTAGTCAGTTGCAGATACTTCAACCTCAGGCCCTCAGACAAGTAATTATTAAATAAACAATATTTGGACTAAATTATGTTTCTGTGCTCTCCCTTCTCAGTCTCCAAAAACCCTCTGCTTAAATTTATTTCATTGAATTGTTTTTGATGTGACATAATAAGTCTAACTGAAGAGGGAAAGAGTTTAATTGAACCTGACTACATGACTTCTCAAGAAATGTTCTTATGAATGTTGTTCATTGAGATACACACTTGTATAAGAACTTGGAGTAGGAAAAAAATGGTCAGTATAAGTAAAAACTCCAATTTTTCTAAGTAACTGGTTCACTTTTATAAACAGAATATGGTGACCGATATGCATGTTTTCTTGTTCACTGCTGGAAAAATTCACAGTCAAGTTGGGGACTCATCATCAAAGAGACTTGGAAAAGTCATGGTGTGTCCTAATCTGACTTGAGAGTCTGTCTGATTTTCCCATTACTTTTCTTTCTCATTTTGCCTTGACTTAAAATTTATTTGATCTTTCTGGGACATTTATGTATTTGTAAGCCCCACTATATCCTTTTTAAAACAAGGCAGAATACAAATAATTAAGAAACTGTGACCAAAATGCTTTAGAAAGACTTGGTATGTGGGAAAAGATAGGATTTAGAATTCTACAGGTTTGAGTCAATTATTAGATATGCTTCTTATGAATTCTTTGACTTTCAGCAAGTTTCTTAACTTGTATTTTTCAAGAAGTGTAAGAATAGCTGATCAACCCCTTTCTCTTTCTTCCTAAAGCCATCTTCTCTTAGCTTTTCTATGCATGCAGTACTTTCCATTGTCTATCTCTCTATGCTTGGAAAGTAAGGAATGACATGAGGGTCTTGGATAATTTTCACTTAGAGATAAATATCAACTATAGGAAAGCTCAGGAGATCCCAATGAAAGCTATATTCTCTAAGAAGACTAGAAACAAGCTTCAAAAACCCTCATTTATATTATGGCAGTATAAATCTCTAAACCTTTAATTACCTATTCCATACAAAAACTCATAACCTGCTCTGTTGCTTAATTTATACTACTGATTTCACTGGTTTCAATCAGAGACATAAAACAAAGCCCTTCAACTTTTGCCTGTCATCAATATGTTCCCCCATTAATACAAATAGAAGCACTTCTCAGCAATATACTATACATCAATGAGATAGTGTCTATCCTTGCAAACAAACAACAAATAATATATTGGAGCTTAACAAGTCTCTTCTATCTAATGAATGAATTTACAGTTTCAAAGAATAGTAAACCTGTCATAGGGAATTAAATCATATGCTGCACCCATAATAACTTCTGTGTCTGGCATTTGGGTAAGGTTGTTAGCAAGAGTTTTGAAAATAGAACATGTGGACCTTGATAATAAACCTGTCTTTGATATTATTGTTAAAGTTGATTCTCCTGGAGTTTAAAGTGGCAGGTAGTAAAATGTATTATGGAAACGTAACTGTGATATTTTTGTTCTATTTTGGGTTTCTCATGGAAAATGGTTTTGTGATTGGTCTTTTAACAGTACTTTATTTATAATCCTATTTGCAACTCAGAGAGATTTCACCTCAGAAGGCAAGTGAGCACACTGCTCTGGCTTTTGTGATTCTGAAAATGTCACTGCTGTCATTCGTCAAATATGCCTGAAATCTGCCTTTTCAATAAGCAATGTCTCCCACTCCTTTTGGTTGAAGCTTCTCCTTTCTTTTCTTTTCTTTACAAAGGAGGATTCTAAAGAAAAAAGCAGATGTTTTGGATTCTGAATTTTACAACAGGAATGAGAAATTACTTTTTCATATATTAGCACTACTAAGCAGTATTGATTTCAGAGCAACACAATTAGACAACATTGGACTTCTATTATTTTAGTTTTGCTTTGAGATGGGTTGCCATTTTATTATTTTTATTAACTGGATTGTATTTCCTTATACTTGGCAAAAAAGTCTCATGTAGTGAGAGTTGCCTTTCCAGCACAGAGACCTCTATCCATTCTTCCATGGATAATTCTCTCCTTTTCTTTTCATAAGCCTTAGGGAAATGTTTTCCTCTTCTTTCTGTTCAATGCGCCATTGCCCTTTCTTCTCTGGGACTGAGGATTTGCAATCCTGTAGTAATGTCTTCAGGTTTACAACTGACTGACCCATCTGTCCTTTGGTCCCTGGCTTAACTTCACTGCCAGGTTACATCACCTGTGAGATGTGGACAGCATCTCCTTACATCATGGGGGATGGTGAGGATTAACTAATGTTTGCAGAACACATTGAAGACCAGGGCTGCAAGATATCTTATAAATTCAAAATACCACTGTGTTAACAGGAGGCTCAGTTATAAGAAAGCTGCTAAACACAGCCCTTCCCCTCTCCTGAGCTCAATGACCTTTCTATCTATCCTACTAATTCCATGGCATCTCCCAGAGGGGTATTCTGTGCCTCTCTAGGTTGGATTTTTTCTAACTTAATAAATGCAGCAAAACTGGAAAACATGTACAGAAGAAGAAGGGATTTATTTATTTAAGTAATGCTTTTTCACCTGGAACATAAAAGCAGCTGGATTCCTGCTGAATAAGAATCTATTTGTTCCAGCAGGTCACCCAATGTTGTTTATCAATTTTCACCCCCACTAACAGAATTAGGCTCCTAAACCATTTCAAATCAGTTTTCTTCCCTTCATTTTGGAGGCCTTTGATTAAAGGGATGCATTTAGCATGGTCATAGTCTATTTCTTACCAGAGGAATGGAGAGGAATGATGGCTTCTCCATTGTCTGTGCTATAGCTGAGATTTCTAAGAGAACATTTCCTACCTAAGAAATAAACTAATGTGTAAATACTAGATCTTCCGTAGGAACTTTTTGGCAAGTTTTAAATCAGGTTCAATGTCTTTGTTATGAACTATTTAGGCCTGGTGAACAAACTTAGATGTTTGATATAAAATCTTAATCATTAGTAAAAAAGTGTCCTATCTCTCAAATGAAGCCATTTACTTTTGCATTAGTTTTCTAGTAATGTGTGTTCAACTAGACTCAAGTCAATCATTTTAATTATTCTCCATAGGACTGGTGTCTCTAGATAACTCACAGTATCATAAGTGGGCTTGGGTAAAAGTGGAACTGTTCAAACTAGAGATAGACAGTAAGGAGTTCCTTCAGACCTAAAGAAAAGGAAAAGAAGTCGCTAGTTCTCCAATGCTCATGGAACGTTTGAATAAAATTGTCATTGAAAATCCCGTAAATACTCCCATGGAAGAGAGATAGTAGCTATAGGAATATTGGTGAAAATTCAGATGAAGTCCAAATATAGAGGTTAGATAGATATTAGGCAGAGATGGTAGTATGGGGATACCCAGAAGCAGGTATCTAGTCCCTGATTGACCACAGATACCTTTGTTCTACTCTCCTACATATAAAAAAGTGTCATGAGAAACACTGTTGACATACATTGTCACTTATAATCAGTGCCACATGCCTATGAGGTGTTTGAAATTGTTATTTTCTTTACTATGATGAAAAAATAAAGAACAATGGTATATGGTAATATCCAGGGTATAAAACAATTCAGTGAAGAGACTAGACATCAAACCTAAGTGGTACAACTCCAGTGCATATGCTTTTGAAAAAGTACAGGGAATAAATAATTAAGTGCAATGGATTATAGTTTGTGACCTTGAACAGGCTACTTAACCTCTTTGTGTCTCAGTTTCTTCATATATAAAAAGGAGGCTGTGGCACCCATAAAGTTATTGAGGGAATTGAATGAGATAATAACTATAAAGCCTAAGAAGAGTTTTTGGTATGTAGTGAATAATAAGTACTAGTTATTGTTAATTTACAAGGGAAATAATAAAGTAGTAGTGGACCAAAATAAATGACTAGGAAAATAACCGTGAGGCATATAGCACTGGAGAAATGTGTGCCAAGAGGTATACTCTGTTGTTACTGTTATTGTTTATCCACAAAACCTCCGTGCTGGAATTTCTCCTGCTGGAGGTCATGCTGGGGTTTTAATAGTTTTAATAGATTTACAGCAGTGGACAAAATTTACATATTTATTTATTTTCCTCCTTATGCACTAAAATGTAGTTAAATATTAAACATGGCTTAAATTCATAAGAATAAGAACAGAAGGATGACAATTGGTGGACTTGAGATTTTATACAATTCTTGAAAGATTGCAAGTAGATAAAGCAGTGATGGTGGAAAGAAACAGAATAGTTGGAGCCATAAAAAGCTCATCTGATCAAAATGGTAGCCCCTAGCCACAGGTAACTGTTGAAGCCTTGAAATGTGTGTAGTATAAACTGAGATGTGCCATAAGTATAAAATACACATCAGATTTTGAAGATTTAGAATGCAAAAGGAATACAAAATAACTTTGATAGATTATTTATACTGATATATATCAAAATACTCTTTAATTTTTTTGGTGGATAATATCTACTATCAAAATTTATTTCACTTTTAAAATGTGAATTCTGAAATTTTTTAATTATATGAAAGGCTCTCATTTGCAACTTGTGTTGTATTTTTATTGGATTATTCTGCTCTTCTCTAGATATACAAAAAGGCTATTGAACATCCCCAAAGAAGTTCTTGTGTCCCAGATATACAATGGAAAGGAAGATAGAGGTGAGAGGGAGCTCGTAACTAGGGATGTTCTTGGGGACTATGTAAAGAAAAGCTGACTGTTTCCCCCTTACCCCACCTCTGAACATATGTTCACTAGAGCCATGTGTGGATCCTGGGGTGGCTGGAAAGAAGATACTTCTTTCCGAAGAAATGGTGTCAGGGTACAGAAAGGGACCTGTTTTAGGAAATTGCTAAAGAATTAACTTCTCCCCAACCTGACATTTAGATTTCCCAATATACTTGCTACTTCATAGCCAGGCACTTCAAACCAAAGCTGCTTATTGAGTGCCCCAGCTGATACAGATAGAGATGATCATCAGCTTTCCTTGGAAATTGTTCAGTATGTAAATAAACAATCAAGAATCACTAGATGTTTGAAGAAATTTGCATAATGAAGAAAATGTGGAAGTCTTGAAGAAATTTTCCAGATTGCAAAATTGATAGAAAGAGGACAAATCTGAAATTTGTTCCTGGAAGTGGAAAAATAATACTTTGTCTGACCTTGCAATTACTTATCTTTAATAATGTAAGCACTATTATCAATTTTTTTATTTTAGAATTAATTGATAAACAAATTACAAATCAAAAATTGAAAATTTTAACCAAAATGCTGGCCATAATTATGACTGCGACTTCTCTTTGCCTTTATGCAGTTTTGGTAGTGTAGAGTTGGACCAGCAGACTCAGCTCTTGTTTAGTTTCTTTGTATTTTCTGTCTGTCTCTCCCCATCTTTCTGCCCCTCCATCTCTCCTTCCTTGTCTGTATTTCTCAGGAATTCTCCTTTCATTCATGTGGCAAAGAGTCCCAAAGTTTTTGTTCCCTCCAGGAAAGCCTGAAGCTATTAGCCTTGACGAACTATGCTCTGGGATCTGGAGAGATTCTGAGTGGCAGCCTGGTGAAAGGGTTGGAGTGCTTATTCTTGCTCGCTCTCTAGTTAGATTCTTTATTTTTTACTACATTATATTTACATTTTCATCAAACCATGCAGGTCAAACTTAGGTAAAGAAATTGACTAAGGGTTCCAGACTGACTCACAACAGTTGCACCCTGGTTTTGGAAACCCTAGATAATAATAAAGATTTGCTTAGCCTTCGTATATCTTTATATTGTAGATCTGATGTCCTTGTCCAAAGGAAAATGACTAGATCATGGTTAAATATGGATATTTCTTGGACCATCACCCAATACAATTATGCAATCCTGATAATTCTGTGATTTCCCTGTGAGTTCTTATCCTGTTTCTGAAGTAACAAATTTCTGTAACTCCTAATTTAGTGCTTTTAGTTCCAGCATTTTTTTGCCCTGCCAACCATCAGTGTTTTTACCCACTCCATGAATGTTTGTGCCCCAGACCCATTTTCTTTCCATTTGGTAGGAGAAGGAGATGCCAGGAGGCCTAGAACTGAGACTTTCTAGTTCACATGAAGGTGTTTTTTTTTTTAAGTTATTTTATCATATTATCAGAAGAATCCTCATGTCCATCAGAGTCAGAATTTTGATTTTCACAGTAATCACCTTCCCTAGGCTATCTACTCAGGTCCTAATCTTAAATGAATGCCTTTTAAAAACCTGCTTTCAAGACTCTGTGATGTAATAGGGAAATTCATATATTCTCCATTTCATAGAATGGGGGAGATTATGTGGTTGAATTGTTTCATTTTACAAAAGAGGAAGCTGAAGCATAAATAAGTTATACACTTTGCTTAGGTTTCTTAAGAGCAGAGTTGTAACTAGAATTCCAGCCAACACTCAGCAACATATTATTTTCAAAATGGCAGTATTTACTCAAGGGAAAAACTATTGAAAAGTTCACCAGTTTCTCAAAAACAGAACATAGTCTACTTGAAATTTAAAAAACCGAATGATAAAACTCTAACCCTATCTTCCTGGTGTGACCAGATTAATCTACCCAATTTTCTTCACAATGTAAAGAACTCCATTTACTACCTTCTCCCTGTGAGCAAGAGAAAAACAATGCACATTGTATTTAAACTTCATTCTTTTTTCTAACCTTTGAGAGAGGATCTTAGTATGTAGTCCAGACTGGCTTCAAACTGTGTAGCCCAGGTTGATCTCAAATTCAGGATCCTCCTCTCTCTGCCTCCCTAGAGGAGGCATACAATAAGACACCCAGCTTCTTTGCTGTAAAACATAAAAGTTTCCAGTGAACACTCTAAGAAATTCCAATTTAAGACATTGTATCCAAGAGTTTTTAAAATCATGCTATCAGCAGAGGATTCTAGTATGAGGGTATATTTTGAGCAATTTTGCAATAAGCTCTGAACTCTATCAAGATCAAAATCTTTTAAATCTTATTCATGTAAGCACATAGTGATAAGTACTGTAGCTTTACAAGTGAAAATCACTCATGTGATGAGAGAGGTAATCTAACAGTGGGACAGACATTTTTTAATCTGGGATGCATATAGTCACACACATAGTAGACTTTCCATCAAGATTTATTGATAGATTAGGACTCGGCTTTACTAACCAAATAGAGTAAAATTTATCTATTGTTTGGGGTAAGTAACATCCCCATTTACTGGTGGCTTTGAAATGTTGCCCCACAATGATTCTACTTTTCCTTTCCTTGATTTCCTTCCATCTATCATGCAGGTGATTTGTTCCAAATGTCACTATATTGACTGGGTGATTTTTCTAATCTCTAGTGAATATTGAGTAGAAGATTGAATACTGTGTCTATTTTTCTTTGCACATCCTTGAAACAGAAGTAGTCCTCAGAGCTCAATAGAGTATGAAAAGTGGAGAGGCAGTGGTGCTAAAAAGTCTAGCATGTAAGTTCCATTCCTTCCACTTAGTGTAAACTTGAGAATCTCAGTTTCCTCTGTTGAAGTCTCTGACTTCAGGTGGTTTATCACAGAAGTTTTCAGCTTTACTATGGTGCAAAAGTGATCTGCATTCAGTAGAAACCTTACTTTGAATTTCAAATTTTCACCTTTTCCCTGATGGTCATATGTGATATAATTCTCTCTCATGATGCTAGGCAGCTGGAGAGCCACAGCTCCCAATCAACCATGCAGTTATGAGGGTACTATACATACTGTAACCAGTACTCTACAGTGTGCTATGCTGCAAAACTCTGATGTTCAGTAGGTTCAGTGTATTAAATGCTTTTCAACTTGCAGTATTTTCAGTTTAAAATGGATTTATCTGGGCATAACCCCACTGTTTGTCAAAAAGCATCTTTGGAGTTAGTCTAAGATGAAGGGAGTTAAGGTATTTTCTGGTGGTGCTTGAAATATTTGATCAACAAATATTTATTTCCTTCTCTTCTTTTCCTCCTGCTTCTCTACCATCTTGCTAGGTTTTCTCCACCAGCTAAGTCATACAGATGCCGTTTGACAGATCAAACTTACCTAACTAGTCTAGAGTATCCTTCAAATCATTGATGCATTACTCATCTGTGTAGCATTTGACTTCATGGCAAATGAGTATCAAGGCACAAACTTCTAGTGGAACAGTGGATGTGGATGGAAATGAATATATTTGGAAGGCAGAGCTAATAGAAATAAATATTAGGATTTTAGATGAGACTTACAAAAAGATTAGAACCAAGTATTGGACCAAGATTTTTGGACTGAGCTACTAAATAAGTATTGAAGTCACTCAGATTACATAAAAAAAGGAACAAGAGTGTTGGAAAGGAATAAAACAATATCAATGCTGATTTTGAGATGTTCATTGAACAACAAAGTAAAAATGTTGTATAGTGATTATATATATCATTATTATATAATTATATACATATTAATATATATGAGTTATATATTTGTATTTACTGCAAAGGGAAGGGTTGAGGATATATGTGTATATATATGAATATATAAACCACATAGATAACTATGAATAAGATCACCTTGGAGTGAATATAAATATAGCAAAAAAGGAAGCCTAGTACCCAGTAGTAAACCCTGGGTACTCCAACAGTTGGAAGTGAAGTAAAAGAAGAGGAAAAAACACAGAAGCTCATAAGGGAGGTCCACAGAAGTAAGAAGAAAGCAGAGGGAGTATCGAGAAATCACAAGAACAGTGTTTCAAGAAGGGAAGAAGGCTCAAGTATGTTGAGATGTTGCATGTAACAACATGATAACTAACAAACAGCAGTTTAAGATGAGTAGTAGAAACAAAGGACCATTGGACAAGTTGAGAAGAAGATGAGAATAACATTGATTAGGTAATCTTTTCTATGTGATGAGGCATTGCCACATAACCACCAGTCTAACATGAAAGTTAGTAATTTCAAATTCCACTCTCTGTAAAAGGTTAAAAGTTTGAGTTACAGATTGCAAACATTTATGCCTTATATTTTCTTAACATATAATCAAATAAGAATATACAATTGTTTACCTTCTGCTGGAAATGTAAGCAGTAAAACTCTAACTTAATCTTCAGGTTATGAAGAGCACCCAATTAGTCTTGAGCTTTTAGATCAGAGTTTTATTTACATTGAAAGAGAAAAGGAGATTGAATTTATACAAATTAAGAAAACTTGAGTGGTCAAGAAATTGTCTCCTAATCTCAGAGGCTGACATCTCTGTTTTAGAGTGTCTATATACTGATGCCTCCTTGAATTTTGTTTGATTACTATGAAACAAGGGACACAGAAAAAAATATTTTTCAGGCTGTGGTGGTTACCTATTCATGATTTGAATTTTCTTTCTGATGGAAGAATGAATAATTTATAGCTAAGGCAGAACATAGAAACTCTTGCTTCTAATCCTTGTGCTTAATCTATTTCATGTGCTTAGGATATAAAAGAAAGAAATGTCAAATAATACCAAGACATAAAGATATTTCTTGGTTGTATTGTGTTTGAATTCAAGGCTTTGTGCTGGACAGGCAAGCATTCTACCAAGGCCTTATAGCCCTTTTTGCTTTAGGTTATTTTTTAGATAAGGTCTCACTCTCTTGCCCACATTAACTTTTGCCCAAGTCCTCCCACCTATTCCTAATTCATAATTCATAGCCATGCCTGGCTTATTTTTATTTTTAACTGGCTTGATATTTAGGACAATCTTTCTCAGCTTTAGCATCAATTAGTACTAGTCTCATTATAAACACACACTTCATTTTCTTGTCTTGAGACTTCTAGTCATAAGGTCACCATAGCATATAGGTTCTCCTTGCCTTTCCTTCCTTTGAAATGTATTGACACTTTCCTTAGGTTTTGTACATGAGTTTTATAAATATTCCACATGTGGATAAAAATGATACATAATCTCCAGCTGTTAGATACATTATTTAAGATATATAAATTTAAATTATATATATATATATATATATATATAAAACTGTCTCATTCAAATCTTCTGTATCATTATTTTATTCACTTTATGGTTTCTTGAGAGAAGGTTATTAAATCTCCCACTAAAATGTTGGCTTTGACAATTTTTTCTCATGGTTATTACCAGCTTTTACTACATATGTGTGTGTGTATATAAAATATTATATGTACTATGTATATAATGGCTTTTCTTACATATGTGAAATTTTTATATCAACCTTAGTTAATGGAAATTCTTATCAACATCATATCAACTTCTTTATCATAAGCAATTTATTTTGCCTTTAGGAATAATTTGATTGATTTTACATGGTTATACTAGAGTTTTGTGACAGAGTTTTCCTGCTGTGTATCTTTTCTAAAGTATTTCCATATGTCCCCTGTACTTGAGGTATAATTTTAGTAATCCATACTAACTCTAAAGAGTAACCCTGTATATTGTGATTATGGATCTGTCTGGAACTATTTCTATAATCTGGCATATAGCCCCTTTCTATTTGTCTTATTAGCATGTATCATTTTTGTTGGTGTTGTTAGTTTCCTCTTTCTTGTTATAGTAAGGCAAAGATGGTCTATGCAGTAGATAAATCCCAAAGTCTCTGTAGGTTAATTTAATAGAAAAATATTAAATCCCACTTGTAGAACACAAAACAGGGATTCCTGATTGGCAGACTTTTTCTCAAAAGATGATTTGGAGATTCTGTTTCTTTGTATCTTTAATTCTATGTTATCAGAGAAGGGAAAATGGGATGGATTTGTAACCCACTCAGGAAGTACTCTATCATTTCATATGACTTTGGCTAGGATTCAGTCACATGCCCACACCTAAGTGTGAGGGAGACTTACACTTAATCTACCTGTGTGACTAGACTACCGTCTGGTAAATAAGTTTGATAACCACCTAGCTAGTCCTTACCACAAATACCATTTTTTAATTTCACCCTTGCTTATTATAGATCTTCTTATCTACTCATTTGGAAATTATATATTCTTCCAACTCCTTTTTTTGTTACCCTATTTTTGACATACATATGTAACTTCCCAATTCCTAAGGTCAATTAACATCTTCACCCTCCTCCCAAACAATACAAAGACTTTAGAAGTCTTTGCAGATGCATTTCACAACAATGACTGCCAAATCAGGAAGAAACCTCCTGGTAAATCATATGAAGAAGTTTAATATAAAGAATTTTAACAGGAGTTTGGAATAATGAGAATTAAATTCTAAATATCATGGAGAACTATACAGAACAGTTACTATTCTCAGGATAAACAGAACACCCAAGTAACTGCCTACTCCTTCCTGAGTTGAAATCCTATTGGAGTGAATGTGGATGTAGAAGTCATTGGAGTGTCTCACTGGTGAGATTTGCTGGGGATTTCTCTTCTGGGCTGCTATTCACAGCCAAGTCCAGAACTCATTGAAAGTAACCGAAAAGGAACCTAGATGTAAACTATCCCCAGGCAGATGGTATGATTCAGAACTTTCTGCAAAGTCACCCAAAGGAGGGATTCTGGAAGTGACTTACAGTTTGGTACTTGGCCCTTGACAAGCCACACAGTGAAGTCATGAAGGTGTTGAGGGAGATAGTGGATACTGGCACTGTCTCATTCTGTAGTATCCAGGGTCTAGAGAAGCCACCCTTTGTAGGAGCAAAGTGGTGAAGAAATTGCTCTCCTGGTGCTGAGCTCAGGAGAAAGCTACAACTTAGAGGATAATGGAACAGACAACAGAACAGAGAAGAGAAATGCCTTCTTTCTTTCATGTCTCTTGTGGACCATCAATTGACAGGGTGTAACAGCATCCCAGCTGGCAAAGGGGAGAGATTTATAAAGCTCACATCTATGATCACAGTACAAGAGGACCAGAGAAGCAACAAAATGATAAGTGGACGCAGACCAATTCAAACTTATGTGACATTTTTACCCAAGATTTTAATTCCATCTTTTTTAGGTCATAAGTTACACAGTTATGTCACAATTTTATAGTTATTTTAAAGTTTTCTATACATTTTGCTATTTAAATGCTAGTCTGCCATTTCAGACCTTCCTGTAGACATTTTCATTCTTCATTAAAAACGTTCTTTGAAAGTTGTGAGGCTCTGTTTTAATAAACTGTATTTTTTAAAAATCTTCATTGCAACTTCATTATTTAAATATTTGTCTTGTGTTCTTTCCCTTTTTCTTTTGGGATTCAAATTACATGTATAGTCAACCATTGAATGTTGTCTCATATTGCTTGGTTATTCTCTGAAATTTATTGTTCATTTGTTTCATTTTGTTTATGATTTGGGTTTTTTTTTTAGGGGGGGGTTTAAGTTTGGGTAGTTTCTATTGACATATCTCCAAGTTCACTGACTCTTTTCTTAGTGTAGCCAAGTCGGTTTATGAGCTTGTCAAAAGTATGCATCTAAGCCCAAGACCAGAGACTCAAGCCTGTAATCCTAGCCACCTGGGAGGCAGAGATCAGGAGGATCATGATTCTAGAACAGCCCAGGCAAAGTTTTCAAGACCTCATCTCAACTAATGGCTCGGTTTGTGATTTGTATGCCTCTATAAGAGGACCGTGGTCCAGGATGGCCCAGGCATAAAGAGAGAGTTTACCTCAAAAAAAAAAAAAAAAAAAAACTAACACAGAAAGGTCTGGGGGCATTGGGAATGGCTCAAGTGGTAGAGTGCCTGCTAAGCAAGTGCAGGCCCAGAATTCAACCTCCACTATTGACAAAAAGCAAGCAAGCAAACAAAAACATTCATCTAGTATTTTCATTTCAATCTTTGTTTCCATCTCTCTCCTGAAGTTACCCATCTACTGATGCATGCTGCCCGCTTTTCCCATTTGTTTTCTTAATACACTTATCATAATTTTACTTAAGCTCTACTGTGCCAATATCTGTGCCATATCTGACTCTGATTCTGTTGCTTCATCTCTTTTCAGTGTCTCACTTTTTTCTGTAATCTTTATATATTTTGTGATTTCCTATTTAAACTTTGGTTTAAATAGGGCCATAGAGACTGAGATAAATTATATATTCCTGGAGAAACAGGCATGCCTTTTCTTCTTGGGCTGTAGTGTGGCAGTGAAATCAATCTAGGTAGGAAGTTAGCTGGATTTGAGTTCTGTTGTTGATCTGATTAACTTGAGTGAATCACAGGCTTCTAACTCCTCAGAGTTACCTAGTGTTTAAGGGGAAGAGTAATTAGGAAGAGATTTTTCCCTGATTTGAGTCATTTTTCCTTTACTGCACCATAAGGCTTCTCTATGTTCTCTTGCTTCTCCTAGCAGTAGACTGCAGCTGATTGTTACTCAATGCTTGCTAACTTGGTAGTAGGTAGGGACAGGTGTACTTTGTTGTCCTTATTCAGTCTCAGTGACAGTGCATATGTATGGTCATTGGAAGAGGGAGTCCATCTCAGAGACTGTGCCTCACACCCAACTCTAAGTGTCTCTCGTATTCTGGTACTAAGGCATAGTTCTTCTCATCTTCATGTTTTGTTACTCAGCTTCAGTGGATCTTCACCTGTGCCCTAAGAGTGAGGAGGTCTGTTGCTCTTTCCCAATCTCTAAAGGCTTTTGTTCCAAGGGGAAGATAGGAGATAAGGATCTGACTGGTGGGCCATTGCTTTCTCAGTCCTGCCCAATATTGGTGGATACTCTTCCTTTCCTCCAGACTTTCACCATAAGTAAGGCTTTCTCATATTTTACCCTTTATAGTCCTGGTGAGCACCCAATGAAGACTGTGAACAGTCTATGAATCCCCTTTGTTTTTAAGCAAACAGGGGTTCTGTATTCTCATGTTACCCACACTTTGACTTTACTAAGTCATTAAAAAATTCAACTTATAATACATACATACATGGAAATGTCACAATGAAGCATCCTATATAGTTATCTTAAGCAAAAATGCTTTTTTTCAAATATGAAGAACAGGAAGGTAAAACAGGTCTTATCAGGGGGCTGGTACTAGTGGGAGGGAGAAAGATACAAGGAAGGGGTGTAGGAGTGTGAGTGCAGTGGAAATATTATGTACACATGTATGTAAATGGAAAAATGATACATGTTGAAACTATTCCAGGAGTGGAAGGAAGGGAGATAAAGGAGAATGATGGAGGGGGTAAATTCAACTATGATATACTGTAAGAACTTTTGTAAATGTCACAATATATCCCTAGTACAACAATATCAATGAACCAACAAAGAATTGAGGAACTTTTCAAAGAAAAACAGAACTTTTTCAAAGGAAGAAATCCAAATGGCCAAAAAACACATGAAAATATGCTCACCTTCCCTGACCATAAAGGAAATGCAAATCAAAACCACACTAAAATTCTACCTCACACCTGTTAGAATTGTTGCCATAAAGAACACCACCACCACCAAATGTTGGTGAAGATGCAGGGAAAAAGGAACTTTCATACACTGCTGGTGGGAATGTAAGCTAGTACAACCACGTTGGAAAACAATATGGAGGCTTCTTAAAAAACTAAACATAGATCTACCATGCGATCCAGCAATACCACTCCTAGGGATATACCTAAAGGAATGTCACTTGGGTTAATACAAAGGTACCTGCACACCCGTGTTTATTGAAGCACTAGTCACAATAGCTATGGAAGTGGCCAAGATGATCCACTATGGAAGACTGGATTAAGAAAATGTGGTATTTATACACAATGGAATTTTATTCAGCCTCAAAGAAGAATGAAATTTTGTCATTCACAAATAAATGGATGGAACTGGAGAACATCAACTTAAGCAAAGTTAGTCAGACTTAGAAGTTCAAAAATCACATGTTCGCTCTCATATGTGGTTTATAGACCTGAAACAAATGCAGTAATATTATTGGACATGGATTACACACTAAGGAGAGAACCGCACTAAGGAGAAGAGGGAAAGGGAAGGAAACTTAATCCTTGGATGTGGTTGATGTGTTCATCGTAGAGGAGTGAATATAGTAATCTTCAACTGGCAGAGGCCACTATGGAAAGGGGACCAGGAAGTAGTGAAGAGGTCTGGTAAAGATGAACCAATGTGAGTCACAATACACATGTGCATGGAAGCAACACTAGGAATCTCTCGGTATAGCTGTTTTTATCGCAAACTAGCAAAATGCTATGCTTTTCTTATCATTTGTTTTCTCTTCAACAAAACTGAAGAACAAGATGGTGGAACAAGTTCTGCCCAGAAGTGGGGTGGGGAGGGTGTGGGGGGAGGTGGCCCAAATAATGTGTACACATGTAAGTAAATAAAACAATAAAATAAAACTTTAAAAATTATTTAATTCTTCTTACCAGTTTGAACAATATTTCCAAGTAAGGGAATCTTTGGGTCCCATTTCTCCTTGAAGATCCCTGTTTTTCCTTAAATATTTAGTTAACTGCTTGCCTCGTAGCATCTACTCTCTGGTGGCTTGTTATAATATAATGATTTTATTATTGTATATCAGATTTCTACATAGTAACTGGAAGTCAGAAGACCACCTTTGATGAAAGATAGGTTTGTTGTCTGTACGATTCTAAGGTGACCATTATTTTCTCTGAGTCCTTTGAAGATATCGTTTTCTCATCTAGTTATTGCTGAGAAAGTGGCTGTCAATATCAGTGCTGTTACTTAAGGTGAGCTTTCTTTTCCCTTTGGTTGTTCTCTCAGTCTGATTGTGTTCAAACTAAAGTCATATGTTGAAATCCTAACCCCAACATGATGGTATTAGAAGGTGGGGACTTTGGGAGGTGATTAGATCCTGAGGATGGAGCTTTTGTGATGGAATTAGTGCTCTTGGGGGGAGAACAAGAGGCCACATTTTCTACCATATAAGGACAGTGAGAAAGCACTGTCTATGGCCAGGAAGAAGAACATCTCAAGACACCAAATGTGCTGGTGACAGATCTTGGTTTTCCCAGTGTCTGAAACTGTGAAAAATATGATTTTGTTTTACTTATTTTTACATATTAGCTACCCAATTTAGGATGTTTTTCTCATAGCAGCCAGAATGGACTAAGACAGCCTATGTCTTTGTGCATTCTGCAACTTCATTGTTACAGATCTGATTGTAAATTAAATTTTATTTATTCTGCACAAGATATGTTAACATTACAGACTAGGATGTTTTCCATTGACTCTGAAGAAAATCTTACCCATCATCATTGTTATTTTGGCAGTACTGGAAGTTGAACTCAAGTGCTCTATCATATGAGCCCTTTCCCCAGCTTTTTTTGCTTCAGCTATTTCTCATATAGGGTCTCATGTTTTTTGCATGGGCTGGCCTGCACCACCATGCTCCTACCTAGACTGTGCATAGCTGGGATTACAGACTCATACCACCACATCCAGTTTGTTTGTTGGTATAGGATGTCAATATCTTTTTGCCCAGCCTTGAACAACAACCCTCCCAATCTCTGCATCCCAAGTAGCTAGGATTATAGACATGTACCACCACAACTAATCTAGATCCCTTATTTTTCTTTTGTTTTATTCATTTATTCATATGTGCATACATTGTTTGGGCCAAATATTTCATCTTGCTTATTGTCTTTATCTTATAAATTTTCCATTCATAATTTCTTCCTTTCATTTATTTTGATGGCTTTACCATGCATTTTGGTGATTTCATTATATTTAACATTTAGTTTACTATTTCTTTTGCTGAATCAATTATTTTGTCATTTAACCTATCCTACTAACTTGATAGAGAGACAGACAAGTAGATGGACAGGTCGAGTAACTGAGAGAGAGAGAGAGAGAGAGATTTAGAGTCTTATATAGACTAGTCTGAAATTTCATTTCTCTGTTGGATTTTCATGCCTCAGTCAATCCAGGCACCTGGGGGCCCTACCAACCCAGAAACACTTTAAACTAAATTTCTTGGTTGTAGTTTGTGGGCCCATTGAGTAAATATGAATTCTAGCACTGAGTCTCTTGAGGTAGGTTCTCAGTTGGGAAATCCTCACTAGTCTTTTTTGCTGTTTCTTCTCTACTCAAAATCAAATCCCAAACACAAATATCCTGGCTCTCCCTGAGGTACAGCTTTCTTTCTTTCTTTTTTTTTCATCTCATTTACATGTCAAGTGTGTTATCCTTCATTAAACCTACTTCATTCCAGTGATGCATGGATGACACACACAGGAATTTCAGGTGCTCAGAGTTCTTGAGCCCACTCTGAGGGTGAAAACACAGACAGACTCTAACAGCAGAGGTCGGAAAGATTTTATTTGTAGAGAATTTAGTTGTAGAAAAGAGCAGAGAAAGACTGCATATTGGGGAATGCATGGGGACCTGGAAACCTGGAGATCCCATGGTCAGGCTGGGGAGTGGGTTTTATAGCCTGTTTTTGCATTGCCTGAGGGCCGAGATGCCTTTCAGATGCAAACAGGCATTTCCTAGGGAGGAGAAGTGACTCCTTGACCTCCCGTGGTCTGTCCTTCACCAGGCTTCTTTTTCTGTTTTAATGGAATATGGCACTTTCCTTGACTACCAAGTTGGTGAGCCCTCTAGTTTCAGTTATCCCTGCCTTCCTCAAGTGTCCTGGACCTCTGCCATCATTGATCAGACAATGTCTACTTCAGCTTTATGTCTTTTGCGGATTCATGAGTCCCTCATTTCTTACTGTTATGATGTTCCTTTACTTTAGATCAGTCATGTATCAAAAATAAATTTTTAAAGATATTTTGATGCTGAACTGAGAATTTCTCTGAATTTCTAGTTTCGAAAAAACCAGTGAAAGAATCCTTTGCCTTCCTCACTCAAGAAATTCTACTCATTGTTTCAAGACTCAGTTCTATGAATTTTATTTTGGTTGATACCTCTGGTTAGAGTAATTTTTCTACTATATGCCATAAAATATGTTTCCTTTATTGCATTATTTGTACTGTTGTGCCTTATAGTAAAATTTGTGGCTTATATGTCCATATACTTTTCTAAATAGACTAACTCTTGAAGGTTGGGAACAATGTGTTAAGTCATCTTTCTTTTGGTTAAGGGAATGATGCACAATACATGCTTGATAAATATTGAATAAAAAGGTAGATTAGGTTGGGTGTGATGCTCATGCCTTCAATCCCAGCTACTTGGGAGGTGAAGATAGGAAAGATCAAGGTTGGATGCCAGCTCAGGCAAAAACTTACTGAGAACCCATTTCCACAAATGAGATAGGTGTGGTGGTTCACCCCTATAGTCCCAGCTATGTGCAAGGCATTGGTTAGGAAGATCATGATCTGAGGCCAGACCAGGCAAAGAAAAACAAAACAAGACTCTATCTGAAAAGCAATGTATTGCAAAAAGGACTGGAGTGTGGTTAAAGTGGTAGAATGCTTGTTCATTTCCCTAAATTCAAACCCGTATTCCATCCCCCCAAAATGGATTAATGAATGAATGGATAAAATTTTTATGTTACTCTTGGTGAATTTTATGTTATTTTTATGATACAAGTAATGAAATGTAAATGGGGTGAAATTGATCAAAGTACATTATATGCATGTTGTAAAAATCACAATGAAGCCCTCTTGTACAAGTAACATATGTTAAAAAAATATTAATATATGCAGATTCCCTCATCATACCCTAAATAGTATTAAGTTAGGAATCTTCTGGAAAGGGCCCAATATTTCCAGTTTTAACCAGCTTCCCTAATGAGTCTGACATCCACTAAAATATTCCTCCCTACCAGAGGTTTGCAAACCTTACCATGAACCAGAATTACCTAATTAGCTGGCTAAAATACAGATAGCTGGTCCTGCCCTGGATTTTTTTATTTGATCTACCTAATGTGATGTCTGCAAATTGGCATATGTAAGAAATTCATCTTCTAGAGTCAAAGACTGATGGTATTAGTAAAAAACAAACAGATTAAGAACCACCATTGCTTAACAGAAATACTTTTCAAACTCAAGTGTATATAAGAATTCACTTGGTGACTTTGTTAAAGGATTAGGGGCCCTATTCCAAAAAGTCTGATTCAATAGATCAAGAGTTTTACATTTCTAACAGGTTTTCCAATGTGGACTTCAGTTGCTGGCCTGAGGCCCACCCTTTGAGGAGCACTGAGCTAAACAATTTTGATTCTTATTAATCATGTGTATAATAAAATCACATTAATTACTTTTTCCTTGATTTGTCCATTAAGGATTTGGTTCACCAAATAAAATGAAAACTACTAAATGAAAAAGATTTTCTTACCTTGGTTGCTATCTCAGAAGCTCCTGCAGCACACATGTACACAAATTTAAACCTCTTTCCACTTATCCTCCCCATTGGGCCACCAGTCCTGAAAGCTTATTCTGATTGTGTGGGTTGGGATTCTACTGATCAGGA
Organism: Castor canadensis; assembly: GCF_047511655.1. NCBI lineage: Eukaryota > Metazoa > Chordata > Mammalia > Rodentia > Castoridae > Castor > Castor canadensis. Next base: position 24,513,608 of record NC_133389.1, on the reverse strand, counting down.
TTCCCGGTTTAATCCAATGCCTATGGGTTTAGTTGTTATCACAGAGTAAGCTTTGAGAGTAGTATCATCTGAATGATGAGTGCTCTTAATAAAACATAAATATCTGATTAAAATTATATAATTCAATATAAACAGACTATGTTATCTTCTTACTTACAACTGAACTTCAAATTTCTTTTATAAATTTGATATTAGCAAATTAAACCAGGTTAAGAGAAATGTGGATATCTAGTATATGTCATGTTACCAAGGCTGAGTAAATTGAAGTAAATGAAAGGAACTTTTTAAAGACAGGAATTATCCCTTTATTTTCTATGATTAAGTATGAGTGATGAGCAGATATAAGATAAAGGATTTCCTTGATGATTTATGAATGTGTGGCTGTGATCAGTGAAACATTCATAACAGATTATGACAGAAATAAGGATTCTGAGAGAGCGGTTGTCTATTCACCATTGAGATTCACATCATACCACTTCATAACACACTATTGATATAAAATTGTACAAGATGGGCCATTCTTGTATGTCTTGTATCACAAACATGTGACATGTAATTTTTTAGATCATGAAAAATTATTAAATTACTATTATTTCATCAATCAGAAAAAAACTCATGGTTATGGAATATGTTATTTTGACTTATAAGAATCACATAGAAAATATCCTACTTTTATACATAATACATTCTTAATAATGTGTATCAAAGTTGATTTATAAAGGCTAAACAATAAACTTACACATTATAAGAGTAGGAGGAGTGGATTCAAGCATGGAAAGCTAAAATATCCTCCTTCATATTTTTTCTTTCACACAGATTTCAACGATTTCTTTCTAGAATTTCAAATATGTTCTTGTTTGTTATCTTCTTATTCACAACTGAGCAAACACCCGACTGGCATAAGCCCAATGAGTGTCTTGTTGATTTAGCACTTCTGGCACACAGGATCATTTCCATCTTTGTCTCAACTATATTAGGTTTGTGAGATCTACAATTCTTGTATCAGCATTTTCATCGTCCATTTGTTTTTATAAAATAATGAAGACTGAAGGCAATAAAATATTCAAAACACTGCTTCCAAAAGTGTGCTGCTGGTTGGCAGGAAGAAACTCTACATGCTACCTAAACATTTCAGTTTATCAGGTACGTATAGACAGCCAAATTTATCATAAAGATTTGTTTTGGCTGATGATGTATAAAGACAGAATAAACAAAAGTCAAGGACAATCTCTAGCTCATATTATGCTCCTTAAGTCTGTTCTTTAATGTGCCTAAAGCAAGGAGTAAGCTCATATTTCTGGAGCATGCGTTTCTCTGTAGGAAAATACCATGTGTGAGCCAAGGAAATAGTCAGGTATCTATACAATTTTTTCTTCCTGGCTATCAAATTATCTATTTTAATTTGCCTACTAATTCTGAACTTTCTCATCTCCTTTCTCAATCTGCCCTTGGGAAAGAATATATGATTCATCCTTGATACTGTTATGGAGTCCAAGTCAATGTGATAATTATGTTAAGTAATTTTCTTGCTTTGTTGCTAATTACCAAGTAAAAGTATTTAAACAATTTTTGTTGCAAATAAGCAAAAGAGGCCTGGAGGTGTAACTCAAGTGGTAGAGCATCTACTTAGCAAGCATAAAGCCCTGGCACTCAAAAGAAAAGCAAGTTATTTGTGAGCAAGGGGAAATGCCTGTCCCTTAAGTTTATACTGTGTTGGAGGGTACTGGGTCCCAGTAGCCTCTGGGATCCAGTGAAGAGTAAAGCCTGGTTGGCTTTCCTTTTCTCCTTCCTTGGCTTGGCATCAGAGTTCACATAGTGAGGACTCTGTGACACAGTTTGTGTCCATACTTATGGACATTCCTTCAATCATTGTTCTACATAGAAGATGCCGAGGACCGGAGTGTTCTCATGAAGAGACCACGGAACTATGAAGCAAAGTACATGGGTTACTCCTGTTCTGTCATTAAACTGGTGTTAGATTGGAGCATATTACATCCCACCTTTGACCCTAGACTGACTATGATAACAGATATAAAGCAAATAGTTCAGGACTCTGCAAAAAGTAAGTATTCAACAAATGATTACGAATCATGCTTGCAGTGATGAGGCCTTGCTTATAATGGTGAAGCTCATATAAAAAATAAAAGAAAAGAAAGAAGGAAAAGAAAAGGCCTGAGTGTGATATTGGGCCAAGATAAGAAAGTAGAGTAATAGAACAAAATAAGATATATAAAAAGCTCCACATATTTACAAATTGGCATATCATATGAGTATGTTTGTGTCACTAGGCACTATGCAATAAATGATGCTAGATCAATTGTTTGCAAAAAAGAAAAAAAATAACACTAACAAAACTAAATTTTCATCTTGTGTTGTTAAGAAAAGTAAGCTCAAAGTATTTAAAAGACTGAAATCTAAAAATGCAACACTTAAAATGTTTAGACAAACAGAATATTGTTAGGGTGTTAAGATGGAGGTGAATTAATAAATACAAAATTAAAAATCATAGGGGAAAGATGGAAATACTTCTGCTGTAAAATTCAACAATTTTGTGTTCCAATAATACTTTTTGGTTAAAAGATAAGATACTTACTGTTTGTGTTTAACAAAGATATTATTAAATCAGTATAGAATAGAAATCTTCATAAATCAAAAACAGAAAATAAATCAAGACAGTAAAAAAATGGGCAATGTTTAGGAACTGTAATTTCATAAAAGTATATAAAAGCAAATAAAAGGTATGTAATTTTGCTGTTTATCAGAGAATTGTATACTAAAACAAAATTAGAAGCAAATTTACATTCATCAGATTAAAAAATTAAAAATTCAATGATTCTATAAACTGCTGGTGGCAATGCAAATTGCTGTAAAAATTTCATGAGAAATGTTAGCTTATGTCTTTAAGAGTGATCCCAGAAAGCATTTTAATAGACAAAAGTTGGAACCAACTTCAATGTCATTTATAGTAAAATTAACAGATTGTAGTAACACTACAAAATAATTCTATTCAAGAATGAGAATCAGTGGGTTAAATGTCCATTTATAGATGTGGATGAATCTCACAAACAACCATTTTCAGAGAAAAGAACATTACAATTTCATCACAAAGAAAGAAACTCCACACCATTAGCAATCATTCCCAATTTCTTCTACCATTTCCTTTCCTGTGGATTCTTACCACCCTCCGTCTCACACTCTAAAACTGATTGTGATGATGGTTGAACAACTATGAACACACTGGCTCCATTAGATTGTAGGCTTTAAATGGAGTTGTATACATGAATTATATCTCAATAAAGCTATATTTAAAGGAAAAAGTATTGTAGAAAGACACGGGTACTTTTGATAACAAAAGTTTAGTCAAACAAATGCATACCAATTTCTGGTTATCTGGGGAGACAGAAAGAGAAAGAGAAAGTTGAAGATACATAGATGGAATTTAGACTTTTTCCCTTAATTTTCTAATTCTTTTCTTAAAGGTTTGAAAGAGATACCATAAAATATGAGGATTTTTAAATCTAGAATTCTAATCATGAGGTTTTAAAATTAATATTTCACATGTGTGTACATACACACAAAGATATATATATATATCTTTTGCCTTCGTGTCCTTGTCTACTATCCCTCAAATTATTTAATTGCTATTAATTATTTTAAAATTTGATGTTTACATTGTCCTAGACTGCACTACCAACTTGTTGTGTATTTTCTCACTTAATCACCCTGAGGGAGTTACCATTATCATCCCTTTGAACAGATGAAAAACATGAGTTTCAGGAAAGTGAAATACCCTCCATGGTCACAGGGCTAATACTGGAAGGCTGGCAATGGGACTCTAGAGCTCTTGTTATTAACCAACACACTTTGGAAATATTGAAACTATTTGAGTGTGCAACTACAATGTTTATCATTAAGGTTATTTTCCTTTCTAAGTGGTGATAAAAACATGAAATGAGTACTGTGAAAGAGATGTGTGAAAGATCTCTTATAGGAAGACTTAGACACATGCTCAAGTGTAAAGAGAAAAATGTAGAGGAAAATCTTTGGGGCTTCTTGGAAAGTCCATGTCTTATTTTCCTGGGCTTCTTCCATAGACTTCCTATGAGAAGTTATAAACTTCATTTTCAACTTTTAATCTCCTTTTTTTTCTAAGGTGTCCTTATACTAAAGGCCAGGGTTTAGAGAAAGACAAGAAATTGGTATTGGGCAAATTATGAAATTCTGTGTCTCATTTAAATGAGTTGTATCTTTAACTCTTGAATCCACTCTAGAAATTAAAATTAAAATATAAGCAACTAAGAAAAAAGAAAACTCTGTTTCTGTCCCTGGTGTGAGAAATGCATCTGAAGAATATGAGCAACATAGTTAATTTTACTTTCTGTTTTCAGTGGTCACTGTGGTCACATTGCTCATTTGTGTTCCAAATCAACAAGTCTTTGCCTTTCGTTTTCAGGATCTCAGTTGTAATGGTATTTCATTCCGGGACCATTGGAAATGTGCAATTACTTTGAATATACATGTTCAAACCACAACAACTGGCAAATTCCAAGGAATTATCTTATCATTCTGTGTAGGTTCTTCAAGTACCAAGTATGAAATCGGAGAGAAGAAAGAGAAAAGGTTGGAATTTAAGTTACTTCTCCATTAACTCAGGCCCATGGGGAATTTTGTATTTTTCTTGTTAATTGAAGCTCTCCCTGGCCTCATGGTTCTCCTTAGCCTTGTGCCCTTCTCAAAGGCCTTCCCATAGAGAAGGTTATACTCCCATGTACTGTAGCTTTGGGACAGGCAGAAATTTACATCAGCAATGGGTTTGGAAACAAAGAACTTGGCTCAGGAAGTACCTGATCTCAAAACATATCAGATCTCCTCCTCCTGTTTCTTTGTTTCAGAGTCAGTCTGTCCAGAGAACACACAGACAATTAGTTCTCTGAGGATCTGCTTATGTAAGGGAGGCCTGCAATTTGCCAGGGTTGTCTATGGCTACATGCCTCAGACTGTCTAATTCAATGAGGGACATTTAGCAAAAGCAACCAAAGCCACACTCTACAACCAGTTTTATCTACAGGAAAAGCTCACATTTTGATCTCCATTACTGGTTGCCTATTTTTTCCACAATTTGGTCTAAACTCAAGAGGAGAAAGGGGGTAATTTATTAGCCCACCTGAAATCTTGACATACAATATTATGGGGAAGATAAATAAGAAGGGGGAACAAGAAGAAGAGGAGCAGTGAAAAAAAAAAAAAAGAAAACCTGCAACTCAGTCCATCTAGCTCTGGGAAAGGCTACGGATAAGCACAAAGCCAAAAAAATTGAGGAAAAAAAATCCATGTTATTTTAAGATGGCTTATTGAAAGAAATAATAGTAACAGGAAAATCGATAAAGTGCATGATGCAGAATAAAAAAAGCAATGAAGTCTTGGGTAAGGCAAACACTGTTGTATTCAATAGAAGGAATCATGGGACCAATAACAATTATGTACTTTTTATTATATGAACAAATAAAATGTTTCCAACAGAAGCTACTGATCCCAATAACTTCAAGTGCTTGAGAATCATAATAAGCATTCAGAATGTGTTTTTAATCAGTTCAATGCTTACAGTATATTATCAATATCTGTGAAGTGATATCTGCTGGCAAAGGGAGTCAGCTTGGAATTACAATGCCAGTTATATCTTAGAAAGTGTATAAACAGTGTTCTCTCAGGAGTATTTCTGAAAGTAGGTTTCTTTTTTATTGCTGGAAAGTAAAATCAGGGCATTGGACAGAGCTGTCTCTCTTTTCTTTTTCTTCCCTGAGGGCAGATAAGGGAGGGATATACTAGAACTTCATCAACAATATCAACATGGTAGGAAAGTATGAAGCAATTCTAAGTACATAAGACAAACCTTTGTTTTTTCCTTTTGCACCACATCCATAGACCCTGAAGACAAGGCTCTAGGAAAGACAATGAGAAGAACCTTATAATTCTGTTGCTTGCTTCTGGCCACTTGAAAGAAAAACTATACATTTCCTGAGATAGAACATGGTTTCCATTAAACATTTTTTCACTTTTGTCTGTTTATCTGTATTTCTTAATTGGTCTTAACTCCTTGCTTGAATGAGAAATAAAGCCTCCCTGTTCCTCTTTGGCTGGGTAGCAGCAGTTCACACTCTGGGTATCTTTATTCATACAAGACAAACTTTCACAATAAACAGAGGTGTGTCTTGTCTAGGTATTCTACGTGGAAGGGTTTCACCTTACTTGATGTGATTTGAAAAATGCACTGTAATAAAAGAGTTCTAAAATATTTGTCATTTGTCAATGAGGAAGAATCAAGGTCCAGAGGGGGAAGTTATTGCCATTTTTTGGAGATTATGGAATAGGGTATTGAAGGCAACAGAACCCAGTAGAATCAAAGTATCAAGAGGGATTGGTGAGGTACCAAATGGAAGGAAAAGACCTCTTGGAGTATTCTCTGCTTTGTGTGTTGCTTTGCTCTGAAAAGATGCTTTAGTGTTTTTTTTTCTTTTGGGATTCTCAATCATTCCCTAAGGGCCTGCTTAAATGCCATGTCTTCTATGGAGTTGTTCTATATTGTCTCTTTTCTTTTTCTTCTCTCCTCTCTTTCTTTGTCCCCTAGAAGAGGTAAGGCATTCATTCTCTGGGCTGTTGAAATCATTTGCACACATCCTCTTCCTGTTGTATCTCCCACTGAATCAAAGAATCTGGGCATCTGTCTATCGCTCCCTCAGTTTTGGAGCTTTAAAATCAAAGATTGTGCCTTGCTTCTCTTTGTATTCTGAGAGATTATTAGGAACCCAGTAGATAGGCAATATAGGTAGGAAGACACAAACTGATGAATGAGTGAACATTTTGCTTTGGGTCTTCTGTACACACACTGCTAGCTAATTTAATGGTGCAACAGATAACTTTTGTTGAGTGGTTTATAGGAAACTGGACCTGAAAACTTCTCTCTTGCCCAAACCAAAACATTGGGAGTCATTTGTTTCCCTCTCTCCAACTTCTATCTCTTCCTGATGATTCCATGTCCTAAAACATCTTTCTCTCACCTCTTTCCCCCACACTATACATGTGTATCCCTCCTTTAAACTTTCTGCTTGGCATCAAGACTGTGTGCTTCCATAGCTCATTCCAGTCCCTCTATCACCACTGCTGAAACAGCAGGGCTATTTTACACCAGGAGTAAAATGGATGCTTTTACAGAGATAACTTGAGAATGCACTGGCTAACTGTTAGAAGAACATGATAGATGACTATAAGTTAAAATTATCTGAGATGTTAGGGGTGTTAATAAAATAAATTGGAAAGAGGTGTGCATGGGGGGGCCCTTATCATTCATGATAACATCAGAAACTCAAAAGCAGACTCCCCTGTGTAACTGAGGGGAACATTTCACAAGATTAAAATATTCTAAGCACTGTCGGCTCTGACAATGGCATTAAACAATTTTCTACAAGGGGTAGAAATAAAGCCAGATCTAATAATAAGGACCCTTACATCAGTGACTGCATGATGAGAAAAGAAAAGACATAACTATTGTAGAAAGAATGGATCTGACGTGCAGGGGGTCAGGCAATACACAAAATCATGCATGGTGTAAGTTTCCACCTGCACTTTAATAGCACAAATATCTCATTTTAACTGGTGTTAGCTTATTTCTGCCCCCCGGCCTTTCTGTTTCTATTTCTTACTGGAAGCAAATAACCCATTCTCAACTCCTGATAATATGGGATGGTTTTAACTTTAGCTCTTGAAACTAAGTGTTGGGAACTGGTGAATAAAACAACATTTTTCTTCACATTGTATTATGAAAACATTCTTGGTATTTCTCTTATTTTCTATACCTTTGAAAGCTCAGTAGGGTGCTGAATTTCAGTAGAGCTACAAATGTACTTGCAAATTTGCCATTGATTAATCCTGATCTTTCCTGTAAGGAGGAAATGGGGATTATTTTTGCAGTACAGATTTTTCTAGAAGAATTTGACTTCTAACACCTGTGACAGGTAGTTTAATTGCATTTTGAAGATTATATGAAGTTCTTTTGGCAAAAATAACAGAAGCACAGAAGCCGAAAAGCAGCCAACATTTATTTATTTATAACCAAGTTTATGGCAAAAGGATCTTAAGCTAGGGCCAGCTCCTGAGTTTATATCAATACTCTTGACATATGCACAAAAACAACACACATAATTGATTTAATACATTCTCACAAGTTTTTCTTACAATAAGTTCACTCATCTCATACTTTTTTTTCCAAATTAAATAATCTAATTTAGTCTCCTCTTGTTTCATTTTGGTAATCCTCCTTAACAATATATATGGTCTTGTAAATATTAATTTATAATTTTCAAGATAAAAGGACACCTAGTAGTTAATTATCTGTAACCACATGGTAGGTTAGATGGGATCTGCTGCCCACACTTTTGAAATTATACCATTGAGTTCCCACAAAGAAACCTACAAATGCCAAACAATAAAGGAAGGAAGAGGAGTTTTCTTCAGTCCATTGTCTATATAAATGGATCTTATCAACTGCACTGAGAGAATGCCCGGACAAGTAATGAATAGGAACAACATAGAGTAGATGACAGAAGGTCATTTTGTACATATTGAATTAACCAACTTTGGTATAGTGTTGAATGTTTTTAACCAAGAAACAAGCATGGAAAATAGCTTCTTAGTATTCTAAGGGATTTTTCCAAAAGGTGTACACATATGGAAAGCTTGAGTGTGAATATGCAGGACACTTGGAGACGGTCAAAATTTGAGATTTCCTCTTCTTTAAATTGCTCTTTTAACAAAATTTATCAAAATGTTCATTTCATTCAAAGGAATTGGAACTGTCATTTCAGGAGGAAGCTTCTCACCTGCTACATTACATATGCAACCAGGAGTAAGAAAAATGTATTATGTCTCCCTCATAACACAGCATCTCTAGTTCACCTTTCCACTTGGCGAATACATCTGGAGTCTGAGGAAAGTTTTCTATTTCTGAATCTTTACTAACAACATCTTTGTGAAGTTGAACCACCTGGGGCTGGTACCAGAGAGCATGACACCCACAGGTCAGCATAAATGACTTGACCCTTCTCTGTATGGGTGAAATTAATGAACAACTTTTTCCCTTCTCTCCAAAGACGCTAGTCCCTAACATGGGAAGCAGGGTGTGGAGGAGGGAGGGACACTGGATGTACACAAATTGTTGTCAAAGGCCCAGGTTTTCCAAAACTGAAGGAAATGTTCATTATGTTCAGTCTTACCAGAAGACACTGGAGCCTGAATTTGTTCACTAGTTTATATAATTGTGTGAGAAATCAGAGAACACAGGAGAATTGTATAGCTTCTTATATGATACCAGGCAAAAAGGGAGTGCTGCTTCTTGAAACCCTCAGCCCCAAACTAGATCCAGGTGCCATAGCTCCCAAGGTGTCCAGCTGCTGCCACTGTTGATAACCTAGATGTCACACCAAGAAAGATCACTTCCCAGACTGACAACAAAGACCTCTATGGCACCTATTTGCAGAAGTTGGCAAAAGACGCCACAAGGGCCAGGTGTTCACAGCCTATCTCCTCCTCCATAAACAATGCAGGGTGTTTTATGCTACCAGCAGAGTAATGACACTAAGAGACTGAATGATTAAATGCCAGTCTGCCAGCCACAGTACATTTGTTTTCTGCTTGAAAAAGCCGCTTTCATTTTGTATGACAGCTTTCTTAACTGCAACATAGCTCAGAAAATGACAGAGAGCAAATGAGAATAAGTGATTGTAAACTGGCCAACAACTATTTGGTACTATTTGAACTACTGTTAAACTGTCCATTCAATTTCCAGTCAGAAGCCATCACTCAGCCATGCAACTGGAATGTAAGCACTATTTATTTGGTGGCATTGAAATGACATCCAATCTTGGGCAAAGTCTTTTAGACAAAAAATCTGAATATCCAAAAATTGCCTTGACACTGAATGGCAAAATGCAATGTTTAACCATTGCTCTTTGCTTCTTTGTATTCTTTCTCATTGCTATTTCTGAGATGCGTGGATTCTGTTTTCATTACAATGTAACACTCATAATAATATTTTATCCAGGCCACGAATAATGCCGAAGTTTTCTGAGATGTACATGGGATAGCCCTGGCTTCTACTTAATATCATTTATTTCACTTGCGAATATGACCTTTCACAATTTGCATATTCCCCAAGAGTTGCTTTGCCCTGAAGAACCAGGAATTACTACAAAATAATGAGGTCAGCTACTAGGTCCTCTTCATACTTCATTTTATTCAAACTTGCTAACAAAATTAAAGAAATAGCCAGACTTCCCCTATTGTAGACAAAGAAGTTGTCTACAACTTCTTTGGTAAAGTGATTTACCAAAGAGAATTTGACCCCAAGTCTTGACATTACCAGGATGCCTCTCCAAGGAAGCTTGCTAGTGGTATTGCTTAAAATTCCACCAAAAGAAATGGAATTTAAATTTTCAAAGTGAGCCAATTAGTATGTAGTTTGCATATGTATCTATTTGGAGTAATGGGGAAAATCATTTTCAGGCAAATGTTCCAAAGTTAGAGTTCTAGATGAGTTCGTTTTTCACTTGTGAATCCCGAAGATTATAATAATCTTCTAATAATAATACTGACCACATTGAAAACATCTTTTTAGAGCATTCTCTAAGATTTCCATCAGATCTAGTCTCAGAGGTTTTGCTTCTGCTTTTGTTTGTTTCCTTGTTTTTAATTTTAAGTATATTTCCCAGATCTTTACCCTTTAAAAATATACTCAGTAGTGTTTGATAACAGCCAAATTAATTCAGAGTCAAGCTTAGTGGTGGTGAATTGATCAAGTCATTTAATATCATTTTGTGTCTAAAAAGGACTGAATGTACAGTTTCTGGTTTTGAGTTAATGGCTTTCATATAATGAAATGTTTGAGTATTTATAACACTGTCATAATGCTTTCCCAAGGGTGTCAATTAGAAGGAAAATAAATTTTGTGGAAGATAGTTTAGACATATATATCAGGAGCACTAAAACTTTCTTGATGTTTTAGTATAACAATTCCACTACCAGAAATTTATGTTAAGGAAGTAACAAAAATGTATGGTAAGATGTTTTTCCCCTAGAATACTCATAAGTCAATGTATTATTTAAATGTTAAAATGCAAGAAATAATATGTCTTATTAGGGGAGCATTAAATTAAATTACTATATAACTATAAAATAGAATATTATACTGTCACTTAAAATAATTTTATGGAATAATATGTAGTGTTTTAATAAATATTCATAATATATTGATAACTTATATTTAAAAATATATCAAGCTTCCATTTTTGTGGTATCAACATTATTCTTCATATATATATACACTTGTCATTCTTTATATAGCTAATGAGAAGCATACATAGCCAAAAGGTATATATGTATTTCTCTCTAAATTTCCTACTCTACATTTATGTCAGTTTTATAATAAAAATGTTTAAAAACCTATTAATGTGACTTGACTTAGCCTACAGTCATTTTGTAAATTATAGTCAGTTATTTACTTGGTTTAAATAATAGAAATGCAGCACAACCCTTTTAAAAGTACAGCTTTTACAGAGTGGGGAAAAATATTTGACTATTATTCAACATATATAAAGAATTCTTAAAGCTCAATAAGAAAGTGAATGACCTGATTGGAGAACATTTAAATTATCTGAGCAGATGCCTCACCAAATAAGATATACAGATGGCAAATCATATATAGAAGAAAGTTCAAGGTCATATGTCCTTGGAGAATAAATTTTTAAAGCAGTAAGATTCTACTATGTACCAATTAGAATGATGGCCAAAATCCAAAATACTGGCAATACCAGTGCTGGTGATAATGTGGAACACTGCTGGTAGATGACAATTTGGAAGTTTCTTGCAAAACTAAACACTGTCTCACTATACCTTCCAGCAATCATGCTCCTTGTGTTCAACTAGATCAACCGAAAACTTTCATCTCCACAAAGTCCCACATACGGAAATTTATAGCAGATTTATTCACAGTTGCCCAAACTTGGAAACAACCAAAATGTCCTTCAGTAAGGGAATGAAGTTATAGAGCATTCAAACAATGAAATAACAACCTGCAGAATGTCTACTACCGAAAGTGAATCCCAATGTTGACTATGGAGTTTGGGTGATAAGGATGTATCAGCGTAGGTTCATCAGTTATGAAAAATATAGCATTGTAGTTTGGACTGACATTAATTGGGACTGCTATCTGTACATGAGGACAAGAGTATATAGAAAAACTCTGTGCTTTTGCTTAATTTTACTGTAAACCTAATTCTACTCTAAAAAAATTACTAAATTTTTTAGAAAGCTTTAAACTTCTTTTCTGCAGGAACTCACAATCACAAATACAGAGGAAATAAATATTGTTGATACTTTGGAGAGTTAGCAGAATGGCTTTCCAAAGATCCCCTCAATGGGATTTGGGATAAATCTACAAGTTTAAAGCACAGGTTGGCCAACATTTTCTGTGAAGGGTCACACAATGAGCAATTCTGTTTTTCCTGCCATATGTTCTGTGTCACAATTACTCAATTCTGTATAGACATCCATCATCGATATATACACAAATGGACATGGTTGTGGTCCCACTGCATTTTATTTTACAAACTAGGTAGTTTGCTCACCTGTGATTAAAAGCAAAGGATGAGGGGTAGAATGGTAAGTGCTCAAAAAGGCTTTGAGCTGGGAGAGAGGAGCTCTGGCTTTCTGTGAGGCTGATGGGAGCCAGAAGAAGAAAAGGGGAAAGGAGCTCTGTCTGATGAGGAAGCAGATCAACATTTCCCCAGAGTTCCTTAGGTCTCAAAAAGTTCTGTTAGGTTCCAGGAAATAGCAAAATAGTATTATCTCCTTAGTAATACCAACAGAAGTACTATTTGTTTTCTCAGAACTAACTGATCCATAAGGAAGGAAGTAAAACATTGGGAAATGCTGAAAAGAAACTGGAAACTATTATTTAGTTGTCTCAGAGTCCTCGCAGAAGGAAACTTGGAATGATAACAATGAAGAAAAATAAGTATCTAATCACTAATTTCCCAGAATCCAGGTACATCAATTTTTTTCCACAGGAAGAAGGCTTATAAATACAATCTCCTGTCTGTCTTGAGAAATCGTTGTCTAAATCAAAGCATTATTACCAGAGCGTTAGAGGAGATAAGCCAGAGTCAAGCAGCAGTAGAAGAACACATATAAAATAAAAATATAAGACATGACAGAACTGTATAAGTTTCCTTGTTACCGAAGTAAAACTGACCTGATGGCACCTGCCCAGTTTGTTTTCCCCACCTCTTTATAATTCTTTAAAGAGGACCTGGTAGTAAATCTATTTCAGAATATTATTGCATTAGATGAGACATTAGTCATCTTGTGAAACTTTGGAAATGTGAAGCTAAACATCTTTGGGAAGAATTCAGTGTGCATAACCATTTGCCTGCCTTCCTTTATTTAAGTTCCAAGTATTTAAATTACAAGTCAGAATCTTATTATTAAAAATATTCTATATCCAAAGTATGTCTACTGAAGTCAGAATTAGAATGACGGTTGGAGATAAAGATTTATGTAAATATTTTATTTATCTTTACATAAGTTTAGATTGTTGTGTATGATGGCTATCACATATTAATTAATGAGAGTCAAAAGAGTATGGAACTTGACTATCATGGTGGTCTAGTCCTGTGCCCCCAATCAGGGACATCTTCATGTCAGATTGCATGGATAAGTTTTATTATTTTACTCATGTCCAGACATAGCATTTTCTGCATTCATTTTTCTTCAGAATCAATCATTGGGCTATAGTCAAGCCATACTATTGTTGAACTCTGCCTATCTAGCTAGCTAATTGTGATTTGCGGAGTAGAAAATATATATATATATGGCCATAAGCTTAGCTTCTGGATTTCAAGCCCTTGGAAATATGAGTGAATTAGTTAATATTTTGAAAATGTCATCATTCTGCCTTATAATTAATGTAGCTCTGTGATCTCTCTTTGATATTTATGTAACTATTTAATTTCTTAACATTTACTGAGCATCTAATTTACCAGGTATTGTACTGCATAAGTATGTTGTAATGAATAAGACATAGTTTCCATTTAAAATGAGACTCTTTAATGCTCCCTGTGAAGAAAGGCATTCTGCCAGTTAGGTATACACTAACATTCTGCACAGCAGGAAGCAAAGGGGAAAATGAACCCCCACTACACCCATTTAATTCTAGTAATCTGATCTGGGTCACAAATTGACCCCATTTCTGTGAGTAGGTAGGTTGCAATTGGTCAAAGAAGAAGTTTAATTTTAACTTGAATGTTTCCACTCTATTCCCTTCTTGACAATTAAAAAAATATTAGAAAGGTATAGAACCAAAAAGGAGGAGGGCATAATTTAAAAGTGAAATGAAGGTTGTGGCTCCATTACTGTATGTACATATGTGTGTATACACATATATATGTATACATGCATATATATGTTTATGTAAATACACATAGGTACAAATATATATGCATATAGAGATGTAATTGTTTTATATAGTAGAATATATGTATATAAAGAAAATATGGATATAAGCAGATCAATAAAAGTGCATCTACCAAAATATTAATCATTACCGCAAAATTGTAGGAGTTAAGATGAGATTTTCTTTCATACCATTTTTTTGTGCTGTTAGAATGTTTTATTTTGGACACATGTTATTTTTATTAAATTAAGACTTGTGTATTGTGAAAAAGGCCTCTATGCAGTAACACTAAAACTTGCTTTCAGACTCTAACCAAAAGAAAATTTCAACTCAAGTTGATTGACAGTAAACTTTTCAAACTGCTCTGTCAAGAATAGCAACATATAGGAATAACCATTTGAAAAACACACAATTCATTTATTTCTGAAGTCTTCTTTTTAGTCCTGGATTCAGTTAGGTCATCCCTGAGTTGTGTACATGGATTATCTCACCTTGCTTCATCTTCCCCAATGCTACCATCATTGACATTTTGACATTGTATTAGACAAAACAAAGAAAATCTATTGAAAAAGAAACTCGTCAAAGATCTGCACATAGCAGCACATAAAGGAACCCTTTGTTATATAAAGTTATAAAATGCTTTCTTTTTCTTAGAATTAGAATGATTACTGAATTATGTGCATTCTGATATTTATAATATTTCTATTTTTTGGTGGAAGTGGGTTTGTACTCAGGACCTCACACTTGCAAAGCAGGTGTTGTACTGCTAATATTCCCTATTTTGCTCTAGCTAACTGGCGTCTATTAGCATCTTTTAAATTTTGTAACCCTACTTTAATTACTATACAACAGTGTTATTCAAATTTATTTTTTATTCCCTTTATTGCGTAAGAAGCCTTTTTTTTTTTTTTTTAGTGGGACTGGGGTTTGAACTCAGGACCTTGTGCTTGCAAAGCAGGTGCTCTACCATTTGAACCACAACTCCATTCCCTAGGGAACTCTTTAAAGTACATATTTCCTAATCCAGTGTTTTCTTCCCATGAAAAGTCAATACCACAGCTATGCTATGAATCTGGTCATGTGCCTCTTCTCCCAGTTTTAATAACCCATTGAAAATACATGTTATTTAGTAACAAATGGCTTACATACCCTTATATTAATATTCCTCCATCTGAACTTGTTAATCTACATAATTTTTCCTGGTTCTCTATCCCATGTATCCATACACAGAAAAAACACATAAACATGTAACCAATTATTATGTTGAATGTATTCATGTGAAGTATTTCAAATCTAGATAATTTTATATTTACTAAATATAAAATGAAGATATCATCAAGGCAGCAGAGATAACAGTCTTCATCTCCCTGCAAAAAATAAAAATGAAAAGGCTAAAAAAGTCCAGTTAGATTGGATGAAAATTATGGGACGTTTTAAAAATCCAATTAAGACTACAGCAACACAATGGAACAAGGAAAAGAGAATAAGAGAAAACTGCATAGAGCATGAATGGAATGACTGGCATGTCTGAAATGCCTCGTGATGCTGAAATTAAAGAGGAAGGGTGGGGCCATCCATATTAGCCTTGTTGAGGTGTTGTTATGACACATAACCCAGTAAACACCCTTGGCCTGCACTACAGATGATTCTGACTGCCTTTGACACTAATGACCTCAACAGCCACAGTGGTGGCCAAAGATTACTCACAGCAGTCTCAGTGGAGGGTCCTGTAATGTTTGTTGGCACTGAGCCCTCAGGCCTCATCTATAAAGAGGACACTGGCAACTTTCATCACTGAGATAATCAACAGCCATCGCAGGACCAGGGTTGCCATCTCTACCAATCCACATATTCTCAGGACACTAAAGCCATAGTTGTTCTGTGTTCATCTATACGTCAGACCTGGTCTCCACTTCTGAGGGACTCTGTTTATATACACACCTCAGGCCCTGTAGCCAGCACCACTATAAACTACACAAAACTCCAGGCACCAGAGATGCTGCTGTGCTGCAAAAGACCATGTTCCAGACCCTGGTCTATGAAGGCATCTTCATCAAAAACCAAGGCTACTACCTCTGAAATGTGGCCTACAAGTTGAAAACCACATCAAATATATTCTCACAAACTGAAAACTACACAAAAAGTATTCTCTGAGCCACAACATCTCCTTCAGGAGAAAAGGAGAAATCAGGAGCTCAGTCGGAAGCAAACAGTAATGCAGGGTGTTAAGGACCACAAACACACAGAAAATTAAAAAAACAAGAAATACCAATATAATGCAATAGGTATTCAATAATTAACCACAAAGAAATGCAGATCTATGAGTATCCAGACAAAAAATTCAAAATAATTTTTAAAGGATGCTCAAGGAACTGTAAGAAAGTATAGTTAAATAACAAAAAAGAAGATTTTTCTGTTACAAGCAATTCTTTTAAAAGTACACCTATTTTCTCTGGTATGTGCTTTTGTTTTACCAAGATCC
The DNA here is from genome assembly GCF_047511655.1 of Castor canadensis. NCBI lineage: Eukaryota > Metazoa > Chordata > Mammalia > Rodentia > Castoridae > Castor > Castor canadensis. The sequence goes on along the minus strand of NC_133389.1, from coordinate 24,496,626 downwards.
TCATTTTTTGAGGTTTTCTTCTCTTTCTCAACTGTAATAAATTTCATTGCTCTTTTCAGGACCTTTTTGATCTCATCTACCTTGAAAGGACACAACCTAAAGTACAGTACACAGTCCCACAAATAAAAAGGAATGCCATGTTACAAAGCATATTTCCTATTTTGATGCATCTGGACAAACAGTGCTAACCAGTCTTCAGGACTGATGTGCACATTCATACCAAGGCACAAGAGAAGCCTGTCAGACTTGCTGTAACTATTTAAAAATCTAAGTTTTTGGTATGGACTTCCATTTGAATCAGATCTCCCAAGTCTAGTAATAAATAACTGAAATGTAGATACAGACACTAGTCCAGAAGACCCTCCAAAGAAAGAACAATACTGCCTTATTCTGTCAAACAAACCCATAAAATAAAACATGTGGGCAATTATTGTTTGAGAAAGACAGTTGGCTTCAAATGTTGAGGTGTAAAAATGAGGAAGAAAATTACCAAATGCACCTCATGAATCATTTTCAAGCTATGTACATGGACAACCTGAGTCTGCTATGACATCATGAAGGTTGATGATCCTTGAGAAAAGCCACACTCATGACATAGAACAGAAAATTGTGCAATTGCTGGGATAGTTTTCTAACTGATTATAAGGGAAAAATTGAACCATTTTTTAGTCATACTCCACATAACTTCATAAAATACATGAAATGCACCAAAGAATAAGTGATGGGAAATTGGAGAACAAAACTTTAGTAGCAGGAAGTACTTAAATGTAGTTGTAAGGATTATAATGCTTTTGCCTGTTAGTTTGGGTCATTTATGTGATCTTTAGGGCAAATATGCCATTCATTTAATGCAGTAACTGTATAATGAGAAGATCTAAGGGACAAGCACTTGGGATAGATCAGTTTTGCCATCAAAACTTCCTGCTGTCATAGAGTTTATATTCCAGTAGTGAAAAAGGTAGATAATAAATAATACACAAATACTTACCTGGCAGGGGAGATACCACGATCACGAAGGTGGTTTTCCCAGGGTGAGGCTTATCCATTGCACTCAGGATGTGCTGACCCCTGTGATTTCCCCAAATGTGGGAAACTCGACTGCATAATTTGTGGTAGTAGGGGACTGCATTCGTGCTCTCCCCTGAAAAATAAATAAATAATACACAAAATAATGTAACTAATTATGAGCATGCTAGAAGAGTATAAGTATCATGAATTTTGGGAAGCTTAGTTTTTTGAGCTTCCTGTTTATTCTAATTATCAAACCTTTGTCAGATGTATAGCTGGCAGATTTTCTCCCATTCTGTGGGCTGCCTCTTCAATTTAAAGACCATTTCTTTTGTTGTGCAGAAGCTTTTTAATTTCATGTAGTCCCATTTGTCAATCTTTTTTCTTAGTTGCTGAGCCATCTGAGTTCCGGAAGTCATTGCCTATACCTATGAATTCCAGTGTATTCCCTGCTCTTTCCTGCAGTAGCTTCAAAGTTCCAGGTCTTACATTAGGTCTTGAACTCACTTTGAGTTGATACTTGTACGGAGTAACAGACATCGATCTAGTTTCACCTTTCTGCATTCAGATAACCACTTTTCCCAACGGTATTTGTTAAAGATGTTGTCTTCTCTCTAGTATGTTCTTGGTGCCTTTATCAAAAATCAGTGGAAATAGGTGCATAGATTCATATTTAGATTCTCTGTTCTGTTCCACTGGTCTTCATGTCTGTTTTTGTGCCAGTACCATGCTGTTTTTGTTGCTATGGCTCTGTAGTACAGTTTGAATCCAAGTATCGCGATACCTCCCATGTTGCTCTTTTTTGCTCAGCATTGCCTTGGTTATTCATGGTCTTTTTTGCTTCCAAATGAACTTTAGGGTTGGTTTTTCAATTTCTGTGATAAATGTCATTGGAATTTTGATAGGAATTGCATGGAACATGTAGCTTGCTTTTGGTAATATAGCCATTTTCATTATGTTGATTCTACCAATCCATGAGCATGGGAGATCCTTATAGTCTTCTTTGATTTCTTTCTTTAATAGTTTATAGTTTTCCTTGTACAAATCTTTTACATCCTTTGTTAAGTTTATTACTAGGTATTTTTTGAGGCTACTGTAAATGGAAATGTTTTCCTGTATTCTTTCTCTATCTGTTCATTATTGGTGTAAAGAAAGGTAATGGATTTTTTTTTAGATGGATTTTGTATCCTGCAACTTTACCGAAGCTGTTTATGGTGCCTAGGAGTTTTTTGGTGGGTTTTTTTGGGGGGGTCCTTTAGGTATAAGATCATGTCATCTGTGAATAGGGATAGTTTGACCTCTTCCTTACCTCTTTGTATTCCTTTTATTTCTTCTTCCTGTCTTATTGCTCTGGCTAGGAAATCCAAGACTATATTGAATAGGTGTGAAGAGAGTGGACGCCCTTGTCCTGCCATTCAAGGGAATCTTTTCAGAGTTTCCCCATTTAGTATGAGGCTGCCTATTGGCTTGCCATCCATATTCTTTACTATATTTAGGTGTGTTCCTTCTAGTCCTAGTTTTGTCAGAGATTTTAACAAAAAGGATGTTGAATTTTATAACTTCTTTTTCTGCATCTATTAAGATGATCATGTGGTTTTTGTCTCTGCTTCTGGTAATATGCTGTATTACATTTGACGATTTGTATATGCTGAACCATTCCTATTCCCTGCTATGAAAATGACTTGGTCCTGGTGCATGATCTTTTTAATATGCTGCTGAATTCAGTTTGCCAATATTTTATTGAGGATTTTTGCATCTATGTTCATTAAAGAGATTGGTCTGTAATTCTCTTTTTTGTTGTTGTTGTTGTGCCCTTGTCCAGTATAGCGATGAGTGTAATACTTGCTTCACAGCAAGGCAGTGTTCCTTCCCTTTCCATTTCATGGAAAATTTGAGGAGTGTTGGTGCTGGTTCTTCTTTAACGGTCTGATAGAATTCAATGGTGAATCTGTCAGGTGCAGGACTTCTCTGCTTTGGGAGAATCTTTATTGCTGCTTCAATTTTATTGCATGTTATAGATCTCTTTATTTATTTAACATCTTCTTGGCTCAGTTTTGGATGGTAATATGTATCTAGAAATTTGTTCATATCTTCTAGATTTTCCAATTTATTTGAATATAGGTTTTCAAAGTAGTCCTTGATGATCCGTGGATTTCCTTGGCATTTGTTGTTATTGCCTCTTTTTTATTTCTAATTTTATTAATTTGGGTCTTTTCCCTCCTCCTTTTAGTCAGATTTGCCAAGGGTGTGTTGATCTTGTTTATCTTTTCAAAGAACTAATTTTTGCTTCATTGATTCTTTGTATGGGTTTTTTCATTTATGTTTCATTGATTTTGGCCATTATTTTTATATTTCTCTCCTGCTAGTTTTGAGTTTTAGCTTGCTCTTTTTTTTTTCTAGGAGTTTGAGATGCAGCACTAGGTCATTTATTTGAGATCTTTCTGTGTTGTTAATATATGCACTCATGGTATAAACTTTCTCCTTAGGACTGCCTTTGCTGTGTCCCATATTTCTGAAAGGTCGTGCTTTCATTCTCGTTAAGTTCCAGGAACTTTTTTATTTCTTCCATGACCCACTCATCATGGAGTAATGTGTTATTGTGCCTCCAGTTGTTGGAGTATTTTCTGTTGTTCTTATGTTGTTGGATTCTTGTTTTATTGTATTGTGGTCAGAAAGTATGTAGAGGGTTATTTCAATTTTCTTTTACTTCTTAAGTCTTGCCTTCTGACTTAAAATATGGTCTGTTTTGAAGAAGGTTCCATGGACTACTGAGAAGAATGTATATTGTGCTGTTGTAGGATGGAATACTCTGTAGCTCTCTGTTAGGTCCATTAGATCTATAGTGCCATTCAATTCTAGAGTTTCTTTTTTGATTTTTTTATCTGGATGACCTACTATTGGTCATACCACTGCTGTGTTAGGGTCTCTCTGTGTTTTTAAGTCCAGTAGTGTATGTTTAATGAAGTTGGGTGCACCAACATTGGGCACATATAAGTTAATAATTGTTATTTTCTCTCATTGTATTGCTTCTTTTATTAGTATGAAGTGACCTTTGTCTCTTCTAACTAATTTAGGATAGAATTCTACTTTATCAGCTATAAATATTACTAACCCCAACTGTTTTCAGGGGCCATTAGCTTGGTAAATCTTCTTCCACACTTCCAATCTAAGGCAATGTTTGTTTCTGTCAATAAGGTGGTTTTCTTTTAAGCAACAGGTTGTTGAGTCTTCCTTTTTAATTGAGTTTGCCAATTGGTGCTTTTTGGTGGAGTTGAATCCATTTACATTCAGTGTTAATACTGCAAGTTATGTGGTAATTTCTGTCATTTAGTTGTTTTTATTATGTAAGGGTTTGTGTGTGTGTAACTAATTCTATGCTACTCTCTGATTACTTATTTGCCCTTCTCTTGAGTTTTAATAATTCCCATTCTTTCATGGCTGTGTTTATTTTTTGTCTTTGTGTAGTATTCATTTCAGGATCTTCTGTAGTGGTAGTTTAGTGGTCATGTATTGTTTTAGCTTCCATTTATTATGAAAGATTTTTATTCCTCCTTCAATTTTGAATGATAGTTTTGCTGGGTAGAGTATCCTAGGGCTGAAGTTGTTTTCTTTCAGTGCTCAAAATACCTCAATCCATTCCCTTCTTGCTTTTAAGGTTTCTGTTGAGAAATCTATTATTTGGATGGATTTACCCTTATATGTTACTTAATTTTATCTCTCTTACAATCTTCAATATTCTCTTCTTGTTGTCTGTGCTAATTGTTTCAACTATAATATCTTATGGACAGTGTCTGTTTTGCTCTTTTTTGGTCATGATTCTTTGGTGTCCTGGAGGCTTCCTGAACCTGAATAGGCATCTCTTTCTCAAGATTTGGGAAAATTTTTGCTATTATTTTGTTGAATATATTTTATATACCTTTGGCTTGAACACCTTTTCCTTCTTCAATGTCCATGATTCACAGGTTTGGTCTTTTGATAGAGTCACAGAGTTCTTGCATATATCTTTTGCAACTCTTGAGTCTTTTGCCAAAGATTCTTCTGTTTTTCATATATATCTATTTTGTCTTTGAGCACTGAAATTCTGTCTTCCTCTTGTTCCAGTCTGCTGGTGTGGCTTTCACTTATATTTTTAGTTGATTTATGGTGCTTTTTATTTCCAGGATTTCTGTTTGATTTTTTTCTTGAGACTTTTCATATCTTTGTTATACTTCTCTTTCATATCTTATGTTATCTTCCATATTTTATATTCCATATTTTATATATGCCTTTTTTTTATAGTCTTCCTTGTTTCATGTTGGGGTTTGTTGAAATCTTCTCTGAGTTCATTTCATTGTTTCATTAGTCTTTAGTTGTTGATTTAGTCTTCTAGCAATTTTTATCTGTGTTCTGTTGATATTTGTTGAGTTATTTTTGCATGTTTCCTTTAAGCTTCTCTTTAAGCTCATTGAACATTCATATCATCATTCCTCTGAAGTCAGCAACTGGTGATTCATCTGCTTCACTTTCCATCAAATTTTCTATTATGCCTTTTCAGGGGTTGTTCATATTCCCCTGCCTTCTTTTTCTCCCCATGTTTCTATTTTGTGCTTTGCTCATGTGCTGTTGATAGTTAGTTGGAGGTTTTAATCATCTGTTTTTATCCCTGGACTTAATTTCTATGCTCTGACTAGCTTAGTTGTTATCTAGGTTGTTGTAATATTTCTGTTCCTAGTTATATCTAGAAGTATATGTTATTTATTTAATGTATAAGAACCCCTTGGTGATATTGTCTATAAATAACATATGTTGGGGAGATAACAGTTATTTGGATAGAGATTGATACTTGGGTAATTGAAAAAATGGCACTAGAAGAGAGGGATGGGAGGGGGGATGGGACAAGGGGCAGAACAGGTGTGAGGTGTGGGGCCTGAAGGGTAATGAGGCCCTAATGTGTCTAAATGTGTAGTTCAGTTCTTGGGGTGGGGGAGGAAGGTGTTATTGTCAGAGAGTTTAGGGGGATTGGAAGGATGGGGTAATGTTTAAGGTCGTATAGTAGACTATTCAGTGAGTGTTGAGTGTGAAGGAGGTAAGGGAAGTGGGGAGAAAGGGAGAGGGAGAGGAGGAGTAAAGGAGAAGAAAGGAGGAGAGAATGGATGAAAGGAGAAGGATCTAATTGGGGGAGAGAAAAGAAAGTGGGACAAGAGTGGGCTAAGCAAACTGGTATTTGGACTGAATGGAAGATGGAAATAGGTAGCAATAGATTATATAAAAAGTGAAAAAGTGAAGGAAGCAAAAATAAAGATAAAAATTGAAAACTTAAAAAAATTAACAATGAAAATAAAAATACTAAATAAAAGAAAAAAATCAGTTTGCTGAAAGTTCTGAACTCTTCCCTCTGATTTCAAATCTAGGTGCTGACACTTTTGACAGGGGCTTTCTCAGTGTCTCTGTCCCTTCTTAAGGTTGGCATAGCTGGCCTATGTTCAATGGATGTGCCCCTCCCTTTTGGATTGCTTTGGAAGAATTGGCTCAGGGTGCTGGAGCCCAGGCTTTTCTTGGTGGGATGGGCTGTTTGGTGCAGGTAGGTTCTCAGAAGGGTTCCCACCAAGAGCTGGTTTGTGAGCAGTAGCCAGTCTCTTCTGCTCACAGGGAAAGCTGAAACTGAGCTTTTTGGACATCACTTTTCAGCTCACTACTAGTTTCTCCAAGGTGGTCAAATATGTTGCTAATTTCACCAGACTGCAGCTGTGTCACTCTGCCACTACATGGGCTAGGTCAGCTCAGTGTAGGTGAGCTCAGCCTTCTGGCCCACCCCTGCCAGGCAAAGGTGAATTGTACCCTCCATTTATTTGGTCACCAGTTTTGTCCAGGAGTTGCGATCTGTCCATCAGCTGCGCTGGACTCTGTAGTTCCCTTGAGGACAGTTGAGGTGTTGCATTCACCTGTTGGAGTTGCAGATTTTCTGGGATGGAATTGGGTCAGCTTTGGCAGGGTTCAGGTAGACAGATGACCACAGTTCTGTGTCTGAGTAATATGTCAATTCAGGACATCCCAGATTCTTGCTCAACTTGCTCTGCAGTTCTCTGCATTGTGTTTTTGCTTTTCTAAATCAGGAGAAAGAAAAAAAATGGGGGATGGGAGAATGGCTTTCCAGCAGGCAAACAGGCACCTGTACCAGTCCTATTCTATGCCAGGACTTCCCTGGCTGTTATGTGCAATAAAAAGCTATTTTGAGTTGTTGAACATGAGGTGCACTTTATGTATCAGAGGTAACTTAGTTGGCAAAAAAAAATCAGGGTCACCTGATCCTTGCTACAGCAACTCTGAAGTATTTTCCTGAAATTGTGGAGCTCAAGGTCTGTGAGTCCCTCAGCTGTCAGCCATCTTGAGCCCAACATATTTAGCAGAGGAAGTCCATCTCTTCTTTGTGACCCTCTTAATTCCAAGAAGGCCAGGCCAAGATGTGCTTACCCCTTTATTCATGGCAATCCTCCCAGTCACTAGAGCAGGAACAAGTGTGGGCACTAGAGGGGCAAAAACTACCACAGGGGCAAAAAATTTCATGCTGTTGGAAAAGGCAAGAAGCAACATAATTGAGTGATTTATTTCATTGTTTTAATAAAAGATGTAATAAATTTTACTATATACTGAATTGAGTATTTCCATGTCTCTGATATATAACACCCACCAACACTGAAGAAGATACGTAAGTCACATACATGTTAGTTCTTACATACCTTCAGTCAATCCCCAGTGTCTACACCTCAGATTAGACTCTGATTCTGTTTACATTCTTGGGTCTCTTGTGACAATGATGCATAAATTGTTCTCTCTTGCCATCATTTTACACTGTATCTTTGCATACAACCCATCACCATAAGGAAATAATGCATTAATTTAATAAATCATTAATTATTAAATTACTTGAAATAGGCCAATTTGGTCAAAATCATGGAATCATAATTTATGAACAGACAGAAACTGAGATCACAGTGACTTTTTTCTGAAATAATTTAAGACAAAAATAAATTCCATTGAGTTTTCTCCTGTCAAAGATTGTATAACATATTAATATTATGAATTCAGAACATTTATTTTCCAAATTAGTACCTTTGGAGTCCATCTCATTTTCTTTAATATTCTTGTCAAGATCAATTAGTTACCAAATAATTGCTTTAAAATAGCTTTCAATATGTGCATATATGCCCATATGTGAATGTAATTATAGTATTTATTTCATATTATGATGTCTAGATGGGCTTATTCAGATACTTAAAAACTTAGTAACAACAATAAAATCTAACCAGTCTCCATTGTATCAAAAGGCTAGAGAGGGAAATGATGTATAAAATAATATTTCCAGGTGGTTAGCAGTCACCATTTAAGGATTATGGATTGTTCCGTGAACTGAGCAATGAAAATGAAAACCAAAGAGCAAACATCCACATACAGACATAGGGATGCTTATCTGAAGCTTTACAAAGCAAGGACATTAAAACACCTTCTCTTCTTTAGCATTTCCATGGAGCAAAATGGGATACTGAAATTTGCTTTGTTTGGCTAATCAGAATTTATGGGTAAATACCCCCTACCCAGAGAGAGGAATGCAATAGAGGCATGAGGAAGTAAGATGAATGTATTTAAGTCCATGTTGTGTGACCTGATGGCTTGTATCCTAGGGTTTTTAAAAGATTGGCTTGTTGTTTTGTTGCAACTTTCACAGTTGAAGAATTGATGTTGAAATTGTGCAGTCCCTAAAGGCTGAGAAAAATACAAGCACCTAATTAATCAATGGGTCCCATGGAGATGGGAACTGATGAATTTAGAATAGGAAATGGTAGTCACTAAAGAGGTATGTGTCAAATACCAAGTAGTAAAGAAGGCCAAACAGAATTATGTAAATTTCCCAAAATATTGTATGCACCTGGTATTAACCTGCACTGTTTTGTAAAGAACAGATGCTTCAATAGCATCTGTGACAAGCTGGGGAAAACAGAAGATTTACAAAAGAGTTTTTATCCTGTTCTATATGACAAGTTATCAGAATCAGCCCTTTGTACAATGAATGATGCTATTATTTGGTGGGTGTATCGCTCAGTGTCTGGACACATTCAGAGATCATTTTTTCCTGACAGTGACCATGCTTGTTGAAGTAGCTGGCTGAACTGAAAAATACTATTAGTTAGGCTGCTTCTGTCCCAACTGAATCACCAAGTTATTTAAGTATGGCTTCTTTTCTTCTGTTTCTTTTCTTTCTCTCTTTCACTGTTTTAAAATGAAGTGTTGATTCAATTGTTTGGATGACAGTGAATCACCTGTCTGGAACAAGTAGTTACTGAACACCTGCCATTTGGAAAGTTCAGTGATAAATGTTAGGGGAGGGATGGAGACATAGACCACCATTCTTTAAACATTTACTGAGTTTTTACTGTGAACAAAATTTATGCCAGAATTTGTGATGAAGGAGTAGGTTAGAATTTTGAAAAAAAAAAACATTGCCTTGGCTTTTAGCAGTGTACAGTTTAGAAATTAAGACTGTTAACAAAGTTGTTTTCTTTAGTGAATGATTTTGAGCTTGTGTCACAAGGAGTCCATGGTCTGGAACTCTAATTGTGTTAGCTTTCTATCACTATGACAAAATAACCTGAGAGAAATAAACTTAAAGTAGCAAAATTTTTTTTGGCTTATGGTTTCTGAGATTTCAGTTCAAGGTTGATTGGCCCCATTGTTTTGGACCTGAGGTGTAGTTCAGTATCATGGTGGTGGGAGCAGGTGGATAAAGGAAGATGATAACTTCATGGCTACCAGGAAGCAGAAAGAGGCAGAGATGTAGAATCTGGGGACATGATTTACTCATTAAGTCTTACCTCCAGTGACCTTCTTCTTCCAACTATGCCCCACTCCTCATTGCCCATTCAATAATTAATTAAGCCATTGATGAGGTGAGCGAGCTCATGATTCAATCACCTCTCAATAGCACCAACAGTTGGAGACCAAGTCTTCAAAATATGAGCATTTTAGATAAAACTTCATAGCCAAACCATAACAAACAAGGGTTTCTAATTATAGAAAAGTAAATGAGTAACATTTGTCAGGGAAAATCTTAAAGGAGAAGGAAGCAATTCAATAGATCATAAAAGAAGGGTAGGATTTCAACAGATGGGAATGTGTAACATAATAATTCCAGCTAACAAGAAAGGTGTATGGAGCAGCATCAACATGACAATACATGGGATAAGTTCAGGAAACCAAGCAAAAGAGTAAGGAGTATGGAGGAGAAAAATAATAAGATAAAAGAAAATGTAGAGATAAGATTATAAGAAATTTACACTTAATTCTGGTGGAAGTAAGTATTAAAAAGATTTTGGAGAGGCATGATCATATATGGACATTTGAAATAGCTATCTGGTCTTAAGTGTAAATCTGGTTAAAAAATAGAGTACCTCAAGTGGTAGAGTGTCTGACTAGCAAGCATGAAGCCCTGAGTTCAATACCCAGTACTAAAAACAAAAAAAGCCAAAAGGTGAACATTTATAGAAGCAAAGGGATCAGTTTTAGGAGACCATGGATTCATGTTGGAGCTAAGGAGTTGTTTTTGGAGATGAGGTGGAAATAAAAACAAAGAGTTAAAGGTACAGATTTGTGGATATAATGACTAATGGGATAACTACTAAGTTATTTGATACTCACTTTAAGTCTAATGAGGTTTCAGAAATGAAGTCAGTAGGATTTTCCAATTTTTAAACCCTTTTCACACTGTCTACATCTTAAGTCAATTTTGACAATGGGGTGCTAATGGAATGTTTCTGTGCATTCTCCATTGGCACAGCCCTACTACCTTCAGTTCAGTTCTCTACATCAGAGTTTATATATCCTTTATAGCTATTATAGCTATTTTCTCAATGGCTGGGATTCTCTTTCATTTTACCACTGTCCCATGGGGCACTAGAGGGTGGTGCCCCAGTGTTGTCAGGCAAGAGAAGAATGTATATATGTCAGGTTCTGGGCATTTCTCCTTTTGGTCAGCAATTAATGAGAGCCCAAGACCCTCACAATGTGAAGAACCCTTCATGTAAACAGTAGTTGATCACCATTATTGTAAAGCAGATTCTAATCATGTGAAGACCAGGCAGTTAGCTGGTGAGATAAAAAATAACTGTGTACCCTGCAGGTACCAATTGCTGGACTGATTTCTTGATTGAGACCTTTGGAATTCACAGTCTCTTACATTTCTCTTCTGTGTTGCCAAACCTGACTATATTTCCTGTATATATACCTTATATTTATGATATCAAAAGTTTAGTTCTTATTATTTCTTATTGCCATTCAGTATAAGAGAAGATGTCTCAACCACCTGTGGAGGCCAAATCATCAACAATGGGAGAAATGTCTCCCTCCAAGAAAGGAAGAAGCTGGGTTTTCAAAACTTCACAACTTCTATTCTGTCCTAGTGGTGGGGATAATTTACCTTCTGCACCAGAATGTATTAAAGGTCTCTAATGCAAAACTGAAAAAGCAAAACGATTTGAGCATATAGGCTTAATCTTCTTATTTATTTATTTATTTATATTCTTTTATTCATATGTGCATGCATTTTTTGGGCCATTTCTACCCCCTGCTTCCCACTCACTTGTTCTTCCCTCTACCCTCCTTGCTTCCAGGCAGAACCTGTTCCGCCCTCTTCTTCAATTTTGTTGAAGACATAAGCAATAATAAGAAAGACATAGCGGTTTTGCTATGAAATAAGGATAGCTATACAGACAGATTCCTAGTATTGGTTCCATGCACATGTGTATTACACACCAAATTGACCTCTTCACTACTTCCCGGTCACCTTCCCATATTGACCTCTGTCATTTTAAGGTTACTATGTTAGGTCTTCTGCAGTGGGCACATCAAACACTTTCAAGTTTTGGGTTTCCTACCTATGCCAATTCCTCCTATATGTGTCTTCCTTTATTGTGTGACCCAAGACCAATAACAATACTGCATTTGCCCTAACTTTAAAATCTGCATATGAGGGAGAACATACAATTTTTGGCTTTCTGAGCCTGGCTAACTTCAGGTAAGGTGATGTTCTCCAGTTTCACCCATTTACTTGTAAATGATAAGATTTCATTCTTCTTCATGGCTGAGTAAAATTCTACTGTGTATAAATACATTTCCTTAATCCATTTCTCAGTAGTTGGGCATCTTGGCTGTTTCCATAACTTTGGCTATTGTGAATAGTGCTGCAATAAACATGGGTGTGCAGGTGCCTCTGGAGTAACCTGAGTCTCATTCCTCTGGGTATATCCCTAGGAGTGGGATTGCTGGATCATATGGCAAATCTATGTTTAGATTTTTAAGAAGCCTCCATATTGTTTTCCAGAGTGGTTGTACTAGCTTGCATTCCCACCAGCAGTGTATGAGGGTTCCTTTTTTCCCCATATCCTCGCCAACACCTGTTGTTGGTGGTGTTTTTGATGATAGCTATTCTAACAGGGGTGAGGTGGAATCTTAGTGTGGTTTTGATTTGCATTTCCTTTATGGCCAGAAATGGTGAGCATTTTTTCATGTGTTTTTTGGCCATTTGAATTTCTTCTTTTGAAAAAGTTCTGTTTAGTTCAGTTGCCCATTTCTTTATTGCTTCATTGATTTGGGGAGAGTTTCGTTTTTTGAGCCTCTTGTGTATTCTGGTTATCAGTCCTTAATCTTCTTATCCTGATAATTTAGTAAGACTATTTTGATAAGACTTTCACAGTGTAGAATGTTTTCAGGTATGTGAGCTCCTCTATTACTTATAACAACCATAAAGATCATCATTTCCTGTTGCCAGTTGGGAATTTGAGGCACTGGTAATGGCATACTGGATATCACATAACTGAAAGTGATGACAAGTTGGTATAAGGCTGATTTTCTAATTCTGCCTGTTCACTATGTTGCGTATGACCAAGGAACTGAAAGATATCTCTACATATTTTAGTTTGCTTTTAATTTTGTCATTCTATTTTTCCTATTGATCAATTAAAGACACTGGTAATATTTGGAGAGATAATTGAAGAAAAATAGCCCAATGTATCATTGTTCTGTTTTTTATTTGACATTCACTTATTACCCATTAATTGTGCATTTATGTGCCAGGGGCATATGATGGTTATTGGTTCTAGTGATTCAATGTGAAAAAGTCATGATTCTTTCCTTGCTGACACTGAACAAGAGAGGAAAGAGAGAGAGAGAGAGAGAGAGAGAGATAATAAACTATGCTGCAACTTAAGTATTTAAAGTCAGTCATTTAGAATAACATAGGGTGTTAAAGTCTTTTTACATCTCTTTCTATGTCTTACAAAACTTTAATTCACTTTGCTGAGTTTTATCTCTCTAATCTACACCTTTCTATATGGTGTTTTCCTTTATTGGATTCATTCTACTATGATTGCAAGGTGGCTGTGGCTCCAGGCTTCCTTTCTTCACACAACTCCATCTGAAGGAAGTAGGGAAGAGTTTTCTTCTCAGGCCTCCAGCCTCTTGTTCTTGATGTACTGAATCATTTGCTTATATTCTGGCTGCAAGACTATTTGGGGAAGCAAACAGCTTCCTCCGTTAGTCCTTGTTGTGAAGGCAGGCCCTGCCAAGGAGGGAGAAGAGGGTATGATGAGGAAAGAAGACTACTGAGCAAATAAGCAGCAGAGACTGCCACAGTAAATCATGGTAGAATTATGATACTTAATTTTTGAATGCATTAATATGATCATTTTTCATTGATGGGAAGGTTTTGATATTATGTGGTGGAAATTGGAAAGGGATACACCATTTATAATACTCAGTTACTGTAATGGTAGCTGATTATAATAAAAAAGAGCTCTATTCTGCAAATGAAAAGTTATTGCCTCTAATTCGAGAACCATGGACAATTCACGGTTACTATTGCCATCATTGTGATAATCATCATTACTGTGAATCATTTTCATCAAATAGCATTCATTTAGTATCCGGCTCACAAAAGATGCTATACTATCTTTCTATGTTTATCTCAAACATGTGGAAAATAATGATTTTGGAGGAATTGGGATATTGGGAGTATAAATGAGTTCTTGCAGGTGTATTTCATTGTATGCCATAGAAGAGCTCTTGAAAAGTCAAGTATACATTGAAGTTTTGTAAATTGAATCAATTTTAAATGCACTAAGGGAAGTTGATATTTAAAAAGAACATTATAGTGAATCTGTATTGCAAGGATGCCATTTGAAACACAGATATTTAGCAATGGATACAATAGTTTTGTAAACATATTTTTTCATATTGGGTTTTTTTTAATTGGTGGTATGTTTTACACTTTTTCAAGGAAAAAACATTACAAATCCAAGATGATCTTTGTTAATGTGAACAAAACACCTAGTTATTTTCATTGCTATCTCAGGTAATTATCAGTATTTGCATTATTCATGTTTTCAGATAGTTTCATTTGGGGTTATCCATTTTGGAAGATTCAAATATGAAAATCTCAAAATGGAAAAAAGTTCAGGACTCATATACCTAGTGGTTTTTAAAAATATAGTTCAACAAGTTTTATTCAACACACATGTGCACACACACACACACACACACACCAAACCCTGAAAATCAAAGATAAGGAAAGCTCACCTGGAACCAGGGGTGAAGGGTTATTTTTCTCTTGATCATCTCTCTCCCTTTCTGGACTTTTAATACCCTGGGAGGATATGCCCAAGTCAATTATGCAGGCTCAGGAATACCTGGGCTTTGTCCAACTATGAGGTGGGCAAATGGGAGTAACTACTTTGTCTCAGTCTACTCTTCAGATTGTAAATTGTGGGTAAAAATAGTACCTAGCATGGGTTGAATGGGTCAGTAGTATCCATAAGGCACTTGAGATAGTACCTAATCTGCACTAAGCTATAGTGACAGCCTGTAGTAATAACTTGTGATTGTGACACTCGGGGAAGTTGGCTCTCAACCTTCCCCTTCTTAGATGCATCTTCTTTTGAAATTCACCTGTATAATCCCAAACTTACATTTTACCTGTGGTCAAACAGAGGCCCTGAAGAGTGAACCAATTTCCCAATGTCAGGCAGGTAGAGTGTGGCAGGGAGGATGATGCACAGCTCTGGGCTCAGATGGTGCCCATCAAGGGGAATTCTCTCCAGAGCCTGACTGGACTATGGAGACAGTATGTACTTTATTCCAGTGATCCAAAGGCAACAGTAAAGTTCCATTTAGAGCAGGGGTTCTCAACCTCAGTCCAACTGACATTTTGAGCCAGCTAATTACTGCTGTCGTGGAACTATGCTATGCATTGCTAGATATTTAGCAGCACTCTGGTCACTGGATGCCAGCAGCACAAATGCCTTCAAACTTTGTGGAACATCCCCT
Organism: Castor canadensis; assembly: GCF_047511655.1. Classification (NCBI taxonomy): domain Eukaryota; kingdom Metazoa; phylum Chordata; class Mammalia; order Rodentia; family Castoridae; genus Castor; species Castor canadensis. The sequence continues at coordinate 24,481,269 of NC_133389.1, read as the reverse complement.
GTGAGATGAAATTGCATGCACTTGAGAACTACTCTTGCTCAGAATCACAAAAGATGCTGCCTAATCAGGAGTACTCATGATAGGTGGTACAGCCTCACCAGCAAGCTGCTACCCATTGGTCTGCCCAGCCCTTGCCTGTAGTACGAATGTCATTCTTGATTTATATACATATGCAAGTCTCCCTCAGTGTGTCTGACATAGCAGGGTCATGCTGTATGAGCCATGTCTTTATTTAAGCATTCATCAGAGTAATGCAGAGCTTTCCCTAAAAGAGTTTGAACTTCAGACTCTGAATCTGTAAACACAGAATTACTCATCTGAAGCCCTACCTTGTAGGCCACATGAGTGAACATCTTGAGGTTTGAGGTTTTTGGAATCTCAAATAAAATGTCATTTTTTCAGCTTTAGGAGTTCTCTGAGGCTGTCAAAGATCAGCTTGTGCTCATCTGCACCTGTCTTCTCTCCTGTCATCTTCTTTTTGCCTCCATCATACATACACAAAAACCTCTTAGTTAGAATCCATTTGCTATTCTTAAAAGGAATGTGGTTGTGGGGTGAAAAGATAACACAAACTCAGTCTATTTACTGTAACTCTCAAAAACATGATAGATTAGTTTTCATCAAATATTCTTTTGTTTATTAATTCTCTTGTACATCATTACCTTATTTTAAACAATGAAAAAATTTCATGTAGCACATTTTAACTTATAAAGCCTTTTCATGTATAATACTGTATTCAATCCTTATAGTAATAACTAAGGGAAAATTAATTTCAAAAAGATTAAGTAATTGTCTAAGATAATCTAACCAGAAACAGACTATTACTTCAGTCTCGATCATGAGAAGCAAAATTCATGTACTTTTTACAACATGACATTTCTTCTAAAATAATTACCATGTGGGGTTTATTTCCACTGTATTGCTATTGTTCAGAATCATTTGGTAGTTATCATTGGAGACTCCCTTTAGAACCTGTGACACATTCTTTTTAAATATGTTCAAAGATCCTCATCCATTATCCTTTTGGGATAGACCATATATGTCCCCCCCCTTCAAAATGTTTGTGTTATACAACGTACAGGTTTTTAATTGAAACTCATTTTATTGCATACTTTATAATTTGTCTCTTAAAGCGGTGCAAATAATTTCTAAAAATATTCAGTAACATTTAGAGCTTTTTAAAAAAAAGTTTTAATAGTAATTTTTTTCCTAGAGGAAGTCTAATTAATGTCTAATATGAAGCTAAGGCAACCTCAGGTTTTGAGGATAATCTAAGATAGTTCCTAGTGTGTACCTCCAGATGGAACTTCAGGATATGGCAAATTCCTGGAGTAGAACTACCAATATGGCAAAGAGCTCTGAAGTCCCTATTCATTGATGCAAGCTTGGATATCCACTTGCTTTGGTAAAACAGACCACCACTGCCCTGTGATATGTTCATGTTCTGAGCCTTGCTTGGCATTTCATTGAGTACAGCACCTGATAGTCTAGTAATTTTCTAGATTGTATAAGTTTAGCCAATAGGATATGTGAAGGTAATTGCATAACCAGCAATACGTTTAAAAGTTCAAATACATCAAAAGCAAAAGAATTGTCATCATTCTAAAGTCTACAGAAAGATGTACAAGCCTGATAACACTAAGATGATGTGTTAGTGGGTTCCATTATTCACATGTGGCAACTAATTTGCTTTAGTCCATGTTTTGTACAATACTTAAATTAAGTATATGTCTAATTTTTTTCCATCATAAGTTTGAAAATTTCTGCAAAATTTTCATGTAATTTTCAGTTTCTGTAGTTTGAATGTTGGTGATTTAGAAGGACATAATTCAAGTGTGAAGTTTGTTTTTGGTAAGGCATCTTATTCCTTTGTAGTCTCATCTTGTGTCCTTTGGGATTTTTCACAAGAGAAGCTGAAGGCTTCTAAGGCCTGTGCCTTGAAATGCCTCAGTGAAAGTCTGATTAAGATCATGTGGCAATGAAGCAAGGTACATAATGACATTTCTTATTCAGCTGGTAAATAGCACCTTAATTAGCTAACTGTAGATACACTCTTTGCAGGGTAATTGGTGCATCTAAAAAACATTACCCAAAGAATTTTTGCAAGATACAAACCTGGGAACTACATCAAGGGAAGAAGAGCCATGTCTGGCTCCCTGAGGCACTTATACATCTAGTTATGAAAGTCAAGGTCAACTTTATGCATAGTCTAACTTCTCCATCTTTGAAATAATAAAAAAGATTTACTAACTTAATTACTTTTGATCAACGAGTAACATATTACTTATTAAGCTTCCACTTATGAATATTTATTTCAATGATCATGGATGATTACAGAATCAGAAAAATTTAGAATTGAAACAAGGTCATTTAATTCAGAGATTTCCAAACCTTGGCTAGTGACCCTGTACTAGACTTCCTTCATAAGATTACTTGAAGAAAGTATAGATATCCAACATCATCCTACAGTGATAATGATTTGGCAGGATGGAATGAAGCCCAAGTATCTGCATTTTTAAGAAACATCACTGATGATTCTGATGTGCAACCCAGTTCCGGAATCACCAATGTGATTAGTCCACTTATTCTGGAAGTTACCTTTCCCTAGATATCTCCACTTCCTCCACCTCAGTGTTCATGGATACATGTCGCTTTGTAATATGTGGTTAGTTTTAGGCACCTGCAACTCTCCAGCCTTAAGAGTTCAAACCAATGAACAAAAACTTGAGTTCTGATCCACCCCTGACTCTGAAACCAATTCTGTTCTAAGGTAGAGTAAATATGAAGACGTCCAAGTGAGGGTCTCTGCATGTAGTCAGTTGAACTATTGACCCCATCTATATTTTAGTCCATTTGATCTGCCAAACTCATGATTGTTATAATTGTGGATTTTCCTCTATCTGTCCTCATACTTCTAAAGTTTTAATTTTATGTGTGTTGATTAAATGTTAAAGGCTCATAGTCATGAGAAATAATTCAAGAGAGTGCAGGATGATACACTATATATACATACATACATACATACACATATATATACATATATACACACATGTATGTGTGTATATGTTTGAAAAAAATATATATATTTGGTAGTTAACATATTCATGATGTAGCAACTTCTTTCCCTTCTCAGAGTATAAACTTCAAGGTGGCTAGCAGAAACTTGGTGATATGTTTAATCATGTATTCGGCATTCTACTTAGCACCATGCTTTATACACAGTAAAAGCTCAAAATACATTTTTGTATAAACGTGGCAGTTTAGGAAGCACATCTCAGGTCCCATTAAGCACGCATGTCCTGAGTAGTACAGATCTGTTGGCAGAGCCAAGGTTGGGAGCATCTCTCACTTTAGGGGCTCTGCCTATAGGGGGATTTCAAAAAACTTGACAAAAGTTTTTTTAAAACAAACTTGCATCTTAGAATTTCACACACTCTGAAAATGTTCGTGAATATGACCTTTAATATGAATGATGTTTATCTCTAGTATTTCCCCATTGGGCAGGGAAAGGCCATATTTTCCTGGAAAACCCAAGCCCCTTAAAACAATTGGGATTCTGCTTTTCTAATAGTGTCCTTACTACTTCTCAATAGAGTAAACTATTAAAACAACAACAACAATAAGCAAACAAAATAACAACTACAAAAAACCAAGACCAGCTGGAAGGATGAGGCTTTTTTCATGAAATATGCAGTGTTCCTTCTACCTGTGCTATTGCTAATGCCAGTCCCTCTGCCTGGAACATTTTGTCCATCTCTTCCTGTCTGCAACCAACCCACACAAAACACACACACACACACACACACACACACACACACACACACACACACACAGAGTCATTTAGGGGCTGTCTATGTTCCTTGGCAGAGGAGTCTTCCCAGGCCTTCTGGAGTCCAGGTAGAATGTGCCTCATTTCTGCCTCCACCATGAGTATATTCCCCATACTTAGTCCTTATCACGCTGAATTGTGCTTGCCTCTTTGTTCATGTGCTTTGCCCTCCAGACAGTGAGTTTTACAAGGGCTAGGTCATGTTTCAGCTATTGTGACAAAATAAGAGATATATACTTGGTTTCTGCTCCAACTTCCTGGCACAGATTTCCTAACACTTTTAAGTTGCTGACAGATAGGATGACAGAAGCACTTTTTGTTATAATATTTGGTTCCTAACACAGAGCTTCTAAGAACTTTGGAATCTCCAGAGTGGTAGGAGTATCTTTTTGTGTGCTAATGAAATGAGTGGTGAGTGAGCTCCCTAGGCAACTTCAGTAAGGGGGCTGGTTCAGAAGAACCCACCACCCCTCACCCTTCACCTAGAAGACTGAATTCAATCATTAATGAACTTTAGCTCTCTTTAGTCATGCCTACATAAAGAAACCTTTGCAAAAACCCTAAACGAAGGGGTTGGAAGAGCTTCTGGGTGGTTGAAGTCATCCATGACCGGGAAAGTGGTGAGCCCCAACTCCATGTGGGCCAATGTTCCTACATTCAGGGACCATCCAAACCTCAACTATGTGTCTTTTATAATATTCTTTAGAGTAAACTGGAAAATGTAAGTAAAGTGTTGCCCTGAGTTCTGTGAGAAGTTAGAGCAAGTTATCAAGCATGAGGAGGTGCTTTGGGGGACCTGTGTTTTATAATCAAAGTCAGATAGTGTGAATAACCTGAGGACCCAAAACTTGACACTAGGACCAAAGTATGGCACGGCTTTCTGGGACTCAGCTCTGAGTCTGTGGGGCTAGGCTAACTCTGGATGGTTAGCTAATATCAGAATTGGATTAAATTGTGGGACCCCCACCCACTTGGTGTCCACTGACAACTGGAGAATTGGTTGATGTGGGAAACCCACATATTTGATTTTAGAAGTGTTGTAAATAGCATATAGAAACAGTGTGTTCCTTTTAGCTTTCCTAATCATACCCCCAAATATTGCCTATGTTTCAAACTAACTTTTTTCTTAAGAAAGTTGTCCCTTACTTTATATTGGAAGATATTATGGAGTTCTTTTAGTACCTTGCTATGAATAAAAAACCTTTCAGAAAAAATTTCTCTGAGCTTATCACAATTAATCACAGTTTTGTATGTTTCCCCAGATAAGTAACAAAATTAGCTTCTTTTTTAAAATTCTAGCAAAAATTTTAGCATAGATTCATTATTATTCCTCTGGATATGATCTCAAGATTGTATGTATTTGAGGTCCTTATAAACAAAACTTTTAACGATCATTTTGTTGAAAGGAATAAATAGTGAAAGCAGTTGTGTTTTGAAGACACAAGTTCTACTGGTATAGAAAGAATGGGAAAATAACCACAGTACTATGGAAATGGCCACTTGTGGTTTGAAGAACTCCTGTCTAAATTCGAAATGCTGCATCCCAATAGGATGACAAGGTGATGTGCTCTGAAAAAGTGTATTAAACATGACTGAGAAATAACTGTCATGAAGATGCAGGTGAAGTTAAAATCACACATGAAGAGAGTGAGTACAATTGTTGAGATGTGAGAGTGGAAAAATATTCCTAAATTAATATATCATGTGTATGGTTTAAAAAATGACAGATCATATAATAGAATAAAACATTTCTCAAAGTTATTTTTAAAATTATATTACAAATAAAAAATTATGTTATTTACAAAAATAGCTTATATTTGGGGAAAAAATGATTTGGTTTGTCTATGCTGTGAAAACTACAACGACTGCTAGTGAAGATGGAACTGTAACATTTGCCCTCTGAGAACTGTATTCAGACTGAATAGTTCACAGTCTCTCAGACATGGGAAGATTTCTGAGATAGACCTAACTATGTGGTACTCAGAGTCATAGCAGTGGTAAAGGCCTGCTTCATCCTGTGGGCATCTCACCTGCCACCATCATCCACACACAAGGGAAAACAAGGGCATTTTCCCACGTTGGTCTTGATTATTTGGTTTCAAGAAACACCATTCAAACTGGATAAACAAACAATGTGACAGTTCATGTAACTGAAAAGTCTGGGGATGTAATCACTTCCTATCTCAGTGTCCTTGGAGGCTCAGAAAATGCTAGCAGGACTCCATTTCCCACTATCTATCAGCTATTTTCTTTTCCTCCATGTGTCAGTAATCCTCAGGCAGGCTTCTGTTAGACTGAAAAAAAATGCATCAACTCCAGACCTGAAATCAACTCAAGTCCAAAGAGAACGCAGTTCTAACCTGGCCAAACTCAAGTCCAAAGGAAACACTGTCCTTCTGTGCCCAAGCATTCTAGAACCATCTCTATCCATCTCCTCAGTTTTCAATGAATTATAACCCATTCCTAACTTGACTGGGGAAAACACTCAAAAGACATCTTGAGAAAAGAATGGAGAGGACTTGGTTCCATATAGGAAAATAGAGGTTCAGCAATCAGAAAAAAAAAAGAGGACAAATGGAAACAGGCAATAAAAACAACAGCAGGTGGCTTCTACATTCTGATTTTTTTCCTGATTATAAAAATACTTTAAGAAAGTATAAGTTAAGAAAGTAATTGATTATAAAAATACTTTAAGAAAGTATAATTGTTAAGCATATGTTAGTCAGAGACTCGGAAAGTCTCATGTCTCAGTTATACGTATGGATAACATTTTATTATGCTTAATCCTAATATGTAATTTCTGTATGATAAGAATTATAGTGCATCTATAGTTATAGGGCTTGTTATCCCTGTTACATTAAATAATAAGAAGTTTATCAGAGAACAATAATCATTTATAAATAATTTTAATGGATGTATTAAAAAGCATCATATATTGTGTTACCATTTGCATTACACTCTGATATGGCCTTCCTCTCTTGTACCTGATCTCAGGGGTTGACTTCTGTCTTCTAGTCTGTCTCAGTTCTCTGCCCAATCCTTAGTAATAGTGACCTCCACAAAGTTTCTTGGATTTCGCTGTGGTTGAATTTCCAACTTCCCAATTTTAATGTCAGGGCACAGTTTTGGCACAGAATGTTACACTAGGACTGCTCTTTCAGACTTGGCCATTACTGGTACTTTAACTATCTGCTGAGACAAAATTGAAAGGTGGCTGGGATGGGGAATCCAATGCCATCAGATTTTCTTCCACAGTTGTTGCATGTGAAGACAATATAATCATTCCTTCAAAAGGTACATAGTGAGCATCTATTATGTGTTAGTCATTATTAGCACTGCTTAGAATATAACAATGAGCAAAATCCTGCAGTTCCATTATACTCATCAAGTTAGAAATACAGATGTTAATCAACATTACATGTAAAATTGCTACTGTGGAAAGTTCAGTGAGGGAGACACACATAGAAATATGAGTGGTTAACAGAACAATCAAATCTATTCAGCAGTGGTTCTTCTGAGGCAGTAATGTTGGAGTTGAGGTCTAAAGAATGAGTAAGCTAGGGCCAACAAAATTGGTGGGATGGAGAAAAAGACTCAAGAACAAAAAAGATTTTCCTGACTGCCTATTTAAAATTATAAATAAAGTGTCCTTCTCTTACACCTTCTCTAAGAAAGGAAGCCAGGGAAGGCTTCCCTGAGAGAGTAATATTTGAGCAAAACTCTAAGGAAATTAGGGAGAAAGTCATTTATATATATGGCTAGGGATGTCCCAGAGAAAGGAAATGCATACAAAGGCCCTGAGGTGAATGGGTGCCCTGTGTATCCCAGGAATACCAAAGACCAGTGACTGGAACAGTAGGCTGAGTGAAGGGACAACTAAGAGGCAAAGTCATAGAGTGACAAAGAAAAAGGGGCTGATCCTGTGGGTCTTTGCCCTCATTATAGGGTGTGGTAAGTAATGAGAGTTTTGAATAAGATACCTGAATTTCAGTGGGATAAATAAGATGTAAAGCCAATGAAGGGTTTGGAGGAGAATGACTTGATTTGACATAAGAGAAGCAGTCTGGCTGTGTTAAGAAGAAATTGGATAGAGTAAAAGCTGGAAGCACATTGACTTTGGAGCATGTTTGTGTCTGTGTTCTATAGATGAAGAAACTGAAGCTCAAAGATTTTTAACTTGACTAAGGTCAGGTGGTACATAAATTTGATTTAAACTTAGATTTAGTTGGTCCTAAGTCCATGCTCCATGTTAGAAAAATGTGTGTGTGTCTGTATGTCAGAAAAATAGGATCATACAATGCATGCTATTAGGACTTTCTCAGTCTTTCATTTAGGATGTCATATTCATGATGCTAAATGTTTTTCTATAGTGTCATTTTTAAGGCCTAATCTTAGTCCATTACATAGATGTACTGTTTTGAGATAATCCATTCTTTCTTGTTAATTTTACTTTAATTACCTAAGAAAATATTTTCATCAAGAACTCTTTTTTGTTTTTCAGGAAAAATGTCCAAATATCCCAAGAGAAATATTTACATGGTTTCGTCAGATAAGAAAGTGGTCTTTCATACATGAAAAATGAATCCAAACTGTATAATTGCATTGGCCTTTTAACTTTTAATTTACCTTAAACAATTTCTTTTTACAAATCACATTTTCATATTTTGTGAAATAAGCATGAAACTACATAAAGATACTAATTAATCAGATTTAGAGATATAGTCAACATATTAATGATCAAAGGTGGTATTGTGTGCAGAAGTTAAAGTGCCTATACTTTCATATTAGTCAAAAAAATAACCAAGCCAATGTTCCTGTTTCACCCTCTGGAGCACTACATTACCTCTTAGTAGTTTTATTGGTTTGATGATGGTGATTTCATAAAGGTGTCAGATCTTTCTAGGACAGCTTAGACTAGAATTTCTCTCCTATTCTTTTGTCTATTTAATGTAGAACTCAGCCTTTCTGTCCAGGTTTTTCAAGTCTTCTTTGCCTCTTTACCATTGTGCAAAAATGATCTTATGTCCTTTTCCCTTTTCTTGAGTGCTCTCTCAGTGCTGTGGGCATGAGGGAGCCCATGTTATATAAGAAAAAGCACCCCAAGTTCCTCATAGATTAAGACCAGCAGTTGAGCTTTCTGCATTGCTTCACAAGGTGGAACTAGAAACAAGAAATTATTCAATTAAGCCTCTGTAGTTCACCATTGTAGCAACAAATAGGCTCTGTCAGAAGCAGTTCTCCCAGACTCAGATGAGTATTCCCTCAGTACTGGTGAATAGAGATGTGACAAAGTACCAATTTTCAAGAGTATTCAACTGCAAAAAAGACACTTTTCTATGTGCAAAAAAACTTGCTTTTGTTATTTTTCTGAGATAGAAGGAAAGCTCCTTTTCCATTTTGGAAATCAATAAAGCTTTTCCCTCCATGCTATGGGTTATTATAGAAAAAAACTACCCTGGTCCCTGAAGGTAACTTGTAGATGATTACTGAGATGAAGCCAGCTCTACTCTACCTGTGGGCAGCCAGCTGGAGACTGGGGACAGTTGGTTAGAAGGACATGGTGAACATCCATTCAGGTATCCTACCTATTTTAAGAAGTTTGGGGTAGAGCATTTTGAACTAATACCTCCAAGAACTTTTTGAGTTATCTAGCTGGAGTTCTTAGAACAATTCATGATTTAATTAAAGACATAGCCCATATACAAAGGTGGCATTGGTAGCCACAGGAGAGAGACAGTGCTTCTTTACTTCCATCTATGTAATTGGAAGCAGAATGACCAGCAGGCACTGTCACCAACACCTGTGTCTGTGGCGCAGATAGGGCCTGTTCACATTTAAGCTCTTCTGTTTATTAACTGTGTGATGTTGTTGGCAATTTTAATTCTTGTAGTTTCAGGCTTTCTATCTGTGAATGGGAGGGGAAATACTTTACAAGGTTGTTATAAGGATTAAACAAAATGCCATATTTAAAGTGCCTGGCATAAAATTTGATACATAACAAGCATATAAGTGGTGATAGTATGCTCTTCTTCCATTGCACATGAAATCCAGTCTGTTCTCAGAATGGCAATTAGGCTTCTGTTCTCACCCTTTTTATTGCCATAAACATGACCCTGAAAAGTCATTAGCTAACTTTCTCTATTCAGGACTACTTCCTCACTGCATGGGAATTTAACTTTTTTTTTCTGTACTGCAAGTTGAACTCAGGGCCTTGAGCCTTGTAGGTAAGCACTCCATCACTTGAGCCACACCACCATCCCTTTTTAGTTATTTGAGATAGAGCCTCCTTTTTTTGAGTCTAGTTATTTTGAGATAGAGCCTCGTTTTATGCCCAGACTGGTCTGGACCATGATCCACCAATTTATGCTTCCTTAGTAGCTCAGGATGAGAGCCACTCACCACTGTGCCCAGTCACTGCTTGAGATGGGGTCTTGTGAACTTTTTACAAGCTTTAGCCACTCACTGCACCTAACCTTTAACCAGGGATGTGTTACCAAATCATTAAATATTATATTTTATATTATAATAGAGAAAAATTAATATTGTATCTTAACACACTAAATAATTACATATTACATTAAATATATATCACATATTAGTTTTAATGCATTATAATGCTTTTAATTAAATAATTATATACTAAGTATATACAGACATATTTATTAGGACTTCTATTCATTTTAATTCGAAACTTATTGGGAGGCACCCACATTATAAGGGTGATAAAGGAAGAAGAGGTAATTTAAAAAAGAGAAAGATATATAATTTTGAAACTAAGGCTCTCTCTTAACAGAGCAGTAGGGCATAATGTTAGGCACATAGCAAAGGAGCATTTACGCCCTGGCTTGGGCACACTTTCATGTCAAATGTGGCATGACATGGTCCTGTACTTTTAGTGCATATATCATACGGTTTTCTACCACCAAACTTAAAATCTGTTAGTATGTTATGTTTCCTTACACTAAGCTGAAGGCAAATTCCTCCTTTTAAATTCTTCATTTGTGGAAGTGAAATTCAGGGGGTGGAGGCTAGGGGAATTCACAAAATGTAGTCCTTTATATAAGTATGATTATTCATTTTACTTTTTAGATTTATTTCATTGCTCTATCCTGCTGGGCTCTTTGAATTTTGTGTGTATCAATAAATGAATTAGTGTTTTCTTTTAATTTCATGTCACCAACTAATTTGTTAAGCATGACAATATCTCTGTCCTTATCAACTAGAAGACATGTGCTATGGTGTGGAGGGGAAATAGAGCATTATATTGTCACAAGAGAATAATCTAACTGGCCATTAATTGGCATTGACTCATTAATACAAACTCTAGTCATAGTTATTAGAATTAATACTAACATTAGATAGTTTTGGTTAAATTTTTACTTATGTATTCACAATTATAACATGGATATATTATAAGTGCTTTGCTAAAACCTAGACATCATAGCTGTTTTAATCAGTAATAATTTATTCTAAGTGAACCCACGCTTGGTCCCATTGGCTGATTCCTAAATGTTTATAAATTATATCTTTAATAATTAATTTCATGTCCTTCCTGGGACTGATTTCAAGCTTACTTGCCTCTAGTTAGAAATAACTATAGCCTTTCTGTTTTTTGTTTAAGCGTGGAAACTTGCCCATTTTTAGGGTTAATTGCCTCTTCTATTCTTTGAAGAATAACAAAAATGATTGTGATTTTTGTACTTGAGGAAACATTTGAGGACACAAAGTCTGGGTACTTTTGGAGCATGCACACTCTGGAGCCCTCTCGTTGTCGAGGATTGCCTTCCTCCTGTGCTCCAACTCAAACTGCCTGCTTTTGCCAGACTGATTCACTGCCAGCTGCAGAACTCTGAATACCCACAATCCCTCAAACTCACTGCTGGGTTAATAGTCCTTTAGCTCGCAGCGGTCACGTTAAATCCCAGAGATAATTTTTGACCTCCTCATTTCCCTCTTCCTAAATTACATGTATGTGTGTGTGTGTCTGGTTTTGAATTCTAGATCAAATAATATCTAGATTGGAGAACAAGAACTTTCACAGGCTTCCTTTAACCACCAAGTTATTTTATATACATAATGGACATCGAGAAAAATTGTTGAGCAAGGATAATAACGTTTTCTGTTATATCATCTCACACCAACAGTTAGAGTTCTGGTGACTTATGCCATCGAAAAATCAATTATAAGCCTGAAATTGGATAAAAGGATATAAATTTCATAGTGGGATGAATGCACTTAAAAAAGATCAATTTTGACCGGGCGTCAGTGGCTCACTCTTGTAATCCTAGCCACTCAGGAGGCAGAGATCAGGAGCATCATAGTTCTAAGCCAGCCTAGACAAATATTTCAGGAGATCCTATCTTGAAAAAAACCCTTCACAAAAAACAGACTGGTAGAGTGGCTCAAGGTGAAGGCCCTGAGTTCAAACCCCAGTACCACACACACAAAAAGGAAGATCACCTTTGTTTTTAGTTTATTTATGTTGTTAAAGGTGGATATCCATTTTTGCCTAGATTTAATGATAAAGGAATTAATTGGCCTTTGCAGCTGAAAAATCCAAAGGCTTGGCTGGTATTAAGTAAGACGGTTTATTCTAATGACTACAACAATGTCAGTAAGAACTCAGTTTCTTTCCTTCTTTTTGCCCTCATTCTATGCTTTCAACTTCATTCTCATAGTCTGTATTTTTAAAATTATTTCTATAAAAGATTGCCAAAACGTTAGTGGCTTAAAACAAACACAAATTCATCAAGCTGTATTTCTCGAGGTCAGAAGTTAGAAACGAGGTCTTACACTTCAAAAACAAGGAGTGCACAGGGTGATATGCCTTCTGGAAGCTCTATTTTTGCCTCTTCCAGTGTCCAGAGGCATCCCATGGCTTGTAGATGCCTTCCAATAATGGCATCAGTCTGACTTCTTTTTTCACCATTACATCCTTTTCTTTAACTTTGACTCTCTGTCTTGTCTTCCATCTACTAGAACTATTGTGATTACAGAGGGTCCGCCCAGATAGCCCAGGTAATATCCACGTTTCAAAGTCCTTCATTTTATCATGTAAGGCTCTTTTGTCACCATCAGGAAATGTTTCCCCAGGTTCCAGGACTAAGATGCAGACATCCTTAGAGGGAGACAGTTTTCTACCTACCACAATCTTCCCTCTAATGACACACACCGATCTCACATGAAAACTGTATTCAGCCCTTCCCAACATCTGCGAAGTTTTAATAACAGTCTCGATCCAGGGTCCAATATAATCAGCTGAAAGTCCCAAATCTCATCATCTAAATCTGGCATTGCTAGACTCTGCTTATAATCCACAGTGGTGAGAAAATCTTTATTTAAGGATCTGTGAAACTAGAATACAAATGACATTTCAAACTGCAGTGGTATAGCAGCCACAGGACAAAGCTATAGATAATCATGTTCAAAAGGTATAACAAGCAATTCTGAAAACCAACTAGGCAAACTATGTTTTCAATCTTAGGTGTAATTCTCTGTGGTCTGTGCTTCTGTTCTCTCTTGGCTCAAAGTTTCACCCTTGGATTTACATCTCTGTATTTGGGATTCTTCGTTTCTTATTTTTCATGATGGTTAGTTCATCTTTGCTGCCTATAGAATTTTAGGAGTACACAGCCTCCTTTTATTGTGTCTTCTCTCTCTGTCCCTTTCAGTAAAATCTGGCAGTGTTTCTGTTGGTACAACATTCTCAAGAACTTCATGGGTTTCCCATTGTTTATCTCAAGGATTCAATCTCTTAAGCAAGAGGCTCCCTCATAGACTTTCCTGGATTATCCCAATCCTGACCTCAGTTCAGACAGTTGAGATAATCCATGTATCACATACCTAATCTCTTTGAAGAGTCATCAATGTGACTGAATATTCTGACCTTTTGACCTTTCTGAGGCCTGAGCAGAAGAGATTGTCCAGTCACACACTTGGTTTTCTGTCAAGAGCATGATTTTCTGACCAGGAGTTTCCTAATTTCATTGTCTTTTATAATCTGAATAAGCTAAGAGTTTCCCCAATGATCAAGGCCTAAGTCTTTTTTTTTTTTTTTGCCTAATAGTTCTTCCTTCAATATATTCCTTTCCTTTCACAGTTTACTGTAAATAGCAAGGAGAAATCAGGCCATATCTTCAACACTGTTTGAAAATCTCTTCTGTGAAGATCCAAGTTCATCACTTTTGAATTCTGCTTCCCATGTAAGTGTCAGGCACAACAATGCTAAATTTTCTGAATATAAAAGCAAGACCTTTTATTCTTATTTTTTTTCTGAGTGCTTAGCGGCAACACCTTTTAAGTGTCGGTCTTTCTACCAATAATCTGTTCAGGGCAATCATGTCATTTCCAGTCACTCTCCTTCAAATTCCTCCAGTCTCTCCTATTTCCCGATTCCAATGTCACCCGTACATTTTAAAGCATTTGTTACCACAGCACTCCACCCTATCAGAACAATAAAATCAAAAGAAAGGGCTGGGAGAGTAGCTCAAGTGATAGAACACCTGCCTAGCAAGTATGAGACCCTGAATTCAAAACCCCAGTATCATCAAAAATAAATAAATAAGTGACTTAGGGTCCACTTCTCAGCTTTGTGATTGAAAATGTAGATAGGTCATGGCAACCCTCATGGCGAATGTGACTTTGTGACATTTATGTTTTCACATTTGATATTGACAATACATAGGCCAAATATCTAACAATAACTAGCTTTCTCAAATAAATAGTGGATTATCACATTTTCCTATTTCACGTGATTTGATCTGTGATATAATCAAATTCAAAGCCTGATATGTACCATTTGACTGGATGTTATTGTTTTGCAAATAAACTCTTAAGAGCTCTTTTCAAAAGTATCGAAATTCAGATCATGATATTGAAGAAGAGAAATAGATTAAGATAATTAATTTACTGAATTAAAGTAGAGCAAAAAATTAAAGTTCCAGAATGGGAGCTCTAAAACAAATTACATACTTTAAATTTGGCTTACCTTCTTGGATTAGTCTCAGAAAATGGAAGTTTTTTTCTGACATTTTTCATGTCTCCCTCCTACCACACACAAACACACATAACAGAGTATATATGGCCTGAAGAAATATAAGTATTGATTAGTTTATCTTTAGAACTCAAAAGTGTATCTGAATTCTGTATGTTTTATTCACCAGATTAATACCCCGAAGGGGGCTGTTAGTAGCAAATGTCTTAAAGATTATCTGAAGAGCATTATTTGTATAACACTATTTCCTGTTGCTCCCATGTCTTTCTTTTCTCCATCTTAAATTTTGGTTTCCTTTCTTCCCAATGAGAAAACTGGGTGGTAAGCGGCCTGACATTGTAGGGAAGAGCAACAAAGAAGTACTGTGTCTCCTGTCTCCCAAGTATAAGCCACTAAGCTTTGAGTCAGAAAATATTAAAGCCGTTTCTAAGATATGATTCTGAAATCCAGTCAAATTTGAAGGCAGGAGTACTGGGGAAGAGAGTGCAAGAAGCTGTCAGTTGCTCTGAGCTGTAGAGCCAAATGAACATCTAAGAGGAGGAAAAGTTAATGATTTCTTGCAGAAGCTCATTGGTCCATGGACCAAAGTCCTGGATGACTCGGGGTCCAGGATACAGAGGCCACAGCAAGGGTAAATTGATGAGTAGACCTGCTGTGTGAGGTGGAGCTGGATGGAACACTTTTGGTTACTACCCTCCCACTCTTTGAGGACACCCATTTTACCAATATGGAGAACACAGAACTTAATGACTCTGAGGAAGAGATTGCAGTTCTTCCCTCATCATTACCCTCATATTCCCTGGTTCTGTACAGGATTTCAACAGGAGACAGCCTTGAACTCATTTTGTCAATCTAAGGTAAAGATTCCCTACTGAGTAAAAGAGAGTGGTGCTGGTGACTGGTGCTCAGAGACCAGTCATTTTTCATAAAATTTCTGGATGTTCGTGAAGTTTATCAGCAGTGATCATCCAGAAAGATCCATGAAGCCAATTAAACCCTTTTGCTGCAGGCCTCAGTCCTGCACCTCCAGAACCTTCAACTTTAGCTTATGGAGGGTTGAGCGTTTTGAGGAATTTGAGTGTCAGTAGAGAGTGTCTAATATTCTTCAGAAGGTTTTAACTTAGTGATCATAGGTACTTCTTATTTTAACACTTTTAGGTCAGGAAGGGTTGGGCATACACCTTTGGATCCAAACATTGTTGTTAGTTTATGTATCATGAGCATTTTCCTTGTGGTGATTTTTATTCCATATTGTTCATGCTTTTTTTCATTTTCCTCTTTTCATATAGATAGTCAAATTTTATCCTCTCACAACCTGATGAACTTGACAGAGTGACAGGAAAGGGTGGGGAAGAGAAAGAAAGAACAGGTGATTTTATTAACGTAGTGGGAATGAGGAAAAGCTGCAGCTGAACATGTGGCCCTTCTGTTCATCATCCTTCGTGGGTGAATTCATTGGTTTGTAAGTTCACTTGCTCAGCAGAAATGTATCCAAGTTCCGCCTAGCATCTGTGAGGGGTACAAAGATGAAAGGCATACAGGAGTCTCCTGTCCAAGGCCTTGAGGTGAGGTCTCATGGTGGAGGTGAGATATGCAAAGACACTCAGCTTAAAGCAGTTTTCTGAAAGGCTTTTTTTCCAGCCTTCTTAAGTCAGTCTCTCTGTCTCTCTCTCTCTCTCTCTCTCTCCTTCTCTCTTCTTCCATTTCTCTTTCCCTCTCCGTTTCTCCTCCTCTCTTTCTCCTCTCCCCTCTTCGCCTCCACCTCCTCTCCTTAACTTATGTCCAGGGACTGGAAAAGTGTCTCTCTTGCAGTTCCAGAGCACCTGCTCCTTACACGGACCAATATTTGTCATGATATTTTATAATTATCCATTTATACTTTTCTCTCTCAACTGATCAAAATCCCTTGAGATCAGAGATTGAGTTTTACTAAATCTCCTATCTCTGTTTCCTGGGAGCCTTCAGGACACCTGGAACAGGATAAGTACTTTAAAATATGTTGAATAAAGCAATAAATCACATTTAGAGAAATGTGAACACAGATGAAATCAAACATTCTACAAAAAAAGAAGACGCTAGCTATTATGCCAGGGAACAGTGGTCTGGCACTTGTTCATTGTGGTTCAGGACCTCCTTTTCCCACTTGTTCTAGAAGGGATTTGGATTAGGTGACTTTTTTTCCAAATAAAAAATTTCCTTTTAAATAATATTGAGGGTAAGAAAGGAAAAAACGCCCTGGCCATTTGCCCTACCTTAAATACTTGCATAGGTAGGTTGTACAGTCAAATATAATTTCCTGAATGTTGAGTGTCCAAAAATGATTGCTGCAAAGCTTCCAGATACTCACGTTGCTTGCTGGCTCCATTGACAAAAGTGACTTCCCACGCTTTGCCCACAGAGGGCATCCCTGCGCATTGATATGTAGACCGGGCGAATGCAGCTGCTGGAAGCCTCCTCCGTCCGCTCTTTTTTCCCTAAGCCATCCTTTCTCTGCCCCCACCCCCTTCGCGTGGAATCTTTGCCTGATCCAGTTCGTTTCCCTCCGGTCTCCACATTTTCCTTTCCAGCCTTCCACTTCTCCGGATCAATGGATAGTACGGTTCCAACTTCCAGCTCACACACTGCTGGCGGACACCCCAGTAACAAGTGAGAGCGCTCCGCCTCGCAGCCCCCGGCCTCTCCCTCCCTCGGTCCCCTGGCTCTTGGAAGCAAAACGAACAGCATCACCAGCTCTCGCGCGGATTTTTTTTTTCCTCTCCAACTTTACCAACCGACGACATGGAACCAGCCTTCACCTTTTAATGCACAGCCAGCCACGGGATTGCATTCCGTCGCCTCTTGGACCCTCTTGGATATTCTGTTTATTGATGTCTCCCAAGCCCCGCGGAGAGCTATCTTCCCTTCTCTCTCTCCCTCTGTTTCTTTGAGTTAGTTTTCCAGGGTTTTACCAGGGCTCAGGATCTCTTGGGCCGAATGGAACTTTTTGCTGCCTGTTTTTGTTGCTGATTCTATCAGTGGACAAGGAAAAAGGCTTCGGAGGCAGAAGAGACACAGGGGAGGTGGAGGAAGAGGACGAGGAGGAGGAGGAGGAAGAGGAGGAAGCCGAAGGGGCTCGGCGTGAGTGTGTGCATGTGTGCATGCGTGTGTGAGTGCATGTGTGTGAGTGCCGCCGCTGCCCAGGACCCCTGGCCCCGAAGGTGTTGGCTGAAATATGGAGAATAGTCTTGGATGTGTTTGGGTACCCAAGCTGGCTTTTGTACTCTTCGGAGCTTCCCTGCTCAGCGCGCATCTTCAAGTCACCGGTAAGAGGTTCTTTCCTTTCTTCTCGTCGCTTCCCCACCCCTTATCCCCTTCCTCTTTTCATTTCATTTGGAGAGAGTAGAATTAGGATGGGTGGGGGGGATAAGAAATTCGGCACTCGCTCTGTCTCCTATTTTCTCATGGATGATAAAAGACGACTTTTTCCCCCTCTGGGGGCGGAGGATGTTGGTGGCGGGGGAGACGAGCATCCCTTCGCTTTTTAAAAATCTAGTGCTTCTCACATCTTTGCTTTTACAAATACTTGTGCTGCTTTGGGGAGAGGGCGGACTGGGGCAGGTGATGGGGATGTCGTTGTAAGGAACTGGGCTGGATCCTTAAAGCCTGAGAACCTACAAAGGGGTAGGTTGACAGGAGCAGGTGGAGGACAACATCCAACGAGGGGGCTTTGAAGAAGTCTGTGCGGGGCTGTAGCTGGTGGGGCTGTAGCTGGTGGGGCTGTTGCTGGTGGGGCTGTTTGAGAATAGAAGCGCCTCCTGGTTTGCATTTTTGGACTTGATTGAAGATCGGGAAAAGGATAGATAATATGTTTGGGTACTTTGAAGAAGAGGCTGAGGTATCTAAAGAGGCGCAGAGTTGCCTGGAGAAGGGAGGCGTGCTTTATTTATTTATTTTTTTAACGGTGAATGCAGTTTGCAAGCTAAGTCTCCAAATATCTTCAGGACACCTCCAAACTCCAAACGATTGATATTCCGGGGAACCGGGCACCTAACCCTGGCACTTGGCAACCGCAGCTTCTAATTAAAAATGGTAAAACTGTTTGGGGATTGGATTGGCCTAAAACAGATAAAGAGAGATCTGAAGGATGCTCCAGCCTGCTGCAGTCTCCGAATACCGACCTGGGGGCTTCGACGGCCAAAAAAGAAAGAGCAAAGTGACTGACTGTAAGGTTCACTCCTTTTGCGGGACTTCTTCATCACAAGTAGATGGGCACTAGGGTACAGGGGGCCTGTCTAGTGGGGAAAGAAGAGAGATGCCCACTGAGCATTCAAATTCCCTTCCGAAATGACCTTCCCAAATCCAAAGGAGAAGAAGGCGCCGGCAGGGACCAGGCTTTGGGTGGAAGTCTCCCAACCTGCGTCTTGGAAATTAACCAGGGATAGAATTAAATCAGGGTGGCCAAGTCCCCAGCTTCCCTGGAGTCGTAAGCTCTGGCTTTCTTGTCCGTTACGTGCTGCCTGGCCAAGGGTTGCGAATGCGACCTGAGAATGAGCCTCTTCACATTCGCGAGGGATTCAGGCAGTCAAGCGCGGAGCTAGCCCAGGCTTCCCGAAGCCCGGCGCGGCCACACGCCAGCAGGAATGCGTTTACGCGCTCACGCGGACTCCACTGTTCTTCCTCCTTTGGCCAGACAGAGAGAGCTGGAGTGAGTGAGTGAATGAGTGAGTGAGTGAGAGTGTGTGTGTGTGCACGCGCGCGCCATGCGCGCGTACCCGCGTCAGCACGATCAGCTGCCCGCGCTCCCTCCTCTCTCCAGGCCAGTCCCCTCCTCTCTAGCTCCTCTCTCCCAGAGCTTTGTCCTCTGCAATACTCCAGCGGAGGCTGGGGGGGTGTGGGGGTGCATCTCCTCCCGGTCATGAATAGGTGTCGTTTTAAAATTCTCTGCGCAAGACCCACAGATGCTTACAGGCTGCAGAGAAAAGGACCCTCCTTTCTGCCCAGGGCATTGACTTGCTCTCTTTGCGGTGGGCAGGAGAGGGGAAGTTCAGAGAGGGCATGCTTTCCTGGGTAGAAAGTCTACAGAACTCAGGGTGACTAGTGATTTGTCTGAAAATATTGAAATATTCAAGTGCGCAAAAACGGACAGTCATGTCTTGTCAACTACAGGGCAATATTTTAAAACCATTTCCCAAGTGACTCTTGTCTGGCAAAGGTTGGGGTAAGTTGAATGAAGATGGATTTAATATATGTTTTGTTATTCTTTAAATTAATTAAATATCCCCTTTCCACTTATTTAAGTTTCTTGTCTGGAGAGTTAAGATCATTTACTTATTGCTGTTTTTTTTTTATTGCCCCCTCAAAATGTTCTCTTCATAGATAAATCTATGCCTGGAAAAGCAGACAAAATATACATTTGAAAGGGACATGCCTGTGAATAGGCTTGTGGATCTTTAAACTCTACACTTGGAAATCCATTTTTATTATTTACCAATGAATTGTGATGCAGTTTGCACAGGTCCCAGAAAAATGGGTGTTGCACTTTTAAGATACTGCTAATTTGAATCACTCTGGTCTTTGCTCATTTATCTGTGTTACTTTTTTCTTAGTAACAATTTCCCCTCTTTGGGAACATGGCAGGGAACTGATGATAAAGAAAGCTTAGCTTACTCTAAAAAAGGACCAGTAGGAGGTGCCATTAATAAGGCCAAATGTCTAGTTCAGCTGCAGTGAAATTCTCATTCAGCAGAGTGTTTTAAAGACTTTGTTGATTGGTAACAAAGGATTATGGAGACTCACACTATTGCACTGAGTCCTTCCTCACTTTCTAGGTGAAGTGTGAAGCTGCTGTGGCTTTTAGGAGAGTCTTATGTCATAATAAAGGACATTCCTGAACAGTGTCAGCATAGGGTGAGGACTTGATGCTGAGGGAGGTTAGAGGCTTTTCAGTTGGCTCTTGTAAAACACTGTCTTCTGTATTTGACATGGGTAGAGGTGCCAAATATTGTCTTGGGATCTTAGGTGAGATGGAATTTTAGATGTGAATGTTAATGAAGTAGAAGGTATACCATTAATTAATTAATTAATACTTCTTGTATGTTTGGATTGCATTCTGTGAGCATTTACGTAGTTTGGACATGTGAAGTGAGGCTTGCTGCTTGGCCTGTCCATTTCCTTCCCATTCTTCTAACCAAAGCAGGTCAGATTCCCCCATTTGGATTGGCTATGGGGTGCTGGGAGCGCGGCAGGACCCTGGTTAGGGCAGCAGTCCTGTGCTCTGTGAGTGCTGCAGTATAAATTATTAGTGACCTGTCACAGTATCCATTTCCCATCCAGCAGCAGCTGCCCTCTGAGTTATGAAGCATGTGAAATGGCTACCACATGTGTTATATGTGAATATATTAGGCTCAGTGCATTTGCTTTAATGTTCTTAAAAGCTGGGCTGGCATGAGCTGCTGATGGGCATTTTTTTCTTCTGGGAAGAGATTTATGACTTCTCAGTGTGTATGACTTACATTTATTCCCTAGCAAGTTAACCTTTCTGCAAACTTCCTCACTGTTTTTATTGAGGAAGAAAAAAATTAATCCTATCTGACTTCCTGAATGGAACTCTGTCAGATGTCCCTCTTGGAACACAGGGTCCTTGCCAGTTGTTTGTAGTCTATGGACTTCTACACCAATAGGAAGTTTGACAAGAAATTGGGGAGGTGATTTGTTTAAGGAAAGGAGATATTTTTACTTTTTCTACAGAGGCAAGGGATGATTCTTCATCTTCTAAGTGAATCCCAGTACATGGATACCTCAGAAGCATCTTTTATGAAGCAAGATCTCCCCTTTCTGACTTGTGTTTCCCATTTCATGAATACCATAGTCCGCAACAGCTCAAATGCATGAGATTTGCTAGTGGGATGTTTCCAATTGTGTGCAGTAGAGTCATCTGATCCAGTATAATCACAGGCTTCTGGATATGAGCCCTCATTTAAGTCTTCACTTCTTGGGCAAATTCAGTTTTTGAACTGATTCTTTCCACGAGAGACTCTGCCTGAGATTATATTTTAAAGCAAATAGCTTTACTATTTCTTTGGAGAATTTACCATCCTAAACTTTGCATAGGAAACATCTTCCTCATGCTTCTACCATTCAGGATAACTATGAAGAAAAAGCTTCATTGTCTTAAATTAACACACAAATATACACACTCAAAGAACAAGACATGATTTCTATCCCCTCCCCAACTCCCGTGATTTCTCCTCCAAACGTAACTTTGGAGTGAATTGCTCTAATACAGAAAGACATTCATGATTTCACAGTGAGTGAATTCTTCTGAACTGGCTACAGCTCTCCTCATTTTCCATAGATTTGGCTTGGATTAAGATTTGAGATTCACATCAAATTAGAAACATAACTACTTTGTTTGGTTATTTGGTATACAAGTACCAACTGAAATGAGAAATTCTTGATGGATTAATCTATCTTTGATGATTATCTCCTAGATGAACTATATACATAAATAATAGGAAACCTTAGTTTTGCTTGAGTAAAAAGAATAATGACATAAACCCATTGAGTATTGCTTGATTAATTAAAGGTTAAAAAGTCACTTGGTCTGGAAAAACACCATAATTCCTAAAGTGAAATGGGAAGTACTATGCACATTTACAATTCACAAAAATGTAAATGTGGCATCTTCTTTTCTGTCTTCTTTCTCTCTCTGTTTCATGACAATGCTGCAGAGAAGCATTTAAGAGTTCCATGAGTTGTCACAACAATTATACCTTAATGAATTGTAGCTTGGGATCTCGCTAACTCATGATTGAAACACAGTGAGTTAGGGGGTTGTTTGGCATCCTCTTGTGGGCTGCTTGCTTCTCACAAGGCTGTCCCTGAAGAATTCAGATCTCTATGCTGTGCAGCATGAATACTACCTGCCTCGATGCAGCTTGGGGAAGTCTTTCCTAGTGGGGATCCAAATGCCTGATCTGCAGACCCTGTGCTTAACACCTTGTATTGCATTTTGCAAAGTCATGGAGATTTGCCTTACAAATAAATTTTAAAAATTTCATGAGTGTTTCTTTTGGTAGAATTAAGCTGGACCTTAATAATAGCCAAAGTAGTACTGTTGCCTTAGGAGACTCTTGCCTGTGGCCTCTTATAGCCAGTGTAACTGAAGTTCTAGAGCTCACCAGCCTTAAGAAGAGACAGAAGTGAGCACTGCAGGGTAGGTTATAATCACATAAACATTCTATTTGTCCACAAATGTGTTATCAGATTGGAATAACAGAACTTTAATTTTTGTCAAAGTTTCTACTCTTAGAGATCAGAGCATTTCTTAACAACATGATAATATCTGTGGCATGACACTGATCCAATGTGATATGTAAGATTTTTTCTTTCAAGACCTCAAGTAAAAAGAACCTTAAACTTTTTAATAAGAAAGGATAAGCAATCCAGATTACTCTTACCTGTAGACCAGTAAAAATGTGCAAATAAAATTATATGTTATATGTGCCAAGTTAGTGATATGAAAAAAATGGAAATGATTATGCACCTTTATAATTGCAGCACTCAGGTAAATTGCAGCACAATTTAGTACCACACTTTTGCTTCTCCCACACAAGAGTGTTGATTTCTTATATTTCTCACGTTCAGCACTGTACTAACACGAAGACATGCAGGTTGGCTGATTGATGATCAAAATTACTCTAGTGCTCTAAAGTTCTTTGACAAATTTAGCCTGAGGTTTAAAACCAAATTCCTTTAACTCAGCTGTTAAGTAAAAATGTTTTCCATGGTAGTCTAGAAATGCCTAAACTATGTCTAATGGTATGTTTTAGAAATGCCTAATGTGTTTGATTGAATATGCCTCTTTTTCATTATTGATGGTTATTTGCCAATGGTCATATCAGTGTATATATTGCTTTTATGAATAGTTTTAAACAACCGTATCATTCACGGCTTTCATTTCTTGGGAAAAGTCCAACCAGGAAACACACAGGTCATACCATATATATTAATCATATTTTTCAAGTCTATTGTTCTGGTATGACATGAGTAGGAAGGTTTTTCTTTTCTCTTAAATTCCTAGAGCTCAGTGTGTATTGTCTATTTGTGGTTTTTGTGATAAACTTGAGGTTAACTTAACAAACCTCAATTCTGTAACTCTTGAGTACATAGCTATATCATAGTTTTTAGGAAGGATGGCCCATTAGACCACTAGTGACTATTATGATGGAACTCAATAGGTATTTATTACAATTTCTTCCTTATTCTTTCTTTCCTTTAAATACTGGCTCTTTCCAGAAGGTTACTCTAGGATTAAAATGTTCTACTGAATTAAGTGCATATTTATGACATGATCTAATGAAAATACCAACTTGCTGGAGGATTGTGACCTAATAAGAAGGCTTATCAATATAACTTTATTTGGAGCTATCTAAAATGTTCTTAAATTTGCATTTACATTTTTATAAGAGATAAGGAATTAAGCAGATAAAATAAATGATATTAACTCAAGCCATTTGTCTTAGTAATTGAAGTTTCTTGTTAAGCACCAACATTTTTAGATTTCAATAATATTTTCATAATCTTTTAGAAATACTTCTCCACTCACTTAGCTGCCTTTTAAGAAGTAGGTAGGACATGATTTAACTGCTTTCCATAGATCCAGTGCATATCTACAATCTAAGTTTTTATGTCACATAATGTTATAGGGATAATTTATTAAGAATTTTATTATGGATTCATAAAATACATTTTATGTATTTCATTATATCCAGCTGAAACTACTCCCTGTGCTTTTTTAAAAATAACTTTTGGTTTGCTAAGAAATAGGAGACTGAGTTTTGTTGGGATTATGTACAAAATAAGAGATGAAATTCTAAATTAGTGCCTGCATCATTTGATAGAGAAAAAACTCTAATTCATTTAAAATAATAGATTCATAGAATTTCTGAAATCTAATGTTAACATGGAAGATATTTCTTTTTCATGCAACATAATTTTCATTGTTAAATGAAGATGTAGACTACATCAATTATGGTTGTGTTACTAGTTTCAACATTCTATAATTTATTTAAATTATGAACTGTACCTACATGTAGTGTCTGGTATAATTAATAATAATAATACTATTAAAGATCACACTAACCATAAGAGTGAAATAAATATGTACCTATGAGCCATTTTCTGAGTTTTGTGTTTATTTATACCTTGCTTTCTATACAGTTGCCACAAATGCGTGTGTCTTTAATATGCTTTTTTACTTTGCCTGTATGTGGTTGTAAGAAAACAAATATAATGTGTGTATTGGTCTCTGACTTATGTTTTGGCTAAATATTAAGTATTTAGGATTCATCTGTGTGAATGTTTACGGCTGAGTTTCAACCACTCAGTTGTATAATATTCCATTGATATTAATTAACTGAAATTATCCACGTTACTATTGATGGACTTTTGGGGAACTCAGATTTTTTCTGTTGCCATTAGTGATGTTTTTAACATTATACATATTTCCCAGTAAAACCTTGCCACCATGTCTAAGGTGCATCCCTATATTTGGAATTGCTGAGTCATGGAAAAGACATATTTACTTTTAGGAGGCAATGACACATCACGTTTATAAAACACCCCCACGAGGAGCTTATGAAAATCTCCTTTGCTTCATGTCTCCACCAACACTTGGTATTTTCATTTGCTTAATTTGCCATCATCTGGTAGATGTGAATTAACATCTCATTATGGATTTAATTTGCATTTCCCTGATTGCTAATAAAATTGAACATTTTTCCCATAAATTTGTTGGCCATTTGTGAGTTCAGCAAGATAATTCTAGGATTCTTTTTCTCCATTTGATTTAAGACATGAGTTTTATTGATAGTTATTCTGTTTCTCCTAATAAGCAAACTTTTGCTTTTAGGCATAGGTGTTATCAGTAGTCTAACTTTGGAGAAGTTATTGCCTAATACTCTAGCATATTTATTTTAGCCCAGGTTTTCTGTAAGCATCTTCCAAATGTGTCTTAATTTTGATCTAGAAAATATAGCCTTAGTCACTGTAAGACTATTGATTATGCAGATCAACCTTTGCCTTGTCAGTATCCTGATGTACCCAGTTTATTATGTCTATGTAGAGAAACACAGGAAAGAGGATGCTGGGGCAGTAGGCTTCATCTGAGGCTCAATAAGAGTGTCCTGAATATGATGGAACCAAAGAATGACTAAATCACAGAGTTATTAACAAAAGATACCAATTCTAAGTCAAAAGTCCTAATCTGGCCATTTGACCTTGGGTATGTCTCCAATGCAATAAAATGTATGGAGCTAATATAATTATAAAATTTATAAGATGTAAAATTGTGGGTTTCAAATAGATACCTGCACTTGCATGTGTGAACCTCCTCCCTCAATTTTTATTTGCGTCCTTAGTTGTTTCACATCCTCCCATGGGATAGGCTAATAAAGGTCTCTGGATACAATAAAGCATTAGATATGCTGGAAGTAGCCTCTAACATGCTGCCTTCTGTGTCCACTCAGAGATGTGAGCCAAGACTGATACTTCTAAACCTACTCCCTGTACTCAGAGTCCTCCATCCATTGTTCCCACATCTTTGCTGAGCCTTATGGGATCCCAGAAGAATATAAATTAAAGAGAAAATCTGCAAAACTTTCCCTTTCATGTCTAATGTCTGGGCAGAGTTGTTCCCTGCAAGACAATGTCTAGTTATTTCTCTCTTTTGTTTGAGACATCCCCAGGGATGCTTTGTTGACTGTTTCCCTTGGGAAACTTTTCAGCAGCATATCAATTTTTGCTGTTGAAATTTATTTTACAATTCATTTTAGATAGTTTTGTTCTAAATGTTCTTCCCCTCACTCCTGCCATCTAGGTCTTGGCTGCTGTTTTCCCCCATTTAGTGGCACTGCCACTTCTGTGCTGAAACGTAAATCATTCTTGCCTTCCTGTATTGTATTTACTTGACCAGACTATAAATATTTAGTTCATTTAATCTTTCCTTATACCTCCCCCAAAAAGCTTAATCATGTTTATTTTTTCTCACCTTAACTCCCTCTCCTTGTTTATATCTTTCTGGTAATCAAGAACCCCAAATTTAATATACTTTTCTAAATAAAATCTCCTAAATCATGCATCATAAAATACAGATTAAGCATAGTCTTATATTTAGGATACAGACAGGGTCACATATTTTGTCTCCCCAAACTTGTGATCTCATTTTTCAGGTAAAATATTCAATGCCTAAAACAATCATTGAGATATTATAAAGATCAAGTAAGATCATATATTTGATTCTACATAATAGTTGCTAAGCATTTGCCAAGAGTTACAAGTAGATAAATGGAAAGTTTTAAAGTATTACTGCCCTTCAGGGGCTTATCTTCAAGTGGAGGTGACAAGCACACACAAAGCTAAGTAGGATGCAAGACAGAACAAAGTACTCATTAAAAAAGAATGCAGACAAAGTGGGACACACTGCAAAATATCTACTACAATGTTTATGTATTAGATCATTAATATATTAACATTAGCCAGATGGGCTGATAAAGTCATTCTCTCATCCCTGTGTCCTTAGATTGATTGAAGAAAAAAAAAAAAAGCCAAGTGGTGTACAATCATGTTTCAGCCAAGCTACAGGTATGGTAATAATGAAGCTATCAAAGCTTTTCCTCTAGCCCTTAGTTACTTGTTGCTATAAATACACTCCCACACTCCCTTGACCCTCTTCCCCATGTTTATTGAGTGTTGCAGTCATTGTGTTAAGGTGGTGATGGAGCTCAGAGCTCACTGAGATAAACAGGCTAATCAACTAAGCATATTAATTAATTCATCATTTCAAATGAGATAAGACTTTGAAGAAAAGAGAGAATAATGAGAAAGTGATCCAGAGACAGATCAAAGAAGTTATCTCTGAAAAAAGTTGTGGTTGACTTGGAATCTGAAGAATGAATTAACTTAGCTAAAGAGAGGATGTTTGGGGAGAAAGGGAGGAAAAACAGGTTAAAAAATATGGGTGCAAAGACCCTGTGGAAGGAGGAAGGATAGTGAACTTGAAGAAGATTGGTGTATCTGGTGCCAGGAGAACTAAGCATGATAACAGCTTAGCTGGGGCTGCAAACACTTTAGGATTCTCTCTCACCAATCACAGTTTCTCATACTCAGCAAATATTGCTTGAGTAGATTGAAACAAGTTCATAACAAGGAGCTTCTAATCTCAATACAATCATTTGCAAATGTAAGCAAATTATGTAGACAGATCTGGTCCTGATTTTTTCACGTGTCAAGTGTGAATTTATCAGTCTGTCTACCCTACATGTCAAGAGTAGGGTTATATGGGCATTAACTAATTTGGCCTAGGGAAAAGGACTTCACAAAGTAAAAGAGCTAGGCAAATGTATGTGATTATTAGTATACATGTGCTTTCACTTTGAAAGCTACTACTGGGGAGAGGGAGGGAGCAGGGCAGAGGGCCCAAACAATGTATGCACATATGAATAAATGAATAAAAAAAAAGAAAAGTACTACTGGGCAGAAGGATAACAGGACTTCATCTGTTTATAGAAGTAGAATTAGTGTGGGAACATTTCTTCTTCACAAACTGTGCACCTGATTGCTCTTGGTGAACCAAAAGAGAAAAAAACTAAGATTATGTTGAAGATTGTTTTCTCTGCAATACATTCCATTCCTCTTTATTTTTCCCTCTGTTACTATTTCTTCAAATATGGATGCATCTTCTCTTTGCTTTAAGCTGCAGCTCATGGAGAAGTCATCAACTCCCTACCTGTCCATGTCTCTGGGCCTAGTACCACTTGTCCCACTGACTTGGTCACCATTCACTGCTGGATTTTGCAGAAGAACCAAGTACATGGTCCTGTGGCCTTTGGTTATGATGGGAGAATTCATAAAACCCAAGGAGAAAAACCTGCAAGCCAGTGGCTTTAATTCAGGCACTTAAACTCACTGGACCTCAACTTTCCCAACTGTGGATGGGCACAAAAATCAACCTCTGTTTCTCACCTTTAAATTGGAGATAACAATCACTCTAGTGGTTAGATATATAAAATATCTATTCCAGTGCCTTACTTATACTTAAAATATGTCATAAACATTATCTGCTGTTAGAATGATCTGAATATGGGAAATAACATTTCATAGGTACGGGCAACCCATTCTAGAACCCTCCTCAATTTCATTGCTGCAATTACAAAGATTTAGAAATAAGAAAGTTATAGCTCAATGGCAATTTTAAAATAGGCACATTGCTTAGTGGGTCGTAATCCATATCTGTGATGAATTTAGAGGCTAATAGGTTCTGACATTGTCCAATACTGATCACACTTGGCACTCTATGACACACTCCTGTGGAGTTTACATTCACACTGTCCTCCCTTATTAATTCTTTTCTGGTTGACAATATGTATTTTCTTCATGCCTAGCAGCCAATCCATATGCTTTGTTAACATGGAGTACTAAGTATAATTTGTCTCTAGGCTCTTTGCTCTGGAAAGCTGGTTCTCATCTTGAATGTATATCGTAACAATTTTCAGTCCCTCTTCATACTGGTTCATTTAGAATCTGAGTTGGGGCCCAGGTACAAGTAGTTTTTAATCTGCAGGCAATTCTAATATGCAGCCAAGTTTGAGAACCAGTGTTTTAGGGTCTTGCTATTCAAAGTGTCATCCACAGATCAACAGTATTTGCATTACCTGGGAAATTGTCAGAAATGCAGAAATTCAAGCCATTCCCAGACTGAATTAGAGTTCCAGGTGACTGAGAACACTACCTGAGGAGCGGGCTGATTTTTCCTCAAGTTTTCACAATTTTAAGTACTCATCTAATTAAGGGGAAATGTCCTAGGCACACTAGCTCAGTCTTAGCTTGAAGCCTCTTTGGAAGCCTTTAGCTTCAGGAGATGATCTTGCAATGGCAAACCATGCCAATAGCAGCGAGTCTCCTGGTTTGTGATTTAGAGACTAACACATTTCATGGAGGCCATGACACATTTCATTTTTTCTTGAGATTAAAAACTTGTGAAAATGCTTTTTGGGTGTTCCATCTGTCTTTTCCATTCATTTCTCACTGATGCTCAAGATAAGAAGGCATATTTCAAAAGGGTCAGCTGGTTTTCATTTCATATCTTCCCTTCCCTCCAGTCTTTTCCTCCTTAAAAATACTCAGATTCAGGGGAAAAAAAGGAAGCACTTGAAAGAGACCCTGGGGCTCTGGGGCCTTCTCCCTCCCTCCTCTGTCTCTTTAGGTCTGATGCTGAGAGCACACACATGCTCAAAGTGAGACCCTGACGAGGCGACCCCATACTGAACCTTGCCTTTTGATTGGGAATGATCTTCAGGGCATGAAACAGACCAAGTGTTCATTTACCAGGGCCTCTGTGGCAGGGGAGAAAGGTTGTAACTGAGTTTTTAAAGAAGAGAAAAGCTTTATAGGCAGAATGCTAGCTCAGTGTGAGATTTTGAAGCTTTTGCTCTGTACTGCCTGATGGAGAGATGAGCTTTGACTGGCATGCTCCAAATCAGAGTGTGGAAGAGGACATGGGGGCTCAGCTGTGCAGACTGGATCAATCTGAATGAAAATTACTAGTGTTCCCCCGGTGAGAGAAGTTTCTGCTTAGCTCATGAACTGTAGGCCCTTCTCTGGTCCTGGTAGAAAATGAGTAGGGCTTTTGTGAAAGGTTATGTAAGGCTGCTGTTTTTCCCCACAGAGTATGGTTCTATTTATAGAGAGGTGAACTGCGTCTCCAAGAAAAAAAATGCATTTTTGATGCTATAGCTTAAGAAAGAGAATTCAATCAATCTCTCGAAAAGAATTAAGGGACAAGTGGGAGAATAAGATCCTAGGCAGAGGTAGTGAGAAATATGCAAAAAAAAAAAAAAAATCAGGGAATGAGAACAGATCATTGCTCTGGCCCTGGTTGCTAGAGCAGTTATAGGGTAACCAATATTCCTGTTTACCTTGGGAGTCAGGATTTACAATGTCAACAATAGGACAGCTCCAAGTAAACTATGATGTTTGGTTCAGTACCTATGGAGAGGATGAGTGTAGGGACAATCTCCTAAATTCAGTACCTATGGTGGGGACCATCTCCAGGGTTTTCTGCAAGACAGTGATATTTTAAGCATTACATTGTTAGCCATAAGGAGGAACAATTTGGTTGGGGGTTGCTAGCAAAGTCTATTAAGAAGGGGCTGTTCCAAAAGTCCAGAGAAGACAGGTGCCTGATTGCAGGATTAGAAACAATTTGTATTTTGGCCATATATCTGGTTCATTGAGACCTTACTCTCTTATCCTGTGGCAAAGTCAAAGTTGACTTCCAAAACTGAAGGCTTTTTGGAGGGCCCACTACCTAGCCAAAAAACTGTCAGAAGCATCTCATTTTAAGTAACAGGCTATGTATGTTTTGGAGATGGTAGGATAATGTATTTATTGGTGATGTCATGCTGAATGCTTATCTTCTGTGTTCTCCTGTACTAATAAAGTTTATTAACTCCTTGATTTCCAGATGATGATTATTCAAGAGTTCCTCTTGAAGGGAACCTGAGCCTTACAAACCTTAGGTAAAGAATTGGTGAATTTTAGAGTTGCTGAGTTTTTACCTACTGAGAGGCTTATTTTTCTTTTTTCTCCATCTCCCCCTTCTTTTGGCTTTCCATGCCACTATTAATAATTACATTGGCAACATTCCAGAGTGCTTGTGAGAAATTCAGAATTGAGGAAATCCTGCAAATATTAAAATGCAAATATGTGAAGTCCACAGAATTCGCTATCTCCTTAAGCCCTGGTACTAATGCATCTAGGGCATTTGTCAACTCATACATCTGAATATGGAACAAGGTAAAATAGGTGAATAATTACTTCCTACATAATAATCTCATGGATAGACTCTGTGTTTGCCTTAGGAGATTCATTCCTATAGACTTAGATGAGTATAAAATTAAAATGTTATTTTTGTAGCAGACAGTGGAAACCAAGGCAAGACCATGGAGATAAGAAAAACAGCTCAGATGAAAAACACAACTAGTATTCCGAACGCTTCATCAGGTAAGAAAGGGTTTCACCAGTTGTTTGAGATGCCCCTCTCATTCTACTGATGAGAAACAGGATCCCACAGAAGTTAAGTGAGTCCTGAAATCACAAATCTGTGAATGGGCACCTTTAAATACTATTGCACACACACTAGGGGCAATCTTGGCTCTATCATGATTTAACTTTAAGACCCCCATAATGATTCAGGGTCCTCATTCCTAAACTTGGGAAAACAGTTGTTCAATAGATTGCACTTAAAATGAATTCACTAAAGGGCTGTTGTAATTTTTGGCACATAGTGAGCACTAAGCTATTTTTGTTTCTATCTGTTTATTCAATGGGTACTTACTAAGGTCATGTTTGTTATATCACATGTCTTAGCCTCTGTGGTTTTTGTGAAGCTGCCTCTGTCTTATTAGAGTTAACAAAATGGTTGAGAATAGGACATAGGCACTTTAAATATGAAAAAAGACAAGTAGACTCACAAACCAATATATGATTGTATTATGAAGAATCATGTGATCAAGAGGTACAGATAGAGAAGAGGAAGAGAAAAACAACACGAGAAAGCCTTCATAAATGCTAAGGGATGGAGTCTGATGGGCAAGGAAACTGGAGAGGTAGGGAGGATGTTCCTATGTGGACACTGTTCTTTAGATGTTCAGGCTCTGGAAGACAAAAGGAAAGATGACAGTCTTCACTGATGAGAGCTAGCCACTCAGTCCACACTGGCACTACTTCCCATCACTAGCAATGGCTTCCCTGGTCACTAGTCTCTTCCCAAACAGATGTGTGATAAGGCTGAGAGAAAAAGGCACAGAGCCAAGACAAGGTCATTTAAGAAGTAACTGTGGCAGCATAAAAAAGTGATTTTTAACATAAAGAAACTATTTCTGCAAGGCTTTTCTTAATAATTTTAGGGAGGTTTCAAAAGGAAAAATTGGTCAGAGAAGGACAGATGCCATCAGGCATTGTATTTTCAACTTAAATTAGTAGCTGAGAAAGCAAATTTAGGCTCCTGCTGCTGGAATAAGCCATTGCTGGAAATTAATGTTGCCATATTTTTCCTTTCAGCACAGCTTCAAAATTTTTATAAAGGTTGCCAAAACTCTTTAATAGTAATACATAAGAGGGATTAGTTAGTCCATTTTACAGCCAAAGGGCAGGTAGCCCAGCCCAGAATTTGCAACCTAGTTAGCTCTTCCTCTGTCTTTTCTCCGTAATAGTCAGTCATATAAGGCGATGGTAATTAATGATTGACGAATGGTGGTGATGGTGATGATGTTTCTCTATATAGTCTGCTACTTTCTATCTTCCAGTGGCTTTCAAATTTATTATCTGGATTAATTACCCAATATCTCCGTCAAATGGACAGATTAGCTAATATATTTCACGTGTTTTGTTAATAAGGTTAGTAAAACTGGTGGCCTGTTACTTCTTTACCTACTCTAGAAGAAAAATTTGAATGGGTTGTTTGTCCTAGAAGGGACTGATCTGCTGTGAGAGAAGAACCCAAAGCTGGTGTTTATTTCTTACACTCAACAGTATATATGGACACCTTTCAAAGCAAGGCCATTACACTGTGTTTTGTTCCTCAAAAGTTTGTGTGCTAAAAATTGCAATGTAGCATCCAGATCTT
Source organism: Castor canadensis (assembly GCF_047511655.1). Taxonomy (NCBI): domain Eukaryota; kingdom Metazoa; phylum Chordata; class Mammalia; order Rodentia; family Castoridae; genus Castor; species Castor canadensis. The sequence continues at coordinate 24,447,783 of NC_133389.1, read as the reverse complement.
TATTTCTAATACCATTTTCCAATAAAAGGAACCAGTACGCCTTGGAGAAATAGATGATTCTAGGTGTTAAGCAGAAAATCTACAAAATGAGCCTGGAATATCTTGAAGTGCCAGAAATTAAGGAAGTTATTATTTACAAAAACAAAAGAAGAAAACCTACAGTGATGGAATATGTCAAAGGAGCACAAGAGCTAACAGAAAGAGCTAATGACCAAATTTGGAGCAATTTGAGCAAGAAACTAAATCAAGTCATTTCAGATTATAACCCAAAATATAAACATCTGGCTACATACTGATATAAATATATGAATGAATAAATCTTTACTTGGAAGATTATAGGTAAATCTATGCAGAAGAGTTCCAAATAATTTATACAGATACTTTACTCTCAACAAGGTGAGGTATAACTCCCTCTTTTAAGTGTGGGCTGTGTTTGGTGACTTCCTTCCAAAGAATGCAGTATGCAAGGGAAAGTGAGGCAGTTTATTTTTATAGTGGAAAAACCTGACAAATACAACCTCAGCCAGGTGATCAAGCTCATCATGCATAGTGATAGATCTTGTTGACAGCCTGCACCCCTGATGTGATTAGATGAGAATGGCATATTACCTGTTGGGTCTTTCTTCTCCAAACCTATTGCCCCTCTTTTGTGAGAAAAAAATAGACAAACTCCAACTGAGATTCTACAGATACCTGACCAGTACTCCTTAAAGCAGTGAAGATCTTCAAAAATAAGGAAAGTCTGAGAGAGTGTCAGGGCCAAGAAGAGCCTAAAGGAGATGTGATAACACAGTGCACTGTGCTGTCTTTGGGTAAAATCCTGCAACATAAAAAAATGTTAGGTAAAAATGAAATCATGAAATCAAATGTAAATAAAGTATGGACTTTTAGTGAACAATAATGTATCAATATTGACTCAGTGATTTTCATAAATGATATAAGTTGTTAATAATAGGAAAACTTGGTATGGAGTATATCAAAATTTCTACATCATGTTCACAATGTTTCTGTAAATTTAAAACAAATAATCTATTTTAAAAATACTATCTTGTTTCATCAGAGTGAAATGCCATGCAAAGTACTCAATCCAACCAAATTTATTTCTTCCTCTTTAAGAATGACTCTACTACTCTTGTGTGGTTCTTCTGTTCCCTTTGAGTCCCTGTACATTTCCCAAAAGGGTGGTCACATCAGCACTACTGTGCATGTTTTAAGGTGAAGATCTCTGGCTCCTCTTCATACTGAATCAGAGTCCCTGGGTGAACCAAGAAGGTATAGGAAACAGAACACGCTTTCTAGATTATTCTTAAACACATTTAATCTTGAAAATTACTCTATTTTCCTATGTCTGCTCCCTAAAAATGAACAATGGTACCTGTTTACTTACTGAGCCAGTTTTGAGCTCAGGGTACATCTCTGACTTAAGTAGACTTGAGTTTAGAGCCCAGCCCTAGAACTTTCTAAATGGGACAATTAGGGCAAGATAGCCTACTTCTCTATACTTCACTCCTCATCTATAAAGTAGGATAACAACACTTAATTCAGAAGGTGTTTATAAAATTATCTGAGAAAGATTCATGTAAATATTTACCATGTTACCCAAACTGCAGTAAATATTAGGCTGAATGTATTTGTATTGTATTAGTCTGTTCAGGAAAATCAACATGTGTATAAACTAAATTCTTCCTCATCGTCACTAATGCTCTCCACTCTCTAAAACATGTATTTGACTCCCTGAAATGGCTCTCTTACATGTATCTAGGACTTAGAAGAGGTGTGTTGCAAACCCATTGTCTTTTGGTTGACACCGGCATACATTGTGGCAGTGTGTGTGCCTGCTGAACCACCATTTCTTGCCAGGCAACCTGCCATCTCTAGTGATCTGCTGTTGTGGCTTTGTGTAGAGTCATCAAAAGTCAAGAATCTTCCTGGTACCTGAGCTTACTACATCCAGTGATAGAGCATCTCAACATGCTTCACTTCCTCCTCCTCCTGGTCATTCTACTACTCTGTGCTATTCCTGTTACTGCTCAGGAGACTTAAACACCGTTTAAGTTTTGGGACTCAGAACCCTTAGTTAGTTTAACTGGGCCTGAGACATATATAAAGGACAAAAAAGTAGAATGATAATGGCTAATATTTATGAAACTATATAGTTTGAACTGACATGGCTGATATTGCTTATGAAATATTTATCAGTCTATTATTTTCTTATTTAATACATGAGTAAACCTTACTGTGAGTGGTAGTATATCAGCTCAAAGGTGATTGGTAAGACTCTCTTCCAGCTTGGAGGGGTCATTTGATGAGTTCCACGGAGTGGCCTGGAATTAGGAGACTGCTGGGGATTTCAGAGAAAGTTTAGTTTTCTGATTTAAGCACTACCCCTTTCTTGCTTGTAGCTTGCTTCTTTCTGACTGGACATAAAAAGAAGACCTGTAGTTTGTCACCATCTTGTATTAGGTCATCTGCTAAGGACTATGAGGACCTCTTGAGTGTTTCTCCCATCTTGGGACTGATTCCTTTTTGACTCTTTTGTTATGTGAGGAATTGAACTTGTTTGGCTTTAAACTGCTGCAATAGGGTTTCTGTCACATGTAGCCACAGTCATTCCTAGCAACTGTGTGTTCCCATATTAAGTTATTCATTCCTCACAATAAAGTAGCAAGGGAAGGACTAATATTATACCCTCTTACAGATGAGAAAAGTGAGATAGCAAGAAGTTATCCAGTTTCTTCATCATTCTCTGCTAATTAATTGCAGAGCCATTATTCAAATACTGGCTCAAAAACACATGTCCTTAAATCTATGCTATAATTCCTAGACAAATAGTAGATGATGTTATTATAGTATTGTTATGTTTATGATTTTCACTTCTCTTCTCCAAATGGATATTTTCCCATGAGCTATTTATTATTTAGACACTTCTAGATTACTGAGTATCTAAATAAAAACTCAATTTTCTGTTAATCATTTTCAAATGTCACAGTTTTCACTAACAAGTTATATGACAGCTTCACGCACTTTAATTTCTTCTGAAGAAGAAATCCACTGCCACCTTATAAAAGACTAACATTCTAACTACAGCTTTGGAATACTAATGCCCTGCCTTAACAACCAAGCTAAGCTCTGTAATTCACATATATGTTGCAATTTCTCTTCCATTGTAATATAAAGGAATTTCATATAGTTTTGATATATTGTGTAAATTAGGCCAACAAAGTGCTGTGCTATGTCTTCATTAAAATAGGAGACGGTAATAATGCAACCATGTAGTGAGGTCTTGCAGGCTTTGAGTTATGAACATGCTAGAGTGTCTCTTTACTTGTGCTTAAGTTGGCATTTGTGAGCAGCATATAATCAATTAATCAATAACCCAATTTTCTCTTAAAGAGATGGTGCATCATTTAAAAAAAAATCAGTGACTATTGTATGATTTTATAAAAAGAGCTGTTTCAGCAAAGAAACTTGTTTGAAAAACATTGAAAGCCTTTTTCAGGGATGATGATTTTGCTTAACTAAGCCAAAAGTGAAATTGGATACGAATGTTCAGTTCCTGAACCATTTTATTATTTTGCAACTGTTAGAAAGGAAAGCACCAATTTGGAATTGCTAGTACAAAGGCATTGTTTTTATCCATGATTAGAGATGTGTAAATGGATTCAGTTTTTTACAGTGAAAATAAACTAATCCAAAAACTTAGAATTGAATTGATTCTGTCTTATTTTTTACTTAGAATTGAATTGATTCTGTCTTATTTTTTACAAGTTTTGAAGCCTATGTTCAATTGCCTAATGTGTTTCACACAATGTCACAGCAGTGCAAAAGGATGCTGAGATGAAAATCTGGCCCTCTCTAAATTTTATACATATTTATTTCTTAATCTTCTCTATAGTTTTCCCTAAATACTGTTGTGAAAATTCAAATATTATGGAGTTGTATGAATTAGAGGGAACTGCCCATCATTCCATCACTTCTGAGTAAACCAGTCTTCTTTAGTTTTTCTTTTTTGTCTCTTTCTCTAGATGACACACAATTACTGTGAAACTTAGGGAAAGTTAATGTTCATTTTTGCATACATTAAACTATTTACCTGTGTTTTCTTTGTACAAAATAAGGAGAGGGATTTCTAGAAAAAATAATTTTAAAAAAGCTTTTTGCCGGGCACAAGTGGCTCATGCCTGTAATCTTAGCTACTAAAGAGGCAGAGATCAGGAGGATGGCAGTTTGAAGCCAGCCCTAGGCAAACAGTTTGCAAGACCCTAGCTCAAAAAAATTCAACACACACATAAAAAGGGCTGGTGGAGAGGCTCTAGGTGTAGGCCCAGAGTTCAAGCCCCAGTACAGCAAAAAAACCCCAACCAACCAACCAAACAAACTTTTGTTCTTTACCCACCAAAGGACATAATTAAGATGAAAAGGGAACTCAGGTAGTTTGGTCATACTTGTAATTCCAGAAGCTTGGAGGCAGGAGGATCATGGTCAGCTGGGTCTACACGATGAGACCCTGTCTCAGAAGATTAAAAAAATGAGTGCATGAATAAGAATTGTCTCTGTAATGCAGATTACTTCCAAGAGAGACAAGTGTTAGACTTTTTTTTTCTTTCCATATGGAGGAAAAACATTAGCTCTAAAGCCTTAGAAATACCCAACTATTCTCTAGTATCTTGCTTATCATTGTGCATCCAGCAGACCAGACACATCAGCACCACATGGGAGCTTGTTAGAAATACAGAAATTCAGGTTTTATCCCAGAATCTACATTTAAATGACATCTCCAAGTGATGTGTATGCAAGGGGAAGTTTGAGAAGTACTATTCTAGCTCTAGCATATTTCCTACTGCCCACCACATTGTAAGACCTGTGAGTTGCCCTGACCTGTGAACTTACGACAGTGTGTAAAGAAGAGCCACTGTCACCCTACTTATTTCATTCAACTTCCAAATCTACTCCAAGGGATTAAATGCTTTTCTCATAAAATGGTACCACAATGAAAATAACCATCTCAGGGGTGGCTCATATCCGTCATCTTCACTGAAGTCACAGCACTTATTCTTGTCTTTATCTCTGAGTTCCCAAGGCTTGAAGAATTATGCTTCTTATTTCAGTACTTTGTCATTAATCATGGATATTTGATGTTATTTTTCTAATATACATAAAGTCTTTTTTCAATTAAACCATAACCTGCATGAAGGAAATGATCAAAAATATCTTTTCTTTATTCTGGTCCTTCAGTTAGTGCTTGATTATGATAGTAATGCGACGATGCAGAAAACACTAAGGCAGTGATCAATTCTCTTCCTTTAGAATGTAGGTGGAAATAATGTAGTTTGGATTTTTCTGCTCTGATGACTTCACAGGAAGAGAGTGTTTTAAGCCAGCCTAAGATTCTCTGAGTCTCTGCAGGCAGGAAAACAAAGGCTTTGGTAATTTTCTTCTTACTTTGTCTTATAGGTTCCCTTATGTCTTTATTTCTCCTCAATTTTTATCAAACAGATTTTCAAACATCAAAAAACATTTTTTTCCATTTTTAAAGTTAACTGTCCTCCCCCATGGTACCCAGTGTCATATTAGAAACCATCCAGAAAGGGACAATCAAAATTGAGATGAAACATTTATCTCAATATTATTGGGGAAATGAGGTAGTGAAGGAAGATAAGGGAGAAATTTGACTTCAATACACTTGACCATCAATGTATTCTCCCCATTCATGTTCCCATTCTTTTTAATGAATAAAGGTGAGCTTCCTATAAATAATGGGTTTAGGGGTATGTTACATGGACTTATTTACCTTCTAAAACTTTTAGGCCTGCAGGACCTTATCTTGAGATGTGTGATTTGACTATTCAGTGATAACAGTGCTTTCCTTACAGAAACAATGTACTTAAACTCTTGATTGAATGAAGAAAAATGCCCTTGGCTTTGTGTGGCATTTTGATTTTGAAAGCTTTCTCCCTAGCTGAAGTTAATCTGTTTTAGGATAGAAAGGTCAAGAGACATTTCATGAGCCAGAACTATTTGACCAGCCTCTGAGCTCCTTTCTTCAAGAATGTTGGTCAGGTCTTATGTATAGATGCACGGCCATTCCTGTTTTATGGCACATCATGGTGGTTCACTGTGTTAGTTCCTCTATCCAATCATTTGTGCTTTCCTCAGATCCAGGTTTCATGGTTATATTCCTTGCCCAAAGCTAGGAAGTCATTGATCTTGGTAAGGAGTCAACCTCTTTCTTGAATTTATGCCAAGATGTCACAAATCTCACCTGTCTACAGTCTATTTCCAAACATTTGTATAAACAAGAAGATCAGGGGTGAGAGGAAGAACTCTCCAATTTCCATCAAGTAAATCAACCATCATAACTTTAAAAAAGGCGTTTGACACATGCAATGGATTTTATCATTTAGCTCCTAGTTTTTATCTTTTCTCTTTGCTTGTAAAATCTATGCTTGAATTTTTGATTTGGGTTGTATGCTAACCCTTCAAACCAAGAACATAAGAGGATCCTAAAAGGGAAATGGCACTTTGTGATGTCATCAAATACTGAAGAAGAAAAGCTGAATCTTTCCTTATGATCAGGTGGAGAGTGGGGGGAAAAAAATCAAATAAAACTTCTTTTTGTTCTTTTAGCCCCCTACATAAACCAAAATAACATTTATTCACATCATAGGTACCTTTCTAGGGATATATTATGTGGTTTGCAGTCTAATAGGAGATTCAGATCTCATCACCAAGTCTGTATTCAATCCAGGTGCAACTCAGACTAATTAATACAATTAGATAATTGATTAGTTCTCTTTCTATTTCTAGGACCCTCATATTTTGAAAGGAAAATGTGGAAGTGGTAATGAGCTTCGTGTGGTCACCCTTCAAAAATCCTTCCTTTTACTTCTTTCCCTCATATTACATGGCCCATAAAAAGTATAGTACATTTCTCTTCCTTGAAGGGCACTCTTCTGTCCATGTCTTCTCTCACTCAGAGGCTCCATCACTGGGAGTATTTGTCAGACAAAGACGCAGTTTCCAGGAGCTGTGCCTAGAACTAAGATACATGATTGCCATTGAAGAAGGCCACATGGCAGAAGCAAGAGAACTAAGCACTATCAGCGGATTAAATAGCTTATTTGAACATATTGCTAATATTCAGCCAACTGGTAGCATTGTGGATTTTCATTGTTAAAATATTAAAATATATACTCACTGGTTGGTAAATATTTGCTCTTTAGGGCTTCCAGTGTGCTCCCACCCGTCCATTCTGATTTGGAAATGTCTGTGCCAATCAGCCCCCAAGTCCTCCTTCTAAGATATGTTGGTATGTTGGCTCCTCCCTCCCTCCACTAGTGACTCTGAGAGGCCAGATGCACCCTCAACCCCTTCTGGGACCCTCAAACACTCTCTAATTTTTCAGTCTTCCTGCTTGTCTTCCCAACATGCTGTCCTGTTTATTGGTTCACAGTGGCCCAAACCTCTCCTGTCCTTTTCTGACCCTGGAGATGTAATACCAGAGCATCTTGGTATTCCCTGTGTTAACCTCTAATGGATGCCCATGGAAACTGAAGGTCCAAGAAAATGTGAGGGAAGCAGGAGCTCTGAATCTCTACCTTATTGATTATTAATGTTTAAATATCATCCATATTTGTTTCCTCTGTTCTGTAAAGGCATGAAATGTGTGGCCATCCCAAAAGTGTTCATAGAATAAATTTCGTAACTTGCAATGGTTGGTTCTATGATTTCTAGAATGGTCTTAAAAACTTTTGTTGGTTTTATCTTGTTGACCAAACTAATCTCATTCAATGAAGAGAGTATTAAAAAGGTAAGTAAAAAAAAAATCTTAAAATAACTCATTATTACATGACCTAGGGTAAATTAATATTAAATTATATATATATATTATATATATATATTTTACATATATATGCATTTTACATATATATATACAGTTGGTGTGGGTATATAATATTAAATTGATCATATTATGCATACTTGTAAAACTTAACAAATTAACAATATATTGTGAATGTAATTCCTAGATGCAAAAATTGAGAGGGAACTTAGAAGACTGTAAGTTCACCTTCTTTCAAGGAAATAAAGCCTCTTATGTAACACGCTTCTCAGAACCCTCCAACTTCCTCCTTGGCACCCCCAACGTCAGGGGCTCACAGCCTTAACAATAAGACTTCTCCCTTTGTGTTTTAGTTATTATTTATTTTGTAACTTTCTGTATTACTCTTCCTTCCTACCATTTACTCACTGATAACTGCTTGTGCCCTCCTTAGCTTGCATCAAAGACTGGAGGTGGGACAGAAAATGCTGCACTGGAAAGCAGTGAGGAACTCATGTTTATCCATTTCCTGCTTTTTGGCTGAATGTAGCACATTTTAGGGAAAAATATAGGACAATGTGTTTGAAAACAGATTGGTTTGGAAAATATGTAAAGGTTATATTTATGTTTAAACTTGTCAACTTGTTACTTTTCTTACTCTCTGGTCTTGAGAAGATTAATGAGATGATCAATTCAGTGTTTAATTTCTTGGGAAAAGAATGCTTTGCAAATATCAAATTTATTAATATTAATGTTAATATCAAATATTAATGCTCTTGTTTACAACAGTGGTTGACCATCAGGCAGCTCCATTTCTTTACTCTATTATCAAACATGGAGGCAAGGAGGTTTGGGCAGTGGGAAACAGACAAGTTCCCTGATTATTGTCTAGTGAAAAATATGAAGTAGCATGAGATTACTTATTAAATTAATAAAAATTAAAATTATATAATATTTATGAAAGGAAGGGATTCTCTGCTCTATTTTGAAACATTTAGACATAGGGATATTGGGAGTTCTAATGAGGTACACTTGGGAAAGGTTTAGGGTCATAGGTACTAGTGGATAACAGGGCTGTGAAAAACAATTACAAGATCTTAGTGGGGTGGAGCAATGCACTATTGTGACTAAATTGTGTTGCGACTTAAGCCCTGTCTGTCTGCTGTAGTCAGATGTTACTGTGAGAAAATGCTAATTTTCACTACTTGTAACATTGTTTCATGTCAGGAATCAGCAATCTTTTTCTACAAAGGGCCTGATAGATAACATTTTAGGATTTGATGTTCATATAGTTTGAGTATTAACTACCCAACTCTGCCATAGCAGCATGAAACAAGCAAGCATGATGCATATATGAATGAGGGCAGCTTTGTTCCAGTAAAACATCCTTTACAAAAATAGTCTTGATGTAGCCATGGACCAGTTTGCCAATCCTTGTTCTAGATTCTCACCTCTGAATCCCAAAGCTATGTTTAGAACTTAAGGCAACATTTTACTGAATTGTTCTCTTCAGAATATAGCTTCTAACAGATCTACGCATTGTTGAAATTTTCTACATTTTTACACCCTTATTGTGTTTATCATTTTTAGGCACACAAGGCAGTAGGGAGAGACTTCAACATGTGCTCAATCTGCCATTTTGACTCCTGAATTTCCTCCTTTAAACAATTATGATGTACAATATTAATATACAATAAAAGGAACTCCTTTTTGAAGGAAACTTAGGTGATGTGATCCAGGTTTATCTTTTCTGGCAACTTAACCTTGCATCCATCCCTGTTGGTATGATAATTCTGTTATTTCTTGGCTTTTCTGAGCAAAGCCAATCTATTTTTTTTCTTGGCTCAATACTGATGATGGTGGTTGTGTTCTGTCTCAAGCTGGCTCAGTGAACCCAGTGCCTAAGTATGACTACTTCTCCCAGTTAACATAAGCCATCCTTCAGAACACTGAGTGGCACAGAGAATCTGAAGAGGTCCTTTGAATCCAAACCAGCAGGATGCTTGCACTGAGAGGAGTTGAAATTGGCTATACACAGACAAATTTGTGAGTGTGACAGTGTACTGTGGGAATTGTAGGTTTTCCTTGTGCAGGAGAGGCCTTTCCATACTGCGTGAAGTCTGAGGTATTGATCACACAGGCTTTGTTTCTGACTGTTTCAGCTGAATGGTTGTTTCAGTCCAGATAGTGACATCAGAAAACTCACTAATAAGCAAACAGTTACATGAACTTTGTAGTTTTTGGATGTTTTCTACTCAGAAAGACCCTGCTATTTGAGACTAGGTCAACTTTGTTCTCCACTAGAGGCAGAGGAAAAGAATTTATGATAGCTTATGAAGCTATACATCCTGTGGCTAGGTTCACACACACACACACACACACACACACACACACACCCCTCCCACTCTGAAGCAGTAATCATGAAGTTCTGTTAATTTCTAAAATTATTTTTTAGCATCCTAAACTATTTATCACCATTGCTTTGTTCTTTGTGGATATCCCTGAATATCATAGGGCTTATATGCTATTTTTCATTTAAAATTGTCAAATAGATAGTTTGGGAGTTGGTGGTAATTTGAGACATATAAATGGGGAGAAGGAAGAAAAATTCATTTTTAATTTCAAAGCATGCCTCTGTGCTATGAATGGTTGCTCTCTCCATCCTGAGAAAAAAGTAGCAAGTTTCAATCTTTATCCTTAGTTCCCTGTATATTGTCTGGGGAGAAAAATGACACTGCTACACTTAAGTCTGACACCAACCAGGTACTGAAAAGGTACTAAATTATCAAGTCAAGTTGCTGAGATTTTCAAATTGTGCTGACCCATGTGGATGAGTGACTTTTTTCTACATATCCGATATGCTTAAAAAGTAGACTATGTGAAAAGTGACGATATTCTTTCTCCAAAGCTTCAACTTCTTCACTCTCTAGAAGTTAGTGTGGAAGATTTGAATAAGCTGTAATTGTGGTTCTAGTCTTCGTTCATAACCTTGCACCTCCACGGACTTGCCAATTGTATTGTCTGGACATCGCAACTTGCTAAATGGAGATAAGTCCTGTCTGTATTGAGGGGTGGTCATGAGTGTTGAATGAAATAATATATGTAAAGAGCCCAGAAGAGTATGCATCATCATGCAAATAAAAATTAATTGTTACCTATTGTGGGGAAAAGATACAGTTCAGAGGGAGCCGTTTATGGGCATTTCCCTCTGTTTGCTAATTTTTGTAGACATTGAGAATAAGTATTTCTCATGAGGTTACAAAAATAGTTCATGCAGTTTCCTCCTATGAAAAAATGAGTAGAAATTTCTTGTTCCTCCCAGGATAAATTTGATGGTACTAATGGAGAGTCTTCTTTCTCAAAAACCATGACAAAGTTTATCTCACAGAAAACAGAACAGTAGTTCCCAGAATAATAAAAGGATGTGAGGGAGGGAGGTTATGGAGAGAAGTTGGTTAATGGACACAGAGGACAATTGGATAGGAAGAATAATTGCTACTGTTCTATAGCTGACAATAATTAATTAAATATAACTAGTAGAGAACATTTTGAATATTCCCAACACAAAGAGGTGATATATGCCTGATATGATACATCTGGCAACTACCCTGATCTGATCATTACACATGCATTGAAATGTCACACTGTACCCCAGAAGTATATACACTCACTATGTGTCAATTTTAAAAAGTATTAAAAAGAACATGAAAGAAAGTTATTAATGTAAATAAAATAAGATAAGTCAAAGTAAAAATTTGGTAGATTGAAAAAAGTAACTCTGCCATGTTGAATCCCACACATATTCACAGCCCTGTCTCTCATAAAAACAACTAAAAACATCAACAAAATACCATGATATTGCTATAATAATGCTCTTTAGGTGCTTCCAGAATGTGTTTAAATTCTGCTCTTGTTGTTCTATTTTTTTTTTAAGAGGGACTAGTTTTCTCAAACTTAGATCCTTCAAAGTATTATTCAGTAGTTTGATTTCCCTTGGCCACCTGATCAGTAATCTTGAAATGGCTGAATAGAGTCCAAAGGAACGTGAGCTTTCTTACCATTTGCATTGAGTATGCACATCTGATGGAGCAGACAGAAAAGAGGAATGTAAGCAATCACAGCAGGCAGTACTGGGCATCATTTCTGTGAAGTTACAATGATGACATCATACACTTTGCTAATGTAGGAATTCACCAGGGCATAGGCTTGAGTCCTTTCTCTCTTCTTGTTATATTTACATTTCTTTTTAATTGCTAGTATTGAAAAAATGTGATGGAAACAAGATCTGTGTCAAAACATCAGTGCAGCATTTATAACCTAAAGGCAGTGCTACTGTACTGCATGAGGCTGTGCCTAATCGGCCTCCAATAACTAAATAATCCAGCAATCTTTGTAATTACCAGTGTAGACAGAAAGAGTGCCTGTGATGTGCTAGACAACTACTTGGACTGAGCCTGGCAACAATTGGGATTGTGGGTTCCTTGGTGATAAAAGGGTCTGACTGCAGTTCCCTCAGTTTTTTCAAAGATGTTGAGCTAATTGTGGAAAAGCAAATAAAATATGAGAATTCAAAATTCAAAATGAATTGGTAGGATTAAAATTAGAAATTAACTCAAAAAAGCAGTAAGAGGAATAATAATTGAAGAATACCATTAAAGAGTAAGGGAAGTTGTTTGACCATTTTGAAAATTGCTTTGTAATAGAGAAGAAAAAAATAGATGACAGAGGGTCTGAAAGAAACTACTACTTGTGTTCTTTTGAGATTTCTGTACAAAAACTATTTAGAACAACTATGTCAAAAGGAGATAATGGAAAATGATTTGGTAAATACAGAGGGCATTCCACAATTTGGAGGCAAGTGGAAATTCACAAGTCAGTAGAATATTTTTACAAAAGTATGAACTCTATAACATAGGTAGCTCTTTGTCCCAGAATTGGTCACTTTCTCACTGGCTGCTACTTTCTTAGAGTACTGGAGAGAACACTGGCAATGTTGAAAGGCCCATCTCTTAGATGAATTATTTTTTGTTTTACTAGAGTATCACCATCAATACACATATTTTAACATTTATTTTTATGTCTCCAGCAATTAGAGCAATGCTTATATGCTAAACAGTTTGTGTATGTTTGTACAATGAATGAATGAGCAAGTAGAGTCTGGGCAATGTCAAAATGGCAGTAAGATTTCTGCCTCTAGATTAACGGTATTCAAAGTGCTACTTAATTTGTGCAACTTTTATTAAATATTTCAGTAATCATTTATATTTTATATGTTTAAGTGAGGAAAAGCCCTCTATATAATATTCTAATATTTTTAAGTGAGAATTTTAATGAGTTAATGGTTGCTAAGAGCTTTGAGGAAGAGAAGTGTTTTTTAATTGCCCTTTTATACCTTCTTAAATTCTTGAAGTTACTTAGCAGCTCTAACAAGATGGCTTCCTAACAAGACCACCTCCCGCTCCTCCCCTCTTGCTGTCTGGGTGTGCACAGAATTACCTCAAGTTCATTTATTATTGGCAGGTTGGATTGATCTGAAAAGGACTCTTTGAACAAGTCTAATGAATTTCTCTATGCTTTGTACTACCTTACCCAGAGTTACATTTTTGATCTGATGGAATTTCAAGACTTAAGCAAGAGTGCCTTCTTAAATTTTTTACCCTACCTGCCTTTCTTGCCACGGCCTAATCCTGCCTTGGTAATACTAGAATAGGAGGGTCTTATCCAGAGATTCTCAATTGCTTTGTTTCTCCTGATAACGAGTCCTCCTGACCAGTTACTGATTTGGGCTTGTTTTTCTTCATTTTACTTCTTTCTGCACAATGGGGTTATAATACTTACAAAATATTTCACACAAGTTCTCAAGCTCTGAGCCAGTGAGCAGAACTTTACTTATGCCCTTTTTGTTTGCTTCTAACTATAAAAGGACCTTCTATCTCTCAGGGATAATTTATATGGCAGGACAAAGTTCAAATTGAATGGTTTTTCTTTTCCAGAAAAGTAATATCTGCATAATGCTAGGCTGTTCAGCCACGGTGCTGAAAACAGCCTTTAGGGCTTGGTTGTGCAGTTGGATAGTGTCAAGTAGGACCGTGGGGAGTTCAATCCCTCTTGCACAATACAAAGTACCATTTGAGAGTCTATGGATTGGCTGGGTGACTAAGGCAAGGCTTAGGCTGATTTGTTCTACAAGATTCTATATACTTGGGGGTGGATGGATATTCCCATTTGGACCTTTGGAGTTCGTAGAAGCTATTCTTTATGGTGATTAGGGATATTTTATAGCTGTATATGGTTCTATACACTTTTTATTAAATGGTGATTATTTCAAATACACATTTATGGGTATATAGATGTGCATGCAACAAACCATTTTTGGCATTTATTAATGCACTTGTATAATTTAGGTATGAACAAATATGATCTTAGATACGAGCATGCTTACTTCGTTACACTCCCTCCCCATCCCCATCCTTACCCACTGATTTAGACATCAAAGTATTATTTTAAGTATAGAACCCAGGAAGCAATGTAACTGCTGCATTTAATTTGAGTAGCTCAGGGCAGCTTTGGAATCACTTAGAGGATGGAATGACAAAAAGCTGCGATGATAAAAGAAGAGGCAACCATTGGAAACAATTTGTTTTTTGTATGAGAAGTGCAGTACATTTTTTCTAAAAACCTATACTTAACACCATTATCTTGTTAGGGATGCTGGAGCCTCTATTTCCACATTGGGTTTGATTGTGTTGACAACACACCTGTGGCTTATAATCAATGATCCAGCTCTCTAGCAGTAGTGGTTTACCTTTTGGAGAGAGAATTTTAAAAATGTAAACAGAGCCAGAGGAAGAGTTTAATGGGAGAAGATACATGAATTGCCTTGGTTTGAATAAGGTTCACTTCCCCAAACTCATGTGGAAGTTTGATCCCCAAAGTTTTATGATAATTTAATCTAACTATGGTGTTTAGAGGTGAGGCCTTTGGGAAGTAATAGATTAAGTCATTAGGGTGGATTCCTCTGTAATTGAATTTCAATGGCTTTATAAGGAGAGGAGGAGAGAGCCCAGACATACAGAGATATACAAGGGCTTCTACCATCATGCAATCCAGTCAGTGGGAGTTCTTGTGAAAGCCTGCACTATCGTGTTTAGTCCCAGCCTCTAAAACTGTGTGTTCTTTTTTTTGAAAAAGAACTCTAACTTAGATATTCACTATAGTAAGAAAAGCTGACTAATAATGAATTCAGTATAAGCAATAACCTCCCTCAGGAGGTTGATTGGTGCAACCTAGTGGTCAATAAATTTTTTCAAAAACTGAACATTTTCTCCCCAAATAAGAGTATTTTTGTTTGTTTGTTTGTTTGTTGGTACTGGGCCTACACCTTGAGCCACTCTGCTAGCCTTTTTTGTATAATTTTTTTTTCAAGATAGGGTCTTGCAAACTTTTATCCTGGGCTGGCTTTGAACCACCATCATCCTGATCTCTGCCTCCTGAGTAGCTAGGATTACAGCATGAGCCACTGGAGCCCCCAAAGTTACTCTTCATAGAAAGAAACTGCTAGTGATGCTCTGCAACGACTATGAGAGGAATGTAGGCCTCAAGGCTTCTGTGTAGTTAGCTGTTCTACATTTTAGGGGACTTTCATAAAAACAGTGTCCATAAATCAGTAATTGTCAAGCCATGAGTTACTAATAATAGACTGGCATAGAGGTGACTATGCAATATTCAACCACCTGTTAACTTCTTCAGTGGAAGTTTGGCTGTATTTTTGAAATTTTCAGCTCCTTTTGTGATGCACACATCAAAAATCAGATCTTGCTTCATGACTTATAACTTCTATTCCAGTACTCTTTCTTCTGTGCTTTTAGGGAAACCAATTCCAAGTCTGAATATTGAATAGTGCCTTCAATTAACAATCCCCTTCAATATTGGTGCATAGTATTTATGCACTTTACACATCATTGATGAAAGGGCAAAGATATAAGAGAGGTACCTGAAAATACAGAAAAGGTCAAAATTAGTATAGCTGATACTAATTTTTTGAAACCAAGGAAACTTCTGTTGTGCCTATAGTGTATATAAGCAAAAGAGTAGAAAACAGACAATAACCTCACATCAGCATTGAGCTAGCTTTAACAAATCTTTAACTGAGTAGCCTAAGACTCCTCTGGACCTAAGAGTCATGGGCCAGATCCAATCCTTTGCTACAGTCTAAAAAAGACTAATACAAAGGCTGTCTGTTATCTAAAATCTCAACTTCACTCAGCATGTGGGGAAGCTTGAATGAAATGAAGGAAAATTGAAAGGCAAAAATAAGTACGTTCTATTATTTCTTTTTTCTTTTCCTTCTCTTACTGATTTATCAGCCACCTGGGACACTGAAATTGTCTAAATGTCATAGTCATCCTTGTGATTAACAACCTAATACAAGATTCAAAGGTGGTTTTAATCCTTATTTATTTATTTATGCATTTTTTCTGGTGGTGGGCAATGAACTCAGGGCCTTGAACATGCTACACAGTATTGTACACTAAAATGCCCCCCTAACCCACTCTTTAATTCTTTTTGTGATATATTGCTGTCTTTTGTCAGAAATATGTGTTAGGACCCTGATTTAAAAACAAATCTAAATTTTTAGCTCTATGTAGTACTGAGTTCTATATAAACATAAACTGTGTCAGTGGCTTTAAGATTGTGAATCTCTGTACTATGAGAGGACATCAGGTATCAGAGCCAATCAGGGGAGGGCAGAAGTATGAGTGGCCTTAGAACTTGAGAAAAGTGAAACTACAAAACACACATTTAAGATATATTCAAGGTTATAGGAATTAGCAAACTAAATCTGCAGTATAGTTTTTTTTGTTAATAATATAGGGAAATAATAAAATTCTAGTCCTGGTTTAGCTCTTTTGAGACACTTACTAATCATATCATATAATTATTCTTTCTCTTTCATTATGAAATTTCAAGTAACTCCTCAGAAACAAGATTATAGGAATAAAGCTTGGCATGCTGCTAAGTGTTTAACACGAACGTGTTCTTTCTCCGTGAACCATGGGAGTCTTGAGGTTTGATTTGGCACTGTCTTCCTGATTCAGAATGTGAGTTTCACAAGTTTGCACACAGAATTCTTGTCCTAAAATTTTAAATTGAATTACAATGGTCAGAAATCTTCTGACCTTAAGTTATTGAAACAGAGGATAAAGCTTGTGAAGTGCTACAGAATTTTAGAGAAAACTCAATATTTCCTAGCCATTTAGAAATAATTACTGTGTAACCAGCATTGTATCTTAGTCCAAAAGACCTAGATACCAGAGCCCACTACACTTTTAGGTGTGACTTTTGGCAACTCTTTTCCCATCTTGGGCTTCCTTATTTTCATCTGTAGGAAGATGGCTAGAACTCATAAGGTACTGTATATAAAATACCTCTGGATTGTAAGTCGTAATCTAGTGCTTATCCTAGATTTATTTTTTACTTAGAATGTCTGGGTCCTCAATTGTGGTAGCACACTGAGCAATGGTTTGTCCTGCAATCTCCAACTGAAAAATGTAGAAAATGGTACTCTGATGCTGAATATAAATAAATGAAACCATCTTGATTTATTAGTACGATTGAGCTGCCCAATAGGCAGGCACATTCTTTAAATTTGCATTGGAGAAGGATGGAGTGATTATTTCATTTGTCTCTGAAGATTTACAATGTGCAGTCATGAATAGGTAGGGTAGACTTGAATTTTCCAGAAATAATAGGATGGTTCCATTTGTCTTTACCTTTGCATGTGAAGACTCAAGAGTTAATTATGACAACCCTCTCATCATGGAGGAAACTCTTGGTTAAGAATAAACTGGGGTTCAGACCACTGGTAGAGGTTTGCCTAGCATGTACCAAGCCCTGAGCTTGGTACACACCTCCCTCACACACACACACAAAAAAACCTGAAAGTGTTTTTACTTCTCTAATTTTCCCAACTGTGGAGAGTAAATTATGAAAAGCCTATGAAAACTGGATGTAAGCAAGGCGAGATGCGGCTTAATTGATTTTACCTATAGGCCCAGATAGGTACAGCCCTGGCCATGAAACAGAAAAAAGCAGAACAGCTGCATCTCCTAAGCTTCTGTTCAGAGACGCAGGAATGCAGGTTTCTCCTGTTACAATGTCACGCCCTTCCCTGAGAGCCTCTGCCCGCTGAAGGAGGGCTTGAGGCTTTTTGCTTTTTGTCTTGGGCCTTTTGCTTTGGAGGGTTTTTTAGGCTTTGGCTTGGTTCTTTTGCTTTGGGCTTTTTGGTGTGGGAAACTTTTGGAAGGGAAAAGAATTACTGAAGGGAAAAGAATTGTTAAAGGGAAATTTCTGAAGGGAAAAGAATGGCTAAAGAGGGGTTGATAGAAAGTCTGCATTGAGTACTTTAACATAGACCTTAGAAAAAGAAAGCCAAAGAAAGAACTTTATACATAGGCTTTAGAAAGTTAAGCTAAAAGAAAAGCCAAAGAGAACATGGGACAGTGCAAGGTAGAGGACCAAGACTTTGCAAGTCTGAGCACTGAGGCTTTAAAAAAGCTAAAGAGAGAATGCTGAAGAAAAGCTGCAAGCCTGGGGGCAAAAGACTTTAAGAGTGATTAAGCTAAAGATAAGCTTAGAGCCAACATGGGATAGTATGAGTCTAAGGAAAGATATTTTAAGCAAAGTTTTAAAGAAGGCTTTAGAAGCAAAGTTTCAAAGAACTGCAAGGAGTAAGGCCTTAAAGAATAAAGATAGAGAAAAGAAGCAATGAGTGTTGGGCGTCTCCACCCGAGCACCCAACGCACCTGACCCCTTTCTGTCTATCCCGTATCTTTTCTGAATCTCTAGTCACCCTCAGTTAAGCCCAGTTAGATTCAGTAATAACCAGGAGCAAGAGAGAAAAAGCTCACTTCAACAAGGGAGGGAGAAAAAAAAAAAGCTCCCTCCAGCCAACAATTGTTTATCATATCTATGCTTTTGTTTGTGTTATTTTCCCCTCCATGGCAGAGTTCCTTATTTAATTATATACACCATTAAAAAAATCGTCTTTCTCAGTAACCATTTAACAAATAAATACTGTAGCTGCCATTCCAGGCATACACACAGGCTCTTTCTCTTTCATGTATAATATCCTCAATTATAGATCTTGTCCCCCTCAGCAAATAACCCATGCTATAAACAAATATATTCTCAGTTAAAATTTATTGGAGTAAATGAAATAGTGAGCGATGCACTGATGCAGCACTGTAGAAGTGTAGGAGGGATAGTTTGGAGAACAATGGTCAGCATAAGGTCAATGAAAGACATCAAAACCATGCCTGGAGTATTCAGGAGGTTAGATCAGAACCCACCAAGAGCAACTGTTTCTAAAACTGAATAGACTATTTCCTCTTGTTTCTCTCTGCAGGGGTGGCTAATAGAAAATACTCTGTCTTTAGACATAAAACCCCTTTGAGAAAAGAGCTCACTGTTATTGCAATGCTCTTTGAGTGAGCAATTTCACTTAGGGAAATTTTATAAACAAGTGCTTAACTTCATTTTTTCCCATCCTCTTCTCTAATTGGTCTAAATGTGAAATTAAATTAGCTGCTGATGAATAGTTCCTGTGATGTTAAGATTATGATTTTTCCAAAAGAGAGGAATCAGCATACATTACTGTCCTTGGTACTTTTTATTCAAAACTTTAATGGGTCCCTGAGAAATACACTCAGTTTGTCTTTTCTTAATGTTGACAAATAAAATTCTCATCAACTTCTGATCAGAGGAGTTTATTTATGAGGCTGCTGCAGGTTAACATTCTCTTAAGTAATTTTTCTCATGAATCTCCAAAAATGACCATGGATTGTCACATTACCATTTTTCTACTGTTGGTAAGCCTGTGAAAAAAGCCAGAGCAGCTGTAGCAATTCAATGACAGGCATTTAGATATTGCTGTCTTTCACTTTAAGCCATGGAGACTTGGCTCAAGCATTCTTCTTCCCTTACATAATACCGCAGGCAGAGTCTTTGCCACCATGTGGCATGCTTTTGTTTACAGAAACTTTAAACACTAAAAGAACAAAATAAAAATTACACAGCCCTTCCTTCCTTCCTTCCTTCCTTCCTTCCTTCCTTCCTTCCTTCCTTCTCTCTCTTTCCCTCCCTCCCTCCCTCCTTTCTTTCTTTCTTTTTTCCTAGTTCACTGGAATTCTACAGAACTTGATCCCAAGTAGTGTGACATTTAGATTTTCATGTAGACTGTGAATCAAGGTATCATAATTTCTTTAAAAAGATATTGATTAACTCAGGATTCTAGTTGAATTTAGAAGGATGTATTTAAGCTATTCATGCTTATTTAGGAGGATGAGTGTCCTTATTTATTTTCATAAAGTCCATGGAAATAGTTATATTTGGTTAAAATATAAGACCAGTACAAAACAACCTTTAACTTACAGAGACTACTTGAAAAAAAAAAGTCTAGAATTTTACATGGAGAAGTTTTTAGGAAAGTGGCTTAATGTTAAGATTTAAGATTTTAATTCAGCAAACCTCATATAGTAGTTTCTCATAAGCACCTACTATATATATATAGGATCTGCAATTAATATAATGGACATTATAGTTAAGAAGATATAATCTGATTTGTTGGGCAAGGTGTATCGCTATGAAACAAACAGAGCATGGTTTGGTGGTGTGTGTGTGTGTGTGTGTGTGTGTGTGTGTGTGTATCATTTGCGTGCACCTTCAGTTGAGGAAATGCATGTATTTACACATAATCATGTTACAGATTGGTCATTGTCTAAATAGGATCCTTTTCCTCTTTAAAGAGAAGAGTAATGAATTTCACTTTCTCTGCTTAAAGATTTATGGACATGTTCTTATAGGAAAGGTAAAGTGTATTACAAAAATATTTATTCAAGGTCAGAGAAATAAATCAAATTGCTTAAAGCATCTTGTACCTTATTGTGACTACCATCAAATATTGCATAGCAAATTCAAGTTCTGGGTAAATGTGATATTTCTTTTAAGTGCTTCTTATTTAAACTCATTTAGCTAGTTTCTCTTCTACTCTGTCTCAGTCTTAGCTTAGTTTGATTTGAGATGCACTTCCTTACATTGCTCTGAGAGCACAGATCTGTTTTTTTTCAATAGCATACTGAATAAATGCCCATTTGTTAGTGAAACATGAAAGTATAGTACAGACAAGAGAGTTGCATTTAAAATTCTGGCACCACCGTTGCAAGGTTTCTGGTCTTAGTATTGTTCCATAATCTGGGAGCTTTTACTCTATGAAATTATTTCATATAGCATAATTAAATGAAACATCTAATACCAAGTATTTAATTTGTTTTGTTGCTCAACATTCCCATCTCCACTGTCATGTTTATTAATTGTTTTCAGCTATAATTATTACAAATAGTAATGGTCTTGCTTTTAATTCACTTTTCCAGCTGCAAAGAGTTCATCTAATATTTGAACATCTTTTAATGACCAGTGGTCTTTCCAATAATTTTTCTTATCTTTCTTCCACTGCTTATGGTATAGAGAATGAGCACTTAACTAAAAGTCAAGAGTTTATTTGTAGCTTCAGCTTAGTTATTAGGGTAACTAGGGCTCAGGATAATTTTATGATATGTACTGTCTCTCTTGGGACCAATTTCTTTAGATATAAAATGGCAGTAGACTTAGGAGCTGTTAGGCCTTCTGTGAGGCATAAATACTAAAGATTCCCTTTAGCATTTTGATTGGCTAGAAGCAGTCTCTCTCTCTTTCTCTCTCTCTCTCTCTCTCTCTCTCTCTCTCGTGTGTGTGTGTCTGTATGTAGGACTGGGGTAGAGTATGCCTGGCTGCTGCTCAGAGTCTGGGAAAAAAGCATGATATAGTGAGAAGCAAAGCCTTGGGAGACAAATCAGATGTGGTTATGTTAGAATGGAAATAATAATAGCATCTACACCCTAAGTTAGTTTGGGGGTTACATTTGTTAATTCTCGCAAAGTGTTGGAATAGTGTAGCAAGCACTAAGACCATTAATGCTTCCGGACCAAGAAAAAATGAATTGGGGATAGAATTAGGAGTGACACTTGTACAACTATTTTGGAGAGTGAAAAAAATAAGTTTCCCTGGGAACTCCACTCTATTCTCCCTTCAGATATCCTGACTATTCTTGAAAAATGGTGGTGTAAAAGTATCTAAGATTCGGAAGCAGCTTTGAATTTGCACTTTAACTTAGTGTTCCCCTGGAGGATCTGAATCTCTATCTAGTATCCCTGGAATTAAGGTTTTCAAATTTTGTGAATGTATATTGTCCTCTCTGAATAAATTTGCTTTTATTGACATAAGTGAGGTGTTGTTCAAATCCAGTAAATTCAGAAGAAAACATATAATTAAGTTTCTAGTTTGAAGATTGTTAGTATATTATCTGGCTCATGGAAACAAGTGGCTTTTTTAATGTTTAGCTTATGGTACCCAAACACTTTAGCAATTATTAGAGGAAATATATGCTAAATTGTCAAAACCTCCCAAAAAGAAAATTCTTTATTTTAAAATATTAAACATTAATAGTCATTCAAGATCAGTAATTGATTCAAGGGAAAAACACTGGAATTTGAGTTATAACCACAATTTAGTTTGATATCTATTTCTTTCAACATCTTAGGCAAATTTAGAAACTGTGTAGACTATCTATAGGCCTTAGGTTCTTCCACTTTAAAATAAGGATGTTCAGTCATGTAAAATAGTAACAACTTGAAACATCCATTCCAGGTATAAAATTGTGAAAGTCTGTGATGTGAGTCTCTTCATGCACTCCATATATGAAATGTTTCTATCAGTTAGTTCTCACCTGTCTGTATGGGGCTGGCCAGTGTAGTGCAATTAGTCTGCAGTAGAGAAGAAAAGGAAGATTTTTCTTGGAACTCTTTCAGTTTGAAAGAAATAATCTCAGTGCTTTCCAGACATAAAGGAGCTATATACCTGCCATTAGGGAACATACTCGGATCCTTTAAATAAATCACAAAGAGCAACCTGACATTGTAACCTTTCATAGTAGTTTGAATAGAAGTTATTAATTAGACAAGAAAGAAGGAGGGCACTAATGATTTCTTAAGTGGAGTAATTAGTGTTGTTGAATTTATAAGTTAAAGGGCTTCATGAAGAAAAAATCGAATCATGTTTGAAGTGCGGTGATGTCACTGTGAAATAAGAAATTGGTTTTTGAAGACTGCTCTGATCCTATCGTACACAAGGAATTTCTGTTTTAGAGCATTTGGATTTACTTGGGGACAGGTGATGCATGAAGTTTGGTTGGAGGATTGTGAAAAGAAGTGACAGTTTTTCAGGTTCTCAGAGTAGATTCTTGTTGTAGTGAAATAAAATTTTATCAAGTAATATACTGTTTCTAAGGATAAAGACTTTGACAGATGGGCTTACATATGTATTTTCCTGGGCACAGGGTGAAAATTCAACATCAAAGTAGTTGAAATTGCAGAGAGGAGAATCAGTAGTACTGAAGAACCTGACTAGGCTAGAGCTGCACTCTCCATGCTTATTTTACATACTCAACACAATTACTCCAGATGCAGTTATGGGACTGACTTCACTCATGGTATCACACTGCAGAGGTGGCTTTAGATCTGGCTTGACACCCAGACAGAAGTTGGTTCAATATTTGCAGGTCTGAAACTCTCTTCTTCTGACTGCTGGTTTGCATTCACTAAGACTGCTGTTTCTTGTTCCTCATCTCCTTCTGCTCAACCAGTTCTTGCTTTGGACCTGATGTTTACTATTGGTCTTATGTTCATGTTATGACATGGTGATTTTAGAATATTTCTGCCCAAAATGTTAAGTCTTGCCAGAATTGTATCTTGGAGATTTATTATAAGAACTTGTGGTTGAGATTGAAAAATGAAATAGTGTTTGAAAGTCTTGGAATAAATCTGTCTCACTGGTCCATGCTTTGTGATCAACTTCTAGGAGAAACAAATAAATTTGGCTTTAGGCCTTTCTGGAGCTACCTGACTTTGGATAAAGATCTAAGATTGACTTCCTAACGACCAAATCAGTGAAACTGCATGCTACATGCATGCACACATTCATTGAACACACATTGAGTGTATTGTCAGATGTATTTATATCCAGAGATGTGAAAATGAATAGGAAATAAGTTTTCCTTTCTTGCATTACACAGTTAGTAGATCAAACTGACAAATGAACACACATAAGGATCTATGTGTGATAGGACAATTATTTACAAATACCAAGTAATTCAAAATAGAACAGTTATTTTTCAAAGTTTTTTCATTGTGACCCACATATACCTGAAACAAAAATCTCATAGGCAGGTACCAATGGCTTATTGTCTGTAATCTTAGCTATTTGGGAAGCTGAAATTAGGTTGGGGCAAAAAAGTTTGTGAGACCCCATCTCGATGGAAAAAAACTGGTCACAGAGGCATACCTGTCATCCAGCTGTTGCAGGAAGTGTTAAATATGATCATGTTCAGGCTAGCCTGGGCAAAAAGCAAGACTCTATCACTAAAATAACCAAAGCAAGAAGGTCTGCAAGTGTGGTTCAGGTATTAGAACATGTTCCTCAAAAGTACAAAGTCCAGAGTTCAAACCCCAGTACTGCCAAAAAATTCATAAAGTATTATTTATCCTAGCTATGTGCAATGACGGATATTTTCTGATATAATTTTAGCATCTATGCTATGACCCAATACATTGATTTAATGACCTCCCAATTGATTACAACCTATGGTTTGAATGATCTGGGATCTGAGGATGCTGAGATTTTTAACCCTACCTGGGAAGGGGTTACAATAAAATGGATGTACTTCTTTCCTCCTAAAGCAATAAATTTAATTGTATAAATCATTCATTCTCATTGTAGAAAATAAAGAATACCATACTGACTTTAAAGGGATGAGGCTGAAATGATAGGTGGAGACTGAAATATCAAGAGTAGTATTTAACAAGATACACATTTTGAACTTAATCTTATGACAGGGAACCCTTAAAATTTCTTAAGCAGTCAGGTGTGATAGTGCAATCTCAGCTAATCAGGAGGCAGGAATCTGGAGGATCATGGTTTGAGGCCAGTACATACAAAAAGTTAGTGAGACCCCCAACTCAACCAATAAGTGCGGTGTGGTGGTACATGCCTCTAATCCCAGCTCCATGGTGAGAGGCATAGGTAGGAGAATTGTAGTCTGATGTACGCCCAGGCAAAAATGTGATACCCTCTCTGAAAAATAACCAAAGCAAAAAAAAAAAAAAAAAAGGTGGGGGGGCGGGGATGGCTCAAGAGCCTTAAGCTGGAAAGTGCCATGATAAGATTTTAAAAAATTTTTTCTTATATTATTGCTCTACTGGGGGTATATTGTGACATATCTTAGTTAAATTCACCTCCTCTATCATTCTTCTTTATCCTCCATCTCCCTTCTTAGCATAGATTCAGAAGGTCTCATTGTTTCATTTTCACATATGAGACATAGTATTTCCATCATATTCACCCTCCTTCACCCTTTCCTTATGTCCTCCCCATCCCACTGTTATCAACCCCCAAACAGGACCTGTTCTGGCCATACTAAATCTTTATCTTAGAGAGAGATTTTACTGAGATAAACCTGAGGGCAGAGGACTATTTTAAGCATTTAGAATTTTTAGAAAATGACCACTGTTCTAGTGTTAGGATGGTAATGGTGACAAATTGGAGAAAGATTTTGGAGGCAGCCAACAATGACCAATTTGCTCTGGGAGATGACAGAAATTAAGAAATTGAGGCTGACATCCAGGATTCTGCCTTGAATCTGTGGGTAGATTGATGGTGACTTTCACCAACTCAGAGAAGACTGAATGGGAAGCAGTTACTGGATTGTTTTTATACAGAATGTGTTTCTTAGGAACCTGTGTCTGAGGCAAATCCAGAGATGAACACGAGACACTTTTACTCCTAAAGGTTCTCTCATATGTTTTTCACTCATTTTCTTATTGAAATAATATTCTCATGTTTTAAAAATTGTCCACAAATCTATATTAAAATGATATGAAAGTACAAGAAAGACTAGTAGGAAGAGGGAGGTGATCATTGAGAATAGAGAAAAGGAGAAAAGAATGGGAAATGGTGATAAATATAAACAAAGTATATTACATGCACAATTGAAAATGTCAGAGTGGAATCCATTATATTGTACAATTAATATATTAATGAAAATAATAATGTCCACAAATAATACCTGATTGTTACATAAAGTCTATCATATGAACATGTCACAATTTATTAATAATTTTCCTAGATTTGCACATTCCTTCCGATTTCTTCACTATTACACATGATGCTCTGATTAAAATCTTTGTACCAGATCCTTTTTTATATCTAAATGTTAGGATATATTCTCAAAGATAAAATTGTTAAATGATCATTATAGATATGTTTACGGCTTATGATAGATAGTAGGTAGACAGATAGATATACAGATAGATAATGGTTCTTCACAGCATTGTACCAATGTACAATTTACTTGCTAAATTTATAGGATTTTCCATCTTTTGTACCTCATCTAGTTATATTTATTACCTGATACAGTCTGGGGAGAAATTCTATCATGTTTTAAATTGCATGTCTTTTATTATTAGAAGGCTGCACACTTTGGGTCATCAGGCTATTGTGCTTGTTCATGGCAGTCACGTTAGATAGAGTCAACCCAGGGCTGTCTGGACCTATCAAGGACTTATCTATGTACTATCACAAAGGCAGAATTTGGAGCACAGCTGCAGTTGTGAACTCTGGGTTAAAATCTCAATCTCCTCAGAGCCTTTCCCTCATGCCACACTCCTGGGCACCATATTGCCCTCTGTCCTGCTCTTGCTTCTCAGTCAGCTGGAGCTTAGCCACAGTGTTTGAAATCGATGTGCATGGCAACAAACCTCTGAAACTTTTCTTGGCTCACCTAAATTTACCATAAGACAAGTATGTGCTTAGGCACCCATTGTATTGGCAGAAATTGCTGCATTTCAGAACATGGTAGGCACATTATTCCTTTTAATAGTAATATTTTAAAATGTCCTAATATTTATTTACTATTTATGTTCTCAATTAGATGTGTGCTTCTTTTGACCAAAGACTGCATGCTTTTAAACCTCTCACTGGCAACTCGATACTAAGCTTGCAGGGGAACAAAGGATGTACTTAGCCCATGCTGAATGGCTGATGTCACATGACCCCCATGATCATCAGAAACCTCTGTGTACTCAGGAGTGGCAGTTCCCACTGAACCTCATTCTGGAAATGAGATTGGAATTCTTGCATGTCCATGCTAACCTCTTTGCATCAATCACTTTTTTCCCTTTACCCCGTGGATATTTTACATCTATAGCAACATCTGAGAGCATGTTCCCTAGTGAGTGGACATCAAATGGGATGATATGGTCCCGTTTGTCACTGTAGTCTGGTGAAGGCCATTCTGCTGTTTGAGAAGGGTCAATAGGTTTTCCCAGGGTCTTTAAGATTATAAAATCTGCATAGTAGGAATGAAGGTAACAAAGGCTCTGGGATGTCACTGAGCAGGGATATGGTGAGGGGAAGGATGAGAGAGAGGAAGTACTTTGTAATACTGTTTTTAAGGAAACCAGGTCTTCTTTCTATGCCTACTTCTTGGTGCTTAATTCGGAAATTAACTCATTCACGTTTGTTTAGAAAATTTGAAGAAACACGAAACCATTGTAAAACAAAACAAGACAAAATACGTGTTTGGACAGTCTACTGTGACTATAGAATTTTTTTTTTTACTACAGTCATTTTTTGTTAAGACCTTTCACATTTCACAAGGAAACAAGTCCACTTTCTTTGTAATATAAACAAGCAATAAGATTAATGAAAAGCTAGACAATATCATGAATTAATCAATGAATCCTCTAAATAAGTAGTTTGTGGAACTGCTCTCAGCATGGTGATGAAACACACAACTGAGACTCAGAATTATTGAATGGAAGGTTTTTTCTAGAAACTCAGATGCCTTCTAGGATGATAAATGGTGTGTAGAGCAAAGGAAAATTAAATGTAAATGATTCAGAACCACTGCTTAAATTTCCCTGAAGAAGCAAATGTAGAGGCCAATGGAGAATGCACTTGGCTGGGTGTTCTGTTTTCTTGTCCCAAGAAAGTGGATGTGTTGAATGGTGTAGCCTCAAGTCTTCATTTCAAATGACAGACTCTTGGAGCAGTTTTTCACTGTCCCCCTTCTAAAGAGGAGCCCATTACAGGAACAGTTCCATTATTTAAACATATCCAGAGGATAAAATGATTCTAGATAAGCCATTGCCAGTATAGAAATAGTAGTAAGTGTGCTTTCCACAGATGAAAATTCCTTGCTCACAGAAGCTTGAGTCTAATGTCTAGACTAGCTGCTCACTAAACGAGTTGATGCCTTTTCCTTCTAAGACCTCCCACTCACCTGTAAGGTTCTTTATATTTAAAAACTGTTCTGTAGTGCCTGTCTTACTTGACAGTGGTTTTCCTCTTTTTATGTTACTTATTCATGTTAGTTATAAAGGCCATCTTATTAGTAGAAAAGAGCATTTATTTGATGTACACTGTGTCAGGGATCATGCTAAACATAGTGTACAGTGTTGTATTTGCATACATATCTATGTGTATTCATACATGTGTATATGTAGATTCTTTTCTTTCCTTCTTTCTTTTTTTTTTTGTTAAAGATCAAATCCAAGGCCTGCCACATGCTAGCCAAGTAAAAGTCTCCAACTAAGATACACCCTCAGCTCTATATATAGATTCTTATTTAATCCCCACCATAAACATTTAGGCTGTTTCTAGGTGCCTGCAATATGGCAAAACTCAATATTACCCAAAAATTATCCTGTCATTTTCCCATTTCACAGAAGACAAAACAGTAGCTGTGGGATCTCAAGTAGCTCTTACAAGTACAAGTCTGTCTGAATCACTATTGTAGACTACCTCTCACCAGACTGATTAACAAACAACAGTGACTGAATTTTTAAGTTATTTCCCATATTCAAAAGACCTGTATTCAATTCTAGTTCTAAGATATTAATAGAGATATAACTTTCATTTTTGTCCTCAAAAGTGATTTTTAAATTTAGACTATGATGGAAAGTCATTAGGGGATTTTGATAATGTTCATATTAGTTTTTCAATCAGTAAGTGATGTTTTTTCTGGAGTGATATTTCCCTAGTCATTTATTTTCATTCCTCTTCTGTTGGTTCAACAGGCCTTTTGCAAGCATAATGAGTTTTGAAAGAAATGGAGTGATATATTAATTAACCAAACTAATTAGCTTGAAGAGTTTTGATTTTCAAACCCCAAAGTGTAGACATTATTTCTGGAAGTATGTGTTGGGAGATCTTGGTTGAAATGGTTTTGACAGAGGGAAAGGCAGCCACACCATACTCGATAGGAGGAGCAACTCTTGATTCTAGAAATTAAGGAAGCAGATTATTGGAAATTAAATTCTCAGAGCACTGTTTTGTTTACCCTGAGCAATTTCTGACACAGAACAAACACACACATAGTTTTTGCATATTACACAGCATGAACCACATTTTAAAAACTTTCTTTTGCTACAAGCTCAATATTCTCATAGGAACTAACTCTCCAGTCTAATGGCCATTATACCTGCCATTTTGAGAGTAGCTCTGGTTTTCCATGCTACAAATTGGAACTAATTAAAAGTCAGTAGTTTAACTCCAATTTGAAGAACAGAAGTGAAAAAAAAAAGAGAAGGGTAACGAGGGTGAGTTGTATGCTGCTATATTCTAGTGGCAAGTTCTATCAAGTTGGAGAAAGATTCTTAAACTGCAATAACTGTTGATCACGTTTGTTTGCTTCTTGTCTGATGTATTACTCAGTGATTTAGTGCTTTACAACAGATAGGACCCTGCCCTCCTGCAGCCTGTCTTCTGTGATAAAACTTCTTATGGGTATGCAAACACTAAATACATCATGAGCAGCAGGGCAAGAGCTGACCAAATATTAGAGGAATGGAAAGAGAAAAGTTACGGGGTATTACAAGATCCACAGATCTGGATGATGGCCTGTTCCAGCCTCTTCTGTACATAAGAACTGTGTGTTTCGTTTTCACATGTCAGAGCTGGGGGACTCCTGCAAGGCCTTGTTATGTGTTTACAAACAGGTACCACCAGCAGTAGGAAAATTAACCATGTTGGTTACTTTTGCATCACTGTGACCAAATACCTGAAAAAAACAACTTGAGGGAATTTTTCATTTCATTTCAAGGATTCAGAGTTTCAGTCCATAATCCTCAGGGCCCATGATGAGGCAGAATGTCATGGTAGTGGGAGCATGTTAAGGTACAAGCTGTTCAGCTCACGGTGGACAAGAAACAGAGAGAGTAAGAGAGAAACACGATGCAGCCTCCCCCCCCAGGACATACTTCCAGTGACCTACTTCCTCTAGCTAGGCCCCACCTTCTAAAGTTTCCAGAATCTCCCAGAGTAGCTCCACCAGCTGGCGACCAACCATTCAACACATGAACCCATGCAGGACATTTAATATTCAAACCATGGAATATTAACTTTTCTTAATACCTTTCCAATGCAGGCAGAAAAAAGAGGAACTTTTTTCTTTCAGTTTTATTGATGTGTGATTGATAAAAATGATATGTATTTAGGATGTACAAAGTAATGCTTTGAACTACATTTTCATCTGGACTCATTTTTTCAGTGTCATTGGAATATTCGCAGAGCACATCTTTGGTAACCCTGGAGGGTATTCTTTAGGAGGCATTTTTTATGAGCTTCACTGTATTGCATGCACTCATTGGAACACCGCTGACATGGTCATCTGTGTGTAAGAGGCTCTCCCTGCCCTTGAACATGATTCAACCTGTTCTAATCTTCCCTACATGTCTGGGCATGGAAGTCTACACATTAATATCTGTGGATTAAGGGAGGTGCTTTAGAGATCCAAGTAAATTGTGTTGCCAACCTACTTCATGACTTTGCATGGGACATTTAACTTCTCTATTCTATTTGCTGAGGCATCTGGAGAAGGCAACTCTTCATGTGTTAGAGGAGAATATTGGAATGGGAGATTTCTAAAATCTTTTTCAGCTCTAAAATTTTATCAGTATGTGCTGTGTGTCTGTTGCTCAGAGGGTTTCTTTATAGCCATGGTCCCTAAACCAAGATGTTGGCATTTAGTCCTCAAGGTTGTGCAACCTGATACAACAATCAGCTTTTGACTTATTTAGGTTTTGCTAGCCAGGTTTTGTATCCTGGCTACAAATTGAGCTACCATCACAGAGCATTTTTCTTTACAAATGGCATCTGTTCCACACTGAAATTCATACTGTATTTTGCATGGCTAGCTCCTGTATGTTTAGAAGGTATAAAAAAAAATATCTTTGGTAAGAGTGTTTCGACAAAACTTTCATTTAGGCTGTCAGGTTTCTGTCAGCTTCTTGTAGGTGAACTTGATGAAGACAAGGAGTTGTTTTATCTGGGCTTTTCTTCCTTTGAAAACCTCATATTCTGCTCATAGCAATCTTCCTAAGCATGAGTAAAATTATGTAGTTGATGAGTAATTTTTGGAAATGAGTTTTACAGGCATCTTTTTTATTTGCGTTCAAAGTATATGATCTATAAGCAAGAATAAATGATAGTGTGAGATATAAACCCAAATGTATTTTGCACATCTTTGGGTAAGAATGTCTCCACACAATAGAAGTTTGGTTAAGTTCATAACTATTATTAGCTGGAGATCATTTGGTGCTGAAGCAGCCATCCATCACAAACTGTTGCTTCATCGGTATTAACTGTGTACTTTCTGCCTTAAGTATGTAGAAAAGAACACATAGTTCTATCCCAACTGAGAATTGTTCAGTTCTGATTATGTACATGCAGGGTTAGCTTACCTGTGCTTCCATTTCATTTCATTGTTGAATCACCCTTTGCTGTGGCTCAAAACCAAAGGGCAGTTTGTGACCCCCAGTAGACATTTGGTCATATCTGCAGATAGTTTGGGGTATCACACTGAGAAGTTTCTACTTGTCAAATAAAATACAGATACCCAATTAATCATGAATTTTCCATAAACAGAAATATATCTTAATATTGCTTGGGAAAAAACTAAAAATTATTTGTTGCTTATCTGAAATTTAAATTTAATCTGATGTCTTGTATTTGTATGTGCTAAATCTGAGAACCCTGTGCTAATGACATCTAGTAGTTTTAGGCTTGAAATGTTGCCAAACATCCATCTTAAAGAACACAGAACAAAGACTTACCCAGCTCAGCACATCAGCATGTATATAGTATGAGACTGAGAAATCCTGAATAACTGCAGTTCTGTGTATGATAATATGCATATGTTTTCATAGATAAGTAGGTAGATAGATAGATGTCAAAAGAAAACGGATGGCATTGTAAAGGAAAATGCTTTTGTGGTAGGAGTCTAATTTACAATCAGGAAAGAGAATAAATTAGTAGAACTTTAATAGTAAGCTAGGAATCAGTTCTCTTTTTTTGGATCACTAAATCTTGGGAACTGTGTTCAGTTTCTTTGTCTTCCAGTCATTTGATCTATTTCATCAGCACAGGAGCTCTTGCCATTAGTGTAAGTCAAGCATACAGTGTATATCTAATTAGTTATTGTTGATTGATTGAATGAATTAAAGGAAGAACTTACTTGTACTGAAAAATTAAGTGCTAAACTCTATGCTAACCTGTCATACATATTACTTCCAATCCAAACAAGGCCATGATTATCTCAATTTTTCATATACAGAGATTAAAACTTACATTATGACATGTCCTATGTCATAGTCCTAGAAAATGACAAAAGTGGGGTTTGGGTATAGAATATTTCTCTCTTGAAATTTCTTTCCTTTTCCTCCACTAGGTACAAATAGCTCAGGCAGCAAAATGTCATTAATAACAGGAGTGTCTTCTTTCCATGAGGCTCCTGTGCCAGTTCTTCAAGTTGTTGCCTCTCCAGTAGACTTTAATTCCATGATGGAAGAGAAGAAAAACAGTAGTGGCCCAGAATAATGGCCACTTGTTACATTAGGTGAAATATTAGTTATTCCTTGTATTCTTCTTTTGTGTGACTCAGTGATGTCAGGAATTGTTAAGTATATTCATTATTTTACTTCTCTCAGCATAGCATGGTCTCTCCCATGCAGTGGGGCTTAAGTCGTAGAGCGCCTACCCTGCAAGAGTGAGACCCTGCGTTCAAGCCCCAGTACTACCAAAAAAAACAACAAAAAATGTTACTCCATGCAATGAACAATCAGTGGCATTGCAGTTAGAACTCATGCACATGATTTTGTGAAATTGTGTCCTTTCCTTCACCATACGTCTTGCCATCTTCTTGCCTTTAGGTGTATGTAAATATGGAACAACTTAGCACAATATTTGTGTGTGTTTATATATAATAATATATACATATCCAGGCTTCCACATTTCCCATATGCTATCATTTGATTCTCAAGCCACTATTACAAAATAATATTTCCATGTTGAAGAAACTTGGAGATGTGAACTGACATATTGCAAGGTGGACTAGTTTATCAGAGACAGAGTCAATGTGGAATGTGTAATCTTTTGACTTCTTTCCAAGGAAATTTTTTCTCCCCTATGCAGCTAAGGGATAATTAGAAGGACCCTCAATTGTTGCTTCATCATATGGATCCCAATGTCTAAAATGTGATTGCATTTATGTTTAAGGAAAGCCAACTGTACACAATTATGCAGGAAGGTTAGATTCAAATCTAATTGTCCCCAGTTTCTGGCTTTGCATCATCTAATTTAAGTATATAGTTTGAACACATTCAAAGGAGTTGCTTGATTGGAGGGAGGTTTCAGCATGAAAATAAGAGACTCAGCAGGAATGAGGAATTCAGATTTGCTTTTCCTTCTGAGATTTGAAGACAGGCTAGCAGGGTCTTTGGTTCTCTTTGACCAGTGGTTGCAAGTAACTGCTAACATCTTGCCATATTCAGAGTAACTCATAGATTGAAATACTGCCCCACTTGAGAAAAATTTAGATTATTTACCAAGGGCACTTGTGAGACTTCAGTATGCACAGTGTTATAGTTAAGCAAAATATCATGATTAGGTAGCCCTGCTCTATTTGGGTATATCTCTGGATCTGTTGGGGGGTGGAGGGACTGGAAATACACTTAACATGGTTGTGCTGCCATATGATCATGCTGCTTTTGCACCAAATCTTTGGAAAGTGTCTTAAAGATGCATGGCTGGGAAAGTGTCAGGGACTGCTCCATAGGGACAACTAATGTCAGACACAAATCTGTGTATCAACTTTAAAGCTGCCAACATTGTGCTACGTGTCAACTATTCAACTCCCCAAATTCTTGGCATAAACCCCAATAAGTCAAAATCAAATCTGCTTTATGAGGCATATAGATTGCTTGACTGTTAGAGCACACATGCTTGTTCAGTTATGTGTGAATAAGAACCTGTTTGGTCTGTTACTTACACGTCAGAGTCAATGTGAAGGTCTAGGTAAGTGGCTGATAGAAAATGGATAGATGTCTGATATAATAAAGTAGATTAATTGTCTTGGAGTTCTTGAAATGCAATTTAGTAAACTGAACTATGGTATTATTCAACCTAACAACAGAAACTTCTACATCTGTGCTGTGCTGTAAAGGTAACAGTTGTCACTATCATTTTTTTTAAGGGAATTCAACCAATTAGGAAGCTTGCATTTTATACAGACATATGTTGATGCTATTAATGGGATGAATGCACACAAGCTCTTCCTACAGCATTGTAGTCAAGTCCTCTAGTGACATAGTTACACAAAGTGAGAAAGCAATATATGTGTAAACTTAATTCATATTTTCTTACATACAATGCAATTTGATGGAACAAGAAGAAAACAGTCAGAGTTGGTGATGGGTTCTGTGTACTGCATCACCATTCCTCAGTAATATCTGAGGCTTGAGAATTTTTATTATGTGTGTGGAGGGAGGCAGCTTTTTATAATATTGCTGCTGCTGCCTCTGTCTGTGATACCATACTGCACTTGGTGCTATCTTATTCACTTTGGCATGTTTCATTTACTCAAATAGCATAATAATGTTTATTTTGGTGTATGGAAATAGAGAAAAGCAAGAAAAGAATGCTATAAGATGGAAACATGAAGAAGGTGACTTCTGGCATCTAATCTTTGTAGAATTGGAATCAAGCTGTGCAATGCCAATAGCATCCTGCTTCTGGCGTGAAAATCTGGTAAGAAGACTCTCATGCCATCTCTCTTTAGAATGTTCTTACAGTCTTTTTATTTTGAAAAAAATTATTTTCAAATTATCATACATTAATAATTTGAGGGGATTATATTGTGACAGTTCTATATGTGTGTACAGTGTACCTTAGCAAGTTCACCCCTCCGTTATATTTCCACTCTTCTTTCAATCTTATATAGATGTTATAATTTTGAAATGATGAAATTAGTCTTCCACTCACCCCCTCTTTTTGACTATTGCAGCTTTTGTTGTGAGACGGGATGTGTGGCGGTCACTGATCACAGGTCTATTTCTCAAACCGCTGTAGTTATGATTAATAATTTCCATTGCTAACCTCAATATCCTTATCTATGATACTAGGGAATGGCAACAGCCATTCATAACAGACTGTATCAATGATTCTTAATCTGGACCACATGGAATCTCATAGAAATCAGTGAGGATGATGCAAGTGTAGTTATAAAAAGCATTCCAGATGATTCTAAAATTCAATTCCCCATTCTTGAATGACCTAGGTCAGTAGTTCTCAGACCATGAAACAAACTGGATATTTATTGAAATGCAAGTCCTTGAATCAGAAACTCTAAGGGGTGGAGCATAATAATCCATTTTAACCTCTGTATTATTTACATGAACAATAAAGTTTGGACCACTATCTCAGATGTGGAATGAAGATTGTAGTCCCCGGACCACCTATGTCAGCATCACCAGGAACTTTTGATTGCAAATTCATGGACCCAAACCCAGTCCTACTAAATCAGAATTTCTGGAGCTACATCCTAGGACTCTGTGTTTTGGCAAACTCTGCAAGAAATTTTAAAATAAGTTAAAATTTGAGAAAAACTACTGTTTTAGAAAAGTGGTTCTCAAAATGAACCTCATGTTAAAATCATCTGGGGGTTTTAAACAATGTAGATAGCTGAACCCCAATCATAGAGCAATTTCCTAGTTTCTAATGTGCATACAAGGTTGAGAATTACTGAACTAGATTATCTTTAAAGTCTCTGCTCGATTCAGGTCCCATGATTTCCATGTGTTTATATTGTTTCCTAAATGTGTATTTTAGTTCTCAATCTAAAGAATATTTATTCTCTGTGTTTTTATTTATTTATTTTTTGATCATTGTTGAACTGGGGGTACACTGTGATATTTATAAAAGTTCTTGCAATATGTCATAGTTGGATTCACACCCTGCATCATTCTCTAGTACTCCCCTCTCCTCCCCATTTCTGGAATAATTTCAGCAGGTCTCATTTTTCCATTTTCATACATGAGTACGTAATATTTCTACTATATTCTTAATCCACACTGTGCTTGTTTTGTGACACCTACCACTCAGCCCACTGTTCACTTGATGGTAGCAAATCTTCATTGGCTAAATCCAGCATCATTTATAAGACTATGAGCCAAAATCAACAGATGCTCATGTCTAATCCCTAGCATCAGTAAGACTTGGTTCAAATGGATCCCCAGCGCTGTACTCAAGGTTCCCTGTCTTTCTCTTGCTATGTTGAATGACACTAGCCTTTACATTTCACTTCCTTATATATATATATATATTTTTGCAACAGATTTTGTATTGTTTTCATTGATGCTTCCAAATTTAGGACCAGTCTGTGGGCAACAGGTTTTGTAGGTCAAGCCCTAGGAATTATTTCTTACAGCTTCCCAGGCTTTCATTGTACTGGTGAACACCTGTTCTGAGCTTAGTCAAATTGACACTGCTTCCCAATAAACTCTGGTTTTCAGAGACATTGTAAAATTTCTAATAATACAGGTTTTTAACCTATGGTTTGGGCTGGAGCACATAACATCAGAGGGTAGCCAAAATGAGCTTTTGGAAGTGAAGGTTTGTCTTAAAAATAGTTAATGAAAACTTTGAGAACTGCAGGATGTCTGACAGATTGGCAACTCACTTTGAGAAACAGAATATTCCTTTCCAATTGCCAGACACAGCCTGTGGGCAAGTCATCAGAAATAAAATAAACAAGGAAGCAGGGAAGAGAAAAATAGCACCCTCAGACATCTATCAATGGTGTGAGCCAAGGTTATGGATGCAGTGAAATAGACAATCATTTATGCTTATTTTCTGTTCATGTAGTTTGCTAATATGAACTTTGAGAAGATGAACACCAAAATTAAATGTAGGCTGTTCTGGGGAGCATAGTGAAATGAAGATCAAAACAAAATATTTTGATGTTTAGGTTGAAATCCATTGTTGCCTAGGAAAGGTCTATTTATTGTATCTGAAGACAATAATATTGTTCTCCACCCAACAAATATGGTCACATAGCTGATGAGACAAGCAGGGGACTGTTTCAGTTAGCAGGAAGGCCTAAGGCTTTGCCTGCAGCATTGCTATCTATGTGGGCTTTGGTTCTGTGTGGTTTAGTGGGCTTTTGAGCTACCATCAAAGGGATAAAGAAAGTTTTATGCTACTTCAAGGTTGAAAAGATGAGCTCCCCCTCCCTTTAGGAAAGCTACAGACACTCAGGCTATTAATATAATTAGGAGAAGATTTGCCAAGTGAGTAGCCTAGTTGTCAGAGCACATACTCTCTGCATAATTCTAAGCAGATGTCATGTCTAGTCAAGGAGACAGTCCAACCTAGAATTCTCTACCCAGCTGCCAAAGTCCAGCCCATTTGGGTCTTGGATTCTCCTTGATATTCTGGAAGATCAGAACCAAAATTATTCTCAAGATTTTGGATATCTCATCTGTAATGGTTCACAGTTCTTCCAGAACACGAAGACCTGTCATTTCTGGCAAGATTTCTATCTAGATATCTACTTTGTCTTTAGTGCAACCTGTCCACTATCTGGAGCTCTTTGTTCCCTTGTAGAACAGGTAATATTCCTAGACAAATTCACGCAAGTCAGAGCATACCTCCAGGCAGGCAATTTTAAGCTACATTCCACATTCCCTAACGAAGTCAGGGAATCAACTAATGAGAATATTATATTCAAAATATATTCCATATATTTTGAAAAGGGAAAAGGCATCATCTTTGTGGGCCCAGGAATCAGATGGTCCAAATGTAAGCACCAGTATTGAGGCTGATAGATTGTATGTTTCCATGTCAATTGTGAGCCCTTTTCAGGTTTCTCTGTGTATTCAGCTTTTTAGCAGAAAAGAAAAAAAATGCTGCCATATCTTGCATATTATTTAGTTTAGCAATGCTCATCTGTTTTTGGCAATAAAGTGCTACCTACCAATCCATGATCCTCAATAATAATAAAGCAATACTGGAGAAATCTGCTTCCACCCCTAAAATGACATGACCCCCCCCGGAAGGGTTTGAAGAAGTTAGTGCTTCTAGCAAGTTAAAAAAAAATAAGATTAAAGAAATCAGTGCTTCCTCTAATTTTTCCTTGCAATCATCTTACTCATAGGGTGCTAATTCTCAGCTTTAGTTTCTGTCGACTTGTTCCTCCAAACCTCATGTGTAGCCTTGTTACAAAGGAAACCAAGATGTTAATTTTATAAATGATTGTTAGTTCCTAAAAGTCACTGTTTGGTTTAGTCTTGTGGTAGCCTGAGCATCTCTGTCCTTCTTAGGAAAATGTTCTGTGGTTCCATATTAATTCCTGTAGTGTTTATAACTCCCCTTGGAATTAATATTTAATCAACAGAGCAATTGCCTTTTTATTCCATTATAGAAAATCTTCAATTAAATAGAATAGGGCATTATATTGCAATGAATGACAGACACTGGAAAAATTTCATTTAAAGTCAATATGTTGAACCAGGCAATTGTTTTGTAACTGATGGGTCATCTAAATTTAATGAACAGTATCTAAAAACATACTAAACAAATACCTGAGATAAGATGAAGGAAGGCATCATGTTTGGATCCCCCAAAACATAGCTGTGTTTTGTTAATTTTTCCTTAGCCAATACCCAGAAAAATATCAAGCATGTAGTCAGTGTTCAATGAATACTTGCCAGATTGAATGAATCTGTGTATAGAAAGGAATTTTCTTTTAGGAATTAAAGAATACTACACTTGCCAGGCGTGGTGGCTCACATATGTAACCTAAGCTGAGATTGTGGGGATTGGATTGCAGTTTGAGGCCAGCCAGGCAAATAGTTTGTGAGACCACATCTTGCAAACCCCTCAAGAGAAAAATGGATTGGAGGTGTGGCACAAGCAGTAGAGCACCTGTACTCTACTGAGATGTAAAGCCAGCTCATCTGTATTTGCTTCCAGTAAACCAGTTCCTTCGTAATTCATGATGGCTCTGGATATATCTGATTATGCTGGATATGAACATCTATCTGTCTTCTTTTAAAATATAGGAACAATATTTTATCATGGAAAGGATGGCAAAAATAGCCATGTATGTTGGCTGAAGTGATTGATTTTCTTTTAAGTAATAGGGCTGAGCTGCAATGCCTGATTGATAGTCACCTGATTTTCCTTTAATACCACCTTGTAAGGTATATCTTTAGGTATATGCACATTTCTAATAGAAGATGATAGATACTTAATTGATCCAGATTGTGAATAGTAGATTTCACAACTTTGGCTGTGTTACCCATGTTCTCTTAGCAAAAATTAAAAAAATATTTAGATTTGCTTTTAACTGATATAGGAAAACATGAAAGTTGTTAATGGGGTAATGTTATGCTGAGTAAGCCCAATTTTTGGATATTTTCATTCAGATATCCAACAGCTACTTTCATCTATTGTTCATTTTTCCCCTTTCAAAATTTGAAAAGTTCATTTCTCTCTCCTCAGTGTGTTTTTTCTTCCGTCATGAACTCTTCGTGCTTACTACTCCAATCATCCCTTTGACATTCCATGGCATACTGCTTTGTTTCATCTTATTTATTGTTAATTTACTTTTGAAGGGGGCAGGAGTGGAGTTTGAACTCTGATTATTTAATTTTTATAAGTATAAATTTTGTCTCCTTAACTAGATTGAAAACTCATTCAATCATTTATACATTTATACATAATTATTCAGCATCGACTATGCACAAGGCAGTAGAATAATGTTGGAATGCAGAGGAGCAGAATACATGCTCTTATATTTTGACTCTTTAGTAATTTATGCTCTACTCATGGAGCCAAGCTGTGCATAATCGCATGCACTTACTATAAAAAAAAACAACTTTAATTCACAAAAGTACATTAGTTAGGGGTTATATATTTGTCTTCATTTTTCTGCTGGACTTCCATACTGTTTTACAAACATAGGCACTGAATTCACATTTATTTTTCTTCATGTTCACACAAAATGTGTCATTTTCTTTTTTCAACATGTTTATGTAGTTTTTCATTTAAAGAATGGAAGAGAAGACCCATCATCATGAAATGCAACAACCTTGTCTTCCCACTCCACCTGATTCTTTGTTGTATTGCATCCATTGTGATCCAGTGTTACCAATCTGCTAATAAGTCCTATCGTACACTTTTTGAGTCACACCTGGCTCTTTTGCCTGTTGAATCTCTGCTTCATCTTCAAAGCCCATTTCAAATGCAAAACTCCTTGAGAAATCTTCCTAAGCATTATGAAACCAAGATGTTAGTTCTTACTTTTCTGTATTGTCATGATAATTTTATGTGCTTGCATAAGTTATAGTGGTATTTTTTCACTGTAAAGCAATTATTTGCATGCCTGTAATGCTTATTGGACTTTGAATTCCCAGAGGGTGAGGAAGCTGTTATAGTCATATTAATATCTTTAGCATTTTCTAACACAGTATGTCTGCCTCATAATTGCTTAGCTGGCTATATATTTATAGAATGAACACACAAATGAAATTATTAAATAAATTAGTGGATAAAAACTGAGCTCAAAAGCAATTAATCAGTGAATATTTATGAGACGAATGGATAATAAGTAAATATAGTTGTAGCAAATACCATTCTTTAGGCTTTCTTTTGACCATATTGGCATGTTGTGATGGAAATATATTTGAAAATGACATACTCATCTATAGGAGTTCATAGCTCAACCCAACCATGTAAAATTAATTCCAAAGTTAAATGTTCTTCTTTTGTTTTGGCAGTTTTCAATATGAACATATAGTAAGTATGCCAATCCTGCTTCAATTTGTAAGAGTAGCAAGGAATATAAAAATACAGGTTACATCATGCTAGAAATGGTGATCTTGAAATTAATAATGTTGGTAGACACTGAGAAAGACGCATGACTCTACTAGTACATTAAAATTTATTAAAACTCCTTAAATAGTCATGATTTAAAAAGTCAGCCAAAAATCATAGTGTGTCAAATTTATTGGTTAAACTAATGTATAAAACTCAGAAATGAATAAAGTCTAATGGCCCTTGAAACTCAGATGAAAGTATTGAAGAAATTCAGGAGAACATTGTTGGTCATATGCCTTCCTAAAAGGCATACTTAACTCTTGACCACATTCTCTGGTGATTGTTGTCAGAATTTGCATGTTGTTGAATATGGTAGAATAAAATTTCCCTTTTTCCCCACCTCTACTAATTATTTACAGCACCCAAGTAGTTGCCTCTTGACTTGGAACTCTTTGCTTTTACAATACCCAGAATAAATTCACATTATAACCATTTAATGAATCTGACTAGAGCTTTCTCTTCTCAAGTAAACTGGCAAGGCAGGCAGGTCATTCGAGTGTCCAAGAGGAGTTCACACTAAGCTCAAAAATTTCTAAGAATTACTGAGTTAGCTGACTCAGACTACAGCTACTTTTAGAACCAAGGATCAGTGGAAATGGTCTCTTTCTCTGCATTTTCCTTTTAAGGATTTTTCCCATGTTCAACCATGCATGTAGCCTCAGCAGTGACGATCTGATGCACTAATTCTGAATGTTGCTCCAAGTTCCAGAGCAGTGAGTTATGCCTTTTCTTCAAGAATGAGATTTACCAGGAGAAAGGAGATGCTTTCTTTGATTAAAACTTCATTACATTCATTTTTAAGAAAACATAACAAAAGTGGCTCAGGCTGAGGAGTTTCTAAAACCTTTTTGTTATAAATTCTTCCACTTATTGAAGTAATGTTTACAAAAACATAAAATTGATTTTCAATTTCTTGATCAATTTTGTTACATTTATAAAATGAGATGCATTTTAAGAAAGGAAATTGTAATTCATAACAATTATACAACATAAATTTGAAATAAAATGGCTGCCTATCTTAAAATGGCTGCAAGTATCTTCTAATAGAAACAAGCATAATATTTGTCAGGGGCTGGTTGTGGAGGTAAGACACATGGCCTTATCTGATGGAGTTATATGGGAATCCTTATATTTTTGTTCTTCTGTACTAAATGAAAATAACCACTTGGTAATAGCTGTGTGTATAACAGAGCTAAATATTTACTTGGTGGCAGGTCAGGGTCCTAACTCACTCTCTCACTATTTTAAGTAGATTTCAAACTGTGTGTCTGGCCTGGTTTTCTTGAGTCATCAGAATATTCCATTCTAGAGGCAAGAATGTGTTTGAGTAAGTGAAGTGCATATGTGGACATCTATGGTCCATTCTGAACTCTTGGAAATCCACTGTAACAATTCATTTTACCCATTACATGTGTTCTCTTTGTCTTTTTCTTTATTCTCTTTACCCTTTACACCCTCTAGGGAAGTACCTATCAAGCTGTGAATGTAAAATTTCAAGGAATTATTATTCCACCTCTTCCTTTAAAAGATGGTTTCAGTCCCAAATCTTCCTACTTAAAGGTTTCTTTTTTCCCCATCTTTTTTTTTCTCTTTTTTAAAAAATAAAACAAGATGATTTTTTTCTGTTGCACATTACATTTTGAAATGTGTAACTGATTAGACTAATTTCCCTATCACCTTTCTTTAGCATTTCTTTATATTTTGTATTTATGGGTTAGAATCATCATTAATTAATTAATGTTTGTAAAGAG
This sequence comes from Castor canadensis, assembly GCF_047511655.1. NCBI lineage: Eukaryota > Metazoa > Chordata > Mammalia > Rodentia > Castoridae > Castor > Castor canadensis. Next base: position 24,404,847 of record NC_133389.1, on the reverse strand, counting down.
TTTTCAAGAAAGAATTTTGGGATAATAGTGAGAGCAGAGAAAATTTGGGTTGCTAGAAGGAGGAGGAATACTAATGAATGTTAATCATGAATGCTCACATGATGCCTTTTGTCTTGAAAGTGGTTGAAAGAAGCACTAATTAATCATCTTCTTATAGGGTTATGATTAAAACAGTTATAGTCAGGAGTTCAGTTGTTGAGTTGTATGTGTTTTCTGTTATGTCTTATGAATGACATAAGACCCCAATGTTGGTTGGAATGAGTTGATTAGGTGAAGTGGCACAATTGATCATATGATCAATTGCTATTACTTTGGATGCTGATCAAAATTTGGTGTATGGCACAAGTAAAAAAGTTCTGTAATAACTATGAATAATGAATTATATTCTATATAATTAGACATTGTGGAAAGTTTAGAGGATGGAGAAAAAGCCCTTGGCTATTTTTGTTGAGTATTTCAGGAAAACACTTCACTTACAGTAAAATTTAATAAGTGTTTTCTAGTAATTTTTAAGCAGTGACTTTATAGTAATTCCACAAACAGGGCTTTTGTGCTGATATCTTTTAAGTAGACTAACTGGGGATGGCATATCCACGGCTTTTCTTCATTTGTCTCCCTATGAAGGTGTCAGACTAAAGGGAAGCTGACCAGCTCTTCATATTTTCCATTTTGAATCATTCACTCACCCTGTAATACAGAAGAAAACCTATTCTGGAGCTTATTGAGGGTCTAGAGTTATATACTAGAAAAGCTGGCTCTCACCTCATTGTGTTCAAATTCATGGCCAGAGTCTATTATATCATGTCTCCTAAAGAACCAATTTAGATGTTCAGAAAACATGTTTTTGAGAGGCAACCTTGTAATAAAAAATGCTACTTGTTTCCCCCAAGTTATCTTGTCTTCTTATGTTGTTTCTTGTGTTGCCCATTAGCTTTTATGGAAGACTGGTGCAGAGGAAATAAAACAGAAAATTCTTCAGGAAAGACCAAGCTACAGAGGGGAAATGGAAAAATGACTTTGTGATCCCCCTACTAATATGCAAAGCATAACCCTCCCCTAAATAATTCATTTGCTGCTAATTCAATAACATATTTCACACTTGAGAAGAGCCCCTCAGCAGCACTTACTGCCAACCCTTGTGTTCTTAGAAGTAGGTCTCCTTTAATGTATATTTGATTATTGCTGAGTGCACTGAGAGATGAAGCATTATTTGGAATTCTCTGTGTCACTAGACATTATGTGGAGCTTTAGTCATGGACGATTAGTAAGTGTTGACCCTCGCTGTGATTTACACTGTCTTTTGTGGGTTCAAAATGGTCATTTTCTGGAAGAACAAACGCATATTCCATGGGCAGATGCTCTGGATAGAAAGAGGGTTCTTTCTGTCTTTCACAGGAATGAAGTGGGATTCTTGAAAACAGGCCCAATGATTCATGAATTCATCAGGCAAAAATATGGTGTCAGTTCATTGTTTCTGTGAAATCTAGAGACATCATTTTTCATGTATTAAGGAAGGAAATGATTGTGCTCATAATGTAGTTTTAATGAACTAAAATGCATAAGCATAATTAGGCAATTAATCCTTTCCTAGGTCAGACTTCACCATATTTTTATTGAAGATGTTGGGTTAGTACCAAGGAGAGCAGTCATTCACTTAGAATCATGAACATCTGACAACCCACCTAAAAGATAACATAGCAGTAAATGATTATATTGACTGTGTCTCTCCCTCCTGCTACAGAGTGAACACTTCTATAACATCAAACATGCTGAGATCTTATTTGCATAACTATGAACTTGGTAAAGGAAGCGTACAGAGAAAACCTGAGTTATTCTCTTACTGTCATCATAATGTAAAAATAATAAGAAAAGAGTAACTATTCCTTATCCTTGTATTGGAAAGAAATGGATAGAATTCTACTTTGCAGTCTGCAGTCACAAGTACCATAGTCAGAGTTTGTACACTAGTCCTCTACCAGCGTTACTGCCTACTTTGGATTCTGGATGATGACTTCAAATTCTTCCATAGTCCAGAATTGATCCTCTACATACTCTCTCATTCTGACTTAAATAAATATTCAAACATGATAAAGATGCCATATCGTACATTTTGCTGTCTTTTTGCAACTTGCCTGTTTGTAAATGATATAGTATCTTACAAAATTAAACTAAACAAAAGTTATGTGCTATAGTGACTTTTGGGGTCATCCTATGGTTCTTTGCTCAAAGCTCCTAAGATAATTAATTATAGCGGCCTAGCATAGATAGGATTCAAGTATATAGATTCATTGTGATTTAGGAAAATTTGAACTCACGATTGTTTTTCTTTTAATGTACCCCTTGTGTGTGAGTCTGTGTATTTCTATGTAGGTGCATTCTATGCCAGGTTTACTTTCCATTTTCAAATGAATACCTTTGGAATTCACCCTGGTCTTTAAGAAATTACCATGTTATTTAGTCTCTTGAGTTCTCTTCTAGATTGCTAAGCTTGATTATTGTGGTTTTTTTCCAGATATCATTTTCCACAGTCTTTTCCTTTAGGAACATTTTGGGGGCATAATTATAACTTCCTCAGCTGGGGGTTGATTACTAGCAACCAATTATTTTTCCTCCATTATTGTTATTATATAAATTCTCAGGAATTGGGGTTGACCAATCTTGATTCCATCCTGCAGTTAGTGGTACTTATGATCAAGTGTCAAGAGAAAGTATACTGAAGCTGTAAAGCTTTTTTGAGGTACATATATAATAGTTCAAATAAAATAGCAAAGTGAAGTTGGGAAAAATGGAGTAATTTAAATCTGATAGGAAACAAATGGTCATCCAAGATATGATCACTTGTCCAGATCAGAAAAGGATCTTGTCTTCAAGAGCCAAATGAAACAAATTAAGAATTTAGTTAAACTCTAGTTTCTTCCTTGATTTTGATTTTCTGAGTTTAAACATTAATACATTTATTTATAAGACTATTGTAAAATAAAATATTCATTAATTATAATTATTCAACTTTGAAAGTGCTCTTCTAATAAGATTGAAAAGAAAAGTAATTCTTTGAGACAGAAATTCTTTTTCATTTGATATTTTCCCATCTTCTCCAATCCATTTATATATAATACATGGTCAATATTCAGCTTATTGAATTAAGTAGATAAATGAGTGACTAAGTTTGAAAGCAGACTGTCCAAGGTGTTCTCCAATGTTTTGCCATAATTTGTAGATATGAATATTCTCTATTTCTAATCTAGCAGTTTGCTCTGCTTATAAATTTCCTCTTCATAACTTTTTAAAACCAAGTTTAGCCATGGTCTACACTTCTGTGGAGGTCATTTTTGGAAAGCAATGAGACAAATAAAAATAAAATTATTTTAGTTGTTTATTTTTGTTAATCTACTTCACACTAGCCTCTTGAGTTTTATGCTCTTAATTTAATGTAATCTTTAGCATAAACTTAAATCTAACTGACTGATTTAGGACATTTTCCACTTATTTATAAATATTTACTGTTCTATGAGCAAATATCCCTGTCTTATAAAAATATTCTGTTTATCCAATAAGCCTATGGAAGGTATATATGCTACTATGATTTTATTATAAATCACATACTCATGTATCACATATGATAGTCAAAGTAATAGACAAATATATTACAAAAATAATTTGTCCATTTTTTGGTGTCAAAAAAATCAAGATTTTTTTCATCTGAAATTAGATTTGATTCAATTCTGGTTATCTATATAGAAAAATAGAAATGTTTTAATTTTCATTTTAAAATTTTTTCTTGAAGGAAAGTCTTTTAAAGATAAATTTCTGCTGAATGTTCTTAGAGAATATAACAGCAAATGAAGAATCCAAGGTGCATGAAGAATTACGAATTTAAATTATAAATTTTGAATTTAGGTTAGAACTGTGAAATATATTTTATAAGCCTTTTTCAGCCATGAGAATTCCTGATGTGGAATATAAAACAACTGGGGCTTGCAAATTAATTTATGTATAATTATACCCCAGGTTCTAGAATAATGAGTTCCGATGTATAAGTTGACTGCACATTGATGTGGTTTGGGTGGATAGCTTGTTATTTAGTATTTCCCTGAAGCATCATGCATTTATATAACTCCAGAGAATGCCATATTTAGTAAGTCATATGATCTTAGAATAAACAAAATTTCATACTCTAAGCATTTTTTCAGCTTAACTAATCATTATATCAAATATTCCATTTCCCTTAATTTCTCAAATAATTGTGTCTTTTGTAATGGATTTATAAAATTTCTTACAGGGAATCTTTTCATTTGAAAAGTTGAAAAACTTTCAATTTTTGTTTAAAGGGGAGAAAAAATGATTTTTGGAGGTGTTTGACTGGTACCTGTTTTTATTAGGTTGAATTATAATGTCATCCTCATGGGATAGGTATAAAAGCAGCCCAGCTTTTTTCCATTAAGATCAAATGAATGTCTTGGGATATATACCTAGCCATGATCCTGAGTTCTCATCAGCACAAAAATAGTTCTTATAATAAAGGGAAATATTTTAGGTTCATTATTTTAGGAAAGGATTCCAGAAAAAAATGCAGCCTACTTACAACAGCATTTGCACATTTCCTGGGCCGTTGGAATGTATCCTGTATTCCATTTGCATTACGTGGGCCCCCAACATAGTATATAACTCCAAAAGAGCAACACGCTTGTTTTAGGTAAGGATGCTAAAATGACTGCTGAGAATAAGAGGAAACTGTAGACAATGTTATTTGGCCATAATACATCAAATTAACTTTCATACACTTAAACTTTTATACATTTGTGAAGTATCATATTGAACTGTTTGAAACTGTTGATATTCAGCTGTTTTCTTCTCAACTTATAAAACTGGAATTTCATGTAGTTCAATCACATACTTTCACATTTATTATTCACCTTCAAAAGGCCACCTGCCATGGTCGAAAACACATTGGATTTAGAGCCAGTGGCCTGGGTCCATGTCCCAACAATGCCACTTGCTACTAGGCGACCTTTACAAACTCATTAGAGATGGAACAATGGCTTATAGGAACATAGAGAAATGTAATTCATGAGATATTTACCATTTTTCCCAATAGTTATTAGACAGAGCTCCTTCATAGTGGTGATATGAAGGTTCAGTAACACAATGCATTTTTCAAAAAGATGCTAATGAGCAGTTCAAATGTGAATATGTATTAATACCATCACTTGTTATCACTGGAACACCATCAGGTATGAAAGGCAGTACCATTATCCTTGTTTTGTAATCAAAGAAACTTAAAGGTAGGTAAATTCACAAAAGATGCCTGAGGTAACTCAGTGTCAGGAGAGTCTAAGTCTCTAAACACTATTGCTCTTTGAAGGGTACCTTCAAGATGGTCTCTCAGTGTCACATACCACTGATGACAACAGCAGTATCAGCACATCCACATCAGCCATAAGGCCTGGCTCTGTAATGCCATGTCTTGCAAAGTCGTGAAGATTTGGGATACTCTATCCAAATCTTTTTCTCCTCCTGAAAAACTATATTAAAATTCTGTGGGATTTTGTTTGCCACACAAGGAAAGCCTTCACATTGCAACCATGATAGCCACCCTATAGAGCAGTTGCTGTCATTTCTATTCTATTGCTGATAAAACAGTCTCAGTAGGGCTTGAAGTACCTTGTCTGAGGTTTCTGGTAGGAGTTGGACAGCTCTGAGGGAAGCTCAGACTCTTTCCAGGTCAAAAGCCTGGGCTTCTCCTGCTAAAATAATATGTTCTTTCCTACTGGGCTTCAAGAGACTCACAAGAGTAGTTAACTTGCCCAGAAAATCAAAATATCACCACTCGCAGCCATGCATTATTCTGTGAAATCTATGCACCACGTGAGTAGGGTTGAATACAGTGAGGTCCCAATATTGTATTGGATAGTAGTGCAAATGATCAGTTGGATAGAGAATGCAGTGAAATTTTGGTGTACACAGTTTTAAGAAAAAGACTCAATCATATTCTGATTCTACTTACAGCCTCCAACAACTATATAAATTGTGTTACCATTGGCTCTAGTTTACTTTCTGTTAGGATAAAGTTAAACATAGAGAAAGCTAATTTAGCTTGAAATTGATATATGACGTTTTGTCTTGACCCTGTACCTCCAAACTCATCCTACTTCTTGCCACTTTTCTTTTTTATTCTTAGCATTAAACTTTTTATATAAGACCTAAAAGATATTATGGTTTTCAGGAGAATCTCATACAAGGGTCATTTTAGGGAAATTCCCATGCATCTCTTCAGAATGGCTTCCAGTTTGTTCACTTTCACTGTTTTTTCTGCACCAAGATTATAAAAGCACATGGTATTTCTAAGCAAATCTCTGTAATGCTGCCTTTTCTTTAGCTCTTAGTTGTTACTGGGTGAAGATGTCTTAATTCAGCTCTGACACAGTAAAGGCTATTGGACTTTCCATGAAAAATGGAAGCAAACTTCCCTAGAACTGTCATTCCTTTGGGCCACCACTGCTCTCTAGACCCAAGAGCAAAGTCATGACTTGTTTTCCTTTTCTGTGAATGGTATGATATTCACAGATACTGGGGTCAGCCTGATGGCCTTAAAGTACCCTTGATTATGATCAGTAGCAATGGAAATTTTCTTTATTTTATTCAATAAAACTAACAAAAGCACTGAAGATATCTAATAATATGGATGCAGTGTCAAAATGCCTAGTTTTGAATTCACACATTAGTTCAATGGTCTCAGACAACTTTCTGGGCATCAATATCTCCATCTTTTGAAGGAAATAATAGACTACCTACCTTCGTGGTGCAAATTTCCCTTTTTTTGTGGGAAGAATGTGTCTAGGATCAAAATTTTTTACAAATAATTTTAGAAAGTTTGATTTATTCAGGTTTAAATAAATAGATTGTGGCTATTAATACTCATTTCTGCACCAAAAATTCAATTTATTGAACTTTGTTTTGAATAAACCCTATATACTGACTTTATCTAGACTGCATTATTTGACATTTACCACCTCTCTTACTTTCAGTAGGTCTTAGTGAGAATGTTGTTTGTTTAGAGACTTTGAATATCTATTCCTGAATGATCATATCTTTTGTTTTGTTACTGTACCTTAAAATGATATATACATATTACCCTGATGATTGGCTAAAGAAGAGAAGATGGACAGAGAATCCAGAAGTATTCATAAATAGCTTACTCTATGAAATATGCAAACTTCACAGATTGAAATGCTCATAAAAAATGCTTGGCTGTTCATACTACAGAGAAAAAGAAAATTAGCAATACTTATTTCAGTGCAAGCTGCATCTATTCGGTTTTTTCTAGCATATCTATAGGATTAATAAATTATTAACATATCGTGGAGTAAGAATTTTCTAAAATTACTTTGGTGTCTGTCTTTTTATCTTTTTATGTCTCTATCATCACTCTTTATTCTTCTTCTGATTGTAAGTTTGTATAGAGAGGTGTCCAGAATTATTTTTGTCAAATGGCATTGACAGTATTTTCTTGGTGGTTGGATGTGGTATAATTATTTTTTAACTCTATTATTTCTCTAGTCTGATGGCTTTGATCATTTTCTCTATAATAAATATGTTACATGTTTTTCATTATTCATTCTGCCATTCTCTTTCCTTGAGGTTTTGCATCTTCTTAAAAGAGAGAGAGAAATAAAGGAACACTTCTTAAGAAGATAGTAATATAAATCACAAGCACACTTACAAGCTTGAGAATTAGTAGCATCCAGTTTTGTTGAGAAAGTGTTTCTAAGTTTTGGTATCTTTTATCTTTAGAAAAATACTCTTTTAAGCTATAATTACTTATACAGGACTGAGAATATATACATATGTGCTGTTTGGTAGAAAAATATTCCTTAAATAGAGTGATTTCTCTTTACACACAAGTGCATCTCTATGTTTAAAATCAGCCTTTTGCACCTGCACACCCATGTTTATTGCGGCACTATTCACAATAGCCATGTTATGGAAACAGCCAAGATGCCCCACCACTGACGAATGGATTAAGAAAATGTGGTATCTATATACAATGGAATTTTATGCAGCCATGAAGAAGAACGAAATGTTATCATTCGCTGGTAAATGGATGGAATTGGAGAACATCATTCTGAATGAGGTTAGCCTGGCCCCAAAGACCAAAAATTGTATGTTCTTCCTCATATGTGCACATTAGATCAAGGGCAAACACAACAAGGGGATTGGACTTTGAGCACATGATAAAAGCGAGAGCACACAAGGGAGGGGTGAGGATAGGTAAGACACCTAAAAAATTAGTTAGCATTTGTTGCCCTTAATGCAGAGAAACTAAAGCAGATACCTTAAAGCAACTGAGGCCAATAGGAAAAGGGGACCAGGAACTAGAGGAAAGGTGAGATCAAAAAGAATTAACCTAGAAGGTAACACACACACACAGGAAATTAATGTGAGTCAACTCCCTGTATAGCTATCCTTATCTCAACCAGCAAAAACCCTTGTTCCTTCCTATTATTGCTTATACTCTCTCTTCAACAAAATTAGAGATAAGGGCAAAATAGTTTCTGCTGGGTATTGAGGGGGTAGGGGGGAGAGGGAGGGGGCAGAGTGGGTGGTAAGGGAGGGGGTGGGGGCAGGGGGGAGAAATGACCCAAGCCTTGTATGCACATATGAATAATAATAAAAAAAATCAGCCTTTTGTGTTTATCACACACCTTTTATGTGTTAGATACATGAAGATACTGAAAATTTCCTTGATTTTAAACTCTTTCTTCTCCCTTGTAATGGATTTGAAATAAGACTTTAATATGACCTCTTTTCCTTGACTCAAAGCTTTCTCTTGCTTTTTGTTCCTTTTGTGCTCCTTCTTACTGATGTACTGTGAGTATAGAATTCCCTCTAAATTCCAGACCCTCAAATGGCCAGAGTAGATGAACCAGCTTCTTCTTTTCAGGAGTCTAGTGAACTTATCCTCTCATTATCTTTAGTGGGAGAACAGAGTAGTAAATTAACTGGAGAGGAAGCTATGAACAATAAGAAATCCAGTATGTACAACATTTCCAATGAAGCCATGAAACTCATACCAGGTAGAGAATCTTTCTTTGCATGTTATGGTCATAGGAACTTGAATGACTTATGAGTCATTCGGGAATTCTGTATTCATTTTTATTAACTTTAATTATAGGAGCACTATAAAATTTTCTTATTCTGTGTTGCGTGAAAAATGCAGAAGTTAATTGATCCTGACATTTAATTGGTTTATGCTTCTCTCTAACACAATCTTGTAGTGCAAGGAACAGGGAAAACTAGTTGGCATGTTTCTGTGATTTCAGGGGATTATACACCAAAAAATTAGTCTTTTTGATAGTTCTAGCAAGGAATTACAAATGCAATTTCAAAAGTGTGGGGAGAGAAAAAAAATCTGTGAGTCTACATTCTATGTAGCTAAGAGACTGGCAAGGGCTTCCCTGAATGCTTTGTGTGACATTGCCAAAATTGCTGAGATTTTTTTATTATCATTTTACAGGTTTAAAAATGGCATATTTTTATACTTTCTGGATGTGTCAGGTTGTTTCCATCTCTATTATAATCCATCTGGACCTTTCTAACCTTTCCATATATTTTTTCAAGTATTATCTCATCTGGCATAAAAAGCCTAAGGTACCTAGCTGTTAGCAATTATAATACATCATGGTTCAAGGAAGTCAGATTTCAGTATGGCCCAACAGCTGTCATTGCAGGAGTGGTGAGACACTCTGCAGGGCATCCATCTCCTCTAATGTGTTCTGAGCTCCAAGTGAGAAAACTATGGGCAAAATACTTAGGCATTGCTAATTTCCACTTGGCACAATTATGAAGCAACGGAATGCATACCACAACCCAGATGCTGTGTAAGTATTATCTGTGTGTCAAAATGAAGATGACAGACAGGACAGGCACCTTGCTTCAAAAAGTTTGTAATCTAGAGAATAAGGTGGCCTCTTAAGTGATGACTATAAGGTAAACTAGAAAGTGCATAAGGCTGAGAGAGCGAGGAGGGAGACAAGAGTGAGACCAGTCATGAAAGAGCAGTGTGCATGTGGGCTTTGTGTTCCTGACACATTGTAAAATACAGTTGGATTGGCTGTGTGATGACAGCTTTTCAAAATGTAGAGCCTTGCTTGAAAAGAAGCAGCAGTCTCATAAAGCACCCCTAAAGCAATCTCTCTGTATTTGCTATCATTATCTCTTCCCTTCGTGGTCTTTGAGAACCCCAGAAAACTGATTAAGAAAAGTCTAAATAGAAACAAAAGATCAAATGTTATTCTTTATTCCACTTGCTCCAGGACCTGAAAATTGTTTAAAAACAAAAAAATAAGTAAACATGTTGTCAAAGGCTAAGTACACTTATGCAAGTTTGTTTATTGTTTTCATTGAAGACTTCAGGGTTAGCAATCACAATTCTGCAAGGTGTAGGAAGAAGAAAAATATCTTAAGTTCATTAGCCATTAATTTAGCTATTAACTAATTATTAAGGAATAAATATGAGAAAGCCAGTAATGTCCCCTGAGGATGTACTTCTCCATCTTTACTTAGTGGAAGTCACGCTGACTGTCATAGATAAAGTGAATAAGTAAATAATAAGTGTGGTCCATGGTCTTCCTCCATGAGAATATTAATATACTTATTAGAAATGCCCACTCCACCTACTTCCTGCCTAGGAGGAATCCTTTCACAAAAAGAAGACGTCGGAGGGTCTGACTGAAACTTGACTCAGAGATAACCCCAAGTACCTGTTACTGGTGAGATTTCATGTGTATAATAAGGCAAACTCTTTCTTGCTATGCTCATCCTCCCTGCAAACTTTCAAAACCAGGCCACCTCTTTTTGCCCCCAGAAATCTAGGCCATTATCTCCTAGAGTTCTATATAAAGGTCAGCTATTTTGTCCCTCTTTGAGTCTAATACTCTCATGCCTTAGGTGGAATTGCTTTTGTTTTCTTTTTCAGTTAATAGATAAATAAATAAAATGTGCATAAATAAATAAAATGTTCATTGCCAGGTCTGAGTATATACCTTGGAATAGAACTTTGGGCCACATTCCCAGGTTTGAGTCTTAAGAATACCAATGTTTGAGAATCTTCCATTTCAATCATTGGATATAATAAATGAAAATCAATGACCCACACAACACTAATGAAAAATGCTCAACCCCAGGAATTTAGGATATATAAAGATGAATCTGAGCTGAAGAAATCAGAGAAGGTCTTGAAAGATGTGAAGAATTTTATTCAGTGAAGAAGTGAGCATGTTCTTCATGGGAGAAAGTGCCTAAAACGAATACCTTTAGGGTGGAGTCAGTAAGACATCATGGAAAACACTATGAGCTAAAAATTAAGTTTAATGTAGATTGAGTTTAGAGAAGAGAGGAATCTGGAATGGGATGAATCAATGTGATGTAGATGTTTGAAAGTAAGTCAAAATGTAAAGACTGAGGTCAAAGCAGTCCATAACCAGTGCTGCAAACCTGAAAGCCCAGAAGCCAATGAGTTCAGTAGCTCTAAGTCGTATTTTTATCACAGTGAATAGTGACCCTACAGTGCAACAGATATACCTGCAGCATTCATGCTATGATGTCAATTTCAGGAAAAGCACAAGAGTGTTTGATATTGTGTAACTGGAATCCTAGACCAGAGGCCAGAATCTGGGGATTCCAACATGTCAGGTCTGGCCACTGCCCCCACAAAGAAAGAAACAAGACTAAGTGTGAAAAGGCAGGAAAGGATTTTTAACAAAATGGCTGCATTCGGAAGACAAAATTAAGCATTGTAGGTCATCTTTGGAGTATAGACATGAGCTTTAGATTTAAATAGAGGGAAAAAGTGGGGCAGGAGGTGAAAGATATGCATAATTAAGCAGTCCTGGTCAAATTGTGGTCTGATTGACTATTATTTCAGTTCTGGTTCTACCATATGGCCTGGGGAAGTCCATATTACTTAAGGGTTTAATTTGGTTCCCCTTAGATGATTGCTTCTGCTTGGGAGTGATCTCATCATGGTGTGATCTGTCTTGAGTCTGTGTTGTTCTTATAATCCAAGGTGATTGCAGGTTTGAGACAATTACTGGAGACTTTCACTTGTCTTGTAAGCAGTCTGAAACAGGGCATTGTAAGATATCCCAGTTACTCTTATCTTTGTGCTTTAGTCTGGTAGAGGGATGAGATAGGTTAGGTATCACCAGTTTTTAGACAGACACTTCTTGAATGATTAACATGTCTATGTGTAGAGTTAAGCAGGAGTCTGACCCTGTAAATGGGACAGATGCAAAATAAAGGCAAGGATGCCTGACTTTTGTCCTGCTGTTAGTTACCTTGTGTACCCAGATGAGGAACAAGTGCTTTTTGGTGAAAGCAGTTTCTAAGTACCTGCTATAAATGCACTGTTTCTGCATTGTGAATTTCATGTTCTCATGTGCTACCACAGGTTTTCAAGTTAAATTATGAAGCAGACACCTGGAAAAAGAGGAGAAAGTGTGTAGTCCTCACAGGAATGGTGTAGACAGGCATGCTAAGTGTTTGATGCACACTTGAGATGGGAAGGAAGCCAGTGGTGCTTGTTGCCATTATAGCTGTGGACTGTAGACCAGGCTACATTCTTTGTATCAGCTGTGAGGAGTGACTTTGCAGCCTGTCTTTTTGAAGCCCCTTCCCCAAATTTGCAAATAGAGGAGGTTCCCGAACTTCAGGTGCCAAAGTCCTTTTCTAGACATCCTTCCTTCTCCTCTCCCAGCAACTTTCTGCTACTTTGCTCTGCTTCAACCTTCTTAAGGGATAGGAACATTTCACCACAGAGAACTGAAAGTTGTCAGAGCCCACTTTGACAGAGAACAGGCAGTCAACTGCTCTTGGTACTTGGAACTTACAGAATTCGAAGAGTTATGTAGTGATTCTGACCTGAGAATCATGTACCATTAATTCCTCAGCCTTGTGGTCCTTGCTTGGTTTATAAGAACAGAGAGAGAACTAGATGATAAAATGATTTTGTTGTTTTCCATTTCACTGTGCAATGACTCTTTTTTTTTTAGTTCCCATCTGCCTGATAGCTGCTACACTACTTGTCAGGCTCTTACGCTAACCCTGACTACCAGAGGCCTCATTAATGTCCCTTTGAAACACTAGCATCCCTAATAGAACCATCTTTTCATACCTTTGTGAAATACCTTCTCTCCATCTCTTAAAAAGTTGTCTTAGTACAGATTTCTTTTTCCATTAAAGAAAAGTGGAAAAAAGAAAAATAGAAAAATCTAGATCTATTTTTGTGGGTCTATATATCAGTATGCACATCAGCATGCACATTTTGTTTGGATCTTAATTTTTCTTTGTAAGCTTAAAAGGAAGTAGGGAATAAATAAAAAAAGAATGGTAAATGAATGAGCAGACACAAATAACAAGTGGATATTTGATTTCTACTCTTTAAGGCCATGCTAAATGATTGATTATCTGAGAAAATAAATCACATTGATATAGTTATAGTTGACAAGATCCTAATATAATTCCTCTAAAAGATGCAGAAACAATTCTTAATCATGGGATAATATCACACATAGAAATATTTTGCATGTTATTGGAGCTCTTAGTCCCTGTATAATTGCATTTGAACTGTCTGCGCTCAGTTGCCAAGATGGTAGCCAAGAGTGGTGACTGTAACATTTTCCCTGAATCTTCCTTTATCATACTTCATCTGCAAGATGATAGTTGGGAAAACTGTGGATAGTCATAAAGTAAAGAAAAACAATAGCCAGAACTGAGCATGCCTAGTAAAATTGCTCATGCTCTTTCCAGTGTGACAGAAAAAGTTTATTACCAAATACACAATCAACAGACAAGTGCTGTGTGATGATAGAGAATTGTTGGGGGCCAACTATAAGAGAGAAAGAGCCAATATAATGGGTTAATAATTAGAGCAACTAGGACATCCTATAAAATGGAATACATGAAGAAGATATAGATGAATCCAAGGAAGTCAGTCAAAATGTAAGATTGAGGAAAGGTGGTCAACAGGTTGTTCTGGGCTAGTCTGTTTTCTATTGCTTTTCTTAGCCAATGCTTGGAATACTTACCCAAAGCCATACTTTTGCAGACCTATGTTAGGTAGGACAGAGTTGAGCCAAAGGGTTATGTCACCTAGAGACATTAATTTATCAGGAAGCTAAGCGAGCAAGTAAAAGTTCATTTTAACCCTAGAAACTTCTTCCCTAGGACACTTGGATTCATTCCTTCATTCATTTATTTAGAAAGCATGTGCATGATACTTAGTGTGTGTCAGGATCAGTAGTAGAGCCTGTGGACAAAGTGAGAACAAATGTTACAGTCCTGCTTGTAAATAGCTAACAATCACTGTGCAAAGGTAGAAACACTCAAATATCATCCACTTGGCATATCTAGAGCTTGTGGATAAGCAGTGCAGTAACTCAGCACTACCTGTGTCCACTAGAGGAAGGGATTGCCTGCTACCTGGCATGTCTGGAGAATCGTCACAGGGTGATAGAGTTTTGGGAAGGGATTCTGAGTGGATCTGGCCACTGGGTCATGATATTCTCGGGACGCCAGCTTCTCATCCTCATGTGGTGAATGCAGCAGTCTTAGGCATTGTAGTTAAAGAACCTTAAATCCCTGACCTATGAATTCAGAAGTGGCTGAGATGTGAAGCCTATAGGATACCTCTTGCTTCCCATTCACTTAGGTAAATTTTTTCCTGTCTGCAAAAAGAAAAAAGAAAAGTTTCCATTCTGTCAATAATAATAGAAGGGATGAGAAAGCAAAAATGATTTTAAAAATGAACTGTGCAGTGGAGTAGGGTATGGTTTTCCTCCCAGTGTTTTCTAAAGTGTGGATGACTTGTTTTGACCTACATAGTGACATTGGTGGTAAAGTTAGATTGGACCTTGACCTCTAATCCAATTCTCCAACAAGACAACATAATCACTCTAGATTCTATCTAAGAAACTGCCACATTATTTCAAAGTTGACCAAAACCCTAACCAAGTCACACCTCACTATCCATAATGGGAAACTAGGTGGGTAGGGGGATTGCAAATCTTAAAGCATATCATATCATCCAAATGAGTTTTGTGCTAAACTAGTCAGTGGAAAACTTCATTCTCTACACTAAACCTAAAATCGTTGAGAAAGTATCATTTTTAATATCTATTTTACTCACATATAGTCTTTTATCTTTCTTCCTGTCTTCATTTCTCATGTTTTCCTACTACTTATCTGATAGTGCTAATAAGTATAGCTACTTAGATACTTACTGTACATCAGAAAATTAATAGTCCACAGTAGTTTAAATGAACTATTTTAGACTATGTAAAAAATATACTAGAAAAACTCATGTAGTTCTAATGTTACTTTTCAGTTCTCTCCCAAAGAGACACTGATAAATGTGAAGCCAGCTGTGGATAAATTGGTCTCTCTCTCTTCTTCTGTTAGATGGGGCTCTGAATGATCAGGGCATCGAGTCCCCACCTTCTTGCATTAGACTGGTCTCTTTCCCAAGCCAGAGCTGTTTTTTGAACAGCAAGAGTTTTTTATGCTGTATAAGGTGATCTCAGGTTTGGTGATGTAGTACGAAGATGTCCGGTCTTAACTTCACCACATATCATCAGCAGGTTCTATGTCTTATTGCACATATGGGAATGGTGTGGCTACCCTGGGTAGTAGAGAAAATTGATCGTCTTCATTGCCAATGTCTACAGAAATGTCTGATACAACACTGATAGGTGGGTTTTCAAAAGCCTTCCTGGAAGTGGGTAAGAACAGAAAAATAAAACATTTGGGAACTGAAGGAATCTTTCTACCAGGTATATATTAGGATCCTAGGAAGAAAAGCAGTCTTTGGAAGGAGACTGGATTCGTCTCACCAAATAGCTACTATGTGACTTTGACTTATAACGCCTGAAGTCCTCATGTATAAAAGGTAGATAATACTTACTGCTATGCTTATTGAATGAATTTAATAAGTGTTTATTGCCTTGCACATATAATAGTGTCAGTAAATGCCAGTGTTCTCCAACATCATCATGGTTTTTTGCTTCCTGGTATCACCCTTTACCTTAGCCCTTGGGCTATGATCTCACTCTTATCATTACAGTGAGACTCTTCTGTTTGACTGTTTCATCCTCACACAGAAGCACTAAGCAATTCCTATTCCTCAGATAAATCACTAGATAATTCCTATTCCTCAGAGATCATCAAGGAACATATCTATGTTGGTCATTAAAATGTAGTGTTGAAAGCTTTCAACAAGCATCCTGCACACACTGACCAAGGACAGCACTTGTGCTCCATGGTGTTGGCCAAATAAACTGTGTTTCCCAGTTAGCCATGTAATCCACACCTATTACAACAAGGAGAACAGAAAGGAGGCATCTAGGTGTGAATGCATCACTCCTTACCATGGCCTTCTCTAGTACCAGAATTACTTTTTTAACATCACTTACTCAAACTGGACAGCTGAAACTAAAGTTGAGCCTCAGTTAACATCTCTGAGAGTCTTCTTTTCCCCTTTATAAACTTGAACATCAAGGGCCATTGCATAAGGGCTCACTGGGTACCAGGGATACGTGTAGACTGAAGTGTAGCTTTCGCTTCACTTTCTGTAGACACTTTTCTTTTCACTACACTTTCTATAGACAGAAAGCAAGACCAGTTTTATTCATTCCAAGAAATAAATCCCAGGGGGGAGCACTGGTATTTTTAGAAAGCTATCAATAACCATACATACAACTACTAAGAAAAAAAAACTTGCAAATATCTGCTTAGTCAACTTGGTAACACCAAACACCCACTGGTAGTTTTGAGAAGGGGGTTAAGTTTGGGGAACCCATTTTATGTAGTCTTTTTTACATTATTTGTGTTTGCCAACATGTGAATAAAAGTTGATCTATGAATAGTTTGATCATGGTCCTATTTTACATTAACTTTTAAAATGTCTTTTGGAATACTACATTATATCTCTACCAGCAGAGAAATTGAATCTGAAGACCAGTAACTACCAATAACTATAGCAAAAAAATCCATCATGGTTAAAAATAATAATAGAGGTTTATTGAGTGCTAACTATGTTCCATCTGCTTTCTCAATTCTTGACATACATGTTTTATGTAATGCTGATAATAATCCTAAGATGTAGATGCTATTTTTATTTGCATTTTTAGAGAAGGAACAGAGGTTCAGAAATTATATAATATGTTCAAGGTGATGAGGAAATTAATAATGAAATAGTACTATAATCCACATATAATTTCCAAATTAAGCTTTTAACCTCTATACTAAATATTACAACTGGAATGGAAATTAGAGATGATTTAATATCACTTCTTAATTTATTCCAACTCACACAGGTATGTAGTGAAAACTCCAGGGTAAGAGCTCAGATCTAGTGATGCCCATCAAGGTTAATATTTGTCTTTGTCCTAGACTACATCTAGGAGGATTATTTCTCCTTAGAAATTTTCTGTTTACTTTGGAGGAACATATTTTAATACACTTCGAGGAGAAAGAATGGAAGAAGGAAAGAAAGGAGGATTGGGGAGGGAGGTATGGAGGTGGGTAGGAGGGTATTAGAGAGAGAGAGAGAGAAAGAGAGAGAGAGAGATTGAGACTGAGAGACAGAGAGAGAGTTGAAATTCAGGAAGTTGAATTTCAGATTTAGATTAGCTGTACCAAACAAAAAAATCAGGATTATGTGATAGAAGGCCTGAGTCTGAGTTCTCAAACCTGACATCATGATGAATCAGGGTGTGCAATGCAGATTTTTTTTTCTTTTTGTATTCTCCTTTTAATTAATTAATTTATTTACTTAATTTCCTTTATTCAAATGTGCATACAATGATTGGGTCATTACTCCCCCCCTTCCCCCTGCCCCCTCCCATTCTCCCCATGCGCCCTCCCTCTGCAATGCAGATTTTGAAGAGAACAATGCTCTTAAGAAATTTCACTTGATATTGAAAATGATGGCCTTATGTTATCACTTGTAGATTACTCCTACATGGTCACTTAGAAGGTAATTTTCTTGCTCTCATCATAATACATTCACTCTGTTTTGATCAAGGTGTACAGGCTCTATAGGCCAAGTTCTTTCCCTATTCTTATTGTTCAGTGCTTTCTTCCTTCTAGGAACCTTTCTATTTTTTTTTTTCTTTACACCTTGAGAAACACTCAAAGTGTTATTTCACATAGAAGAGGCAAAAACTTTACCTAACCAGCTCTTGTTCAACCAAATCCTGTCTAGGACCCAGTTGTTTTGGATTCTTTACTCACATCTTCACTCCACTGGCTGGGCATTTGAGTGTTACTGTTCTAATCACTCCCTTTAAAAATCTATATGTATTTCTATTTTGTCTGCTCTTTTCACACCCCCTTCATTCTCTCTTAGTTCTGCTTGCACTAAAATTGCCTTTGCATATTTATTAACTCTTTAATTTCTTTCTTTGAGAATATTCACCACTATGCTGCTTAATGGCAGGTTGCTGAGCATAATTGTATTTAATTCAAGCCTTATTCTTAAAACTTGTGCTTTGACTCTCTGTTTTGTGCTGTTTTTGTTTTTAACTAGAACTCTCTGTGTAACTCAGGCAGGCCTCACACTCATGACCTTCTTGCCTCTACCTCCCAAGTTCTGGGATTATTAGAGTAAACCACCACACCCTGCTCTTTGTCTCCCTTATGTGAAGGTTTCAGTGGATGTGTCTGCTCTTCTGGTGTAAGAAAAGTAAAAAGAGAAATTTCTGCCCTTTTCATAACAAGATTAACTGAAGCATAGCATAGATGTATATCTGAATTAATGGAAAGTCAAATTTTGCTATATGCATAGAAATAATGTTCTGAGGAAGGGATGAAGGGAGATACATTTGACTAAGAATATTTGTGGTTTAATATGGAGGATTGGAGCACAACAACAATAAATTGTACACCTGCTTTTAGAGCTTAATAGATGATTTAATCCATTGTGCTTTTAATTGGGCCATTTACTGAGGCAAATTATTATTGTCATCATTAATGTTACTGTTACCAAACTATTGTAGAATATAAACTTGTAGTAGGTATGTTGAAGAATACGGAAGAAGCCATGGTTATTAATTACAATTTTTTTTAAAAAATTATTTCAATGAAATAAAGTACCAAACAAACAAACAGAAGAATCTGGCTCTTCAATCAGTATGTGTATTAACCCAACTACATTCTCTTTAACCTCTGGGAACACTTGTGGCATGCCAAGCATATGAATGAACAATGGGGAATTAATGCAGTGCAAAGCTACCCCATGTACACAGTAGGAGCAATAAACTGCCCTTGAAATACCACTTGTATGAACTGCTCATATTGCAAAAGAGAAAGGGATGCAGATGGATTATCCAATCTCTTCCTGTCATTTTTACCAACTCCCACCTTGGCTTTGTCCATCTGCTATCTAAACATTTCCATGCCTTTCTAGAATTTATGCACATTTATGCAACCCAAACATGACTACTTTTCACCTGTGTCCTTATTATTATGTTTGTGGCTATTATTGAGTGCTTGTTAGGTATTTGGCATTGTTCTAAGTGTTTTCTGCACATTATCTCACTTAGGTTTTTCATCATCTGGTAGGTTGGTAGGCATTACTCTCTCTATTTTGCAATGAAGAAACTGAGGCTCAGTCTTGTTACATAAGTTGCTTAAAAGCATACAACTAGTAAGTAATAAAGCTGAGATTTACTCTGTGTAAATGCCATTCTATTAGTATATATTACCCTTGAATTTTCTCAGAAATATCTGCCTTTTAGAATGCTTAAGTATTCTTTATTTTAGCTGTTATGTAAAACCATATATAATGAGTTCTACCCTGTAAATTTCTTCAAACTTAATTAATTCAGCTATGTGAAAATTTTCCTTGCAATTAAATGAAGTTGGGCCTCTTTGAGTTTATGTTTGTGTGCTTGCAAAACACATCTCCACAAAAGATCCCTCTCATGTGTCTTCATTGAGGAAGACTAATCTAAGTCACAAGATAGCCATGTTCTTAAATCTCCACATAGAGAATACCATCATTCCATCAAAATGACATTCATGCAAACCAAGCCCAATGACAAATCTTGATTTAATTTCTATCTGCCTCAGTACAGCATTTCTTTATGACCAGTAATGTTTATAAACAGTCTGGGAATCAAAAAGTAATTAAAACCTGGTTCCTATTCTTAAGAAGCTTAGAGAAGGAAAAGTAGATTTTGCTTGAGCTAGTCAAGAGTTGAATAAGTTATTGGGGATATAGAGAAAGAAAGGCTTTTGATCTAGATGTGGGAGGAACCATAGGATTTGAGAGGCAGATGAGGTATGTAAGACCATATAAAGGAAAGGTGTAAACTGGTAGAGCATAAAGCAGATTATAGCAGAGCATAAATTATATGTCAAACATACATGGAACAGAGTTTGTACTTGAAAAGGTGAACTGGGACCAGGCTGAGTCTGAAGAACTTTATGAACCCCAATGAGAAGCTCATGTCTTTATCCTCTTGGTAGCAAGGTACCTAGGGAAGATTTTAGGCTTGGAGTAATGGAAATACATTTCTCGGAACATCACACTGATGAAGGGAAATTGAAAATGAAGAGAAACTAAATCTGATTGATGAGTCAGGAAGACGTTGTAATGGTTTTGGTAAATAAGGATATATTTCTGGACTAAGACAACAGTGGTAAGGGAGAAAAAAAAAGGTGTGGGTGCAACGTACTTAAAAATTAGAACCAAAATGGTCAGTTAAAAGTGAAATGTAAGGAGAAGGAAAAGTCAAATGAGACTGAGAGTTTTTGCCTAAGGCAGCCAAGCAGGTGACAATTCTGTTGGCTGGGGAAGAAAGATCTGGGGGGGTAGTGAGTGAGTCTGGTAGATGATGAGTGTGACTGAATGCTTTGAGTTTGTGGTAGGCACCTGTGGAGGATGATAGGAAAATTTCTCATTAATTCTCATCTCTATGTACAAAGCAAATGACAAAGAGAAACTGTGCAATACCTCTGTGAAATGAACCACTTTATGTTTGTAGCTTCCCAGTTATGATTATAAATAGGGAATTTCTAGTTGGAGTTAAACACCAGTAAGAAATACAATGTTGTAAGAACTCAGAGAATTCAGCAATGGAGAAATATTCCCAAACGATAATCTTTTAAGTATAAAAGTTCTGGTTAGCAGATGACAGCATAATTGCTTCCTTTGGATATTACCAAACACCTTCTATAAAATATCTTAATCATCTTTTTTATTAGTGTACATTAATAGTGAATGGAGGGGCTATTGTGATAATTCCATAGATCTAAGAGTGTACTTTGAACAAATCCACCCCCTCAATTATATTATATTCCCTTAACCTCCCCTCCTTCCCTCCTCATCTATTAATACCGAATTTCTTTTGGGAACTTACAAATCCCTTATTTATGGGCTTTGATCAGAATGAGAGATTTAGGTTCATTCAACAAAAGTGAGGAGATTAGTTCATCAAAAGGTGGGCAAATATTGAGATCCATCTTATAAAGATACTTCCATTTGCCATTATTACCCTAAACAGTGGTTGTGAAAATGTCACCCCTATATCAGCAGCAGAAACATCACCAGACAACTTGTTAGAAATTAAATCTAGGACTCCAAACTATAGGAAAAAAATGCTGGAGACAGGACTCAATAAACTATATTTCTTTACAAATTTTCCAAGTAACTTTGATGTTTTCCAAAGTTTGTCAGTCATTGGTCTGATAAAGGATGATAAAGAATATGATAAGATACTATAGAAAGAGAAAAGAAGACAGCAGTTATAGTTCTATCCCTTTGCATATCCATTCAACAATTACTTGTATAGAATCCATTTAGTGCCAGGAACTGAGTTAGGTGTGACAAATTCAATAGGGTAAAGACTTCGTGGGTTTTCTACATTCTAAAAACTAAAATTACAAAGGTATGGTTAATCTTAATTGCATATAATATGTTGTACATTTGGAGAATTAGATGGTCTTGACTATTTATGATTCCAACACCAGTTGAAATGCTTAATGAACAGCCCTGCAAGAAGTACAGTAAAGGAACATAACTCTACTCAGGAGATATGAATCCTAAATTCCTACACTACAGGTGTTCCTAGGATTTAGCCTTTTTTATTCCCCTCACTGTGCAGAATCACCACCCATCAAGCATCTTAGCAATAAGCTTCATATAAAGAAGTTTTAAACTCCATTTGATTCATCTGGCATTTCCCATTCTTGCTCAAGGGGAGATGACTTTCAGTCCTTCCATCCTTCTCACCCGATGATCCCTTGGAGCTCAGTTGGAGAAATCATCCCTCAGACTCTGACATCTTTGAAACCCAAATTTCACTTCATTTCAGTGAAGTGTCGGAAATGTCAGAACTGCCTCTGCTGATTCCTCTCTCTCTTATTTTATCTCTAGCATACTCTTGGCTGCACTGTTTACCACTTTTATCTTCTCTCTCTGACAGCACTGTTTTTCTCCTTTGGTCCTGTCCAAGCTTTGAAAACACTGCTACTTCTTTTTGTTGCCCCTTGTCATCACTGGCTCCTGGGTTTCATTGACCACTGCTTATCTCCAACGTGTTACTCTTGTCTTGTTGTTTCTTTAATAATGCATTGCTCTCATGGTCAGGAGCAGACGGGCTCAGGTCTGTCTATCCATTCTGGAGGTTTATCCTGCTGACTTGGGTCTCCTTTGATGTGTAAGGACATTTGCAGCTCAGCAGCAGATTTTTAGCTTCTTTGATGTGTTCTTCTTATTTTGATTTGATGTACACTATGTTCCTTTTATGTTCAAGAAGAGCCATATAAAGAAATGTCCCTCCTGCTTCTCACATCTAATTTTTGCCTAAGCACCCTGTGATGCTATTTATGCAAGGGAGTGATTTTTTCAACAATACATAGTATGATTTGATTAAAGAAAAACAAATAACCTCGTACAGAATAAATGTACAGACAGTCAAAAGATCTTTTGAGCTCTTTATCTTTCTCTTTGCCTCATGTTCCATTTGCATAAATGGTTCTTTAAGGCAAGGAGAATTGGCTGAGGATAAAAACAAGTCAAATATTGAAAGAGGTCTAATACTTGATAATTACTTATGAATATTATGATTAAATGTGCTATTAAATGTTTTCTGAAGCTACATAGCCAAAGCTAAATACATTAGTGGATTTGTCTTGAAGCCTGCAACGTCCAGGAATGCTGCTTGAATTCACCTGTGGATTATGTGGACCCAGATGTTGACTGCTTGGAGATGTGATAGATGGAAATTGACAAAGGATAATTCTGCCCTGACCTTCCATCTTTCAGCTTTCCTCTGCTAACAACTGGCTACTTATTGCACTTCAGGCCTTTCCTTAGGAAATAGACAAATAAAACACAAAAGACCTGCAGTAAACTATACATTTATTGGTTGTTTTCTTTGACCTTTACTGGTGAAAAAAATCAAATAGACTTATTCTTGTTAATGCAGTTTATGGATAATGTAAATATTTTATTCATTTTTAATATCCCCAAATTTATTTAACCAGGCATTTGAGTGATGCATAGCTAAAAAATTGAATAGAAAAATATATTATTTAGGGTTACTTTGTACTCAGTAACATTTTTAAATAATGTTCTCTTGCATTCATTGAAAACCTTGGTAGAAGGAATTTTAAAATCAGAATTATGTTTGAATATACTAATTTTATGTATGTGTACTTTACTTCCATTGCTTTAATATACATTCAATTCATTTGCATCTCATTTTGTTAAGCAAGGGAGAGCATTTACTATTAGTCCCATATTACTAATGAAGGATCAGTCAGTGCTGGGATTGGAGATCCAACCGAATTCAATGCCCTTTATGGTATACTAAAGTGCAATCATGTACCTACTCTAGGGCACAACATTTTGGTTAAAAGGAATTGTTTTTTGAATACACTGAAGATTGGTCTTCCATCACAACAAAACATAAAGAATGCGGTATATAATACAAATGGTCTTTGTTGTAGTTAATTTTAAAAAAGCAAGGCTTCAATAGCACACATTGAGATTATTTTTAACTTGTCTTTTATATTTATCCCTGAATTTCTTTTTCTCTCTCTGATGATTTCTTTATTAATACTAATTAAACACTCACATGATCAGTACTATTTTTATCATTTTCCCAACTACAAGTCAAGTAGAATTCCTGCAAATCTTACGATATAACTTTTGATCATGGCTCTATGCTGAGACTCCTGTTTTCCAATACTACAGCCCATGGCAGCCAAGCCTGAGTGTAGCCGTTACCTAAGACCAGGTGGCAGAAAACGCCAAGTATGAAGGTCCAGGGACACAAGTAAGATGGAAAGTAGGAGTTTCTATTCAGATGTATGATGTAAAGCCATTCTGGCTATTGATGAGCAGAATTCCTTACAGAATCAGAGAATGCCAGAAAACTTTTAGAAAGTATTGAGTGCTTATGTAACTGCTTTTCTCATTCAATGTATAAAATCTTTTATTTATCTGCTTTCTTTCCCTTGAATTTATCACTATAGCTAGCTAGCTATACATAGATTTACTTTGGATCACTCATAATAATTTTGCTAACCTGGGAATGTTTAACATTGTCTAGAGACACTTGGTGGTCACAGTTGTGGAGTGCTGCTGGTATTTAGTGGGGAAAGGCCAGAGATGCCGCCAGACATCCTATAATGCACTGTCCAGATCCCTACACCACTAAGAATTATCTGTCTCAAAACGCCAAGAGTACCCAAACTATCAAAATATCAATAATGAGCAGTTGAGAAACCATGATTTAGACGAAATGTTAAGTTGCTATAATTATCCATAAAATTCAATTCCCTGAAAAACTATTTTTTCAGCAGTAATGTACCAATAAAACAGTGATGACACACTCTATGAACCATTTTTAATAATTAAATCAGATCTCTTTTTGCTTTATGCATATGTGTCAAGTGGAATAAACCAGCGGTTTTCAAATATTTTTCTGACAAGAGACCCTTTTAAAATACAAAAAAGGACTTCTCATTTTTTATTACTATTTGCCACTTCCTAAATATATCACTAAGTATTTTCTCTTAAAGTGAGAGCAAGATGACCCCACTGATTTTATTAACAGTTTAATGCACCAGATACATAGTCAGCATCCCATCTCTCCCCAGTCTCTTCCCTCTGGACCTTTCCCTGATTCTTCAGCTGTGATAGCATTGACTATATCCCCAACCTTAGTATACATTCCTTGTACCAGTGCATCTAGGCATGCACAGATGTGTCTTCTAGTTTGCAATCAGTTTGGTTTTGATTTCAGTTTTCTTGTCAGAGAATCACAGTGCCTTCCTAGGTCTAGAGGATTTGGTCATCTGGTAAATTTCCAGTTCTAACATTAGGCTATTCCTAATACTGAATTTGGCTCTCTGGTATCATTAGCTTCTTTTCACATATGGACTCATATTCTGGAGGTTAGTATTAGTGCTGCTGACTTTCAGTCCCATCTCTAATCTACTCACCTTCTTGCCTGGATAGCCTGTCAAGCCTTTGCCATTTATAATATTTCTCCTTCAGCAGTTTTCCTTGCTACCTTGCTGATTGCTTTTTTGCACAAAATCACCCAGCCCTACTTGCTTCTGTGTGTGTGTGTGTGTGTGTGCACTCCCACTTAGCACTTTTCTGTTTGGGACTGTTCTTTTCTGTAGGCTACATGGGCACTAAGAACTCTAGAACTCTGCTGTGCCCGGCAATGCTTTGGCCTCCTCAGAGTACCAGGTGGATGGGACCACACACATGCTGACACTCTCTAATCCAACAGCTTTGTCACTGTTCAGAACTGCTCAGATACTTACCCAGCTCTGACTGGTTTCTCATCACCCTCTTGGCGAGTTGAGCCGCCTTTTCCATTTATCACAACAGTGATAGCAATCCACACTCCTGGCCTTCCCTCCCAGGCCACCTGCTTGGCTGCCAGCCTTTGAGATTGATACTTGCCATTTCTACCACCAGGTTTGTTTTGGCCTCCCTGGGCATGTTCGCTAAAAGGAGCATTACTCTTGTTGCTCTGTGTTGAGGCAGGAAACTCCATTATAGACTCTTGGTTGATCACTCTTCTGCCTCCTCTCTGATTCATCTTCTACCTGTGAATGGGGGAGCAACTACCCAAGAGGAGTGGTCAGAAAGTCTCACCTTAAGTAAAATATGTTCCTTTCTGCCAGGAGGACCAAGAAGTCCTAGGAAAGCTAGAATGGCACCCCAGCAACCATCACTCTCAATGGCACATTGTCTGTTCCTTTCTTCTTCTAATCCTAAACAGAGTGTCTATCAAACATGGATCACAGGCCCCTTCAGATCTCAGTTAATTCAGCTGTGATTCTGTCTCACAGTCTCAGAGGGGCTAGCCTAGGAAGAGAGAAAATGTGAAGACTGCTTTATAATGCTGGACATGAATGGCACAAAACTTATCTGAGCAAAAGGAAAAAGAGAAGAGCTAGTGGAAATCCCCAAGTAATATGTGTATATATTTTTATAGTTATTTTTGGAAAGCCTGCTCTCACATTTATTATTAAGCTCAAAGAAATGATTCTAGTACTGTGGCTTCTAAGACGGACATTAGCAATTAACATCACAGTGGAGGGATCCTTCTAGACTCTAGTGAATAAGAGGACCTTTGAGACAGGTGTTCTACACCACACTTTCTGTTCTTACTACTCAATGTACATGTCTCTTAACATTGAACACCACCTGGGAGCTTATTGCAAATGCAGTCCTAGAACTCACCTCACCCCAAATCTACAGAGTCACAGCCTGCGTTGCAACAAGACTCCTGGGTGTTTCCTATGCACATGGGAACATGAGCTGTTCTGCTCTGTTATTGAATTTAATCCTCTGAAGAACACTTTGAGGAAATTATTAACTCTCCTGTTTTATAAATGGGTGACACTCTACCTGGTGAAGAGATTTGACTAGAGTCTTTGGAAATGGAAATCTGCTTGAACTAAGACTAATAATCCATAGTTTTTTCACCTTTGTACGACCACTGAATAGATATTCACAATGAAGTTGGCATTGCTTATATTTTTGACATAATTTTAAATATTAAAAGGGCATATATTCTGGTCTCTTTGAGATGACAAATTGCCACGTGGAAAATAAATTTCAGTGGGAGTTAGGGTCCTGAAAACTTGGCTGAACAGAGGGATGAAAAGATACTGCATCCAACTTGAGTTGGAGAGTTCAGAACAGTTCACAACCATGTGGCAGAATGAGGACACACTGAGGCACTTTACAGACTGGCAGTCCAAAGATGGTCACAGCAAGATCAATTATGTGTTAAGAAGATAATTACCATGGCCTTTCCTCTGAACAGCAGCTGGAAACTGGCAGGAACAGATGGAGCTAGATATAGTGAAAAGGTTGTGGGGCAGCCTCAAAGGAGAGACAGGCATCCTCAGAGCAACAATTTAAATAAGTAGAGCCCCATAGAGGGTAAAAGATATGGATACTTACCCTGTACACAGGATTATACAGATCTTTTAACCCTGTCACTAACTGAAGTTTTATAGTTATAAAAAGAAGGAAGAAAAGGTGTCATGAGCTTTATCTTCAGATTTTATTTTTGTTGGCATATCACTCAGGATTGATTTATTTTTCTTTTTATGTTTATTTTAATTGTCTCTTCCAAGCAAAAGTTTACCCACTGAGTCAAGGCTATCTTTAACAGTAATAGCTGTCTGCCTATAGAATGTTAAAATTCAAAACACCTTCTTCCCCTTCCTTTCCTATTGTCAGTATATATTACAATGCCTCCAGAGTCATTCAGTTTGGGAGATGGTCTATCTGAATTTTCAGAGTCAGATTAAATGGGTATTTACATGCCAAATTATAAGCTACTCACTCCTTCTCACCAGTATTTGTGTTAAGAGCCAATGGAAAGATGAAGGCTTTCAGGTAGAATTGATGACAGACAGACTCACTGACTGGATGCCACTTTTGTTATAGCTTCCAGAAACATTCCAGGGACTAAAATTTCTTCTTAATTTGTTTGCTTTCTCCCCTACCTCATCTATCATACTCAAGCACAATTTTCACTATTACTCATGGATTCTCGACAGGACAAAGTTGTTGATGGGTAATTGCAACTTTTCAATGTGCAAAAATCTCTTGAGCAACTTGGAATTTTGCCACTCTTGTTGGTCTCAAAGGAATCCTAAACTACTATTTCTTTATGTGATGTTTCAACAGATGTTCTTCGGGGTTACTGAGAGTGCTGTGAAAAAGATCGTTCTAGATCTAGTGGCCTACCTGGAAGCATGGAGGAGAGTTTTATTAATTTTTCACATTAACACAATCTTCTTAGCTCACAGACCATCTTCCTTTTGGAAAAGTCTGCAAGTTAGTCATACAGCTCAGCCTGCTGTACAGTTGCTCTACACAAAAGTTTTTAAATTATGTAAAATGGAATATTTTAAAAGTTGCATCTGGGTACTGATAAAAACAGAGGACTTTTTAAAAATAAATCCTCTGTGTACATTGAGATATGAATGAAAATGCATATCCTTCACCTAAGTAGCATTAGGCTGCAATAATAAAGCTGTAGTATGTATTTACTTAGCACTTTAATTTCCAATTGCTATCACTATTTCATTATCATATTGTACACTTCACCTCTAAGCTCAGCCGACAGTCTATAGCTAAAATGCCATAAAATATATTATGCAGTAAGTGGGTTATGTGGGTACATTTAAGTAAATTACTCATGGTCTTTACTGAACAGCAGTGAATCAAAGGGATTCATAATTCCCACCTTTCTGAGACTAGGAAGACTTGGAAAGCTCAATTGACAAGGTGTGAAAACTGGCTAAACTCTTTTCCTCTACTTTTTAGCAAAAGGAATCATGAATGTCCTCTATATTTACTGAGCTCCTGCTGTTTCTACAAAGTGTAGGAAGCAGATGAAAGTGTAAAATTATATCCAAAATTAATACCTTTTTTCTAAGTTTGTTTAGGAAATGTAGCTTGGAAAAAGTATAGTAAACATATCATTCTTAATATTTTAGAAAATGTGGTGTGTGTGTGTGGTTTCTCTAATCCTACAACAAAATACAGGTAGGCTTTTACTGTAGTGATCAAACAGTATAGGTATATAGGACATATAAATAAGAAAAATCAAGTTTAAAGCAAAGAAGTATATTATTCAGAATTTAGAAGGACATAAGCTGCAGTTTAGTTTTAAACACGGTACTTGATTTCTTAATATCCCATGTTGTCTTGCCTCTAGTTCAGATAAATATTAAGATGAATAATGGCTTTATTTCCCATAAGTTACAGTCCACTGCTATCCCTGCCCCTGTGCTCAGAGTTCTCACATTAACACCTGCAGGAATAAGCTGACAAAGCTTCCTTCCTCTTAAAGGTACCTGTAGAATGGGGGTTAAAGGGGGATGTTTGGCTGTTGGTATTTTAAGATAACAAGGTCTATTGAAACTTCCTATTAAATAGTTGACATCTGTGGAATATGATGCGAACAGGATCCTTTAACAGAAAGGAACTTCTGGGATTCCTGTATTAGCAGAATAAATCAGAGTTCTCAATAAGTGTTTACCTATTGCATAAATATTTGTTCAATTAATAAATGAGTGAGCAAATGAATAAATAATGGAAGAGTGTAAGGGATGAACTGGGGCATAACTGTTTTTCCAGGAAGGAGGGAACAGTATGGAGTTTGGATGGGACAAGTTTGTAGTTAAGGGACTGATAGGGTAAAGGAATCAGGTTTTAATTTAAGAGAGTAAAGTGTGACAAAGGGGAACAGGATAAGAAACACCATATTTTGTTCTTTGACATGTGCAATTGCTAGCTCTGCTGAGGCTACAATTCTCATTAGTCCCCAGTTTGAAGCACACACCTCTTCCATGTTTGGGCTATTCATCAGGGTCAGTTACAAAGGATGGGCTCTTTAAGAAATTCCATGAGATAATATAATATGCCTTCTCATTTTAAAACTCTCTAGTGAGAGAGCATTCATGCTTACCTGCTAAGGAGTATGAGTCCACAAGTTTAGATAGTAGAAGCTTGGCAAGATTCTGTTGCATTTTCTCTCATTATATCATTTTTTCTTTTTGTTTTTAATAAGTTAGCTCCATATTCATAGTACTTCTACATCCATTCATTTCAGGCTTGTGTAGAGGGCTGTTTGCCTGCCTATTGAGTGTGAATTATAGGGCTGACATTTAATGGTGCAGCTTCTTTTTCTCAGTGCCCTCGACAATTGAGGGATGAGTTGGAAGGGAGTGGTAGTACATGGTAAATGCCTTGCACAATGGGAATTCACTATTTTGATTTGATTTGATTTTTTTAAAATGTAAGGTTTGAAAAAATAGCATGTGATCTGTTGACATTATTCTAAATTGCACAGTTAGGAGAGCATTAAGTTTTTCATTTCACACTTTCTGAGTCTTAAGCACCATTGCTGTATAGGGAAATCAGTCATTTTCTGATGATTGATGGGCAGGTTTGTGCCAATCAGAAGTGGCCATAATTATGTGAAAGCTCTTCTTTCAGGGAAACTCATTAAGGTCATGGAGAAGGGAAAGCCAAAGAAAAATTCCCCTCTATAAGTGCTCTGTGTAAATTTACAAACCATAAAGGTGTGAGTCATTTCATAGCACAATAGAAATCTACTTTTCATAGATAATTATTGTTATAAACCACAGATTCTGGCGCAGCCATCTGGGGATCACTTGACAGGGACTTAATGCAAATCTCTGGGCACATTTATCTGTCTCAACTTTGCCTTGAGGCTATGGTCATAAGAAAACAGTCAAAAATTTCATCCTATGATTAATTTACTATGAAAATCATGGATAGTCTGATGCTGATTAAACTGAGAAGGCAAAATTATATTACACTCTATCATCTCATGATTTTTGTCACTAGCTTTCAGAGTAGCTGGTAGTCATAAGAGTTGTTCATTTGTTTGAGACCCTTTATTTTTAAGAAATGGCAATCTTTACAGCATGATATTAAAATGAGAATTAGAAGAAGGAAAGACAGGAACTCCAGGAAAATGGGATGAGTGGTAGAGATGCTGGAAGTGAGAAATGTTTGTACTGGTTCATACTTGAAAAACAGTCCTGTGTCTGTGCTTTTTTCTCCCTTGCTTCTTCAGCTTCTCTTTTGTCAAGGTCCATGAAATATTGTCACAGATAAACACTTAACTCATTTTATTTGTATCTTAATTTTTGAGTACATTGTTATTTTAAATTCTACCTCCATAAAACAATAAAATAAAACCACGACACAATTATTTCCCTTTGAATGCTCCTCTGTCTTTTCTTTCTTAGTCAGCACTTCCTGCTGAATTTTAAACACTGGCATTTTCATCTTCTTCATCTTGACATAGTTATTTTGGGGAATTTGCATCCACTGAGATTTTTTTTGGTGGGGTTTGATTTGATTACTTCCCTTCTTTCACCTTAAAGTTACAAAGGGAAGTGTTCTAAGAACCCAAGGGATTCTAGAAAGTAATACCAAACAAAAGTTCATGACAGGTCAGGTCCCCTAAAGGAAAATTAAATGTATTATTCTCACACAACAAGATTAGCAGATCATCTGTAAACCTCACCCACACTTTTCTTCTTTTTATTATAATGAGTTTACTGTGCAATAATGATGGCACAGGCTTCATCAGAATTCTGCCAGTGAAGGGGAATTTTCAAACTCTGTTTGCAAATGAGATCTGCACCATAAACCATACTCATCCATCATAGGGAAGTAGCTTGTGCCTGATAAAGGGTTGTTTGGACAGAGTCAATCAAATGAGCATTATTAAAGCTTGGTGTTACACTGTCCTTTGGGTGATGGGGAAAGAATATAATACAGTTATGGAATGTGATGTTTTTATGCCCCTGTCCTTTTAGAAGTCTAAACTCTATTCTAACATGAACATCTCAGAGTGACATTCATAATTTTTGTTATAAAAAGAGACCTTCTCCTATTTCTCATCTGTCAAGAGCAGTTAGAAATATGTAGAGTTTTCACAATATAGTTAACACTACAAAGAAATGGCCTTCTAGCTAAAATTACTACCCATAGTTGTTGGTTATTTATGAGAGGTAGGTTGAGTCCTTATGATAACTAATAAGAACTGACAAAAAATATGACTTTCAGTGTCCTTTGGCCATGATTAGAGTTCATAATCATAACAATAGGATTTTGAACCAATAGGTCATTTAGATACCTTTTGATTTAGTGGTTTTCTAACTCTAACATTGGAGCCCATTTTTCAAGCCAATATTTCATGGCACCAGGATATACAAAAATGATCAAAGTATAAGGTTTTATTTATATCCA